>NW_028270148.1:4411168-5011168 GCF_037043375.1 Chiloscyllium plagiosum | reverse complement strand
CAGCAGCAACAGAGAGAAGATTGCACTCTGTCCTTGTTTCCATCAGATGTTGTGTGGAGTGCTCAGGCAATAAATTTGAAGATTTAAAGATCACAGAGCACAATGTGAAAAAGAACAGGAGATACTCTCCGTCTCCTGACAACCGACATTCTTCCTTCAATTAACGCCATCACACAAAACATGAACTGGCATTCAGCAAATTCACCTTCAGAAATGTTCCCAGTGAGGAACAGACCCAGGATTCGGTGCTGTCACAGATATTGAACTTCAAACTAGTTCACAGTTTGTGATGTCCTGAAGACGTTTAATGGAACAAATTCAATATTATTGATTATAGAGAATTGATGTGAGTGTCAGAATGGGCCCATTGGTGAAACTCACTCTGAATCACAAAGCTGTAAATTCACCAACTTTATAAAAATGGGAGATTGTGTTTCAACTCCACCACAACAAGACAGTGAACACACTCCCCTGCCACCGCAGGAACTGTAAAACCTGCGCCCACACCTCCTCCCTCACCTCTATCCAAGGCACTAAAGAGCCTTCCACATCCATCAAAGTTTTACTTGCACATCCACTAATATCATTTATTGTATCCGTTGCTCCTGAAGCGGTCTCCTCTACATTGGGGAGACTATGCGCCTCCTACCAGAGCGCTTTAGGGAACATCTCCGGGACACCCACACCAATCAACCAAACCGCCCTGTGGCCCAACATTTCAACTCCCCCTCCCACTCTGCCGAGGACATGGAGGTCCTGGGCCTCCTTCACCGCCATTCCCTCACCACCAGACGCCTGGAGGAAGAACGCCTCATCTTCCGCCTCGGAACACTTCAACCCCAGGGCATCAATGTGGAC
The DNA here is from genome assembly GCF_037043375.1 of Chiloscyllium plagiosum. Lineage (NCBI taxonomy): Eukaryota > Metazoa > Chordata > Chondrichthyes > Orectolobiformes > Hemiscylliidae > Chiloscyllium > Chiloscyllium plagiosum. The sequence goes on along the minus strand of NW_028270148.1, from coordinate 5,010,310 downwards.
TTCAACAGTTTCCTTATTTCCCCTTCCCCCACCTCACCCTAGTTCCAAACTTCCAGCTCAGCACTGTCCCCATGACTTGTCCGGACTTGTCCTACCTGCCTATCTCCTTTTCCACCTATCCACTCCATCCTCTCCTCCCTGACCTATCACTTTCATCCCCTCCCCCACTCACCCATTATACTCTATGCTACTCTGTCCCCACCCACACCCTCCTCTAGCTTATCTCTCCACGCTTCAGGCTCACTGCCTTTATTCCTGATGAAGGTGTTTTTGCCCGAAACGTCGATTTCGCTGCTGCTTGGATGCTGCCTGAACTGCTGTGCTCTTCCAGCACCACTGATCAAGAACACACAGACTAATCCAATTCACCTGAAATTCACACCTTAATGTGCAGCCTGTCCCTCAATCCCATTCTCCCAGAAAATAAATGACAGCAAAGGATGGGAGGAACACTCTGTTTTCTGGTCTGTGTTCCCAACCTGTGGAGCTCTGTGCCAGCTGTACCAAACAATCTCCAGATAATGATAAATTCTCCTTGTGGCATGCCCCTCTAGCTCTGAATATTCAAACTTGTAGAATTCACATAAATTCCACAGCAGCACAAACCATGGAAAGGTCTTTTATAACAAGTTAACTTTCTCTAAAGCAAACAGAGATACAGGGTCACAGCAAACCGAGTTCCACTGAACATCTCAAGAGAGTATCAGCCCTGTTTGTCCACACAATTTATTGTAAATCCAGTTAATACATCAAAACACAAAGTGTCCATGCCAACTGCAGCTTCTTTAATCTTTTGTTTCTCATGGGTTAAAGATGTTAAAGTGTTAGTAAAGAGGAAGTTCAGCACAGTTCTCTCATTTCCCATGGGGACTGAAATTTGAAACATTTCTTCTTTTTCAAAGTTTCTCTTTAACTTCTTTTTAACCCTTTGGTGAACAGACATTACTGAGTGGGCTTTCCATGAAGTGAATCTGATATTATTTGTGTTTATGATTTGTTCGCAGTGTATTTACCCTGAGAATTACACAGAGGTGGTTACAATGGCTGCAGTAATTGTCATGAAAATGGAACATATCCCCAGATTATTTACAGATACATTAAAGTTATAATTGCAACATGGTTACTTAAAATTCATTGCCATGACTCCCTGGAAATCAAGCCCACCATTCCTGGAGTTGGCCCAATTGGGAAAGATTGAGTCAAACATTCCAATATCCCCAATTTTCCTGACCAATGAACTCAGGGTAAATGTAAACACAAACCAGGTTACTGAACTGATCAAGATAAACTTAAACTTATTGCAACTTGTTTGTTTTAACCAAAGACAGAATGGAAACATAATTTCTAATACCCTGTTTGAATTTCTCCTGTCCCATGAGAAGGCAGTTACACAAGTAGGCAAGATATTTGAGCTATAGGGAGAGGCTGAATAGATTGGGGCTATTTTCTACGAAACATCAGAGGCAGAGGAGTGACCTTTAGAAGTTTATAAAATCACGAGGGATGTGACTCAGGTGAACAGCCAAGCTCTTTTTACCAGCATAGGAAAGTTCAAAAGTAAAGGATATAAGTTCAAGGCGAGAGGGAAGAGATTTAAAAGGAACCGAAAGGGCAACACATTCATGTATGTGGTGCATGTATGGAATGAACTACCAGAGCAAGTGATGGAGGCAGGTACAATTACATCATTTTAAAGGTATCTGGGTGGGGATACAAACAGGAAGGTACAGACAGATACACCTATCTGAAGGGTTTACAGGAATATGGGCCAAATGCTGGCAAATGTGATGAGTTTAATTTAGGATATCTGGTCAGCATGGACAAGTTGAATCGAAGAGTCTATTTACATGCTGTACATCTCTATGACTCTATGACTCTAAGACTTGACTATTAAGGGCAGAAAAGGAAGAAAAAAAATCAGGGAACCCCATCTAAAGTACCAATTAGATATTTGATGAGTTGTTATCTTTTTCTTCGTTTCAATTCCCTTTTGCTTCTTTGCTGTTGATTCAAGCTTGCACCTCACCACAATAACTTTCAGAAAGCTTTCAATATAGTCCCACGGAAAAGAAACAAGTAAAATGAACACACATAGATTTGGGGATCCACAGATGGAAAATAGGTTGGCAAAGGAAAGAAGAAGAAGGAATAAACATCATTCTCCAAATCGCAGACTAGCGGGTACTGCAGAGATCCATGCTAGGACTTCAGGTATTCACAATTTGTTTCAATGATGTGGATGAGAAAACTAAATGTAATATCTCCTAGTTTGCAGATAACACAAAGCTGCATTGGAGGATGAGCTGTGAGGAGGATGCAGAGATGCTTCAATGTGAATTGGATAATTTGAGTGAGTGGACAACTGCATTGCAGATGCAGGATAATGTGGATAGATGTGAGGTTATTCAGGAAGGCACATTGTAATCTGAAGGATGATAGATTGGGGAAAGGGAGAGGAGCAATGAGAGCTAGGTCTCCTTGTACACCAATTACTGAAAGAAAGACAAATGGTATGTTTGCTTTCATGGCAAGACGATTTTTGTACAGGTGCAGATGTGCCTTGCTGCAGCTTTATAGGACCTTTGTAAGACCATACCTGGAACACTGTGCACAGTTTTGGTGAAACACACCTCCTCACTTCCCAAAGCCTGATCATCATCAACAGGACACAAGTAAAGGTGTCAGGGAACTACCAACAGCAAAAAGAAAAATACAATTCAAAGCAGAGCAAAATCCTCTGGTACAGAGAGAATGGGAGTGACTACTCCTTTCAGCGATTGCTATGGGTTATGTCCTGAACTGCAGACATTTTGGGATTTACGATTCCAGAAATATACTCCAAAGGAATTAACAGGCAACTACTATCATTGGTTTGTGTGCGTTCATGGTTGATGTGCTAATGTGGAGTCCAGTCCTGCAAACATCACAGTTTGAGAACAGTAATTAGACACCCCTACACAACAGGTAAAGAAAACACAGCAACTCTATTGCTCTCAGTTCCGGAGGCCCACCAATCCATTGAGGCTGCCATTTATCTGTTACCTGAAGAGGCAGGGAGTAGAGACCAGAGAAGCAAAAGGCTTTTAGTTTAGAAAAGCATCATTTGTTTTTGCAATCTTGGTGAGCTGAAGGTTCTGTTCTTGTGCTGAACTGTTCTTTGTTTCTTTGTTTAAAACAGCCATGCGGTTCCACCATTGACTTTTCAAAGGTGGAATGATGAGGGGAGAGGGAGTGTATTGTTGGTTAGCTCAGTTGACTGGGTGCTGGTTTACCATGTACAGCAACATCAACAGCGTAATTTCAATTCCCAAGGAGCCAAAGGTTACCAGGCAGCTCCCATCTCCTCAACCTCTCCTCTGACATGAGATATAGTGACCTTCAGGTTAAACCCACATCAGTCGTCTCCCTGTCTCTAATGAGAGCAGCTTTCTGGAACTATGGCTTTCTGGGAATAGGACGACTTTACATTGACCTTACTGTGCACCAAACCCAGAGACTGGTCTAGATATCTTTTTAATTGTTACCATCCCTGTGTCTGTCTTTTGCAATCTTTGTCCATGGTTAGTTGCTAATAAAGAAACCAGATTAATTTGGATTCCTTAAAAACAGAAATGCATTTGGGCTGATGAAAAATAACCATAAGGTAAGGCCTCCTTTTAAAGTTAATCTTATTGTGACCAACCAAGAGAGGAGGTGAATTAGGAAGAGGTTCAAAGTTTGTGCGAAGATTTGTAGCTCAGGTGCTCGTTGTTGTGGTTCTGTTTGCCGAACTGGAAGTTTTTGTTGCAAACGTTTCGTCCTCTGGCTAGGCGACATCATCAGTGCTTGGGAGCCTCCTGCGAAGCGCTTCTTTGATGTTTCCTCCTGTGTTTATAGTGATCTGTCCCTGCCGCTTCCGGTTGTCAGTTTCAGCTGTCCGCTGTAGTGGTTGGTATATTGGGTCCAGGACGATATGTTTGTTGATGGAGTTTGTGGATGAATGCCATGCCTCTAGGAATTCCCTGGCTGTTCTCTGTCTGGCTTGCCCTATGATAGTAGTGTTGTCCCAGTCAAATTCATGTTGCTTGTTGTCTGCGTGTGTGGCTACTAAGGATAGCTGGTCGTGTCGTTTCGTGGCTAGTTGATGTTCATGTATGTGGATTGTTAGCTGTCTTCCTGTTTGTCCTATATAGTGTTTTGTGCAGTCCTTGCATGGGATTTTGTACACTACATTGGTTTTGCTCATGTTGGGTATCGGGTCCTTCGTTCTGGTGAGTTGTTGTCTGAGCGTGGCTGTTGGTTTGTGTGCCGTTATGAGTCCTAGGGGTCGCAGTAGTCTGGCTGTCAGTTCCGAGATGCTCCTGATGTATGGTAGTGTGGCTAGTCCTTTTGGTTGTGGTATGTCCTCGTTCCGTGGTCTTTCTCTTAGGCATCTGTTGATGAAGTTGCGCGGGTATCATAACGGCACACAAACCAACAGCCACGCTCAGACAACAACTCACCAGAACGAAGGACCCGATACCCAACATGAGCAAAACTAATGTAGTGTACAAAATACCATGCAAGGACTGCACAAAACACTATATAGGACAAACAGGAAGACAGCTAACAATCCACATGCATGAACATCAACTAGCCACGAAACGACACGACCAGCTATCCTTAGTAGCCACACACACAGACAACAAGCAACATGAATTCGACTGGGACAACACTACTATCATAGGGCAAGCCAGACAGAGAACAGCCAGGGAATTCCTAGAGGCATGGCATTCATCCACAAACTCCATCAACAAACACATCGACCTGGACCCAATATACCAACCACTACAGCGGACAGCTGAACCTGACAACCGGAAGCGGCAGGGAGAGACCACTAAAAACACCGGAGGAAACATCAAAGAAGCGCTTCGCAGGAGGCTCCCAAGCACTGATGATGTCGTCTAGCCAGGGGACGAAACATTTGAAACAAAAACTTCCAGCTCGGCGAACAGAACCACAACATTAGGAAGAGGTGTCAGTTCATTCTTTCTCACTTGGGACCACCACCATTTGGAGCTATCACACTGGTAATCAGAACCAACTGGGGACCAGTCCAAACATAATGTGAACTGAGCAAGCTGCACTTGAGGATAAACAGGTGAATGCAGGACTGAACCCTTTGCAGAGGATTAAAAAGTGAGAACGGAATTCAGGTCATGTGGGAAATTGGTGAAAATAGATATGGCAGCAATTTACTGGCTTGATGGACTGAGTTGTCTACTCTTGTTTCTTGTTTGTCTGTCTGTTTGCATGCCGGTATGTTCATCTGTATACAGAAACCACAATGTTTACACATTTACTTCCCTTTGCTTATTGTGGCTGTTTGACATCATGAGTATTTAGGCCTATCCATGTTTAATTCGATAAATTCAATCCGGTCATATTATGAAGCTGTTGTCCAAAATGTGTAATTATTTCCTTTTTGGCCCCAGCAGACTTCCCTCTCCAACTCGCCAGCTGCCTGCAATGGGGTCAGCTTTCTGCTGTATCTGTTCCTATGTGACCCTCGATGCTGTCAGTTATCACCGGTCTCTCAGCCCCATGTCAACATCAGGGTCACTGTGTGAGATAATGTTGGTCCAACACAATACAAAGAACTATTCAGCCAACAGGTCTCCTGGAAATTCAGTGATAAGGCAAGAATTTTAAAAGAGCAGCAACCACCTGCCCACAAACCGATGATTTTCACCTCTCTTCCACTTATCAGATGACAGTCGGATTGTTTTGTGTGAAAGGTATTGATGATAATCAATTTGTTTCCAATTGTCTCAGCATTTTCTCTCAATATGCCATCTCACAAAGGGGCTGACTCTCATCAGAGAACACATTCAAGAACTCCCTCAGTCCTTTCCCTTAAGTATCATCACCTTAGCCTGACTAGACCATAGGAATGCTCCTTCATTGGAAAGAGAGACGGAGAGAGAGAGAGAGACAGAGAAAGAGAGAGAAAGGGAGGAGGAGAGAGAGATACTAGTGGGGGTTTAACCTGAGGTTCACCCTGCCTCAGGCAAGGAAACAAGAAACAAGACAGGGAAACGGAGAGAAACAACACATCAGCTTTTTGACAGAACAGGCTTCCTGTACATCAGAGGGAGAGAGAATTCTGTCCATCCACTCACAAAGACATTCACCTGCATTCTGAGGAGAATCGATTGGATACATTAAACCCTGTGTTGTTTCACTACTGTGCATCTTTCTGATTGTTGTTCAGAACTGACTGGGCTGCCCCAGCAGTCTATCCAAAAATACCAGCACCAGGGCAGTGTTGAGGTTGTGTCTCACTGTTAGAGGCACAGCCTTTCTGAGGCAATGTTTCCCCAGGCCAGGGCTGCCCTTTCAGGTGGACAGAGTTGATCTTCAGCTGGCACTATGTTGAAGAAAGGCAAGAGAGATTGCCCTAGTATCCTGACCAATACTGACCTTCAATCAACAGATGGTCTGGGCATTGTGTCTTTGTTGTTGGTGGGAACTGAATATTTGGGAAGTACCTACATCATTCCCTGTAGAACAACAGTGAGTGCACTTTCAAAGATGTCCTTCATGGTTATAAGGTGCCTTGACATTGCTGAGGGTGGGAAAGGGGCTAGCTAAATACAGAGGCATGGTTAGTAAGCTTGCAGATGACATGAAAATTGGAAGTGCAGTGGACAGTGAAGAAGTTTACGTTACAGTACAATGGGATCTCGATCAGATGGGCTGATGTTCCGAAGAGTGGCAGATGGAGTTTAATTTCGATAAATATGAGCTGCTGCATTTTGTGAAGGCAAATCAAGGTAGGACTTATACACTTAATGGTAAAGTCCTGGAGAGTGCTGCTGAACAAAGAGACCTTGGAATGCAGGTTCATAGTTACTTGAAAATGGAGTCACAGCTAGACAGGTTAATGAAGAAGTCAGTACTTGCCTTTATTGGCCAATGTGTTGCGTATAGGAGTTGGGAGTTCATGTTGCAGCTGTACAGGACATTGGTTAGGCCACTGTTAGAATATTGTGTGCAATTCTGATCTCCTTGCTATAAGAAGGATGTTGTAAAATAGGAAAGGATTCAGAAAAGATTGACAAAAATGTTGCCAGGGTTAGAGGAGTTGAGCTATAGCAAGAGGCTGAATAAACTGGGGCTAATTTTCTTGAAGTGCTGGAGGCTGAGGGTTGACTTTATAGAGCTTTATAAAATCATGAGGGGCATGGATAGGGTGAATAGTGAGGTCTTTTCCCTGGGGTGATGGAGTCTAAAACTAGAGGGCACAGGTTTAAGGTGGGAGGGGAACAAATAGGAAATGGACATAAAGGGCAACCTTTTCACGCTGAGGGTAGTGCATGTATAGAATGAATTGCCAGAGGAAGTGGCGGAGGCTGGTACAGTTACAACATTTAAAAGGCACCTGATGGGTATGTGAATACAAAGGGTTGAGAGAAATATGGGCCAAATACTGGCAAATGGGACAAAATTAATTTAGGATGTCTGGTTGGCATGGGCGAGTTGGACTGAAGGGCCTGTTTCCGTGCCGTACAACTGTATGACCCTATGAATCTAAGTTCCTTTTTGTTTCTTGTCTTATTGAAGGTATGAGACAGGCATATTGACTGTCTGCTCTCTCCATGGGTGGGTGTTTCAGAATGCCCCAGCTCTGTAGTTTTCAGGAAGTTTCAAGACTCTAAAACAGAGCAATCAGTTTCCACTGATGCCGGACAAACTGATGGGAGTCAGTGAGTCACTGGTTCATTGCAACAAACTGAATTTACAATGATTGAATTATATTCCACTTTGATGAAAGGACAGGTGGCTTTGCTCTGTTACTTTCTGTGTTAGTTCCTGTGCAACAACTGCTCCAACACTTACTCTGTGAAGCTGAAACCTCTGAGATGGCTGTGTAAACCTCCCTTCACTCTTACCCTCATTGGTCAGGATCCCTATTGGCTGGTTTGTATTTCCTCTACAGTTCAGTGTGATTGCCCAAGTCAGAAAGAAAGTCTGCCATTTCCACTTTGACACATTGTACACTGGAACATCACACAGTGTGGATAAACTGCATTGTCATTTCATAGTATAGTCATCCAAAATGTTCCGTATTATTCTCCTTGTGACCACGTTGACTTTCTCTGCTGAAGCTGGTGAGTTTGGGTTCTGTTTGATTTGACCTCAGTGAGAGTTGCCCTGGTTTGTGTTACTGATAGTGTCTCGTGTTTGGTTTTTCTGTGTCTTGGAGGGCCTCAGCTCTATTGTTAAATTCCAAATTGTCTATTCCCTGTGATCTGTGTTTCAGCTTCTTCTGCTTCATTGTGTGTATTTCTGACAGGCAAGACATTGTTCACTTGGATTTCTGGAATGGAACTGTTCCTTTCCGTGCTTTGTTGTGTTTAGATTGAACACATACTCTGGTTGTCAGCTGGCACTGGGTGCACTGGGACTAATTTCATCAACAAAATGAGCCTGGACATTTGTAAAAGAGGGAATAAATCATGAGGGTGGATACAGAGAAGCTGTTTTCACTGGAATGTCAGTCTAAAAAGAAAAGTAACATGAAAAGAAGTCAGATCAAATGAATAACTTGGGAGGAATGTGTTTCCATGGGGAGTGGTGAGACTGTGGAACTGACTGTTAAAGCTGGTGGGAACTGTCCTTATCAGCACATGTCATTGACCTTTCAATGAATATCACTCATGTGACCTCCTTTGTAATTGGTTGTGATGCAAGAGGGTTGGAATATAAAAGCACCGTTGTGCTACTGAGACTTTATAAAGCTCTGGTTAGGCCCCATTTGGAGTACTGTGTCCAGTTTTGGTCCCCACACCTCAGGAAGGACATACTGGCACTGGAGCATGTCCAGCGGAGATTCACACGGATGATCCCTGGAATGGTAGGTCTAACATACGAGGAATGGCTGAGGATCCTGGGATTGTTTCATTGGAGTTTAGAAAATTCAGGGGAGATCTAATAGAAACTTACAAGATAATACATGGCTTGGAAAGGGTGGACGCTAGGAAATTGTTTCCGTTAGGCAAGGAGACTAGGACCTGTGGACACAGCCTTAGAATTAGAGGGGGTAAATTCAGAACAGAAATGCGGAGACATTTCTTCAGCCAGAGAGTGGTGGGCCTGTGGAATTCATTGCCGCGGAGTGCAGTGGAGGCCGGGACGCTAAATGTCTTCAAGGCAGAGATTGATAAATTCTTGATGTCACAAGGAATTAAGGGCTACGAAGAGAATGCGGGTAAGTGGAGTTGAAATGCCCATCAGCCATGATTGAATGGTGGAGTGGACTCGATGGGCCAAATGGCCTTACTTCTACTCCTATGTCTTATGGTCTGTCTTATGGTCTTAAGTACAAGTTACTGAACCCAGGAAAAAACTGCTGAAGGCTGCAACACAAAGGGATATGGGGGGAGCTTGTGCACAAAACACAGAAAGCTACAACACAGCAGCAGCAGGTATGATAATCGGTGTTGGCTCTTACTTTAAGGGGTATGGAGAATGAGGGAGTATGAAGATTTTATTGTACATATTCAAACTGCTGGTGAAATTACATCTAATGCACTACCAGCAGTTTTGCTTCCTTATTTGAGAAAAGATATCATTTCATTGGAAGCAGTTCAAAGAAAGTTCACACAGTTGATCCCTGGTATGAACGGATTGTCTTCTGAGCAAAGATTAAACAGGTTGTGACTCTACTCACTGGAATTTAGAAGAATGAGAGGTGATCTCATTGAAACATATAGCATTCTTAAGCAGATTGTCAGGGTAGATGCTGACAAGATGTTTCCTCTCATGGGAGAGTTTAGGACCAGAGGATATAATCTTAGAATAAAGGAACTTCAATTTAAGACAGAAATGAGGAGAAATTTCTTCTCTCAGAGCACTGGAGACTCTTTGGAACTCCTTGCTACAGAGAGCTGTTGGAGTGGAGTCCTTGTGTATATTTAAGGTTGAGAATGAGGCGAATCACGGGTTATTGGGAAAGGGCAGTAAATTGGATGTGAGGATTGTTGGATCAACCATGATCCCTTGGAATGGTGGTGCAATTTCAAGGGGCCGAATAGCCTACTCCTGCTCCTATATCATCTGGTCTTACAACCTTAAAGCAGACTGGCAGTTAAACTTCTTGTGGAAAACAGTTAAAGGTTACTTTGTTGAAATAATATTATAATTGAAGTTTCCTCTGTGATAAAGAGAAGAGTTGTGAATGAGAAATTACAGATAAAAACAGAAAGCAGCTTCAAATTGGGCAATAGTTAAGTTTCATGTTCACAAGCTCATAACACACCAGGGCAACAGCAGAGTGTTTTAGCAAATACTTTTGTTGTTCTAAACAGGAGTAAGATACAAATCAGGAAATTAGAATCTTATTGACAAACATCTAAATTGACACTGGGAGAGCTAAGTGAATGAGGGAACATTATTGAAGGGATGTAGGAGTTGGATGGATAATGATGCATTGATGTCTTTACAAACATGGTGGGAAGGACCAATATGGACTGAGGAATTCTGAGGAAAGGTCATTTGACCTATAACATTAACTCTGATTTCTCTCCCCAGACACTGCAAGACCTGCTGAGCTCTTCCAGCAATTTCTGTTTTTGTAAACAATATGGACTGGTTATATTAATGGTCATCTTTTATTGTAATCTTTGTGCAATTCTCCTTTGTCAAAACCTGGAATGACAAATCAGAGGGAAAGCTTCTTGTCATATGACAATTGATAACATGGGATTTCAAGAAGGGCATTGGAGTGAAATGAGAACTCTCTGTGTGAGAGGTGGATTCAGATTCATCGAGCTTTTGAAGTGAATAATCCTAAGAAAAGCTAAAGTGTTTGAAATGATACTCAGCTGAATTACACTTACAAAACTGTATCTACTATAAAACTCAACAAAACTTGGCAACATATTCTAAGCATAAACAGACCTCAAAGTTAACCTTACAGTACAGAAAGGACAAGAGTTAGAACATATCATGGCCGTTTCAAAAACATAAACAAGAAAGTAAAAACAATTCCATTAGTTTACATATTGCAGTCAGAGAGTCATAGTTAAAATTATTTGATTTATGTTATCAACTCAAAATGTTAAAGTGCATGAAAACTTTATGAGCAGTGACAATGAAAAGATAATGAAAAGTACAAGGCATTACTGAGACCATGTCCGATTGCAGATAATTTCAGTCCCTTATTTGAGGATGGACGTAGTTGTATTGGAGGAAGTCAGAGAAGGTTCATGAGATTGATTCCAGAGATGAAATGCTTGCCTTATAAAGACAGATTGAGCAATTTAGGTTGATACTCTCTGGAGTTCAGTAGAATGAGATGAGATCTAATGGGTGTATATAAAGTACAGAAGGGGATTGGCAAAGGAGACTCAAGGTATTTGGTTCCTCTTGTGAGGCAATCTCAAATTAAAGATCATTGTTTTAAGTTAAGAGGTGGCTGATTTAGAACAGAGTTGAGGAGAAATGATTTCCTCAAAGTGTCATGAATGTGTGAGTTCACTGCTCCAGAGTATGGTGGATGTTGGGACACTGAGCAAAGTTAAGGAGGAAATGGACAGATATTTAATTACCATGGGTTGAAAGGTTATGGACAGTGGGCAGGAAAGTGGACTTAAGGCCAAGATGAGATCAGCCATGATGGTTTTAACTGGTGGAGCAGGCTCAAGTAGCTGAATGGCCTCTTCTTACTCCTGGATCTTCTGTTGTTTCATCTGCATCGTAACAATTCTGTGATTCTGTGAGTCTGAGAGGGAAAATGTAAGTGCTGGAGACAAGATATCTCATTTCTGAGGAATCCGTCCTTCATCAGAAAATGAATTTTAACACATATTTGTAAAACTTGCCTGCATGGTTACAGCTCCAAATGCACTCAGAAGCTTGACACCATCCAGGAGAAAGCAGACTGCATGATTGTCTTCAGACAGAGTTTCCATTAGATAGGGAATTGGGGATGGGATGATGATCGATGGGGCACTTGATACTGTGGGTTGTATAGAGGGTGTAGAGAGATGGAGGAATAGAATTATATATTTTTCATCTTATTAGAATTACACAGCAAGATATAAGATACAAGACAAACTGGGGTTGTTTTTCTTAGAGCAGAGGACATTTAGAGGGGACAGGGAGATGTACAAAATTATGAGGGGCAGAGAAAATCTAGACAGAGATTGATGTTTCCCTGTGAGAGAGGGATGAATGACCAGGGACATAGATTTCAAGTTAGGTGCAGAACGTTTAGAGGAGATTTGGGGAAAGTTGGGGAAATATGGAATCACCCAGAGGGTGGTGGGTCTCTGGAACTCACTGTCTGGCAGGGTGGGAGAGCAGATTGAATAATTATTTGGATGTTCACTTGTGACACCACCTCATTCAATGCTATGTACCATGTTTGGGAAAGTGGGATTCTAATCGTGAGGAAGTTGTTTTTGACAGGTGTGGATGTGGTGGGTTCAATGCCTTTTCTCTGTTCTGTTGATCTTTATGTCTCAATGACTCTAAGATATAAATTCATGGTTATTTGCTCTTATTTTGGTTCTTGCTCTTCCGTCCACAAAAGGCTTTACGAGATTTTAATATTCTGCTTTTTTATCCGAAGTTTGATGATTTCTAAGTGAGATTTCTTTCCCCTAACAGCAAAGAGACCTGTTCTGCTCCAGTCTCCAGCAGTACACTGTGTCATACAGGGTAGCTCTGTCAGATTCCAGTGTCGCATGGAGAATGCCAATGTCAATAAACTCATTGTTACTTGGTTCACGCAAGAATCCAAAAGACAGAAGCTGCTAACATACGATTCACACAACAATGTCCACCGTAACAAAGGAGTGACAGCACGCATCCAACCTTTCAGGGATGTCTCCAATAACAGTTACATCCTGACCATCACAAACGTGCAACTCAGTGACAATGCTGTCTATGTTTGTAGTGTGCAGGGATCGATCTACTGGGCAGGAACCCAGTTGAATGTAACCAGTAAGTAAATATTCGATCCCACTCGCAAGCCCACAGGGACAGCACTATCACAAGCACCAGGGGAGGGGTTTGGTGTGGGTTTGGTGGGTATGTGGGAAGGTGACAGGAGGAAGAGATGAAAACTCATGCAAGGACCTCACACTCTGGGGATTTGTCAGAAGAGCAGAATCGCATCTGCTGCAGAAATGCTCAAGCTCTCTCCAACCTTGGTGGGTGGGAATACAATTCACAGTTTGGCTGAAGACTGCTCTTCGACAGCGAAAGGTGAACCATTGTGTTGTATAAAACATAGCAAGAACTTCCACTTGGATGTGGAGGCTTCATGGAGGCACAGCCACTTATTTGTGAGGGACAGAGAAGAAGGAAAAGGTTTCCTCCAGGGAAGTGTGAAGGAGTGGTTGCTGAGGAGTGGCATGGTTGCTCAGTGGCTAGCTCTGCTACCTCAGAGTGCTGGGTCTCAACTTCAATTCCAACTATCTGTGCAGAACTCACACATTCTCTCCATTTCCATGTAGTTTACTTCAGGTGCTCCAGTTTCCTCCCACACTCCAAAGATATGCAAGTTAGGTGGATTTGGCATGATAAATTGCCCATAACATGCCGATTAGGTGGATTAGCCATGGGAAGTACAGGGTTACAGGGATAGGGTAGGGAGTGAGTCTGGGTGGGATGCTGTTTGGGGAATCAAGTGGTTTTCCTACAGTGTGGAAATGGGTCATTTGGCCCAATATGTCTACACCAGCACTCTGAAAAGTAACCCATCTTGACCCATTCCTCTACTACTTCACATTTATCCTTAATGAATACACCTAGCTTACATATCCCTGAACAATGTGGGCAATTTAGCATGGTCAATTCACCGAATCTGCACATCTTCAGATTGTAGGAGAGAACCAGAGCACCCGGTGGAAATACGAGGAGAATGTGCAAACCCCACGCAGACAGTCACCTGAGGGTGGAATCGAGCCTGGGTCCCTGGCAATTTTAAGTAGGAGTGCTAACCACTGAGCCATGGTGCCTTGGGTTGAATAGCCTTTTTTTCCACATTGTGGGAATTCTAATACTTTGAGGAGTAAGCTGTCCACAAGACAATCAAGACATCTGATATGTGGATTTAATGGGAAAGAATGCGGTGTGGGACTAACATAAAAAGGGCCATTGTGGTGTAGTTGTAGTGTCACTGCCTCTGAGTCAGGAGGCCAGAGTTCAAGTCCCATCTACACCTGAAACGGTAATAGCATAGACAGAGTAGATTAAGACAATCTTTGCCCCATGACACACATATTTAATGGGGTCTAAGTTTAAGGAGAGGAGTAGGTGGCTCAGAGGAGATCCGAGGAAAGTTTTTTTTCCCAAAGTGGGTGGTAGAAATATGGAAGGGGCTGCCTAAAAGCAGTGGTGGGGTAGGCGGTGGTAGAGGCACATACACTCACAACATTGAAGAAGCCTCTGGATGGGAACTTCAAATGCCAGGGCACAGTCGGTGTGGAATGGTACAGTTGCCATACCAGGTAGCGATACATCCAGACACAATGCTCTCGATGACGGACCTATAAAAATTGGCAAGGGTATTCATCATCATGCCAAATTTCCTCAGCTGCCTGAGGAAGAAGAGATGTTGTTGGGCCTTTGTAACCAGTGCCTCCACATGAAAAGTCCGAGAAAGCTTGTTGTGGATGACCACTCTCAGGAGCTTGACACTCTCCACTCGTTGCACCTCTGTGCTGTTAATGTATCGGAGGGCATGAGTAACATCCCATCGAAAGTCAATAATGAGTTCCTTGGTTTTGCTGGCATTGAGAGCTAGGTTCTTAGTGCAACATTTTTCCAGGTGTTCCACCTCCCATCTGTAGTCTGTTTCAACGTCATGTGAGATTCGACTGGATTATGGTGGCATCATCAGCGAACCTGTAAATGGCATTAGTCTGGTACTTGGTGATGCAGTCATGGGTATACAGTGAGTACAGTAGGGGCTGAGTACGCACCCCTTGGGGGCTGCAGTTTTGAGTGTTAGTGAGGATGAAATATTGTCCCCAATTTTCACTGATTGTGGCCTATGGGTCAGGAAACTGAGGGTCCAGTTGCAGAGAGTGGGGCTTAGTCCGCGATCGCTAAGTTTAGTAATCAGTCTTGAGGGGATAATAGTGTTGAAGGCTGAGCTGTAGTCAATGAATTCTTACATAGCTGTTTTTGGTGTCAAGATGTTCTAGGGAGGAGTGAAGAGCAAGTGATATGGCATCTGATATGGATCTGTTCATCTGATCGGCAAATTGGAGTGGGTCAAGAGTAGTGGGGAGACTGGAGTTGATTAATGCCATGACTAGCCTTTCAAAGCACTTCATGACCACCGAAGTTAGAGCCACTAGACGGTAATCATTGAGACATGCTGGATGAGCCTTTTTAGTCACAGGGATGATGTTGGCCCTCTTGAAACAGGCAAGGATAGTGGTCTGCTGCAGGGAGAGGTTTAAGATGTCCAAGAAGATCTCTACCAATTGACTTGTGCACGGCCTGGTACTCCGTCTGGCAGAATTAGGCTATTTGGCCTATCAAGTTTGCTCCACCATTGCCTGGTCTGGCCTACACATAACTCCAGACCTACAGCAATGTGGTTTACTTTTAACTGCCCTCAGGGTAATTGGGGAAGGGAAATAAATGCTGGCCCTGTAGGTTTTAAATGCAGGTTAGAGTGAAAAGAATGTCAGGGTGCATGACTGGAATACAGACAGCCAGGTGGACCTCAGAGAATGTGAGTTCCCTGATTAGGACTGTTAATCTGGCCCAAACAGGGAGTCCTGGCTGACAGATAGAAACAGGAGTGCCCAGGGGTTCTGTTCACTCTGAGAGCTGGCTCTGAGGGAGTTGAACACATGTAAATAAAGGGTGACTTGTTGACAGGATATCACCTCTGTAGAATTATTTCACAAGGAATGTGAGCATCTTTTGTCAAAGTCTTTGTGATTTTATATTGATGATTTAATGGAATGTTTAACAGAGAAAAAGGGGAAAGATTGCTCAGGATGCATCTTCATGGTGGGGAGATGTTAAGGTTGTGTGAAATAGGGACTGTTTAATTTTAACTGCTTTTACTAACTTCCTTTCAGTACAGATGCACCTCCCCATTTCTTTCTAAGTTTATTTCTTTACTTGTGTGCATTTTGATGATATTTTTCAGATCGGTAGATTACAAAAGTCAACTCTCTTATAATCATCAAGAAAATCTTCTAAGTTGATTCAGACAGTGTGGAAACAGGCCATTCAGCCCATTGAATCTGCACTGACCCTCTGAAGAACATTCCACCCAAACCTAGACCCTCCCACCTTATCCCTCCATTGATGTGAATGATCGAGAAGAGCGACATTGATCACCCCCGCCTCACCTATAAGAGCCAAAAGAGAGTTGGTTGTGATTGTTGGAGGCAGCCATCTTGGGTCCAGGAGACCTCTGTGTGAGTTCCTCAGGGTAGTGTCCAAGGGCCAACTATCTTCAACTGTTCCATCTTCCTTCGAGCATAAGGTCAGACATCCCAGAAGTCAATAAAGAAAAGGTCAGGATTGGTTTCATTCTTTTTCCTGTGGTTGATCTGTTTCTCTGTTTGCAGCTCCTGCAGTGGGAATGAACAGAGAGCTGTGGATTGTCTGGATCAGTGTGGGGGCTGTACTGGGAGCTATTGTCATCGCTGGAGCCGCTGTTCTCTTCTGTATCAGATGCATTCGGAAACCATCATCCTGTAGGTGGAAATCAATCTTTCGCTGAAATGGCCACTTGGGGAGGAGTTTGTCTCATTATTGAAGGTCGGGGAGGAGGCGGGGAAGAGAAACGCTGAAAGCAATCAGAGAAGCCTCTGTGAAGAAAGAAAGAGAGGTCAAGTTGCTTTTTTCATCAGAAATTCAAGATTTTAGAGATGGAGACTTGTTCACAGAAGTACATAACCAAGAGAAAGGGCTAATGCTGTCTCATCTCTGAATGTCCAATTGCATTTCTGATTTTATTTTAGGTTTCCTGTATCTGCAGCATTTTAACATTCAGTCCCTCCACCACTGACCCTCAGTCACAGCAGTGAGTACCATCTTTAAAAAATTCAACAAAGACCTTCAGATAGCACATTCCAACATAAGGCCATAAGACCATAAGACCATAAGACATAGGAGTGGAAGTAAGGCCATTCGGCCCATCGAGTCCACTCCGCCATTCAATCATGGCTGATGCGCATTTCAGCTCCACTTACCAGCGTTCTCCCCGTAGCCCTTAATTCCTTGTGACAACAAGAATCTATCAATCTTGGCCTTGAAGACATTTAGCGTCCCGGCTTCCACTGCACTCCGTGGCAATGAATTCCACAGGCCCACCACTCTCTGGCTGAAGAAATGTCTCCGCATTTCTGTTCTGAAATGACCCCCTCTAATTCTAAGGCTGTGTCCACGGGTCCTAGTCTCCTCGTCTAACTGAAACAATTTCCTAGCATCCACCTTTTCCAAGCCATGTATTATTTTGTACGTCTCTATTAAGTCTCCCCTTAATCTTCTAAACTCCAACGAATACAATCCCAGTATCCTCAGCCGTTCCTCATATGTTAGACCTGTCATTCCAGGGATCATCCGTGTGAATCTCCGCTGGACACGTTCCAGTTGCTGTATGTCCTTCCTGAGGTGTGGGGACCAAAACTGGACACAGTACTCCAAATGGGGCCTAACCAGAGCTTTATAAAGTCTTAGTAGTACATCTCTGCTTTTATATTCCAACCCTCTTGAGATAAGAGACAACATTGCATTCGCTTTCTTAATCACGGACTCAACCTGCATGTTTACCTTTAGAGAATCCTGGACTAGCACTCCCAGATCCCTTTGTGCTTTGGCTTTATTAATTTTCTCACCATTTAGAAAGTAGTCTATGCTTTTATTCTTTTTGCCAAAGTGCAAGACCTCGCACTTGCTCACGTTAAATTCCATCAGCCATTTCCTGGACCACTCTCCCAACCTGTCTAGATCCTTCTGTAGCCTCCCCACTTCCTCAGTACTACCTGCCTGTCCACCTAACTTCGTATACTACCTACCTGTCCACCTAACTTCCATCTAGAACGACAAGCGCAGTAGATACATGGAAACACCACCAGCTACACGTTCCCTTCCAAGCCACTCACTATCCAAACATGGAAATAAATCCTGGAATTCCCTCCCTAGGGGTTTTGTGGATCAAACTACAGTTCAGTTCCCACAGCAGTTTAAGAAGAAATTCATCACTACCCTCTCAAGGGCAACTGGTCATGGACAATAAAAGCTGGACCCAGCCAGTGACACCCACTGTCCGACAGTGTATTTTAAAAAGTGGCAATTTTAATTGTTTGGCATCAATTGCCCTCAACAGAGAGCAGGTCAGAAATGTTGTGGTACTGGCTGTAAGACAGTTTGACCATACAACTGACTTTTTTCATCAAAGAATAGGAGGTTGAGGGATGACCATCTTGTGGTTTATAAATGAGGGATATAGATAAGGTGAATGGCAAATATCCTCTCCTGGCAAGGGGTGGACAGGTTTCAAGACTGGGAAGCATATGTTTTCAGTGAGAGGAGGAAGACATAAAAAAGACATCGGGGCAACTTTTTTTATGCACAGTGAGTGGTTCGTGTCGTACAGCCATAGAGTCACAGAGACATACAGTATGGAAACAAACACTTCAGTCCAACTCTCCCATACCAACCAGATATCCTAAATAAATTTCATTCCATTTGCCAGCATTAGGCCCATATTCCTCAAACCCTTCCTATTCATATACCAATCCAGGTTTCTTTTAATGAATTGTACCAACCCCGACCACTTCCTCTGGCAGCTCATGCCATATATGTACCACCGTCTGCATGAAAAATTTGCCCTCAGGTCCCTCTTAAATCTTTCCCCTCTCAGCTTAAATCAACACCCTCTAGTTTTGAACTCTCTCATCCAGGGGAAGGGCCTTCACTACTTACCTTACCCACGCCATTTCTTTTATAAATCTCGATATGGTCATCCCTCAGCCTTGTCGCACCAGGGATAATTGCCCCAATGTATTCAGCCTCTCCCTGTAGCTCAAACCCTCCAACCCTGGCAACATCCTTGTCAATATTTTTGGAACCCTTTCAAGTTTCACAACATCCTTCCTAGAGCAGGGAGACCAGATTTGTACACAGTATTCCAAAAGTGGCCGAGTCAATGTTCTGTACAGCTACAACATAACATTCCAACTCCTGTACTCAATGCACTGACCAGTAATGGTAAGCATGCCAAATGCTTTTTTTCACTATCCTATCTACCTGCCACTCCACTTTCAAGGAATTATGAACTTGTACTCCAAAGTCTCTTTGATCAGCAAAACTCCCCTCGACCTTACTATTAAGGATTTGCCTTTCCAAAATGCAGCACATCACATATATATAAATTAAATTCCATCTGTCACTTCTCAGCCCATTGGCCCATCTGATCAAGATCCCATTGTATTCTGAGGTAACCCTCTTCACTGTCTACTGCACCTCCAGTTTAGGTATCATCTGCAAACTTATTAGACATACCTATAATCCTCCGCATGGTGGCTCAGTGGTAAGCACTGCTGCCTCACAGCACCAGGGTCCCAGGTTCGATTGCAGCCTCGGGTGACTGTCTGTGCGGAGTTTGCACATTCTCCCCTTTTCTGCGTAAGTTTCCTCTGGATACTCCGGTTTCCTTACACAGTCCAAAGATATGTGGGTCAGGTGAATTGGCCGTGCTAAATTGCCCATAGTGTTAGGTACATTAATTGGAGGGAAATGGTTCTGGGTTGGTTACTCTTCGGAGGATTGGTGTGGACTGGTTGGGCCGAAGGTCTTGTTTCCACACTGTAGAGAATCGAATCTAATCTAATACCTCCTATCTTCACATTCAAATCATTTATATAAATGACGAAAAGCAGTGGACCCAGCACTGATTCTTGTGGCACTCCACTAGTCACAGGCCTCCAGTCTGAAAAACTACCCTCTACCACCCTCTTCTACTTTCAAGCCAGTTCTGTATCCAAATGGCTAGCTCTCCTTGTACTCGATGTGACCTAAACTTGTTAAACAGTTTACCATGAGCTACCTTGTCAAAGTGCTTACTGAAGTCCACACAGACCACATCCATTACTGTGCCCTCATTAATCCACTTCATTACTTCTTCAAGAGATATTGAGGCTTTGACCAGAAAAAAAGGAGGAGGTATGGCTCAGGAGCAGGCTGGTGGGATCAGGGAATCCCTGGAGGTATATAGGGTACACAGGAGTTTAGTGAAGAAGGAAATCAGGAGGGCAAAAAAGGGGCATTAGATAGCCTTGGCTGAGAAGACTAGGGTGAATCCAAAGATATTATTTAAGAATATTAAAGAAAGAAGAATAACTAGAGAGAGATTAGGACCCTTCAATGACCAAAGTGCATGTGTATGTGAAGAACCGCAAGAGATGGGTGAGGATCTCAATGAGTATTTCTCCACTATGGAGAAAGAAAAGAAGACTTGGGAACTTGGGGAAGTTGGTGGTGATATCTTGGGGACAGTCTGTATCACGGTAGACGATGTGCTGGATGTATTAGAATGTATGAAGGTGGATAAATCTCCTGGTCCTGACCAGATATATCCAAGAACACTGCATGAGGTTAATGAAGAAATTGCGGAGGTCCTGGCTTATTTCTTTGCATCATCGTTAGCCACATGTAAGGTCCTGGAGACTGGAGGGTAACAAATACTCCCCTTATTCAAGAAGGACAGCAAAGAGAAACCTGGGAACCATGGAGCAGTGAGCCGAACATTCATGGTGGGTATGTTATTTGAGAAGGTTCTGAGGGATAAGGTATGCATGCATTTGGAAAGACAGGGTTTGATTAGGAGCAGTCAGCATGGTTTTGTAAGTGGGAGATCATGCCTTACAAATTTGTTTGAGTTGTTTGATGAAGTGACCAGGAAGGTTGACAAGAGCAAGGTTTTAGACATAGATTTCAGTAAGACCTTTGCTAAGGTTCCAAATGGTAGGCTGGGCGGTTAGATCACATAGAATCCAGGCGGAGCTGGCAAATTGGATACACAATTGGCTTGGTGGTAGGAAAAAGAGGGTACTAGTGGAAGGATGCTTGTTGGACTGGAGGCCTGTGACTAGTGAAGTGCCTCAGTGGGTGCTTGGCCCACTGCTGTTTGTAATCTATATGAATGAGTTTGATGAGTATGTATAAGGCATGAGTCATGAGTTTTCAGATGACATGAAAATAGGAGTTCAAGTGCTCGGTTCTCTGAAAGTGGATTCACAGGTAGACAGGGAAGTGAGGAAGGCTTATGACACTCTGGGCATTCATCAGTCAGGGCATTGAGTATAGGAATTGGTAAGTTATATTGCAGTTGTACAGGATGTTGGTGATACTGCACTTGGTGTATTGTGTTCAGTTTTGGTCACCTTGTTATCAGAGGAATGTTATTAAACTGGAAAGAGTGCAGAAGAAATTTACGAGGATGTTGCCAGGACTCAAGGGTCTGAGTTATAGTGAGAGGTTGGACAAACTCAGACATTTTTCTTCAGAGCAGAGAAGACTGAGCAGGGAACTTATAGAAGTGTGTAAGATCATGAGAGGCAGAGATAGGATGAATGCACTCAATGTTTTTCCCAGAGTTGGGGAATCATGGACTAAAAGGCATCAGTTGAAAGTTAGAGGGAAAAGAATAAAATGGAACCTGAGTGGCAACTTTTTTACACAGAGGGTGCTGCACATATGGAATGAGCTGCCAGCAGAAGTTGTTGAGACAGATACATTAACAAGTATTTGGATAAAAACATGAATATGAAAGGATTAGAAGGATATGGGCCAAGTACAGGGAAATGGGGTTAGCAGAGGTGGACATTTTGGTCAGTTTGGACCAGTTTGGGCCAAAGGGCCTGGTTCTGTGCTATAGGACTCTATGACTCTATGACCACCTGGCCAATCTTTGTGTCATCTGCAAACTTACATGCAATCCCCTATATTTGGATATGCAATGTTTACATACAGCAGGTACAATTACAGACCCAGCACTGATCCCTGTGGTACACCACTGGAGACTGACATCCAGTCACACAAACAGGCCTTTACCACCCTCTGTTGTTTGGACAGAACCAATTTTGGATCCAACTTTGGATCCAGATGACCCTGCATCCCACCAGCTTGTACTTTCACTATCAGCTTCCACAGTGGACCTTGTCAAAGTCTTGTCTGAAATTCCAATAACTGACATTTCCCAGAAAACTCTGGACACTCAGTCATTGGGAATGTTCTAGACTGAAACTGAGAGCTTACTGGAGGTGATTTACATGAAGGGATTTGGAGATAGTGTGTGAAGGTGCCATTGAGGTCATTGATCGTCCGTCATTTAATTGAGTGATGGAGCAGACTTGATGGGCTGAAAGGTCTGTTTCTATGTCCCTCTGTCTGTGTCTCTTAGACTAAGGAAATGAATAAGGGTCATAAGAACGGTTTAGTTCAGACAAGGACATCAGACGTGGAGATGGGAGTGTCATTGAACAGAACAGGAGCTGCAGAGGGTTGTGGGAAATAATGGCCCAAAGACTCAAGAGCTGGAGGTTGAAATTTCCCATTTAAAACCTCAAGATCATGAGCCCATAAGATACAGGAGCAGAATTAGGCCATTCAGTCCACTGAGTTTGCTGTCCACATTTTGATCATGAATAAAAGGTTTCTCATCCCCATTCTCCTGTCTTCTCACCAGACTTTTTCATCCCCTAATGAACCAAGTACCTATCTATCTCTGTCTTAAATACACTCAGTGACGTGGCCTCCACAGTCTTCCGTGGCAATTAGTACCACAGAGTAATGATGAAGAAATTCCTCCTCATCTGATTTCTAAAAGATGATTCCTTCACTCTGAAGCTGTACCCTCAGGTCCGAGTCTCTCCAACAAGTGGAAACCTCTTCTCCACATTCTCCCTATCCAGGTCTCTGAATATTCTGTAAGTTGTCATCAAATATTTCCCGTCATCCTTCTAAACTCCATCAAGTACAGATCCGGAGTCCTCAATTAGTCAGATCTGAATGAGTTACACCGGAAACCAATTTAACCTTTAGTTTAAATGATGCTGAGATATAGAGCAGCTGTGGTCTGTTTGAACATGGATCTTGCTCATGGGAGTGAATGATTCTGAAATACAATAAGTTTCAATAAAACAAATTGTGTTGTGTTCTATTAAAGTGTTAAATCTCTATGTCATCTTAATTCCTGATGTTCCCATCAATTGTTGGAAAAACCCATTTGGTTCACTACGGTCCTTCTTGGAAGGAAATCTGCTGACCTTATCTTGGCCTGGCCTACTTGTGGCTCCAGATCCAGTGCAATGTGGATTGCTCTTATTGCTGTCTGGAATGAGCAGGCAAGAAGCTCAGTTTCAGGGCAAAAAGAGATGAAGTACAAATGCTGCTTTTTGCCAACGATGCCCACATCAAAAAATAAAGAAAACAGTTATTTGGTGAACCACATCCTGGGAGACCCATTGACCCATCCATTAACTGGAGCAGTGTAATAAATATTGTGGCTACAAGAGCAGGCCGAGGTGAGTAGCTCACACTCTGCCTCCCACAGCCTGACTACCACCTATTGACAAAGCAGAAATCAGAAGGATGATGGAACAACTTGCCTGGATGGGTGCAGCTCCAACAACACTCAAGAAGCTTCATGCCATCCATGATAATGCAGCCACTTGAATGGCACCACAACTAACACCAATACCCATTTCCTTTAACACTGATACACAGTGAGTACCATCCACAAGATGCCCTTCAGTAACCCCCAAGGCTGTTTCAACAACAGCTTCTGAACCCACAGCCTCTCCCATCTGAAAGGACAAGGGCAGCAGGTACATGGGACAGCACTTTCTTCACGTTCTCCTCCAGTGCATTCACCATCCTGACATAAAGTGAAGGTGCCGGTGTTAGACTGAGGTGGAAAATTTTAAAAATCACACAACATCAGGTTATATTCCAACAGGTTTATTGGGAAATACAAATGTTTGGATGTTGGACCATAAATGTTTTTAAGAGATTTTTAACTTTGTCCATCCTGACATAGAAATACATCATCATCATTCCTTCAGTTTCACTGGACCAAATGTCCCAACACAGCAGTTTAGGAAGGCAGCTCACCATCACATTCTCAGAATTAAGAAAACAGGAGCTGGAGTAGGCCATTCAGCCCATTGAGCCTGCACCACCTTTGAACATAATCATGGCTGATCATCCAATGCACATCCCTGCTCCTGCTTTTTCCCCATACCATTTGATCCCTTTATCCCAAATAAATATATTGAACACCTTCTTGAAACCTCTCAATATTTTGACCTCAACTGCTTCCTGTGACAGAGAATTCCACAGGTTCCCCACTCTCTGGGTGAAGACATTTCTTCTCAAGGACCATTTACAATGGACAACAAGTGCTGGCCCAACTATGATGGCCATGTGCCAAGAATGAATGAAACAAAACCAGAGAGAGAGAGGAGAATGTTAAATACAACACTGAGAACAAATGAGATGGAGAAGCAGAAAGATAGAGAGAAGATAAAGAATTTGAGATTGAGAAACTGGTGCAGGAGGATAAACCGTTTATTCTATCTGTGAGTAAAAGAAGAGAAGGTAACTATTCTATGTTTATATCAAGCTCTCTGCTTTCTATTTACCAGAGGAATTTAACACATTCTCCTCTCCAATAAATCCATGTGGAAATGGTTACTGTATCAGATTATTCTAAGGTAAACAGGACTTATCTGTTACAGTCAGCTGGGTTCCTGTCCCACTGATATCTCCCCACACTTTACAGTAATAGACCCCAGTGTCTCTTGCGCAATTGCAATAAGACCTCCCTTCTCTTATACTCCAACCTCCTTTAAATCAGGGCCAGCATTCCATTTGCCTTCCTGATTACCTACTGTCCCTGTGTGCTGGCTTTCTGCAGTTTTTATTCATTTAAATAATATTTTGTTAGTTTGTACTCTCTTCCAAACTTCATATTTCCCTTCATTGTACTCCAATTGCCAGCTTTTTGCCTACTAGTTAACCTACCATTCGTCTCTCTGTAAACTGTTTGTACCCCTCTCACAATCTGCCTTTCCACCTATTTTGTGTCATTTGGAAGTATTTCTACAGTACATCCATTTCCTTCTTCCCAGTCATTAATCTGTGTTGTAAACAGTTGTGGTCTGAACACTGATCTCATGGAACCCCATTGGACATGCATCATCAACATCAACTTGTTTGCTGCCCTTTGATCAATTCTCGATAGTCCATACTAGTATAGAACCTCCAATACCATGGGCTCATCTTTTGTCTTAAATTTTTGTGATGTCCCTTGTCAAACACTTTCTTGAAGTCAAAATACAACAGTGGTTCCCCACTATCCATGCTGGTGAAGGTTTCTTTAAAAAGCTCCCTTAAATTAGTCAGACAGGATTTCCCTGTCATGAAGCCACACCAACTCTGCTTTATTAGGTTACAGTTGCTAATACTTCCTTAATAATTGATTTCAATATTTTTCCAACAATAGATGTGAGGTGAATTAACCTACAGTTACCCACTTTGTTCCGAGAGTCATCGAGTCATACAGCATGGAAACAGATCCTTTGGTCTAATTCATCAATTCTGATCAGCTAAGCATCACTGAACTAATACCATTTGCCCATGTTTGACAATAGACAAGAGACAAGAGACAATAGACAATAGGTGCAGGAGTAGACCATTCAGCCCTTCGAGCCTGCACCGCCATTCAATATAATCATGGCTGATCATTCCTAATCAGTTTCCTGTTCCTTCCTTATCTCCATAACCCTTGATTCCACTATCTTTGAGAGCTCTATCCAACTCCTTCTTAAATGAATCCAGAGTGTGGGCCTCCACTGCCCTCTGTGGCAGAGCATTCCACACAGCCACCACTCTCTGGGTGAAGAAGTTTCTCCTGAGCTCTGTCCTAAATGGTCTACCTCGTATTTTTAAGCTATGTCCTCTGGTTCGGCACTCACCCATCACTGGAAATATGTTTCCTACTGCCAGAGTGTCCAATCCTTTTATAATCTTATACGTCTCAATCAGATCCCCTCTCAATCTTCGAAACTCAAGGGTATACAAGCCCAGTCGCTTCATTCTTTCAGTGTAAGGTAATCCTGCCATTCCAGGAATTGACCTCGTGAACCTGCGCTGCATTCCCTCAATAGCCAGAATGTCTTTTCTCAAATTTGGAGACCAGAACTGCACACAGTACTCCAAGTGTGGTCTCACCAGGGCCCTGTACAGCTGCAGAAGCACCTCTTTGCTTCTATACTCAATTCCTCTTGTTATGAAGGCCAGCATGCTATTAGCCTTCTTCACTACCTGCTGTACCTGCATGCTTGCCTTCATTGACTGGTGTACAAGAACACCCAGATCTCTCTGTACTGCCCCTTTACATAAATTGATTCCATTGAGGTAGCAGTCTGCCTTCCTGTTCTTGCTACCAAAGTGGATAACCATATATTTATCCACATTAAACCGCATCTGCCATGCATCTGCCCACTCACCTAACTTGTCCAGGTCACGCTGTAATCTCCTAACATCCTCATCACTTTTCACCCTGCCACGCAGCTTTGTATCATCAGCAAATTTGCTAATATTATTGCTGATACCATCTTCTATATCATTAACATATATTGTAAAAAGCTGCGGTCCCAGCACGGATCCCTGCGGTATCCCACTGGTCACTGCCTGCCATTCCGAAATGGAGCCGTTTATCACTACCCTTTGTTTCCTATTAGCCAACCAATTTTCAATCCAATCTAGTACTTTGCCCCCAATACCATGCACCCTAATTTTACTCACTAACCTCCTGTGTGGGACTTTATCAAAAGCTTTCTGAAAGTCCAGGTACACTACATCTACTGGATTTCCCTCGTCCAACTTCATAGTTACATCCTCAAAAAATTCAAGAAGATTAGTCAAGCATGATTTCCCCTTCATAAATCCATGCTGACTCTGTCTTATCCTGTTACTACTATCCAGATGTGCAGTAATTTCATCCTTTATAATAGACTCCAGCATCTTTCCCACCACTGAGGTCAGACTAACTGGTCTATAATTACCTGCTTTCTCTCGCCCACCTTTCTTAAAAAGTGGTACAACATTAGCCACCCTCCAATCCTCAGGAACCGACCCCGAATCTATTGAACTCTGGAAAATAATCACCAACGCATCCACGATTTCCCGAGCCACCTCCTTCAGTACCCTGGGATGCAGACCATCAGGCCCGGAGACTTATCAATCTTCAGACCTAACAGCTTCTCCAACACCAAATCCTGGCAAATATAAATTCCCTTAAGTTCAGGTCCTTCAGCCACTGTTACCTCAGGGAGATTGCTTGTGTCTTCCCAAGTGAACACGATCTGAAGTACCCATTTAATTCCTCTGCCATTTCTTTGTTCCTAGTAATGTATCCCCCTGTTTCTGTCTTCAAGGGCCCAATTTTTGTCCTAACCATTTTTTTGCCTTGCACATACCTAAAAAAGCTTTTACTATCCTCCTTAATATTCTTGGCCAGTTTACCTTCGTACCTCATTTTTCCTCTGCTTATTTCCTTCTTAGTAATCCTCTGTTGCTCTTTAAAAGCTTCCCAGTCCTCAGTTTTCCCACTTATCTTAGCTATGTTATACTTTTTCTCTTTTAACTTTATATGTTTCTTTACTTCCCCCGTCAGCCACGGCCACCATGCCTCCTCCTGGGATCTTTCTTCTTTTTAGGAATGAACTGATCCTGCAACTTCTGCATTATACACAGAAATATCCGCCATTGTTCCTCCACGGTCATCCCTGCTAAGGTATTGCACCATTGAACTTTGGCCAGCTCCTCCCTCATAGCTCCATAATTCCCTTTATTCAACAGAAGTACTGTCACTTCTGACTGTACCCTCTCCCTCTCAAATTGCAGATTGAAGCTTATTGTATTATGGTCACTACTTCCCAATGGCTCCTTCACTTTGAGGTCTCTGACCAATTCTGGTTCGTTACACAATACCAGAACCAGAATTGCCTTCTCCCTGGTCGGCTCCAGCACCAGCTGCTCTAAGAATCCATCTCTGAGGCACTCCACAAAGTCTCTTTCTTGTGGCCCAATACTATCCTGATTCTCCCAGTCTACCTGCATGTTAAAATCCTCCATAACAACTGTAGTGACATCTTTGCGACAGGCCAATTTCAGCTCCTGATTTAACTTACATCCGACTACTGTTTGGGGGCCTCTAGATGACTCCCAAGAGGGTCTTTTTACCCTTGGTATTTCGAAACTCTATCCACACTGACTCTACATCTCTTGACTCTAGGTACACCCGCGCAAGGGACTGAATATCATCCCTTACTAACAAGCCACCCCACCCCCTCTGCCCGTCAGTCTGTCCTTACGATAACACGTGTATCCTTGAATATTCATTTCCCAGGCCCTGTCCACTTGAAGCCACTTGAGGCCCATATCCCTCTAAACGTTTCTATTCATGGACCCATCCAAATGTCTTCTTACAGATGTAATTATACTGACCTCTAAAACTTCCTCTGGCAGTTTGTTCCATACATGCAACACCTTCTGTGTCAAGAATGTGTCCCTCAGGTCCCTTTTCAATCTTTTCCTTCTCACCTTATAAATATGCTGTCTATTTTTGTACACCTCTACCCTTGGGAAAGGCCTTAGCTATCCACTTTATCCGCGTCCCACATAAATTTATAAACCTCTAAAGGGTCACCCCTCATTTTCTTACATTGCAGGAAAAATAACCCCAGTACCTCCTTTTAACTCAAACCCTCTATTCCCACCAACATCCTTACAAATAGTATCTGTACTCTTTCCAGTTTAATAAAATCTTTGTTTACACGATGATCAGAATTGTGTGGAATATTTTAAAAGTAAGGGGAAGGGCTTGTCCTGGTTTAGAGTTTAGAATGAAAAAAAGATTTGAAACATCTCTTTGGGCCTTGACCGGGTGAATATGGAGAGGAGGTTGTTTCCCTTTGTGGGAGTGTCTGGGACCAGAGGGCAAAAGCTCATAGGAATGGGTCTCCGATATAAGATGGAGATGAGGAGGAATTTCATCTCTCAGAGGAAGTGAATCTGAGGAATATTTTACTACAGAGGGCTGTCAAAGGCTGGGTCATGAAATATATTTAAGTTGAGAGAGACATATTTTCAATCAGTAATGGAATCCAGGGATATGGGAAAAAGGCATGAAAGTAGAGATGGGGACTATCAGAACAGCCATGATCTCATTGAATGGTGAAACAGGCATGATGGGCTAAATGGTCTAATTCTCTTTCTATGTCTTGTGGTCTTAAGCTCCAATTGAGGTATTTAACATCCATCAGTATTGGATGGTTGTTCAAACCAAAATAATGTTCAGGGTGAAGGGGAAAAGGCAAACAATTGACACTACGTCAAAGTGCTGAGAGAGCCAGTGCTGAAACAATGGGCCCAATGGCTTCCTTCTTCATCAGAACATTCCTATGAGTTTGGGAACAATGAGATTCCACTCTGTGCAGCAAAAGTTGCTTCCCCTTTTCTGTTTCCTGGCCTCAGTTTGCAGCTGGTACTCAGAAAAGGCAACCCCTATCTCAGGCAAATTGTCAAAACTCTTTTTGAGCTAGCGTTCCCTCTCTTTGCTCTGTAGATGGTGAAATCCCCAGTTTATTCCACATGATTGTCTGTCCTTTGAACAGCTGGGAAATGGTGGGAACACAGGGGGATACTATACTCTCAGTCAGTGTGAGGTGGCAGCTTGGCTCAGTTGGTAACTCTCTCACACTTAGAACAAAGAAGAACAAAGAACAAAGAAAATGACAGCACAAGAACAGGCACATCGGCCCTCCAACACAGCACCAATCCAGATCCTCTACCTAAACTTCTCACCTATTATCTCAAGATCTGTATGCCTCTGCTCCCTGAACATTAACGCATTGGAATACATCTAAAATGATGCTATTGTGCTCGCCTCTACCACCTCCGCTGACAACGCAGTCCTGGCACCCACCATCCAAGGACAGGAAGCTGTGGCTGTCAAAACTATTTCTGGTGTTTGGCTCAAAGCCAATGTTCTGGTGGACTAGCCGGATGTCAGAGAACAGTTTCAGACAAGCTACAGTGGGTGGGTGTGGCTGTTAAAAAAAACAGATGAGTGTGGTGGCATGGCAGCAGATCATCTGGCAGGAGGGGCTACAAACAGCAGCAACAGAGAGAAGATTGCACTCTGTCCTTGTTTCCATCAGATGTTGTATGGAATGCTAGAGCATCCAATTCAAAGATTTAAAGATCACAAATCACAATGTGAAAAAGAACAGGAGACACTCTCCATCTCCTGATCATCAACATCCTTCCTTCAATTAACACCATCACACAAAACATGAACTGGCATTCAGCACATTCATCTTTGGAAATGTTCCCAGTGAGGAACAGACCCAGGATTCGGTGCTGTCACAGATACTGAACTTCAAACTGGTTCACAGTTTGTGATGTCCTGAAGATGTTTTAATGGAACAAATTCAATATTATTGATTATAGAAAATTGATGCGAGTGATCGGTGAAACTCACTCTGAATCACAAAGCTGTAAATTCACCAACTTTGTGAAAATGGGAGGTTGTCTTTCAAATCCACACTAACGAGACCCAGTGAGCACACAGGCTGATCCAATTCACCTGAAATTCACACCTTAATGTGCAGCCTGTCCCTCAATCCCATTCTCCCAGAAAATGAATGACAGCAAAGGATGGGAGGAACACTCTGTTTTCTGCTCTGTGTTCCCACACTGTGGAACTCTGTGTTAGCTGCACCAAACAATCCCCAAACAGTGATAAATTCTCCTTGTGACACACCCCTCTAGCTCTGAACGTTCTAACTATAGAATTCATACAAATTCCACAGCAGCACAAACCATGGAAAGGTCTTTTATAACAAGTTAAATTTCTCCAAAGCAAACACTTACCCACAGTAACACAGAGATACAGGATCACAGCAAACCGAGTTCCACTGATCATCTCAAGAGAGTGACAGCCCTGTTTGTCCACACAATTTATTGTAAATCCAGTTGATACATCAAAATACAAAGTGTCCAGGCCAACTGCAGCTTCTTTAGTCTCTTGTTTCTCAGGGGTTAAAGTTGTTAAAATGTTAGTAAAGAGGAAGTTCAGCACAGTTCTCTCATTTCCCATGGGGACTGAAATTTGAAACATTTCTTCTTTTTCAAAGTTTCTCTTTAACTTCTTTTTAACCCTTTGGTGAACAGACATCACTGAGTGGGCTTTCCATGAAGTGAATCTGATATTGTTTGTGTTTATGATTTGTTCGCAGTGTATTTACCCTGAGAATTACACAGAGGTGGTTACAATCGCTGCAGTAATTATCATGAAAATGGAACATATCCACAGATTATTTACAGATACATTAAAGTTATAATTGCAACATGGTTATTTAAAATTCAACATTGTCATGACTCCCAGGAAATTAAGCCCACTATTCCCAGAGTTGGCCCAATTGGGAAAGATTGCATTAAACATTCCAATCAACTCCTGACCAATGAACTCAGGGTAAATGTAAACACAAACCAGGTTACTGAACTGATCAAGATAAACTTAAACATATTGCAACTTGTTTGTTTTAACCAAAGACAGAATGGAAACACAATTTCTGTTTGAATTTATCCTGTCCCATAAGAAGGCAGTCACACAAGATAGGCAAAACATTTGAGCTATAGGGAGAGGCTGAATAGATTGGGGCTATTTTACCTGAAACATCAGAGGCTGAGGGGTGACCTTTGGAAGTTTATAAAATCACGAGGGGTGTGAACCGGGTGATCAGCCAAACTCTTTTTACAGCATAGGAGAGTTCAAAAGGATACAAGTTCAAGGTGAGACGTAAAAAAAATTAAAAGAAACCATGTGGTTCATGTATTGAATGAACTGCCAGAGCAAGTGATGGAGGCAGGTACAATTGCACCATTTTAAAAGTGTCTGGATGGGTATATAAATAGGAAGGTACACCTATCACAAAGATTTACAGGGATATGGGCCAAATGCTGGCAAATGCAACAAGATTAATTTTGGGTAGCTGGTTGACATGGACAAGTTGAATCAAAGGGTCTATTTCTGTGCTTTATCTCTCCATGACTCTATAACTCTAAGACATGGCTATTAAGGGCAGAAAAGGGAGAAAACAAAAATCAGGGAAACTCATCTGATGCACCATGCAGAAATACATATATTTGACAAGTTCCTACCTTTTTCTTCATTGTATTTCCCTTTTGCTTAGAGTCATAGAGTCATAGAGATGTACAGCATGGAAGCAGACTCTTCGGTCCAACCTGTCCATGCTGACCAGATATCCCAACCCAATGTAGTCCCACCTGCCAGCACCCGGCCCATATTCCTCTAAACCCTTCCTATGCATATACCCATCCAAATGCCTCTTGAATGTTGCAATTCTACCAGCCTCCACCACTTCCTCTGGTGCAGCTCATTCCATACACGTACCACCCTCTGGTCTCTTTTATATCTTTCCCCTCTCACCCTAAACCTATGCCCTCAAGTTCTGGACTCCCCGATCCCAGGGAAAAGACTTTGCCTATTTACCCTACCCATGCCCCTCATGATTTTATAAACCTCAATAAGGTCACCCCTCAGCCTCCGACAATCCAGGGAAAACAGCCCCAGCCTGTTCAGTCTCTCCCGATAGCTCAAATTCTCCAACCCAGGCAACATCCTTGTAAATTTTTTCTGAAGCCTTTCAGGTTTCACAACATCTTTCCGATAGGAAGGAGACCAGAACTGCAATATTCCAACAGTGGCCTAACCAATGTCCTATACAGCTGCAACATGACCTCCCAACACCTGTACTCAATACTCTGACCAATAAAATAAAGCATACCAAATGCCTTCTTCACTATCCTATCTACCTGCAACTCCACTTTCAAGGAGCTATGAATCTGCACTCCAAGGTCTCTTTGTTCAGCATCACTCCCTAGGAACCTTACCATTAAGTGTATAAGTCCTGCTAAGATTTGCTTTCCCAAAATGCAGCACCTCGCATTTATCTGAATTAAACTCCATCTGCCACTTCTCAGCCCATTGGTTCACCTGGTCAATATCCTGTTGTAATCTGAGGTAACCCTCTTCGCTGTCCACTACACTTCCAATTTTGGTGTCATCTGCAAACTTATTAACTGTACCTCTTATGCTCACATCCAAATCATTTATGTAAATGACAAAAAGCAGAGGACTCAGCACTGATCCTTGTGGCACTCTACTGGTCACTAGCCTCCAGTCTGAAAAACAACCCTCCACCACCACCCTCTGGCTTCTACCTTTGAGCCAATTCTGTATCCAAATGGTTCATCCTCCCTGTATTCCGTGAGATCTAACCTTGCTAATCAGTCTCCCATGGGGAACCTTGTTGAACGCCTTACTGAAGTCAACATAGATCACATCTACAGCTCTGCCCTCGTCAATCCACTTTGTTACTTCTTCAAAAAACTCAATCAAGTTTGTGAGACATGATTTCCTACACACAAAGCCATGTTGACTATCCCTAATCAGTCCTTGCCTTTCCAAATACATGTACATCCTATCCCTCAGGATTCCCTCCAACAACTTGCCCACCACCATCAGGCTCACTTGTCTATAGTTCCCTGGCTTGTTCATACCACCCTTCTTAAACAGTGGCACCACATTAGCCAACCTTCCGGCACCTCACCACAATTACTTTCAGAAAGCTTTCAATATGGTTCCACTGTACAGAATAACAAGTAAAATGAACACACATGGATTTGGGATCCACGGATGGAGAATGGGTTGGCAAAGGAAAGAAAAAGTAGGAATGAACAAATCTTTCTCCAAATTGTAGACTCGTGGATGCTGCAGAGATCTGTGCTAGGACGCCAGGTATTCACAAATTGTTTCAATGATTTAGATGAGGGAACAAAATGTAATATCCCCAAGTTTGTTGATGACAAAAAGCTGGATCAGAGGATGAGCTGTGAGGAGGATGCAGAGAAGCCTCAATGTGAATTGGACAATTTGAGTGAATGGACAAGTGCATTGCAGATGCAGGATAATGTAGATAAATGTGAGGCTATCCAGGAAGGCAGATTGTTTGTCTGAAGGATTATAGATTGGGAAAAGGGAGAGGAGCAACGAGAGCAAGGTCTCCTTGAACACCAATTACTGAAAAGAAGACAAATGGTATGTTGGCTTTTATAACAAGAGGATGTGAGTATTGGAGCAGGAATGTCTTGCTGCAGCTATACCGGACCTTTGTAAGACCATACGTGGAATATTGTGCACAGTTTTGGAGCAACACTCCTCCTGATTCCCCAGAGCCTGACCATCATCAACAAGACACAAGTCAGAAGTGCGATGGAATGCTCCCCATTTGCCTGGATGATTGCAGCGCCAACAACAGTCAAGAAGATTCACACAATCCAGGAAAAAGCAGCCCATTTGATTGGTACTACAATCACAAACATCCACTTCCCCCATGGGTAAGTATTCTTTAGTTCAGAACTGTTCATCTCTGTGATGTCTGCCAGTATTTTCCTTGTTCAATGAAGACTCAACATTATTTCCAACTCACAGGGTGCTGCAGGAGACATGATTTTTAAAACCACAGCCATGCCAGCAGAACAGAATTTTTCTGTTTGAACCTACAGTCCCAAAAGGAAGGAAATTAAAAGATGTGGTATTTACAACTGACAGCACAAAGGGAATGGTGGCTGTAAATCCAGTGGCTGTCTGACAAAGTTCTGAGGGGAACATTGGGGTGTCACACCTGAAAAGGTGCCAGGGAACTACTGACAACAAAGAGAGAAATACAATTCAAAGCTCAGCAAGATCCCATGGTACAGAGAGAATGAGAGTGACTACTCATCTCAACAGAATGCCATTCAGGATTATGTCCTGAACTGCAGACATTTTGGAATTTACTCTTCCAGAACTATACTCAAAAGAAATTAACAGGCAACTGCTATCCCTGGTTTGTGAACGTTCATAGGTTGATGCACTGATGTGGAGTCTAGTCCTGCAAAAATCACAGCTTGGGAACAGTAATTAGACACCACTACACAACAGGTAAAGAAAATACTTCAACTCCATCGCTCTGAGTGCTGGAGGCCCAGCAACCCATTGACGCCACCATTTATCTGTTACCTGAAGAGGCAGGGAATAGAGACCGCATCGAGGCAAAAGGCTTTTAGTTTAGAAAAGCATCATTTGTTAATGCAATCTTGGTGAGCCAAAGGTTCCGTTCCTGTGCTGTACTGTTTTTTGTTTCTTTGTTTAAACTCCCATGAGGTTTCACCATTGACTTTTCAAAGGTGGGATGCTGAGGGGATGGGGAGGTGTTGCTGGTTAGCCCAGTTGACTGAGCACTGGTTTACAATTTACAGTATTATCAACAGTGTTGTTTCAATTCCCACAATAGCCGAGGTTATCAGGCAGCTCCCATTTCTATAGCCTCTCCCCTGACATGAGATATAGTCACCCTCAAGTTAAACACCCATCAGAAGTCGCCCTCCCTCTCCTTGTCTCTAATGAGAGCAGCTTCTGGAACTATGGCCCTCTGGGAATAGGATGACTTTACATTGACCTTACTTTGCACCAAACCCAGAGGCTGATCCAGATATCTTCTTAATTATTACCATCCCTGTGTCTGTCTTTCACAAGCTTTTCCCCTGGTTAGTTGCTAATGAAGAAACCCAGATTAATTTGGATTCCTTTCAAATAAAAATGCGTTTGAGCTGAGGAAAGATATCCGTGAGGTAAGGCCGCCTTTTAAAATTAATCTTGCTGTGACCAACCAAGAGAGGAGATGAATTAGGAAGAGGTGTCAGTTCATCCTTTCTCACTTGGGACCACTACCATTTGGAGCTATCACACTGGTAATCAGAACCAGGTGGGCTCCAGTCCAAACATAATGTAAACTGTGCAAGCTGCACTGAAGGATAAACAGGTGAATGCAGGACCAAACCCTCCGTAGAGGATTAAAACGTGGGAATGGAATGCAGATCATGTAGGAAATTGGTGAAAATAGACATGGCAGTAATTTAAAGGCTTGATGGGCTGAGTGGTCTACTCTTGTTCCTTGTTTGTCTGTCTGTTTGCATGTCAGTATGTTCATCTGTATATAGAAACCACAATGTTTACACATTTATTCCCCTTTGCTCATTGTGGCTGTTTGACATCCTGCGTATTTAATCCTATCCATGTTTAATTCAATAAATTCTATCAGGTCAAAATGTGAAGCTGTTGCCCGAAATGTGTAATTATTTCCTTTTGAGCACCAGCAGACTTCCCTCTCCAACTCTCAAGCTGCCTGCAATGGGGTCAGCTTTCTGCTGTGTCTGTTCCTATGTGACCCTCGATGCTGTCAGTTATCACCGGTCTCTCAGCCCTACATCAATATCAGAGTCACTGTTTGAGATAACGTCGGTCCAACACAACACAATGAACTATTCAGCCAACAGGCCTCCTGGGAATTCAGTGATAAGGCAAGAATTTAAAAAGAGCAGCAACCACCTGCCCACAATCCGATGATTTTCACCTCTCTTCCACGTATCAGATGACAGTCCGCTTGTTTCGTGTCAGAAGTGTTGCCCAAAGTCAGTTTGCTTCCAATTGTTCTCAGCATTTCCTCTCAATATGCTATTTCACAAATGGGCTGACTCTCATCAGAGAACACATTCAAGACCCCCCTCAGTCCTGCCACTAAGGTATGGCCGTCTTAGTCTGACCAGACCATAGGACTGCTCCTTCACTGGAAAGAGAGAGGGAGGTATAGAGAGAGAAAGAGAGAGAGAGAGAGAGAGACTAGTGGGGGTTTAACCTGAGGTTCACCTTGCGTCAGGCGAGGAAACAGGAAACAAGACAGGGAAATTGAGAGAAACAACACTTCAGCTTTTTGACAGAACAGGCTTCCTGTACATCAGAGGGAGAGAGAATTCTGCCCATCCACTCACAAAGACATTCACCTGCATTCTGAGGAGAATCGATTGGATACATTAAATGCTGTGTTATTTCCCTACCATGCACCTTTCTGACTGTGGTTCAGATCTGATCGGGCTGCCCAGGCAGTCTATCCAAAAATACCAGCACTCAGGGCAGTGCTGAGGGTATGTGTCACTGTCAGAGGCATAGCCTTTCTGAGGCAATATTTCCCCAGGCCAGGGCTGTCCTTTCAGGTGGTCAGAGTAGATCTCCAGCTGGAACTATGTTGAAGAAAGGCAAGAGAGATCGCCCTAGTATCCTGACCAATACTGACTTTCAATCAACACTGTGTCTTTTTTGTCGGTGGGACATGACAGTTTGCCTGTATTCCTGATGAAGGGCTTTTGCCTGAAACGTCGATTTTTCTGCTCCTTGGATGCTGCCTGACCTGCTGTGCTTTTCCAACACCACTCTAATCATGAAAGTTTTTATAACATCTGCATCATTCCTTGCAAGACAGCAGTGACTACACTTTCAAATATATCCTTCATTAATTATAAGATGCCATGACATTGATGAGAATGGGAAATGTGTAATCTGAATACACGTTCCTTTTTGCTTCGCGTCTTATTGAAGGTATGAAACAGGTATATTGACTGTCTGCTCTCTCCATGGGTGTGTTTCAGAATGCCCCAGCTCTGTAGTTTCCAGGAAGTTTCAAGACTCTAAAACAGAGCAATCAGTTTCCACTGATGCCGAACAAACTGATGGGAGTCAGTGAGTCAGTGAGTCACTGGCTCATTACAACAAACTGAGTTTGCAAAGATTGAATTATATTCCATTTTGTTGAAAGGACAGGCAGCTTTGCTTTGTTACTTTCTGTGTTAGTTCCTGTGCAACAACTGCTCCAACACTTACTCTGTGAAGCTGAAACCTCTGAGATGACTGCGTAAGCCTGCCTTCACACTTACTTTCTTTGTCAGGATCCCTATTTGCTGGTTTGTATTTCCTCTACAGTTCAGTGTGACTAGTTCTGACCCAAGTCAGAAAGAAAGTCTTCCACTTCCACTTTGACACATTGTACACTGAAATATCACACAGCGTGGATAAACCGCATCGTCATTTCATATCATAGGCATCCAAAATGCTCCATATTATTCTCCTTGTGACCACGTTGACTTCCTCTGCTGAAGCTGGTGAGTTTGGGTTCTGTTTGATTTGACCTCAGTGAGAGTTGCCCTGGTTTGTGTTACTGATAGTGTCTCGTGTTCAGGTATTCTGTGTCTTGGAGGGCCTCAGGCCTATTGTTAAATGCCAAATCGTCAATTCTTTGTGATCTGTGTTTCAGCTTCTGCTTCATTGTGTGTATTTCTGACAGGCGAGACATTGTTCATTGAGATTTCAGGAATGGAATTGTTTCTTTCCATGCTTTGTGCTGGGTGCGCTGGGACAAGCTTAATCAACAAAATGAGCCTGGACATTTGTAAAAGAGGGAATAAATCATGAGGGTAGACATAGAGAAGCTGTTTTCACTGGAAGGTCAGTCTAGAAGAAAAAAAAGTGAGAATGAAAAGAAAGAATTCAAACAGATCAAATGAATATCTTGTGAGGAATGTGTTTCCATGGGGAGTGGCGAGACTGTGGAACTGACTGTTAAAGCTGGTGTGGATTGTCCTGATCACCACATGTCACTGACCTTTCAATAAATATCGCTCGTGTGGCCTCCTTTGTAATTGATTGTGATGCAAGTACAAGTTACTGAACCGAAGAAAAACTGCTGAAGGCTGCAACACAAAGGGACATGGGGAGGGGGGGCGGGGGGAGCTTGTGCACAAACGCAGAAAGTTAACATGCAGCGGCAGCAGGTAATCAGGAATTATAATAGGGTGTTGTCCTTATTTAGAGAATGAAGTAGTAGGAAAATTTTATTTTAACTATACAAGCTGCTGGTGAGATCACATCCAATGTATTGGCAGC
Organism: Chiloscyllium plagiosum; assembly: GCF_037043375.1. Taxonomy (NCBI): domain Eukaryota; kingdom Metazoa; phylum Chordata; class Chondrichthyes; order Orectolobiformes; family Hemiscylliidae; genus Chiloscyllium; species Chiloscyllium plagiosum. Next base: position 4,971,387 of record NW_028270148.1, on the reverse strand, counting down.
AGTTTTAGTTCCTTATTTAAGAAAATATATCATTTCATTGGAAGCAGTTCAAAGAAAGTTAACTTGGTTGATTCCTGATATGAGCGGATTGTCTTCTGAGCAAAGGTTAAACAGTTGTGACTCACTAGAATTTCGAAAAATGAGAGGTGATCTCATTGAAACATATAGCATTTTTAAGCGGATTGTCAGGGTAGATGCTGACAGGATGTTTCCCTTCATGGGAGAGTTTAGGACGAGAGGATATAATCTCAGAATAAAGGAACTTCAGTTTAAGACAGAGATGAGGAAAACTTTCTTCTATCACAAAGTTGGAGATTCTTTGGAACTCCTTGCTACAGAGAGCTGTTGGGGCAGAGTCCTTGTGTATATTTAAGGTTGAGAATAAGGCGAATCACGGGTTATTGGGAAAGGGCAGGAAATTGGATGTGAGGATTATAGAACATAGAACATAGAAGAATACAACGCAGTACAGGCCCTTTGGCCCTCGATGTTGTGCCGATCCAAGCCCACCTAACCTACACTAGCCCACTATCCTCCATATGCCTATCCAATGCCCGCTTAAATGCCCATAAAGAGGGAGAGTCCACCACTGCTACTGGCAGGGCATTCCATGAACTCACGACTCGCTGAGTAAAGAACCTACCCCTAACATCTGTCCTATACCTACCACCCCTTAATTTAAAGCTATGCCCCCTCGTAATAGCTGACTCCATACGTGGAAAAAGGTTCTCACGGTCAACCCTATCTAAACCCCTAATCATCTTGTGCACCTCTATCAAGTCACCCCTAAACCTTCTTTTCTCCAATGAAAACAACCCCAAGTGACTAAGCCTTTCCTCATACGATCTTCCTACCATACCAGGCAACATCCTGGTAAACCTCCTCTGCACCCGTTCCAGTGCCTCCATATCCTTCCTATAGTATGGCGACCAAAACTGCACACAATACTCCAGGTGCAGCTGCACCAGAGTCTTATACAACTGCAACATGACCTCAGGACTCCGGAACTCAATTCCTCTACCAATAAAAGCCAGTACGCCATATGCCTTCTTCACCGCACTATTTACCTGGGTGGCAACTTTCAAAGATCTGTGTACATGGACACCAAGATCCCCCTGCTCATCTACACTACCAAGTATCTGACCATTAGCCCAGTACCCCATCTTTTTGTTACTCTTACCAAAGTGAATCACCTCACACTTTGCTACATTGAACTCCATTTGCCACCTTTCTGCCCAGTTCTGCAGCTTATCTATATCCCGCTGTAACCTGCCACATCCTTCCTCACTGTCAACAACTCCTCCAACTTTCGTATCATCCGCAAACTTGCTCACCCAACCTTCTAGCCCCTCTTCCAGATCATTTATAAAAATGACAAACAGCAATGGTCCCAAAACAGATCCTTGCGGAACACCACTAGTAACTGCACTCCAACATGAACCTTTACCATCAACTACTACCCTCTGTCTTCTTCCAGCCAGCCAATTCCTAATCCAAACCTCCAATTCACCCTCAATGCCATACCTCCATATTTTTTAAAGTAGCCTACCATGGGGATCGTTATTGGATCAACCATGATCCCATGGAATGGTGGTGCAATTTCAAGGGGCCGAATAGCCTACTCCTGCTCCTATATCATCTGGTCTTACAGCCTTAAAGCAGACTGGCAGTCAAACTTCTTGTGGAAAACAGTTAAAGGTTATTTTGTTGAAATAATATTATAAATGAAGTTTCCTCTGTGATAAAGAGAAGAGTTTTGAATGAGAAATTACAGATAATAACAGAAAGCAATTTCAAATTGGGCAATAGTTAAGTGTCATGCTCAGAACACACCACGGCAACAGCAGAATGTTTTAGCAAATGCTCTATTGTTGTTCTAAACAGGAGTAAGATATAAATCAGAAAATTAGAATCTTATTGAGCAAACATCTAAATTGAGGCTGGAAGAGTTAAGTGAATGAGGGAACATTATTGAAGGGATGTAGGAGTTAGATGGATAATGATGCATTGATGTCTTTACAAACATGGTGGGAAGGACCAATATGGACTGAGGAGTTCTGAGGAAAGCTCATTTGACCCAAAACATTAACTCTGATTTCTCTCCACAGACACTGCAAGACCTGCTGAGCTCTTCCAGCAATTTCTGTTTTTTTTTGTTACCAATATGGACTGGTAGAGTTAAAGGTCATCCTTTTTTGTAACTTTTGTGCAATTTTCCTTTGTCAGGACCTGGAATGAGAAATCAGAGGGAAAGCTCATATGACAAATTATAACATGGGAATTCGAGAAGGGCATTGGAACGAAATGAGAACTCTCTGTGTGAGAGATGGATTGAGAAGCATTGTGCTTTTGAGAGTCAATAATCCTAAGAAAAGCCGAACTGTTTGAAATGAAACTCAGCTGAATTACTCTTACAAAACTGTGTATGTGTCTACTTTAAAACCGAACAAAACTTGGCAATGTATTCTCAGCATAAAGAGACGTCAAAATTAACTTTACAGTATGGAAAGAACAAGAGTTAGAAGCATGTCATGGTCATTTCAAAAACACAAACCAGAAAGTAAAAACAATTCCATTAGTTTACATATTGCAGTCAGAAATTCATAGTTAAAATTCCTAGATTTATGTTATCAACTCAAAATGTTAAAGTGCATGAAAATGTTATGAGCAGTGATAATGAAAAGTATAAGTCATTACTGATACCACATCTGGAGTATTGCAGGCAATTTCAGTCTCTTATTTGAGGATGGATGTAGTTGAATTGGAGGCAGATCAGAGAAGGTTCATGAGATTGATTCCAGAGATGAAATGCTTGCCTTATAAAGACAGATTGAGCAATTTAGGTTGATACCCTCTGGAGTTCAGTAGAATGACAGGAGATCTAATGGGTGTATATAAAGTACTGAAAGGGATTGGCAAAGGAGACTCAAGGCAGATGGGTCCCCTTGTGAGGCAATCTCAAATTAAAGATCATTGTTTTTGGTTAAGGGGTGGCAGATTTAAAACAGAGATGATGGGAAATTATTTCCTCAAAGTGTCATGAATGTGTGAGATCACTGCTCCAGAGTATGGTGGACGTTGGGACAGTGAGCAAATTGAAGGAGGAGATGGACAGATTTTTAATTACCAATGGGTGGAAAAGTTATGGAGCCTGGGCAGTAAAGTGGAGTTAACTCCGAGATGAGATCAGCCATGATGGTTTTAACTGATACAGCAGGCACAGGGGCTGAATGGCCTCTTCTTGCTCCTAGATTTTATGTTATTTCATCTGCACCATTACAATTTTGCAATTCTGCAAGTCTGAGAGGGAGGATGTAAATGCTGGAGACAAGATATCTCATTTCTGAGGATCTTTTCCTTCATCAGAAAATGAACTTTAACACATATTTTTGAAACTTGCTGGAATACCCCCACCCTCCCACCACCACCACCCCACTTGCTTGAATGGTTACAGCTTCTACTGCACTCAGGTACCTTGACACCATTCAGGAGAAAGCAGCAAACATGATTGACTTCAGACAGAGCTTTCATTAGATAGGGTCATTATCGAGGGCCAGTTGATACTGTGGGTTGATCAGACAGTACCGAGGGTGTAGTGAGATGGAGGAATAGAATTATATCTTTTTCATCTTATTTAAATTACACTACAAGATATAAGATAGAAGACAAACTGGGGTTATTTTCCTCAGAGCAGAGGAGATTGAGAAGTTACAGGGAGAAGTAAGAGGGGCAGAGAAAGTTTAGACTGAAATTGATGTTTCCCTGTGACAGAGGGATGAATGACCAGGGACATAGGTTTCAAGTTAGGTGCAGAAAGTTTAGACGAGATTTAGGGAAATATGGAATCACCCAGAGGGTGGTGGGTCTCTGGAACCCACTGCCTGTTAGGGTGGGAGAGGCAAAAATCCTCAGCATATTGAATAATTGTTTGTATGTGCACTTGTGATGCCAAGACATGCAATGCTGTGGTCCATGTTGGGGAAAGTGGGATTATCATTGTGAGAAAATTGTTTTTGACTGGTGTGGATGGCATGGGTTGAAGGCCCTTTTTCTGTTCTGTTGATCCTTATGTCTCAATGACTCTAAGACATAAATTCATGGTTATTTGCTCTTTTTTTAGTTCTTGCTCTTCCATCCACAAAAGATTGATGATGTCTAAATGAGATTTCTTTCCCCTAACAGCAAAGAGACCAGTTCTGCTCCAGTCTCCAGCAGTACACAGTGTGATACAGGGTAGCTCTGTCAGATTCCAGTGTAGCATGGAGAATGCCAATGTCAGCAAACTCATTGTTACTTGGTTCAAGCAAGGATCCAAAAGACAGGAGCTGCTAACATCTGATTCACACGACAATGTCCACCGTAACCCAGGAGTGACAGCACGCTTCCAACCTTCCAGGGATGTCTCCAATAACAGCTACATCCTGAACATCACAAACGTACAACTCAATGACAATGCTGTCTATGTTTGTAGTGTGCAGGGATCGATCTACGGGGCAGGAACCCAGCTGAATGTAACCAGTAAGTAAATATTCGATCCCACTCGCAGGCTCACAGGGACAGCACTATCACAAGCACCAGACCAATCAGCAAGGGAAGGGTTTGGTGTGGGTTTGGTGGGGCTGGGGGAAGGTAACAGGAGGGGGAGATGGAAACCCCTACAAGTAGCCTCCTCACACTCTGGGGGTTTGTCAGAAGAGCAGAATTGCACCTGCTGCAGAAATGCTCAAGCTCTCTCCAACCTTGGTGGGTGGGAATACAATTCACAGTTTGGCTGAAGACTGCTCTTCGACAAAGAAAGGTGAACCGTTGTGTTGTATAAAACATAGCAAGACCTTCCACTTGGATGTGGAGGCTTCATGGAGGCACAGCCACTTATTTGTGAGGGATAGAGAAGAAGGGAAAGGTTTCCTCCAGGGAAATGGGAAGGAGTGGCTGGTGAGAGATGGCACAATGGTTCAGCAGGATTGCTAAGCACTGAGCCATGGTGCCTTGGGACGAATGGCCTCTTTCCACACTCTGGGGATGCTATTATTTTGAGGAATAAGTTGTATAACAAGACAATCAAGCATTTGACATGTGGCTTTAATGGGAATAAATTTGGTGTGACACTAACATAAAAAGGCCATTGTGGTGCAGTTGTAGTGTTGCGGCCTCTGAGACAGGAGGCCAGCATTCAAGTCCCACCTACACCTGAGGTTGTAGTAACATAGACAGCGAAGACTATGAGAATCTTTTCCTCACAATACACATGTTGAAGGAGGTATAAGTTTAAGGGGAGGAGTAAGTGGCTTAGAGGAGATCTAAGGATTTTTTTTTCCCCAAAGTGGATGATAGAAATATGGAAGGTTCTGCCTAAGAGCGGTGGGGTGGGGGGAGAGGTATAGAGGCACATACTCTCACCACATTGAAGAAACTTCTGGATGGGCACTTCAAATGTCAGGGTACAGTCAGTGATGGACCAGGCACAGGTAAATGGGATTAGTGTAGTTTAGTGTTTATTGATCAGCATGGAGATGGTGGACCAAAGGGCCTTTTTAAGACCAGAAGATCATAAGACATAGGAGCAGAAATTAGGCCATTGAGTCTTCTCTACATTCAATTGTGACCGATAAGTTTCTCAATCCCATTCTTCTGCTTTCTTCCCGTAACGCTTGATTCCCTTGAAAATGAAGAACTTATCTATCTCTGTCTTAAATATACTCAATGACCTGGCCTCCACAGCTTTCTATGGCAATGAATTCCATCGATTCACCACTCTGTGGCTGCAAACATTTCTCCTTACCTCCATTCTAAAAGGAGTTCCCTTTACTCTAAGACTGTGCCCTCAGATCCTAATCTCTCTGACCAATGGAAACATGTTCCCACATCTACTCTGTCCATGCCATTCGGTATTCTGTACGTTTCAATTAGATCCCACCTCATCCTTCTAAACTTCATTGAGTATAAACCCAGAGTACTCAAAAGTTATGTTAAGCTTTTGATTCCTGGAATATTTTTGTGAATCTTCTCTGAACACGCTCCAAGGCCTGTACTTCCTTCCTTAGATATGGGGCCCAAAACTGCACACAATATTCCAAATGTGGTCTGACCAGAGCCCTATAGAGCCTCAGAAGTACATCCTGCTTTTATATTCTATGCTGCATGACTATATGATCTTCCTAACCGCATATGTACATTGCCATTTCCGACGAGTGTCTGTCACATTAAGGGAGGCGTCACTGCTTGCTCAGACATGACTGTCGACCAGAATAACTGCCAGGGGCCAGCATCAAAAGGAAGGCTGACCATTGGCTGCTGGAGCACCTGCAGAGAGAAATTAGTGTTTTCCAAGACACTGGGTGCTTACATCTGTCCCTCGTGGGGAAATGGAAGATTTTCCACCTTAGGAGCAAAGGAAATGCCAATGTGCTGATAAAAGTCCTTATGAGATCGAGTATAGAGGGACCACTGGTGAAGGTTTACTCAGAGACTGGACTTGGAATGGGTCTGCTCAGAGTTCAGCTCCTTTCAAGCTGCATTGACCAAGGGTTCAGCTGGGAGCAAAATATACACCTCAATAGAGAAAAAAGCAGCACAGAAAGACTAGAGCAAGGCTGAAACAAACAATTGGTGGAGATGTTTTCCAAGAGGTATATGGTTAGTTTATTAATCCAGAGATATTGGCAATGTCCTGGGGACATGGGTATGAATCCCACCACAGAAGATGCTGGCATTTGAACTCAATAAAAATCTCAAATTGAGAATTGAATGATGACAATAAAACTGTTGTTTACTGTCAGAAAGAACCCATCTGGTTCATTTATGTCCCTTTGGGAAGGAAGATTATCGACCATAAGATATATGAGCAGAATTAGGCCATTTGGCCTATCGAGTTTGCTCCACCATTGCTGTCCTCACCTGATCTGGCCTACATATGACTCCAGACTCACAGCAATGTGGATTACTTTCAACTGCCCTCTGGGTAATTGGGGAAGGGCAATAAATGCTTGCCCTGTAGGTTTTAAATGCAGATTAGGGTGAAAAGAAAGAGAAGGTATATGACTGGAACAGAGTCAGCCAGGTGGACCTCAGAATTCTCTGATTGGGACTGTTAATCTGGTCCAACCAGGGAGTTCATGCTGGCAGATAGAAACAGGAGTGCCGGGGTTGTGTTCACTCTGCAAGCTGGCTCTAAGGGAGCTGGATCAGTGTCAAATATGATAGACATGTAAATAAAGGGTGACTTGTTGACAGGATATCACCTCTGTAGAGTTATTTCACAGGGAATGTGAGCATCTTTTGTCAAAATCTTTGTGATTTCATATTGATGATTTAATGGAATCTTCAACAGAGAAAAAGGGAACAGATTGCTCAGGATGCATCTTCGTGATGGGAGATGTTAGGATTGTGGGGAATAGGGACTGTCAAATTTTAACTGCATTTACTAACTTCCTTTCAGTACAGATGCACCTCCCCATTTCTTTCCAAGTTTATTTCTTTACTTGTGTGAATTTTGATGATATACATTTTGATGGTATCTTTCAGATCAGTAGATTACAAACGTCAACTCTCTTTTAACATCAAGAAAATCTTGTAAAGTGATTCAGACAGTGTGGAAACAGGCCATTCAGCCCTTTGGGTCTGCACTGGCCCTCTGAAGAACATCCCACCCAAACCCAGACCCTCCCACCTTATCCCTCCATTGATGTGAATGATCGAGAAGGGAGTTAGAAGGTAGACATTGATCACCCCATCCTCACCTATAGAGCCGAAAGAGAGTTGGTTGTAATTGTTGGAGGCAGTCATCTTGGGTCCAGGAGACCTCTGTGTGAGTTCCTCAGGGTAGTGTCCGAGGGCCAACTATCTTCAACTGATTTATCTTCCTTCGAGCATAAAGTCAGACATCCCAGAAGTCAATAAAGAAAAGGTCAGGATTGGGTTCATTCTTTTTCCTGTGGTTGATCTGTTTCTCTGTTTGCAGCTCCTGCAGTGGGAATGAACAGAGAGCTGTGGATTGTCTGGATCACTGTGGGGGCTGTACTGGGAGCTATTGTCATCGCTGGAGCCGCTGTTCTCTTCTGTATCAGACGCACTCGGTGTCAGAAACTGTCATCCTGTAGGTGGAAATCAATCTTTCACTGAAAAGGCCACTTGGGGAGAAGTTTGTCTCATTATTGAAGGTGGAGGAAGAGGCGGGGAAGAGAAATGTTGGAAGCATCAGAGGCAGCCTCTGTGAAGAAAGAAAGAGAGATCAAGTTGCTTTTTTCATCAAAAATGCAAGATTTTAGAGATGGAGAGTTGTTCACAGAAGTACACAACCAAAGGAAAGGGCTAATGCTGTCTCATGTCTGAAAGTCCAATTGCATTTCTGATTTTATTTTAGAATTCCCGTATCTGCAGCACTTTAACATTCAGTCCCTCCACCACTGACCCTCAGTCACAGCAGTGAGTATTATCTTTAAGAAATTCAACAAAGACCTTCAGATGGCACATTCCAAACACAAGGCCACTTCCATCTAGAAGGACGAGGGCAGTAAACATATTGAAATACCACCTGCTATAAGTTCCCGTCCAAGCCACTCACCAACCCAACATGGAAATAAATCCTAGAATTCCTTCCCGAAGGGCATTGTGGGTCAACTTACAGTTCAGGGATGGCAGCAGTTTAAGAAATTCTCTCTCTGGTCACCCTTTTGTCTTTGATGTATTTGTGGAATCCCTTTAGATTCTCCTTAATTGTATTTTCCGAAACTATCTCATGTCTCCTTTTTGCCCTCCTGACTTCACTCTTAAGAATACTCGACTGCCTTTATTCTCTTTTAGATATTCACTCAATCACTGTTGTTTATTCCTGACATATGCTTCCTTCTTATTCTTAACGAAAATGTCAATTTCTTGAGTCACTCAGCATTCCCTAGACTTCCCAGCTTTGCCCTTCAGCAGGAACATACTGTCTCTGGACTCCCATCATTTCATTTTTGAAAGCTGTACATTTTCCAGCCATCCCTTTACCTGCGAATACTGCCCGAATCAACTTTTGAAACTTCTGGCTTAATACTGTCAAGATTGGTATGCCTCCAATTTAACTTTTAGATCCAGTCAATCCTTTTCCAATATTATTTTAAAACAAATAGAATTACGGTTGCTAGTCTCAAAGTGTTCTCCCACTGACACCTCAGTCACCTACTCTGCCTTATTTCCCAAGAGCAGGTCAAATTTTTTGCCTTGTCTAGTAGGTACACCCACATACTGAATCAGAATTTTTATTTTTGCGTTTACTTAACAAATTGCTCTCCATCCAAACCCTTAACACATTGGCAGTCCAGTCTATGTTTAAAATCCCCTACCATAACCACACTATTATTCTTGCAGATAACTGTGATCTCTGTACAAATGTGATTCTCATTTCCATGCTGACTCTATATTATAATTCTAATAAGTTAATCATCCCTTTCTTGTTTCTCTGTTCCACTCAAATAACTTCCCAGGAATGTCCTCTCTACATGCAGCTGTAATGTTATCCCTAATCAAAAATGTCACTGCTTCTCTTCTCTTGCCCCCTTCCTATCCTTCCAGTAAGATCTAAACCCTGGAACATTAAGCAGCCTGTCCTGTCCAACCTTGAGCCACATCGCTGTAATTGCTGTAATATCCCAGTCCCATGTTTCCAACCATGCCCTGAGTTCATCTACTTTACTTGTTCGGCCTCTTGCAGTTTAATTTATCAGTCCTACCTTGGTCTCTGCTTTGTTCCTGCCTGTCCTGACCGTTTGACTCATTCCTTTTCCCAACTATACTAGTCTCAGACTGATCTCTTTTCTCATTATCTCCTGAGGTCCCACCCTACCCCCTTACAAGTTTAAATGCATTAGCAAATCTCCCTGCCAGTATATTAGTCCCCTTCCAATTTAGGTGCAATCTAATCTTCTTATACAGGTCACTTCTACCCAGAAGAGATTCCAGTGATCCAAAGATATGAATCTTGTTCCCCTGCACCAATGTAGAATTAATTTACAGAGGAAGAGGTGAATGTGGGTACAGTTACATCAATTAAAAGACATTTAGATAAGTACATGAATGAGAAATTTTTGGAGAGATATGGATCAAGTCGAACTAGTTTAATTTGGGATTAAGATGGGCATGGACTGCTTGGACTGAAGGGTGTGTTTCTGTGCTGCATGTCTCTATGACTATTTGAGTGCAACAGAGCTTGATGTTTCTGTCCTTTTGTCTATCCTCAGTCTTGGTGACCTTTTTTTCTCTTACAGCCTCAGCTACTCGTTCAGTTGATACTTTGCCAACCCTGGATTGTGAACCCACCCCTCTTTCTGGAAACACACAGGTTGGTTGGGTTGTTTTGTGCCAGGTGTTTTGCAGCTCATTCAGCTCGATGTTTCAGATGGGGCAGCAAAGCAATGCTCATGGTGTTCGTCACTCCGTGTGCCATCTGTGGACATTTCTGGAGGCCTTTTTTCTTGTCTTGCCCCGTGATTGAAGTGTGGTGTTCCTCATACTGTTTTGAACTGATTGTCTCCCCATAATGGAGGCAGACACTGTTATATGACTCTGAAAGAAGCAGTATTTGATCCGTGGGTATACATTCACTGTCATGTTGCAGTGTTGTGTTGAACTAGGAGAAAGTGAGGACTTCAGATGCTGGAGATCAGAGCTGAAAAATGTGTTGCTGGAAAAGCGCAGCAGGTCAGGCAGCATCCAAGGAGCAGGAGAATCGACGTTTCGGGCATAAGCCCTTCTTCAGGAATGAGGAGGGTGTGCCAAGTGGGCTAAGATAAAAGGTAGGGAGGAGGGACTTGGGGGAGGGGCCTTGGGAATGCGATAGGTGGAAGGAGGTTAAGGTGAGGGTGATAGGCCGGAGAGTGGGTGGGGGCGTAGAGGTCGGGAAGAAGATTTCAAGTCAAGAAGGCAGTGCTGATTCCAAGGGTTGGGACTGAGAAAAGGTGGGGGGAGGGGAAATGAGGAAGCTGGAGAAATCTGCATTCATCCCTTGTGGTTGGAGGGTTCCTAGACGGAAGATGAGGCGCTCTTCCTCCAGGCATCGTGTTGCCATGGTCTGGCGATGGAGGAGGCCAAGGACTTGCAAGTCCTTGGCGGAGTGGGAGGGGGAGTTAAAGTGTTCAGCCACAGGGCGTTTGGGTTGGTTGGTACGGGTGTCCCAGAGGTGTTCTCTGAAATGTTCTGCAAGTAGGTGGCCTGTCTCCCCAATGTAGAGGAGGCCGCATCGGGTGCAGCGGATGCAGTAAATGATGTGAGTGGAGGTGCAGGTGAATTTGTGATGGATATGGAAGGATTCCATGGGGCCTTGGAGGGAAGTGAGGGGGGGAGGTGTGGGTGCAGGTTTTGCATTTCTTGCGATTGCAGGGGAAGGTGCAGGGAGTGGAGGTTAGGTTGGTGGGGGGTGTGGACCTGACGAGGGAGTCAGGGAGGGAGTGGTCTTTTCGGAACGCTGATAGGGGAGGGGAGGGAAATATATCCTTGGTGGTGGGGTCTGTTTGGAGGTGTGTTGAACTACAACATCACACTGTGTAGGCCACTGAGAAAATGGACAGCAGCAGGAAATGCACCCGATGGAGCTCTAGCACTCTTACCTAAAAGTGGGATGACTTCTGACTTGGGGATATCAAGTGGGATGGAGCAGGTGTGTAATCAAACCAAGAAATGTGATTGCTTTAAATCTGAAACAAAACCAGAAACTGTTGGAGGAACTCACATACCTGGTAGCAGCTGTGGAAAGACGAACAGAGTTAATATTTCAGGTCCAATGACCCTTTATCAGAGCTGATAAACTGCCCTCATAAAGGCTCACTGGACCCAAAATGTTCACTCTGCTTTCTTCCCACAGATGCTGCCACACCTGTGAGGTTATCCAACAGTGTCTGTTTTTGATCGAATAAGCAGAGTTGGGGAGTATTTTAAACATTCAAACATCATGTAGCCTTTGTTTTACAATGTTGGGAAGATAATCTCTGATGATAAACCAGGAGACCTGTCCACAACACAGAGTTTCAAGCAGTATATAGACTATTTTAATTGTGTTAAAATCACAATGCCACCTACAGAAGGACTGACATTATATACTGGAATATATATGTGTGTATATAGCTCTGTAAATGCCCCAAAACACACAGCCATTCACACCAAGAAAGGAAAGCAAAATAAACATCTCTCTCTCTCTGAAGAGGTTCACTTGAGAAAAAAAAACCTGGCTAATATGGCTCATTGTTGAGGGTGTGGAATTTTTAAAAATCTATCCATGGAATGTGGGCATTGCTGACACGGCTGATAAAGAGTTGAGCTGATAAAAAGCACATCAGGTCAGACAGCATCAGAAGAAGAGTGGAGTGGATGTTTCCAGTTGTAACCTTTCATCAGTCCTGTTGCAGGGTTACAACCTGAAAATTAACTCCCCTCCTCTTCTGATTCTGTCTGACCTGCTGTGTTTTCTCCAGCTCCACTCTTTATCCACGTTGACTCTCTTGCATCTACAGTTCTCACTATCTCCTAATTGCTGACAAGGCTGACAATCCTGAATGTCCAGGGAGTAACATTAGCTGTGGGTCTGGAGTCAATGAATGTCAGGCCAGGGAAAGTTAGCAGTTTCCTTCTCTAAAGGACTTAAGTGAACCATATAGGCTTCCCCCAAAAATCATTTCATTTCTGATTTGTATTGAATCCAAACACCCCCAGCTGTCATGAAGAGGATTTGAACTCAGGTCCCCAGAACATTACTTGGTTTTTGAATTAATGGTCTAGTGATATAACACAAGGCCATCACCTTCCCCCTCTAAAGTGCTCTGGCCTTTTGGTTTGTGGGGGTGGCTGTCTCCAAATCGAGGCAATTATTTATGGGATCTTTGTAACTCCCAGCTTGCTGAGGAAAGGCAGTACAGGTATTGAGAACTCCTCCAGTCACTCTCCAAGAGAACAATCAAGTTTCACAATGAAAGATTTTTCCTGAGAGCTGAGCTGAGAACTCCTTCCTTTCAGACAACTGAGCAGCAGCTACTCCAAACATTATCCAAAATACAACCACAACGTGACCCAGGGCACGGGATGGGGAGTATTGCCTACCATCAAAAAGTGTGGCATTCGCAAAATGCCTGGCTGAAAAGACTTGTGCTGTGTTTTTATTGATCTCCCTAAATTAAAACAATGCCCAATGCTATCTCAAGTTCACAAGAACTAATTCACAGGAACCCCACCCTGTGGGAAAGGGCCTTTGGTCTTGTGTACCATGAAGAAGAGACACAGCAGCTTCAGGGAAATTGATTGGGGTTGAGTAAAGCAGGAAGCATGAAATCTCTCAGAGGGGCTACTGCAGCCCATCACCAAAAAGGACAAGTTTCAAAACAAAACCTTCCCTCAATAAGGAGTCAGCTGCTCCAGAAGTGGCTCTCCTTCCAAGCTCATTTCCTTGACTGAAGCCCCAGCACTCATACAGACCCTGCCCTGTGAAACTTGCCTGATATAGAAACCTTGAAGTTAGTAGTAGGGGTAGGCCATTCAGTATAACCATGGCTGATCATCCGACTCAGTCCCCGATCCCATTTTCTCCCCATACCCTTTGGTCCCTTTAGCCCTAAGAACTATATCTAACTTCTTTTTGAAAATATACAATGCTTTGGCCTGAATCATTTTTTGTGGCAGAGAATTCCATAGGCTCTCCAATCTCTGAATGAAGACATTTCTCTTCCTCTCTGTCCTAAATGGCCCACTGTTGATTCTTAAACTATGACCCCTGGTTCTAGATTCTGTCATCAGGAACATCCTTCATGTGTAGTCCTGGGGATTTTATAGATTTCTATGAGATTACCCCATCATTCTTCTGAACTCCAGTGAATATAATCCTAACCGATTCAGTAGCTCCTTCTACATCAGAACTGTCACTCCAGGAATCAGTCTGGTAAACCTTTCCTGCACTCCATCCTTAGCCACAACATCCTTCTTCAGATAAGGACACCAAAACTGCACTCAGTATTCCAGGTCTGGTCTTACCAGGGCTCTGTACAATTGCAGCAAAACACCCCTGTTCCTGTATTCAAATCCTCTCAACATCCCAGTTACCTTCTTCACCGCCTGCTGCTCCTACATGCTTTCTTTCAGTGTCTGGTTCACCAGGACCCTCAGGTCACATTGCACCTTCCTCTTTCCCAATCTGCCACCATTCTAATAATAATCTGTCTTCCTGTTTTTGCTACCAAAGGAGACGACCTCACTTGGATCTACATTTAAACTGTGTCTGTCATGTATTTGCCCATTTTCTTAGCTTGTCCAAATCACACTGAAGGCCCAATTTATTAACCTTTATTTTATTTGATTTATTTTAGCCTCATGTACATAAATACAGTAAAATAAGCTTTGTTTTGCGAGCAGTCCAAGTATATCATACCAAACAAGGGCATTCAAGTCATAGGGTGCTTAGGCAGAGCGAGACATACAAGGTTACGGCTGCACATGAGGTGCACAAAACAAGATCAACATTATTTGAAGTTAAAGGTTCCATTCAGCTGAGTAATAATGGCAGGGAAGAAATTAATCTTAAACTTGGTGAAGCATTTGTTCAAACTTCTGTTCCTCTCTGCAAACTATTTGTGTCCTTCTCATGATCTACCTTCCCAAATGTTTTAGTGTCGTCTGCAAATTTGGCTACAGTACATTTGCTTCCTTCCTCCCAGACACTAATACAGATTGTAAACAGTTACAGTCCCCCAGCACTGACCCCTGTGGAAATCAATGGGCACAGATCTCCCCTTTATATTCGCTCACCATTCAATGCCTGTTTGCCAATTTTCTATACACGCCATTGTACTACTTCCAATGTGGTGAACTCTTATCTTATGACTTAACCTTTTGTGAGGTACCTTCTTGAATGTCTTCTGCAAGTCCAACACCTGAGATTCAATGAGAGGGAGATTAAAGTATCAAGTATTATGCTACTCAAAGTAACCTTCCTGATTTCGTTTTTTTGAAGGTTCTCAAGAAGCCTAAGAAATCAAGAACAACCCAACAAGTTGCCTGTAACTCCCCAAATGATGGAATCACAGTCATTTCAAACCCAAACCCAACATACTACAGCTTTGAGGCAAAATGTGGCAGCAATAGCCGAATGCAGAGGACTGAAGCAGTTCCAGGAAAATGCAGGCGTGACAGAGAAGTTGAAAAACAGCAACAGGAAGTCATGAAATGCGATACTGATGAAGAAATCTATGCAAATTACAGTCAGATTAACCATCATCCCAATAAAAAGGTGATTGATTTTTGTTGATACAGCTTTCTTCATGGCACTATGTTTCTTTTTCCCATGGAATCATGGGAGTGCACAGTAAAATAGGACAGAGTCAGCACAGCTTCACCAAGGGGGAAGTCATGCCTGACAAATCTGTTCGAATTGTTTGGGGAGGTAGTGAGCAAGTTGGACAATGGAGACCCTGTGGACATGATTTGTTTGGATTTCCAGAAGGCCTTTGACAAGATGGCATAAAGGAGGCTGCTGAATAGAGTAAGAACCCACAGTGTTCAGGGTTGGATAGAGGATTCACCGACTGGCAGAAGCAGAGAATGGGAACAAAGAGGACTTTTTCAGCATGGTAGTCAGGGACTAGTGGAGTTCCACAGGGGTCAGTGTTGGGACCACAATTATTCAAGTTATATGAGAAAGTGAGGACTGCAGATGCTGGCGATCAGAGCTGAAAATGTGTTGCTGGAAAAGCGCAGCCAGTCAGGCAGCATCCAAGAAGCAGGGGAATCGACGTTTCGGGCATGAGCCCTTCTTCAGGAATCTGAAGATTCCTGAAGAAGGGCACATGCCCGAAACGTCGATTCTCCTGCTCCTTGGATGCTGCCTGACCTGCTCGCTATTCAAGTTATATATTAACAATCTGGACAAAGGACCTAAGGGGATTGTTGTTCAGCTTGCAAATAACACAAAAATACGTGGAAGGACAGGTAGTGTTAAGGAGGCAGGAGGCTGTAGAATGACTTGGACAGGCTGGAAGAATGGGAAAAGACATGTAAAATGGAATATGATTTATGAAAGAGTGAGATTAAGCATTTTGGGAGGAGGAATATTTGTAAATCGGGAAAAAAACTTTGGAAATCCAAAGGACAAAGGAATATGGGAGGCCTAGTTAAGAATTCTCTGAACAGTTGGCAGCAAGGAAGGCAAATGCAATGTGAGCTCCCATTTCAAGAGAGCTAGAATACAAGAACAGAAATGTACTGTTCAGGTTATATAAGGCTCCGGTCAAACCACATGTGGAATATTGTAAGCAGTGTTGGATGCCATATCAAAGGAAGGATGTTCTGGCCTGGGAGGTGCTCCAGAGGAGGTTTGCTGGGGATGATCCTGGGGATGAAAGGATTCTCATATGAGAAGCAGTTGAAGATTCTGAGTGTGTACTCGATGGAGTTTAGAAGGATGAGGAAGGATCTGATTAAAATTTACAGAATGCAGAGAGGCCTGGGAGAGTGGACGTGGAGAATATGTTTCCTCCACTAGGGGAGAGTAAGACCTAAGGGCACAGCTTCAGAGTGAAAAGACGACTTTTTAGAACTGAGATGAAGAGTAATTTTTTCACCCAGAGGGTGGTGAATCGATGGAACTTATTGTTGCAGAAGGCTATGGAGGCTAAGTCACTAAATGTATTTAAGATAGAGATAGACAGGCTGTTGAATCAAAGATTACAGGGGAAAAAAATGGGGTTTAGAAACATAGCAATCACAATCGAAAGGTAGAACAGACTTGATGGGCTGAATGGCCTAATTCTGCTCCTATATCTTATGGTTTTATAGTCAAGCCTAATTGGTCATTGTGTATCAGTACTGTCCTGTTGAAGTTGCACATTACTGCTCCATATTTTTCCATATCTAAGAGTAACTGCTTTACACAAGGTTTGTCAACACATTTTGGACATTCAAATGTGCATCATACTAATAGCAGCTCTCTTGTGCAGTTCTTCTGTTCTACTTTCAGAGTCAAGCTAGCTTGTGACCAATGTTAGAGTAATCTACCATCATATATTTAAGGCTGAGTTAGGTAGATTTTTAATCAGGGATGGAATCAAGGTTTCTGGGGAAAAGATAGGAAAGCGGACTGAGTATGATCAGATCAGCCATAATCTCATTGAATGGTGGAGCAGACTCAGAGAGACATAGCATTGTACAGCATAGATACAGGCTCATTGGCCCACTAACAAAACAACAAACAAAATACACTAATCCCATTTACCTGCACTTGGTCCATAGTCAACTGTGCCCTGAATTTGAAGTGCTCATCCAGAAGCTTCATCAATGTTGTGCCTGCAGCACCCTCTCAGGCAGCACCTTCCACATTTCTACCATCCTCTGGGGGAAAAAATATTTCCTCTGATCTCCTCTAAATCACTTACTCCTCTCTTTAAACCTATGATCTCTGGAACTGTAAACACCTCTGCCACGGGGATGATTTTCATGATCTATGCTACCTATACCTCTCATACTTCTGCATATCTCAATGGGCTGAATGGCCTACTTCTGCTCTTGTATCTTATGTTCTTGTTTCCTTATGTTATTGTTTCCTTATGGTCTTATTAACACCTTCATCCTTGTTACACCACAGTCATTATCAGCGCAATCATTTGGGCTCCCTTCATGCACAGCAGGACTCTGAATCTTACAAGTATCCATCATCTAATTCCAACCACTTATTCTTAAATTACAGGAATCCAGTGAACTTCAAGCAGAATCCAACGCAACATATGCGGTAATTATTTCATTGATCATGGTATTTCAAACCAACTCACTGATTGGGACCAAGATAGTAATTGTAACCAATGTAATGACTAAAACAATACAGTGCTTCATCAAATCTAACTCCTCTACCAAAGTGAAATGTTAATCTATT
The DNA here is from genome assembly GCF_037043375.1 of Chiloscyllium plagiosum. Classification (NCBI taxonomy): domain Eukaryota; kingdom Metazoa; phylum Chordata; class Chondrichthyes; order Orectolobiformes; family Hemiscylliidae; genus Chiloscyllium; species Chiloscyllium plagiosum. The sequence goes on along the minus strand of NW_028270148.1, from coordinate 4,953,509 downwards.
GCATTGACCTTTCATTTCAGAATTTTGATCAACGTTATTAATTCAGTGAACAAAAGGTACGTTGCTGTTAAACACTATCTGCTAAAAGTAAACTTTTATGTCTGAGTCACGGACTTCAATGATCTACAGCCAGTACTCTGAGAAATGCAGAGGGTTTCTGTTTGTTTAATGTGAAGTTGATGACTTGGAAAAATTATTTTGATAAGAAAACCTGGCAGGAGTTTTGAATGCAGCTTCCAGACCAGCATGTGTTGGTGGGGGCGAATGGCTGTTTGTGCATCATACATTGCATCCAATATGAAATGTAACCTTTCACTTGAAAAAATGACTTTCTCCGAATTGCAATGTCTGAGCTCTGTATGATCAGACTGAAACTCATTTCAAGCTGTGAATTCCTTAGTTTTCCATGGAAAATGGCTTCAATATCCCACATTAGGCATTTAATTATTGAACAACGTTACTCTAAAGAGACCCACTAATTTCAAAAGGATAGTCACTTGCTGAATAACTGGAGTGAAGTTGTTTGGAGTTATTATTGAGAGGGCAATAAATGTATGGAGCCGGAGATGTGTTGCTGGAAAAGCGCAGCAGGTCAGGCAGCATCCAGGGAACAGGAGAATCGACGTTTCGGGCATAAGCCCTTCTTCAGGAATGAGGAAAGTTTGTCCAGCAGGCTAAGATAAAAGGTAGGGAGGAGGGACTTGGGGGAGGGGCGTCGGAAATGTGATAGGTGGAAAGAGGTCAAGGTGAGGGTGATAGGTCAGACTGGGGTGGGGGCGGAGAGGTCGGGAAGAAGATCTCAGGTTAGGAAGGCGGTGCTGAATTTGATGGATTTGACTGAGACAGGGTGGGGGGAGGGGAAATGAGGAAACTGGTGAAATCCGAGTTCATCCCTTGTGGTTGGAGGGTTCCTAGCCGGAAGATGAGGCGTTCTTCCTCCAACCGTCGTTTTGTTGTGGTCTGACGATGGAGGAGTCCAAAGACCTGCATATCCTTGGTGGAGTGGGAGGGAGAATTGAAATGTTGAGCTACAGGGTGGTTGGGTTGGTTGGTCCGGGTGTCCCACCTTGACCTCTTTCCACCTATCACATTTCCGACGCCCCTCCCCCAAGTCCCTCCTCCCTACCTTTTATCTTAGCCTGCTGGACAAACTTTCCTCATTCCTGAAGAAGGACTTATGCCCGAAACGTCGATTCTCCTGTTCCCTGGATGCTGCCTGACCTGCTGCGCTTTTCCAGCAACACATCTCCGGCTCTGATCTCCAGCATCTGCAGACCTCACTTTCTCCTCAATAAATGTATGGAACCCATTGCTGCAGAGCGCTGTAGAAACCAAGTCATTGAGTATATTAAAGATAGAGATAAATAGGTTCTTGATTGGTAACAGGATCAATAGTTACAAGGAGAGGCAGGAGAATCAGGTTGAGAAACATATCAGCCATGATCGAATGGCAGAGCAGACTCAATGGGCCGAATGACCCAATTATGTTCCTCTACCTTAGGGTGTTACAGTGCTGGACATGTGAAATATCAGGAAAATTAAGAACCCCCCCCCCCCCACCACCACCTCCCCACCCCCAAGCTATTATGAGCAGAAACCTCATTATCAAATGATTGACAATAACAGTTTCTGTTGCCATCTCATGGTAACACAACATACCCAAACTCCTCAGCCAATCATTGTACCCAGTGAGGATGCAGAATCAGCAGTGAATATTCCCCTCTCCTCTTGGGCTGCCATTTGTTGTCCATCACTCTTTAATTTTGAACTGAGGGTTTCACTTGACCATTTCAGAGGACAGTAAAGAGGCAATCACATTGCTGTGGGTCTGGAGTCACCTTTCAGCCAGATCAATTCAGGGCAGCAAATTTCCTTCACGAAAGGGCATTCAGGAATCCAGTGAACTTCAAGCAGATTCCAACGCAACATATGCGGTAATTATTTCATTGATCATGGTATTTCAAACCAACTCACTGATTGGGACCAAGATAGTAATTGTAACCAATTGTAACTTGATGGGTTTTTGTGACAATCTGGTAGTTTCATCAACTAAGCATGCAGTCACCATCGGCTGCTCTCTCATTAGAGAGATACAACTGGTGGGGGTTTAACTTTAGAGGGGAAAGGTTGAGGAGGTGAGTCCTTCACGGTAACCTCAGCCAGTGCAGTAACTAAACTCATGCTGTTCGTGTTAATCTGCATCAGAAACCAACTGAGATGGAAATGTGTTGCTGGAAAAGCGCAGCAGGTCAGGCAGCATCTAGGGAACAGGAGAATCGACGTTTCGGGCATTAGCCCTTCTTCAGGAATCAGGATTCCTGAAGAAGGGCTAATGCCCGAAACGTCGATTCTCCTGTTCCCTAGATGCTGCCTGACCTGCTGCGCTTTTCCAGCAACACATTTCCATCTCTGATCTCCAGCATCTGCAGACCTCACTTTCTCCATCAGAAACCAACTGTCCAGCCAACTGACACCCTAGAATTTTACAAAATACATTACTGAGACCAGCACCGTCTAAACTGTAAATGAATTTAAATTCCCTCAGCTGCCATATTGAGATTTGAACCTATCACCTCCAACAAGACAAAGAGGTGTGGAGACCTGCTCTCCTGTAAGACAGCCTCCTCATCACCGATGATCAATCTTAAACACCAAGCCAACTTTGCCCATCAAATACTGGCCAGTGATTGGCTTTTATCAGCATGTACAGAGGTCACCTCAGGAGCTAGAGCTCCATGCCTCCTCAGGGTTGCTTTTAGCAGGAAATGTCCTGAATTCATTAGTGAAGTCCAGGAGCTGGAAGTGTTAGCTTTGTGAAATCATCCCTGTCAATAACCATATGACACCTGACTAATTACACCAAGAACTGTCTGATTTAACCTGAAGTTACCTGGCATGCACTGACTCTACTCTCATGTCTAACTTTGTTGAATAGGCATTAACAAATATTGAAGTGACTAATGTACCTTAAAAAGACAAACTTTCTACAAGATATCTTTCTGAAATTAAGCCTGAGAGCTCTGCTCTCTATATTCAGATACAGTTTCCTTTGAGTGAATGAATGGTTTATTTTGAAATATGGTTTGTCCTTCTCTCCTTCCAGGGAATACTCTATGGTTCTGCTGTGTGATAGGCACTGATTGCCTGAAATGGAAACATTTTCTGATTCAGAATGCTGAGGAGCCTCCCTCACTAGCAGCAGACAGAACCAAGCACAATGGATCAGAGGGACAGAGAGACAGGAAATAGATTGTATAGAGAAATTGGAGAGTGAAAACTGTGAATATTTACACCTTGTTTCCCAACACACAATGTTTCTGAACTGCATGAATGCTGAATTGGATTGGCTTCCAGCTGATATAGGACATGCCCATTGTGTAGTTGGCATAGTTTTCAAACCAGATGCTACTCAGTGTAAGCTTTGCGATGTATTACAAGCTACAGTGAGAGTCAGCATTGGCCTCAGTTCCTTCATGTCTAGTTCCTTATAGGCTCCTGTCTGAGATTAAAATGTTCTTTCAATTGTCTATTTATCAGCTGAGTGTGTGTGAGATGCCATGGCATGTCCGTCAGTTTGGCTATCAGCCAGTCACAGGGTTATTGTTACACTGGTGACTCCTGAATTAGTGCTGATTGAAAAACCAGATCAATAGACTGTCTCTGGACACAACTGCCATAAATACACACTTACAAAGCCAATGATTCCAGTATAATTCCCCACTATCAGAAGAAAGCAACAGTGGAAATACAACTCACAATGTTGAGAAACCACCATTGGTTATTCAAAGCTGAGAAAGTCTAAGCTCTCAGTTGTATGAACAGTCAAGAAAGAAAAATCTCATGTCTCAAAGAACCAGAACAAAAGGAGCAGTGAAGACAAAAGATTTGAATAGGAAGATACCTGTCTCTGAATGTTGATCAATCTAAAGTGATAGTGTTCAAGAGTAGTTGGAATCTTGTTTTCAGAATCATTCAAATTGTGTTTTATTTCAACAGTGCGGCTGTTTTCTTAATTTTTATTTCATTGATGTGCTTCTATTTTATTCTTAAAGGTAAATCTGCAGCACTGTGGACTGTAATTTCAGTAAAAGACTAACATGTTAAATAAACATCACAAAATAAAACTGATTAAAAAAGACTTGACCAGGAAGAGCATTAACTGAGATCAAAACAAGCAACAGGAGCTGACAATAAATTCAAGGCAATTACAAGGGTATAGCAATGTGATTAGCAAGATTGGATGATGGAAACAGTTTGAAAAGGTCAGGCATTGGAGATGCACTGTAACACATTTCAGGAGATATTTCAGAAATCTCAACAAATATATCTATTCAAAAATGAAGGATGTCAGAAGAGGTATATAATTCAACAAGAGAATAACTGTTGGTTTGAGAATGAAAGAAAAAAGCTGACAGTATAGGAAAGATTAGGTTGAACTTGAGTGCCCAATGCAGTTTGATTCTTATTTTATTTCTTGCTACACTTGTGTGTCTTGGTCATCCAGTTAGGAGGAGCATGCAGAGTGAGCCATTGACTGTGGGTGTGTCCTCCCATCCAGGCCAGACCACATCAGGGTGACCAGGGTTCCTTCACTGGAAGACATCTGAGAATTTCAGATGGGTTTCCAGGATGATTGATAACCTCATGCGGGACATTACTAATGCAAGCTGCTTCTTCCTGATTTCTAGAGCTTGTATCTTTAAGACAGAGTTACAGTCACAAGCTGCCATTTTGGAATGTTACCAGGTCAGGCAGCATCCAAGGAACAGGAGAATCGACGTTTCGGGCATAAGCCCTTCTTCAGGAACACATTTCCAGCAACACATTTTCAGCTCTGATCTCCAGCATCTGCAGTCCTCACTTTCTCCTGGAATGTTACCAGACCAATATCTTCTTACATGACTCCATGTGAGAAAAGATTTCCTGTGTTAAAGGCACGCTACAACAACAAGATATTGTTGTTTAATCTGGCTTGAGCCAATCCAAATATCAGCTTTTACATTCTGATCAAAGATACCTATCTAATGTTGCAGATAGAGACTGGCAAATGACATCATCAGCAATAAAGAACAACAGTTGCTGCCCTGCCCCTGGTTTGGGTGTGTTTTCTTCCTGTTTCTGTTTTTGTTGAATTTTTTTTAAGTGTCTGTTCAGTAGATATTTTACATTGGGTTGATTTTACTGATATAACCAATTGCTGAATAAAATTATAATTATCTGATTATTAAACTGTGTGTCTGTTTTAATCCCTGCCCTCCCTTCACTGTTTGATCATGCAGCATTGCCCTCTGAGAAGGATACTGCTTGTCACTGGTCCCTTGAGTGTTTTCTTTCTTCCTGGTGGTGGAACACAAATAAAGATTTACACATTTGTTGTTTTTCACAACCTCCCCCCTCACTTCCCTACAAGGAGTCATGAAGTAATATATTCACTGCAGTACTCCTAGCCTCTGACCTGCTCGTGTAACCACTGAGTTTATGTTGGTGAGTCCAGTTGAGTTTCTGGTCAATGGAAACTCCAAGGATATTGGTAATGGGAGATTCAGTGATGGTAATGCAATTGAATGCAAAGGGTAGTGGTTAGATTGTCTCTTATTGGAGATAGTCATTGCCTGGAATTTGTGTGGTGTGAATGTTATTGTCTGCCCAAGCATAGAGAATGTTCAGATCTTGTGGCATTGGAACATTGACTACAGAAGGGCTGGTGAGAAGCAACCAAGGAAGGTTCTGGAAGAAGTCAGCTCAATCAACATGACTGTGAGATGATATAGTCTTGGCTGCTCAGGAAGCATGTTTGCAGACTGAGTTTATCATGAGCCTGAGAGTGGTAAGATTTTGAAATTACAAGCAACTTACCTTTTGTAGGTGTAGCCTGCTGGGAATAGAGAGCAGGAGTGAGTGACCTGAGCTTGGTAATGAATGGGTAAGGGTGTGTGATCAGTTCTTGGATGATTCTCTGTAGTTGATAAGGTTAACAATGGCAGGAGAATCCATCCCAGTGGAATTGTGGAAACTCAGGGACACCTACAGTCTCCATGGAGATGACATATGCAGAAATTGTATTCAGCTGCAGCTTCTGGTTGTCATATAGAATCATAGAGCCATACAGCATGGAAACAGACTCATCGGTCCAACTTGTCCATGCCAGCTGGATGTCCTAAATTAATCTCATCTCATTTGCCAGCATTTGGCCCATATCCCTCTAAATGCTTCCTATTAGTGGGCGGCACGGTGGCACAGTGGTTAGCACTGCTGCCTCACAGCGCCAGAGACCCGGGTTCAGTTCCCGCCTCAGGCGACTGACTGTGTGGAGTCTGCACATTCTCCCCGTGTCTGCGTGGGTTTCCTCCGGGTGCTCCGGTTTCCTCCCACAGTTCCAAAGATGTGCAGGTCAGGTGAATTGGCCATGCTAAATTGTCCGTAGTGTTAGGTAAGGGGTAAATGTAGGGGTATGGGTGGTTTGCGCTTCGGCGGGTCGGTGTGGACTTGTTGGGCCGAAGGGCCTGTTTCCACACTGTAAAGTAATCTAATCTAATCTAATCTAATCATATACCATTCAAGATACCTTTTAGTGTCTTTGAGTCAGACAGCATAGAGACTGGTCCTTCATGCCAACCAGATGTTTCCATTTGTAGGAGAGACTAGGACAGCGTTAGAGTAAAGGGAAGAGTTTTTAGAACAAAGATAAGGAGAAACTTCTTCAGCTGGAGAATGGTGAATCTATGGAATTCATTTCCGCAAAGAGCTGTGGAGGCCAGCTTATTGAATATATTTAAGACTGAGGTAGATAGTTTCTTGAGTATCAAGGGTTACAGGGAGAAATCAGGAGAATGGGGTTGAGCAACTTATCAGCCAGACTTGATGGGTTGAATGGCAGAATCTTTGCTCCTATGTCTTATGGATGAACCCAAGCACATGACCAGGTAAGATTAAAATATTAAGGAAAACAGTCACTGAGCCAATCACACTGAGTGGCAGCAATGTCTGAGTGGAATTCTCATGAGACGATTAAACCAGAGACCCAGGCAACATTCTGGGGATGTTCCAACTTTAATGGTCAAACTGTCAATCATTATTTTTTCCCAACAATTTGATGAATGTCTCCAATTTAAGGCATGACTTGCCTCATCCTGGTGAAGCTCAACTCTGCCTGGAGCTGTCCATTGACCCAGAGCTGGCTGCTAACTGGGGAATCCACAGCCAGTGCTGAGGAAGGAAGGCAGGATGGGCTGGGACCTGGAGGGAACTTGCAATTCAAGCTGTTCCCCTGATGGAGAAAGTGAGGACTGCAGATGCTGGGGATCAGAGCTTAAAAATGTGTTGCTGGAAAAGCACAGCAGGTCAGGCAGCATCAAAGGAGAAGGAGAATCGACGTTTCGGGCATAAGCCCTTCTTCAGGAATGAGGAGGGTGTCCCAAGCAGGCTAAGATAAAAGGTAGGGAGGAGGGACTTGGGGGAGGGGCATTGGGAATGCGATAGGTGGAAGGAGGTTAAGGTGAGGGTGATAGGCCAGAGAGTGGGTGGGGGTGGAGAGGTCGGGAAGAAGATTGCAGGTCAAGAAGGCAGTGCTGAGTCTGAGGGTTGGGACTGAGAAAAGGTGGGGGGAGGGGAAATGAGGAAGCTGGAGAAATCTGCATTCATCTCTTGTGGTTGGAGGGTACCTAGGCGGAAGATGAGTCTCTCTTCCTCCTGGAGATGGAGGAGGCCAAGGACCTGCATGTCCTTGGCGGAATGGGAGGGGGAATTAAAGTGTTCAGCCACTGGGCGGTTGGGTTGGTTGGTGCAGGTATCCCAGAGGTGTTCTCTGAAACGTTCCGCAAGTAGGCGGCCTGTCTCCCCAATGTATAGGAGGCCACATCGGGTGCAGCGGATGCAGTAAATGATGTGTGTGGAGGTGCAGGTGAATTTGTGGCAGAAATTGAAGGATCTCTTGGCACCTTGTAGGGAAGTGAGGGGGGGAGGTGTGGGTGCAAGTTTGCATTTTTTGCGGTTGCAGAGGAAGGTGCCGGGAGTGGAGGTTGGGTTGGTGGGGGGTGTGGATCTGACAACGGAGTCGTGGTCTTTCTGGAATGCTGATAGGGGTGGGGAGGGAAATATATCCTTGGTGGTGGGGTCCGTTTGGAGGTGGCGGAAATGATGAAGGATGATCCAATATATCTGGAGGTTGGTGGAGGACAATGTGCTCCAAATAATCTCAGTGAGACTGCACTGCCTCCTGCACCTACCACCCCCATGCTGAGCTGCTGCACTGTCTGACTGTCCAGTAATCTCAGGGTCTGGGAGGGTCTGAGTGCCCAGTCATCTCAGGGTCTGGGTGGGTCAGTGCCCAGTAATCTCAGGGTCTGAGAATGTATGGACATGGGGTGGTTGTTGGTGAGGAAGCTTGAATCTGGGTGAATGTGAAGAAGAAGACGGGATGAGTCTGTTCGAGTGAGCTGTTCTTGACTTTCCTTGCTGCAGAGTGAAAGGGTCTTGTTGCACTTCATTTAAGGGAGAGGGGAGGAACTTTTGGATAAGATTCTAAAGAGGAAGAAAGGTTGGAGCAGTTAAGAGGCAGAGGAGGGGGCAGGACTCATGGAGAGTCATGTCGGCCCAGATCATGCCAATAAAGGTATGAACTGTCCTATGTGAGGCTGCTCTCTGTCTGCCTATGTCAAAAGAATCTTGAAACTCATTGAACGGGTCCCCAGCTTCTGTTGTGACACTACAGATTTCTTACAGAAACTCAGCACCCACAGACCAGCCGAACTGGGAACATTCTTCATCACAATGGATGTTTCAGCACCCCCCACAATGATGGCATCATGGCAACAGCCTCAGTACTCAACACCAACAACTGCCAATCTCCAAATACCATCCTACAACTCATCCACTTTATCCTCGATCACAATGTCTTCACCTTTGACAACCAGTTCTTCATTCAGACACATGAAACAGCCATGGGGGCCAAATTTGCACCCCAATATGCCAACATTTTCATACACAGGTTCGAACAAGACTTCTTCTTTACACAGGACATCCAACCAACATTATACACCAGGTACATTGATGACATTTTCTTCCTCTGGACCCATGATGAGGAGTCACTAAAAAACTACACAGTGATATCAACAAGTTTCATCCCACCACCAAATTCACAATGGACTACTTTCTACTATCTGTCTCATTCTTAGACACATGCATCTCTATCAAGGATGGAAACCTCATCACCACACTCTACCGCAAACCCATGGATAACCTCATGATGCTACACTTCTCCAACTTCCACCCAAAACACGTTAAAACAGCCATCCCCTGAGGACAAGCCCTACACATACACAGGATCTGTTCAGATGAGGAGGAGCATGACGGGCACTTGGAAATACTCCGGGATGCCCTCATAAGAATCAGGTACGGTTCGCAACTCATCGATCGCCAGTTCCAACGTGCCACAGTGAGGTACCATAATGACCTCCTCAGGAGACAGACACGAGCTGCAACCGGCAGGGTACCCTTTGTTGTCCAGTACTTCCCAGGAGCTGAAAAACTATGCCATGTTCTTTGTGACCTGCAAGACATTATCAATGAGGATGAGCAGCTCGCTAAAAACTTCCCCACACCTCCACTGTTTGCCTTTAACAGCTACCAAACCTCAAATAGATCATTGTTTGTAGCAAACTGCCCAGCTTTCAGGACAATACCATACAACCTTGTCATGGTGCAAGATGTGTCAGAATGTCGACACTGATACCACCATTATGCATGGGGACAACTCCCACCATGTACGTGGCAGGTACTCATGGAACTCAGCCAATGTTGTCTATCTCATACGCTGCAGGCAAGAGTGCCCTGAAGCATAGAACATTGGTGAGACCAAGCAGAGGCTATGGCAATGGATGAATGGACACCGCAGAACAATCAACAGGCAGAAGTGTTCCCTCCCAGTTGGAGAACAATTCAGCAGTCCGGGACATTCAACCTTGGACCTTCGGGTGACTGTTCTCAGAGGCTGACTTTGGGAGAGGCAACAGTGAAAAGTGGCCGAGCAGAGGCTGATAGCTAAGTTTGATACCATTGCACTACACACACACACACACACATATAAGTTTGTGGGGTGAATTTGAACTTGCAGAATTACATTTTACTTTGCTCAAAAACTGCATGAATCCATGTAAAATTCTGAAAATCTGCTTTTTAGATTAGAATCAGTCTGACCATTGTGGCACAGACAGTAGCCCAGGGAGTTAACACTTTCAAGTCCTTTGCAAAAGTGAATACTGCAGATGCTGGAGACTAGAGTGGTGATGGAAATGCTCAGCAAGACTGGCAGCATCCAAGGAGCAGGAAAATCGATATTTCGGGCAGGAGCCCTTCATCAGGAATAAGGCTGGACACCTCGGGGGTGGAGAGATAAATAGGACGGGGTGGGGCTGGGGAGAAGGTAGCTGGGAGTGCAATAGGTGGATGGAGGAAGAGGTAAAGATGATAGGTCATAGAGGAGGGTGGAACGGATAGGTGAGAAAGAAGATTGACAGGTGGGACAGGTCACGATGATGGTGCTGAGCTAGAAGTTTGGAAGTGGGGTAAGGTGGGCAGAGGGGAAATGAGGAAACTCAATTTTCTTTTCAATCTTCCTTCCTACCTATCTGCTTACTTCCTTCCTTACTTCCTTACTACCTATGTGGCAGTTACTTATGTGATTCAGCCAATGTTGTTTATCTCGTACGCTGCAGGCAAGAATGCCCTGAGACATGGTACATTGGCAAGTCCAAGCAGAGTCTACAGCAACGGATGAATGAACACTGCACAACAATCCACAGACAGGAGTGTTCCCTCCCACACTTCAGCGGTCCAGGACCTTTGGGTGACTATCCTCCAAGGTCGACTTTGGGACAGGCAACAACGAAAAGTGGCTGAGCAGAGGCTGATAGCCAAGTTCGATACCCATGGGGATGGCCTCAACCGGAACTTTGGGTTCATGTCACACAACAGGTGACCACATTGCACCATACACACACACAAACAGATACACACATACAGACATTCACACACACACACACACACACACACACACACACACACACACACACACACACACACACACACACACACACACACACACACACACACACACACACACACACACACACACACACACACACACACACACACACACCTACAGACCTATACACTCATGCAGACCCTCTCTCATACGCTCACACATACAGTCCCACGCTCACACACGCACCCTCTCACAGACTTATACCCCTTTACACTCACACTTACACACATACGCATACTCTCTCATAGATACTCATTAACCATCACCCCGTGCTCCACACATACCCCTGTCCTCAAGCATACATACATATTTAGGTTTGTGGGTTGAATTCGTACTTGCAGAATTACATTTTACTTTTCTCAAAAACTGCATGAATCCATGTAAGATTCTGTAAATCCACTTTTTAGATTAGAATCTGTCTGACCATTGTGGCACAGAGAGTCTCACATAGGGCAGCTCACATTGATTTTCCTGCTCCTCGGACGCTGCCTGATCTGCTGTGCTTTTCCAGCACCACACTCTTGGTTCTAATCTCCAGCATCTGCAGTACTTCCTTTGCCCATGTTGGACTATAACCAGGTGTTGTGTGATTTTTAACTTTATACACCACAGTCCAACACCGGAATCTCCAAATCATGATTTAGAGGGCAGCACTCCCTTAGTACTGCCCTGGAGGGTCAGCCCAAAATCTGTGCTCAAGTCAGTGCACGGAGGCTTGAATTGACATCCATCTAACCTTAGGTTCTGAGGAAGGTCACCAGACTCGAACATTTAACTCTGATTTCTCTTCACAGATGCTGCCAGACCTGCTGAGCTTTTCCAGCAATTTTGATTTTTGTTTCACTTTGAAAATGTTTTGCTTTATTGAAATAATTAACCACACTAATTCATTCTTACAATCTGCCCTTTCTTTATAACCCTAACTTGGAGTTCTTCAGGAAGTTCAGACTAATTTTAATCCATTCAAACTTTTTCTCTTAAAGGTGTAGCTGTCCCAGTCCTTCTGCAGTCTCTGAGACTGGAACATGCCACCAAGGGCCACACTACCTGGTGGCAGTGTACCATGAGGAATGCCGCAAATGATATACACCGATGTCCACTGGCACCGGGAACAACCAGGGACTAACACGGAGTGGGCTTAACACATGACATGAGGAACATCACACAATGGAGCCCAAACTTATTGAGTAATTTCAGTCTTCACAGACCCTCCAATAACAGCTTCATTCTGACCATCGCAAATGAGCAGCCCAATGGATGCTGGGGTCTATTACTGTAAAGAATGGAGAGATATCAGTAGGAATGGCACCTGATTGACTGTAATGGGTAAATCCTGCTCAGCTTACAATAATCTGATACAGTAACCACTTCCACATGAATTTATTAGAGAGAATATGTTAAATTCCTCTGCTAAAGAGAAAGCAGAGAGTTGACATGAAAACAGAAGTTACCTTCTCTTGTTTAACTGATAGAATAAACTATTTCTTTTCTTGCACCAGTTCCTCAAACTCTTTATCTTCTCTGTCTTTCTGCTTCTCTATCTCATTTGTTATCAGTGTTATATTTAACATTCTCCAGTCTCTGTACAGTTTTGTTACATTTATTCTTGGGACATGGCCATCACTAGCAGGGCTAGCACTGTTTGTCCATCTCAAAGTCCTTGAGGAGAAATGTCTTCACGGAGAGAGTGGTGACAATAAAGACAATGACAATAAAGATAATTCAGTTCAATTCAATACTGGCTTCCTATGCTTTACTGTTATCACTGTCCCTTTATCCTCTCTGCCTTCTCAATCATGCAAAGATAATCAAATAATTTATTGGTTATATTGTTGTGGTTCTGTTCGCCGAGCTGAGAATTTGTGTTGCAGACGTTTCATCCCCTGTCTAGGTGACATCCTCAGTGCTTGGGAGCCTCCTGTGAAGCGCTTCTGTGATCTTTCCTCCGGCATTTGTAGTGGTTTGAATCTGCCGCTTCCGGTTGTCAGTTCCAGCTGTCCGTTGCAATGGTCGGTATATTGGGCCCAGGTCGATGTGCTTTTTGATTGAATCTGTGGATGAGTGCCATGCCTCTAGGAATTCCCTGGCTGTTCTCTGTTTGGCTTGTCCTATAATAGTAGTGTTGTCCTAGTCGAACTCATGTTGCTTGTCATCTGCGTGTGTGGCTACGAAGGATAGCTGGTCGTGTCATTTTGTGGCTAGTTGGTGTTCATGGATGCGGATCGTTAGCTGTCTTCATGTTTGTCCTATGTAGTGTTTTGTGCAGTCCTTGCATGGGATTTTGTACACTACATTGGTTTTGCTCATGCTGGGTATTGGGTCCTTCGTTCTGGTGAGTTGTTGTCTGACAGTGGCTGTTGGTTTGTGTGCTGTTATGAGTCCTAGTGGTCGCAGTAGTCTGGCTGTCAGTTCGGAAATGCTCTTGATGTATGGTAGTGTGGCTAGTCCTTTGGGTTGCGGCATGTCCTCATACACGAGAACTGCAAAAAGAGGAAGAAGAACACCTATACAATGTATTCGCCAAAAACGGATACCCGCACAATTTCATCAACAGATGCCTAAGGGAAAGACAACGGAACGAGGACATGCCGCAACCCAAAGGATTAGCCACACTACCATACATCAAGAGCATTTCTGAACTAACAGCCAGACAACTACAATCACTAGGACTCATAACAGCACACAATCCAACAGCCACTCTCAGACAACAACTCACCAGAACGAAGGACCCGATACCAAGCAAGAGCAAAACCAATGGAGTGTACAAAATCCCATGCAAGGACTACACAAAACACTAGATAGGACAAACAGGAAGACAGCTAACGATCCACATCCATGAACACCAACTAGCCACGAAACGACACGACCAGCTATCCTTAGTAGCCACACACGCAGATGACAAGCAACATGAGTTTGGGTGTAGCCCACACATTTCAGGTAAAGACTGCAGTGTTACTGGGTTATACGTTTGTAATGGTCAGAATGAAGCTGTTCTAGTCTAGGAACAACACTACTATTATAGGACAAGCCAAACAGAGAACAGCCAGGGAATTCCTAGAGGCATGGCACTCATCCACAGATTCAATCAATAAGCACATCGACCTGGACCCAATATACCGACCACTGCAACGGACAGCTGGAACTGACAACCGGAAGCGGCAGATTCAAACCACTACAAATGCCGGAGGAAAGATCACAGAAGCGCTTCACAGGAGGCTCCCAAGCACTGAGGATGTCACCTAGACAGGGGACGAAGCGTCTGCAACACAAATTCCCAGCTCGGCGAACATAACCACAACAACGATCACCCGAGCTACAAATCTTCTCACAAATATTGAACACCAAACTTCAAGATATGATCATTCATTGGTAACGGCAGCTGCCCAGGAAAAGAAAGGACAAGGTGATAGCTCATTCCAGAAATAATTCAACAGATAAAAACACTGGGCCAAAACCTTTTTTAATAGCAACAACTGGCATTTATATAGCAGAGTGTACTCAGCAAAATTATGGCAAATATTTTCACAGCTGGGGAAAATGAGCAAATTTTGTCACCAATCAAGGAATGAGACATTAAGGAGAAAAAAAAACAGATTTCCTGCTTCATTTCCACCTTCCAAAGAGACCTCCTAGAACAGCTTCATTCTGACCATTACAAACGTATAACCCAGTAACACTGCAGTCTTTACCTGAAATGTGTGGGCTACACCCAAACAATTCCTGCCCTTCAGTCTAATCTGTAAGACTGTAAGATAAAGGAGCAGAATTAGGCTATTCGGCCCATTGAGCCTGCTCCACAGTTCACCCATGACCACACCTAATAATCCTTGATCTCCTAACTAAACCAGAACGTATCTATCTCTGTCTGAAATACACTCAATTACTTGTCCTCCACAGCCTTCAGCATAATAAGTTCCATAGATTCATTACCCTCTGGCTGATGAAATTCCTCCTCATCTCAGCTACCATTGTGCAATGTCACCCAGACTAATATCTCCCCGTGTGATTCCATGTGAGAAACCCTGAAAAGGTTTCCAGAGTTAAAGGCACTATAAAACTGCAAATTTAATCAGATTTGAGCCAATCCAAATATCGGTTTCCATTTTTTGACCTAATGTGGCTTTCAACTGTTGCAGATAGAGACTGGCAAATGACATCAGAATAACAGGGAACAACAGTTGCTTGTGGTTTGGGTGTTTACATCTTGTTTATATTTTTGTCGATTATTTTTGACAGAGTGAGTTCAGCAGATATTTTTAATTGTACTCGATTTCGCTGATATAATCAGTTTCCGAATAAAAATCTAACTACCTAACCATTAAACTGTGTGCTGTGTTCTTGAGTGAATTAACTGAAACGTCTTACCAGGAACTGCTCGCAGCTTTTGCACATTTGAGGTGACAAAGTTTTCCCCTCCCACATCACCCTAACCCATCGTGTATTCATGTGCTATCAACAACAGCCTTGGAATGAAAAGCAACATAAATGACAAATGGTTCAAGCCATTTGTTTGAGAGAAGCTGATGCCCATGAGATGTGTAACCAATATCAGGATCAGGGAGCTGTGGTTCACTGGCAGTGTCTCTAACTGTAGACCTCAAGGTCAGGGATCAAATCCCACCCTGTGGTACAGCTACCACAGGATGCTGAGAAGGAATTTCAATGTATGGGGCTGGCTCCGTATTAAACTAATCCTGTGTTCTGCTTGTTGTTCTCCAACTGAGACCACAATGATTGAACAAAAAAGAACAAAGAACAAAGAAAATTGACAACCTGGAACAGGCCCTTCGGCCCTTCAGGCCTGAGTCAATCCAAATCCACTGTCTGCACCTATCGCCCAATTCCTAAGAATCTGTATCACTCTTCTCCCCACCTACACATGCATGTGTCCAGACTCACCTTAAATGAATCTACCGTGCCTGCCTCTACTACCTCTGCTGCCAACACATTTCAGGCACCTACCACCCTCTGTGTAAAGTATCTTCTGTATGCATCACCCTTAAACTTTTCACCTCTCACCTTGAATGCATAACCTCTTGTTATTGAATCCCTCACCCTGAGAAAAAAGCGTATCTCTATCCATCCTGTCTATACCCTTCATGATTTTGCAGACCTCAATCAGGTCCTCCCTCAATCTCCTTTTTTCTAATGAAAACAAGCCTAACCAACTCAACCTTCTTCATTGCTAGCACTTTCCATACCAGGCAATATCCTCATAAAACTTCTCTGCACCCTCTCCAAAACGTCCACATTCTTTTGGTAATGTACACAGAACTGTACACAGTATTTTAAATGCAACCGAACCAAAGTCTTGTACAATGTTAACATGACTTGCCAGCTCTTATACTCAATATCCGTTGAAGGCAAGCATACCATATGCCTTCTTGACCACTCTGTCCACCTGTGCAGCCACCTTCAGAGTACAATGGATCTGAACTCCCAGATCCTTCTGCTCATTAACTTTTTCCAAAGTCCTTCCATTTACAGTATAGTTCACTCCAGAATTACACTTCCCAAAATGCATCACCTCACATTTGCCTGGATTGAACTCCATCTGCCACTTCTCTGCCCAACTCTTCAGTCTATATTCTCCTGTATTCTTCGACTGTCCCCTATGCTTTCTGCTACTCCACCAATCTTTGTGTCATCTGCAAATTTACTGATCAAACGAACAATGCCCTCTTCCAGATAATTTATGTATATTATAAACAACAGAGGACCCAGCACTGATGCCGGTGGAACACCGCTGGTCACCTTTCTCCATTTTGAGAAATTCTGTTCAACTACTACTCTCTGTCTCCTGTTGCTCAACCAGTTACTTATCCACTTAGCTAGAACACTCTGCATTTCACTTTTTCCATTAGTTTATCATGGGGAACCTTATTAAATGCCTTACTAACATCCATGTATATGACATCTACAGCCCTTCCTTCATCTACCAACTTGGTCACTTCCTCAAAGACCTCTATTAAGTTGGTAAGACATGATGTCCCCTGCACAAAACCATGTTTCCTATCACTGATAAGTCCATTCTTTTCTAAATATAAATTGATTTTATCCCTCAGTAGCTTCTCCAGCAATTTTCCCACCACTGACGTCAGGCTCACTGATCTTTAGTTACCTGAAATATCCCTACTACTCTTATTGTACAGGGTGACAACATTAGCAACTCTCCAGTCCTCTGGCACCTCACCTATGTTTTAAGGATGTTATAAAGATATCTGTCAGGGCCCCAGCTATTTCCTCTCTCGCCTCGCTCAGCAAACTAGGAGAGATTCCTTCTGATCCTGGGGTTTGTCGACCTTAATATGCTTTAGGAGAAAGTGAGGACTGCAGATGCTGGAGCTCAGAGCTGAAAAATGTGTTTCTGGAAAAGTGCAGCAGGTCAGGCAGCATCCAAGGAGCAGGAGAATCGATGTTTCAGGCGTAAGCCCTTCTTCAGGAAGGCTTATGCCCTTAATATGCTCCTTAATAAGCTTTAGCCTACCCAACACATCTTCCCTCCTTATGTCAATGTGATCCAGAGTAAACAAACTTCTATCTCTAATCTCAACATTCTACATGTTCCTCTCCTCAGTGAACATTGAAGCAAAGTAATCATTGAGAATCTCACCCATTTTCTCAGGTTCGAGATGCAACCTTTCTTCCTTATTCTTTAGTGTACCAACCCTTTCTCTAGTTACCATCTTGCTTCTTATATATGAATAAAATGTTTGGTGATTTTCTTAATTCTGCTCGCTAAAGTTATTTCATGACCCCTAATAGCCTGCTTGAATCCTTGTTTAAGATTGGTCCTACTCTCCTGATATTCCTCCAAGGCCTGTTCTGTTCTTAGCTGCCTGGACCTTACGTATGCTTCCCTTTGCCTCTTGGCTAGTTGCATGATTTCTTCTATCATCTACGGTTCATGAATCTTGCCTTTCCTATCCCTTGTTTTCAAATGGACATGCCTATCCTGCAACCTATATTTTCAACCTATCTCTGAAAGCCTTCCACATATCAAGTGTTGACTTCCCTTCAAATAGCTGCTCCCTATCCACATTTCCCAGCTCCTGCCAAATTTTCATATAATTGGTCTTGGGGTTGTTCCGTAATCTTCCCTTTGGGACCGCTCTCATCTTTGTCTACTGGTATTCTAAAACTTACAGAATTGTGGTCATTATTCCCAAAGAATTCCCCCACTGCAACTTGTACCACCTGGCCTGGCTCATTCCCCAACACCAGGTCCAATGTGGCCCCTTCCTTCTTTGAATTATTGACATACTGCTCTAGAAAACTTTCCTGGATGCTCCTTACAAATTCTGCCCCATCCAGACCTCTGACACTAAGTATATCCCAGTAAACGTTGGGAAAATTGAAACCTCCCATCACTACCACCCTGTTGCGTCTACATCTTTCCATAGTCTGTTTGCCTATTTGTTCTTCTATCTTACGCTCACCGTTGGGAGGCTTGTAGTACAACCCCAACAATGTAACTGCATCCTTCGTATTTCTCAGCACTACCCATAATGTCTCATTGCTCAAGCCCTCCATAGTGTCCTCCTTTAGCACAGCCGTGATATTGTCCCTGACCAACAATGCAACTACTCCCCGCCTTTTACTTCCCTCCCTGCCCTGTATGAAGCATCTATATCCTGGAACATTTAGTTGCCAATCAGGCCCTTCCTTTAACCAAGTCTCTATGATTGCAATAATGACATACTTCCACGCACCAATCCAAGCCCTACGTTCATCTGCCTTACCCACTATACTCCTTGCATTAAAGTATATGCACTTCAGGCCACCAGTTCTTTTGCATTTATCTGCTTTCTGCCTACTCTTTTCCTTGGTAATGCTAACTTCATGATCCTTACAGTCTCTAGTTTCCACCTCACTGTCTACTTGTCTTTTCTTCTAGTTCCCTGCCCCCTGCCACAATAGTTTAAAATCTCCCCAACAGCAGGAGCAAAAACTCCCCAAGGACATTAGTTCCAGTCTGGTTCAGGTGTAGCCTATCTAATTTTGTAATAGCCCCACTTTCCCCAGAACCGGTCCCAATGTCCCACAACCATGGCCAAGAGATAATCACACATTGTGATCCCTGGGTCTATTTTTGGGGATTCTCTAGTTTAACCCATCCCACTTCCCATCATCTCCTCCCCTTTCAGACTCTGTGTCAGACCTAACCATTTGATCAAGTTTCTGAATCAATCACACTGGACTGGAAATTTTAACCATGTTTATCTCCCCACAGATGCTACCAGATGTACTGTGTATCTCCAGCAATTTTTACTTTTTTGTTCATTCTTGGGTTTTTTTTTTGTCTTCAGGTCTCATTCCTCAATTGGTGATAAAATTTATTACACGTTTAAGGATTTGTCATTATTTTACTCACTACCACTGCTACATAAATGGCAGTTGTTGTTATGAAGCAGAGGGGTTTTGGCCCAGCAGTTTTAAATAAATAGTTTGACAATTTACGGAGTTGCAGCAAGTGTGTGACTTCTCAATGTTAAAGTGACTGATTGTGAGGAAATTTCACGCAATACATAATTAACGTCACACTTGAATAAACCTCACAGAGCCACATTCAGAAAACCCAGCCAAAAATATCCTCTCTCAAAAGAGAGCAGTGATTGTTTTATTGTAAATGCTTCCCTTTACTGACACTTTAACTTCTTCACCTCCTGAGAGACAAGAGATTAAAGAAGCTGCATTTGGCCATGGACACTTTGTGATTCGATGTATTAACTGGATGTACAATACACTGTGTGGAGAAACAGGATTACTAGTCTGTTGAGATGATCAGTGGAACTCCATTTGCTGTGACTCAGTCTCTCTGTGTTGCTTTGGGTAAGTGTTTGCTTTGGAGAAGTTTAACTTGTTATAAATAACCTTTCTGTGGTTTGTGCTGCTATGGAGTTTGTGTGAATTCTATAAGTTTGAACATTGAGAACTGGAGGGGAGAGTCACAAGGAGAATTTATCACTGTCTGGGGATTGTTTGACGCAGCTGACACAGAGCTCCACAGGCTGGGAACACAGACCAGAAAACGGAGTTTTCCTCCCATCCTTTTCTGTCATTCATTTACTGGGAGAATTGGATTGAGGCACAAGCTGCATTAAGGCATGTATTTTAGGTGGATTAGATTAGTTTGTGTGTTCACTGGGTCTTGATTGGATGGATCTGAAAGACAATCTCCTGTTTTCACAAAGTTGATGATTCAGAGCAAGTTTCACCAATGGAGCCATTCTGACACTCACATCAATTCTCCGTAATCAATAATATTTAATCTGTTCCATTAAAACATCGTGAATACTGCACAAACTGTGAATCAGTTTGAAGTACAGTACTATGACAGCACTGAATCCTGGGTCTGTTCCAAAACAGGAACATTTCCAAAGATGAATGTGCTGAATGGCAGTTCATGTTTTGTGTGATGCTGTTAATTGAAGGAAGGATGTTGATGATCAGGAGATGGAGAGTATCTCCTGTTCTTTTTCACATTGTGCTTTGTGATCTTTATATCTTTGAATTAGATGCCTGAGCACTCCACACAACATCTGATGGAAACAAGGACAGAGTCTCTTTGTTGCTGCTGTGTGTAGCCTCTCCTGCCAGGTGATCTGCTGCCATGGTGCCACACTCATCTGTCTTGTACCAGCCTCACCCACCCACTGTATCTCATCTGAAACCACTCTCTGACATAAGCTTAGTCTACCAGAACGTCAGCTTTTGAGCCAAGCTCCAGAAATAGTTTTGACAGCTACAGCTTCCTGTCCTACGTGTGAGAGAGAGACCAATTGAGCTAAGCTGCCCCCTCACACTCACTGAGTGTAGAGCGCCCCCCTGTGTTCCCACCATTTCCCAGCTATTCAAAGGACAGACAATAACATGGAATAAACTGGGGATTTCACCATCTACAAATCAAAGAGAGAGGTTGGCTCTACCGAACCTGAAGACCATTAGAGCTGAAGACATTGTATTAGAAAGAGGCCATTCGGTCCATCAATTCTGCTCTTCCCTTCCATGACACTACAGCTGCTCTTATCCTCAGCTTGACATTTCTGCCTTTTCCACATCTCCCTTGATTTTCTTTCTGATTAAAAATCTGTATTCCTCAAACTCAAACATGCTGAATTATCCAGCCTCAGCAATCCTCTGTTCCCATCTCAGCAAAGATTCCTTAAGTGGGCAATCCCTTATTCTGAGATTCTGTCCTCTGCTCCCAGACTATCTAACAGTTGAAATAATTTCTTCACGTCTTCCTTGTCACGTCCTCAAAGAATCTTCTATATTTCAAAAATGTCACGTCTCATTCTTCTATATTCTGATGACTGCAGCCCCAGTATCGATGGGATGTCATATTGTGCTTGTACAGCACATTGGTAAGGCCACTTTTGGCGTATAGCATACAATTCTGGTTGCTCCACTATAGGAAAGACTTTATTAAATTGGAAAGGGTGCAGAAAAAAATTACAAGGATGTTACTGGGTCTAGAGTGTTTGTGTGAAAAGGGGAGGTTGGAGACACTGATACTTCTTTCCCTAGAGCTTTGGATGCTGATAGGTGATCTTATGGAAGGTTTCTATAATCATGAGGAATTTGATAAGGTGAATAGCAATGCCTTTTCCCCAGGGTAGGGGAGTTCAAAACCAGAGGTTTAAAAGGAACCTGAGGGGCAATGTTTTCAAACAGAGAGTGGTGCATGGATGGAACAAGGTATCAGAATAAGTGGTAGATGCAGGTACAGTTGGACGGATAAATGAATGGGGAATGTTTAGAGGTTAATGGGCCAAACATATTTAAATAGAACGAGTTTAGTTTTGGAAACCTAGCTTGTATGGACTAGTAGGACTGAAGGGTCTGACTCTCTACTGTTTATCTTTTTAACAATATGACTCCATAACCTCTCCGCATAAGACAGTCCCTCCAGAGAGGGTATCAGTCCAGTGATCCTTCTCTAGACAACTTCCAATGCCAGGGCATCTTTCCTCAGTTAAGAGGAACTGTTCACAGTATTCCAGTTGTGGTATAATAAGTGTTTTGTATAGTTGTGGCAAAACATTTCAAATTTTATTCTCCACTTTCTTTGAAGTAAAGGTCAACTTTCCATTTACATTCCCGATTATCCATGGAACTTGATTTTTTTTTTGTGCTTCATGGATGAAGACTCCCAAATCCCTCAGTTCTGACGTTTTCTGTAGTTCAAAGCTTGGGAGAAGATTTGTAGCTCAGGTGCTCATTGTTGTTCTGTTCACCGAGCTGGGAATTTGTGTTGCAGACGTTTCGTCTCCTGTTCACGTGACATCTTCAGTGCTTGGGAGCCTCCTGTGAAGCGCTTCTGTGATCTTTCCTCTGGCATTTATAGTGATTTGTACCTGCCGCTTCGGGTTGTCAGTTCCAGCTCACCGCTGCAGTGGCCGGTATATTGGGTCCAGGTCGATGTGCTTATTGATTGAATCTGTAGATAAGTGCCATGCCTTTAGAAATTCCCTGGCTGTTCTCTGTTTGGTTTGTCCTATAATAGTAGTGTTGTCCCAGTCGAACTCATGTTGCTTGTCATCTGAGTGTGTGGCTACTAAGGATAGCTGATCATGTCGTTTCATGGCTAGTTGGTGTTCATGGATGCGGATCGTTAGCTGTCTTCCTGTTTGTCCTATGTAGTGTTTTGTGCAGTCCTTGCATGAGATTTTGTACACTACATTGGTTTTGCTCATGCTGGGTATCGGGAACACACACCGGATCATCAACGCCACACTCACAGGAATCCGATTCACTAGAGAGGAAGACAAGGACAACCAACTCCCATTCCTAGATGTGATGGTACAGAGAACACCGAACGGAGAATACACCACAAAGGTATACAGGAAAGCCACACACACAGACCAAGTCCTAAACTACGAAAGCAACCACCCCAACACACACAAAAGAAGTTGCATCAAGACACTGCTCAAAAGGGCCACAACACACTGCAGTACACCAGAACTGCAAAAAGAGGAAGAAGAACACCTATACAATGTATTCGCCAAAAACGGATACCCGCGCAATTTCATCAACAGATGCCTAAGGGAAAGACAACGAAATGAGGACATGCCGCAACCCAAAGGACTAGCCACACCACCATACATCAAGAGCATTTCCGAACTGACAGCCAGACTACTGCGACCACTAGGACTCATAACAGCACACAAACCAACAGCCACTCTCAGACAACAACTCACCAGGACGAAGGACCTGATACCCAGCATGAGCAAAACCAATGTAGTGTACAAAATCACATGAGATTCCTAGAGACATGACACTCATCTACAGATTCAATCAATAAGCACATCGACCTGGACCCAATATACCGGCCACTGCAGCGGACAGCTGGAACTGACAACTGGAAGCGACAGATACAAATCACTATAAATGCCGAAGGAAACATCACATAAGCGCTTCACAGGAGGCTCCCAAGCACTGAGGATGTCACCTAGACAGGGGACGAAACGTCTGCAACACAAATTCCCAGCTCGGCGAACAGAACCACAGCAGCTTTCTGTAGTCTTTCCCATTTCAACAATATTCAGCTCCTGTTCCCACCAAAATGTACGGACTTACATTTCTTCACATTCTATTCCATTTGTCAAGTTTTCGCCCACTCAACAAATGTGTCAATATCCCTGCGCAGACTCTTTGACACTACTTATCCACAAAATTGTTGACAATACTTTCCTCATCCAAGTCAGTAATATATATTGTAAGTAATTCTAGCCTCAGCACTGATCCTTGTAACACTCCAATACCTGCAGTTTGGCATCCTGAAAATGCCCTCTTTATCCTCACACTCTGCCTTCTATTAGTTAGTCAATCTTCTATCTATACTCATACACCACCTTCAACCATGGGGCTGTTATTAAGTCACCTAACGTGTGGGACCTAATGAAATGCTGACTGAAAATCCCTGAATATCACATCCACTGCTTCCCCTTTTATTGAAGGTGAGATACTGCAATGAAGGAAACCTGAAGCAAACAGAGAATGCTGAAGAAATTTAGCAGGTCTGGCAACAATCTGTAGAGAGAAACAGAATTGATATTTCATGTCCAATCTGACTGTTCTTAACAACTCCATGTTAACCTATAATTGGGCTGTTATTTCAGTTCTTTTGTTCTGAATACTTGGATACTTAGTACATTGCAGTAAAGAACCACACTCATGTCTGTAGGGAGAAGGATCTACCCCCTCATTATACTGTCCCCTCCCAAAATAACATTCCCATTTCCTCTCCCCACTTGAATCACTGTCCCAAGGTATCATGGTTAGTTTGCTCACTCTCCCTGCAGTCTCCACATCTGTGCACACAGCTTGCAGGAACCTGATAACTGCTGAATAATTGCAGCAGGTGAGGCTTATTGTTCACAGACTTGAAGTGTTCTGGAGCAGCAATGTTGTACTGTGAGTCAATCCTGTTCACCACCAGCCCCACCCCCATCATCACTCATCCATCATACCCCTCAATCATCACTCACTCATCATCCCCATCCCCATCATCACTCACCCATCACCCCATCATCATTCACCCATCATACACCCCCATCATCACTCACTCATCAACCCCACCCCCATCATCACTCACGCATTACTCCCCCATCATTACTGACCCATCATCCCCACCCAACCCCCATCATGGTGGGAGCAGCATGATGGCTCAGTGGTTAGTACTGCTGCCTCACAGCACCAGGGTCCCAGGTTCGATTCCAACCTCAGGCGACTATCTGTGTGGAGTTTGCACATTCTCCCCATGTCTGCGTGGGTTTCCTCCGGGTGCTCCGGTTTCTTCCCACAGTCCAAAGATGTGCAGTTTAGGTGAATTGGCCATGCTAAATTGCCCATAGTGTTAGGTGTATTAGTCAGAGGGAAAAAGAGTTTGGTTGTATTACTCTTCGGAGGGTCAGTGTGGACTTGTTGGGTCAAAGGGCCTGTTTCCACACTGTAGGGAATCTAATCTAATCATCATCACTCACTCATCAGCACCACCCCACCCCAATCATCACTCACCCATCATTCCCAACCCACCTCCATCATCACTCACCCATCAGCCCCATGCTGGGAGATCTCTCTGCTGATTGAGTGGATCCTTCTTGACCATTCCTGATTTACTATCTCTCCATCATTGTGATGGATTGTTTGTGGCTCATGGACAATAACCAGTATTTCCCATCCGTACATCTACAGGGACAAAGTGGTGGTGTAGTGGAGATGGGAAGTGTATGCTATCACTCTGTGAATAAATATGAAATGTAGTAAAGATTGTCCCCAGTGCTTCTGGCTTTGCAAATTGAAATACAGATAGTTCTCCTCTAAGGCCATAGTTGCGTTCCAGCGAAACCTTGCCTAATAGAAATAATGGGGCCTATGGGAAAAATGAGGTTGGGGCAGATCAGCAAATAATATTGCGCATGATCGATCAAAAATCACTCAAAAGTCTACTGCAAAGTATAGCACAGCGTGAAGGAAGAAATCATATTTATTGATGAAACAAAAGTAAATTTAACACCTCACATTTAAAAAAATGTAAGAAAGCAACTCTCTGTACAGTACCTCTTACAGAAAACTGCACTGGTTGTAAATTTCCTTGCTGAGCTGATGGGTTAGTTCTTAGATGTTTCATCACCATGCTAGGTAGCATCATCAGTGAGCCTCCGGTGAAGTGTTGGTATTCTGTCCTGCTTTCTATTTATGTGTCTTGGTATGTTGTGGTGGGTGTTATCATTTCTGGTTCTTTTGTCTGAGAGCTTGGTAAATGGGGTGCAAATCGATATATTTGTTAATGGAGTTCTGGTTTGAATGCCAGGCCTCTTGGAGTTCCTATGCATGTCTTTATTTGGCCTGTCCCAGGATGGATGTATTGTCCCAGTTGGACTGATGTCCCTCTGTCTGTGTATATGGATACCAGTGATAGTTGGTAATGTCTTTTGGTGGCTAGTTGGAGTTAATGTATCCTGGTGGCTTGTTTCCTGCCCATCTGTCCGGTGTAATGTTTGTTGCAGTCCTTGCAGGGTGTTTTGTTTCTGACGTTCGTTCTACTGATTGTTGGTGGAGTCCTTTAAATTCATGAGGAGCTGTTTCAGTATGGTAGCAGTTTTGTGAGCCACCAAGATGTCTAGGGGCTGGAGTAGTCTGATTGTCATCTCTGAAATGTTTTTAATATCGGGCAGGGTGGCTAGAGTCTCTGGGCGTGTTGTGTCTTCCTGATTTGGTCTGTTGTGCAAGAATTGGCAGACTGCACTTATCGGGTAACCATTGTATTACAGTATGGGGTAAACCCTCCTGCTTAATTTAAACCAGCAACACAGAAAAGATTTATCTGATACAGTAATATGTGAAAATTCAAAAGGCCAAGAACTAGCTAAAATAAAAGCAACAACATTATTTCTTAAATTATAACAGAGAATAATTAACTAACAACTATTTGCAACTCCTTCCTCTAACCTTTCTTTTACTTCCCCTTCTACAATACTAGTCCAATAAAGCCTCCCAATTAAGATTTACCAACATTCAACTTTTCAAAAATCAGTCAGGTGTCAAATCTTCTTTTCTTCTTCTTAGGGATTTCTGCTTCACCGTTTGCTGATTGAGAAAGGTACCATTAAGAGACATATTTTTCAGGCAGTCTCTACATGCTGGTGGTATGGCAGTTCTCCCCCTAACTGTTCAATTTTCCCCAGTCTTATACCACCAAAACATTAGATTGTGTCATTGGCTTTTAAGATTGTCAATATACTAAATTCAAACTTGGTTGGAATTTGATATTTTTGGGGGTTATAATTTAAACTGATTGGCCTAATTCAAATCTGTTTTTGTCTCCAGGCAACGAGCTACACTAAATGCTGGACCACATTCTATATTGTACCTTGTTGAGAACACTTGGTGTTGTCAGGTAATTCTGCTAGCTTTTAATATTTTTAAAAGTACAATATACCCACATATTCATAACACCTCCCCCATTAAGAAAAAATGAAGCACCATCATGACAAGATGGCTTCATTTATTTTCTTCTATTTTTTAAAAATACATTACCCTAACCTACAGATAACTTTAATATAAGTTCACCTTAACGTCTTCCCATATATCTGTGCATATATAACATTAAATAAATACAAATATCATCTAAACTTTATCAGTTAAATCCACGATAATGCATCTGCGATTACATTTTTACAACCCGCAATGTGTATAACTTTTAAATTAAATTCTGTGTCACAGACACCAATGAAATAGTCACATATTTTTGTCTTTAAAGCATCCTAAGAATGTAAGCAGATTGTGATCTGTGCACACAACCATCTCAGACACATCGTTCATGACATACACATTAAAATGTTGTAAGGCCAGTACCAAACTCAATAGTTCTTTTTTTAGTAATGGAATATTTACTTTGCTGGATGTTGATCTTGTTCAAAAAGTAACCAACTGGCAGTTCAATCTCATCCTCATCTTCCTGTCAGAATATAACTCCAATCCCTATGTCACGAGAATCAATGGTGACTTTGAAATGTTTTGAAAAGTTTGGTATAGATAAAACTGCTTTGGTGGTTAATATTGATTTCAAATGGTCGAATGCCTCCTGAAATGGTTCTGTCCACCGAAACTCTGTGTTCTTCTTCAGCAAATCAGTTAACGGTGCCACTACACTGCTGAAGTTTGGAACAGACTTCCAATAGAATCTGCTGAGTCCGAAGAATTAAAGCACCTCTTTCTTCAAGGTTGATCATGGAAATTCCTCGATAGCTTTCGTCTTTGCATTCTGTGGGGTCAATCTTCCATGACCGATGTTATGTCCCAAGAACATCACCTCTGCTTTTGCAAATTCAATTTTATTTAAGCTTATCACCAGTTTTGCTTCTCGTAGTCAATCAAAGAGCTCTGCCAACTGTACCATGCCATCTTTCCAGGACTTACTAAAGATCACTACATTGTCCAAATAGACTGCACAGTTTGTTAACCCAGCCACAACTCTGTTCATGAGTCTTTGGAATGTGGCGGGTGCGTTCTTCATTCCAAATAGCATCACTTTAAACTGATATAGCCCATTTGGGGTTACAAACCCAAAAACTTCTTTCACCATCTCTGATAAAGGTGCCTTCCAGTAACCATACAGTAAGTCCAACTTGGTGATGTAACTGGATTTTCTGACTTTCTCGGTACAGTCCTCCAAACTAAAAATTGGCTTGGTTTGATGATATACTCGTTGAGCATGGCCTCCACCTCCATTCTTGAAAGGATTAAGCTGCTAGGGGTGTTGTTTTATTGGAGCAGTGTTCCCTACATCTACTTCATGTACTACAGCATTAGTCCTCCCCATCTGATTCTTACATATGTCCTTATACCACATAGGAGATCTTCCAATTCCAACAGGTGTTTTTTTTCTCTGCTTCTTATAGCTCCTGGCTACTACAGTATGTTGTGGCTTATTTAAATAATGTCCTGATGCAGGTCCATTTGTGGATGACAAAGGTGTCATCCACATAGCAGACCCAAAGCTTGGGCTGGATTGTGAGAAGGGATGTCCATTCTAATCTCTGCATTACTGCTTCTGCTATAAGTCCTGTTATTGGTGATCCTATAAGTGTCCAGTTGATTTGTTTGGGATCTTGTCATTGAAAGTGAAGTGGGTTGTGAGGCACAGGTCTACTAGTTTGAGGGTGCTGTCCTTGCTGATGGAGTTGGTGCTGCCAGGTGTGTGACAAAGCTGTTCCTTGGCTTTTTTTTTCAGAGTGTTTGTAAAAGGCACAGGCTTCAAAAGTCTGGATGGCTGAAGGGTCTTACGGCAATTGGTTTGTAGCTAACAGATACTGCCTCAGACAGAAGCCTTCCAAGTTTTAGAAAAAAACACTTGTATAATGATAGGGGAGTAACCAGTTCTCAGCTCATCTGATCTTTGGGTTGGTTCTTCCTCTCTCTCCTTTCTCTCCTGTAAGAACTTATTTGATTTCATGTTTTGTGCCAAGGGGTGTTTATGGCCATTGTGGCAAACATTGCGGACCAGCATCATTAAGTTTGGATTTCAGGTAGGATAAGTTGTTTAGTATTCTTTTTTTATGTTTCATTCGGTAATCTCGTAAATACATGCTGTTTTGTTTGAAACTAAATTCTTTGACCAGCTGATTCTCTCCTGGAATATCAGTATTACACCTGCTTAAAGCAAAATGCCAAGTTAGGGTCTGGGCTACGTTCTTGAAATGTTTTGAGGGGGTTTGGCCTGGTCCATAACAAATTGGGGCATGTCGAGCAGTGTGGCCAGTGTTTCTTTGGCTAGGGTGATGCATACTCTGAGCAGGAACAGTCACTGGACATCTGGGTAAGTAAGAAATATACTTTACCTGAAACACTACTTAGGTAGTGTTTCCCACCCATCTACCTCCACTAATCAAAAAAAAAGATTCTGTGCACCGGATTGGTAAGGAGTTTTCTTTCAGTAATCTCTTTAGGAATTTAGAATAATGGGAATGGTGGTTAGGGCGGTTGAATGTTCCACCTGCAGAATGTCTTTACTAGTGTCCCTGCTGACTGCATCTGTGGGAAGTGCACCCAACTTCAGCTCCTTGAGAACCACATTAGGGAACTGGAGCTGGAGCCGGATGAACTTTGGATCATTCAGAAGGCAGAGGGGGTAATTGAGAGGAGTTACATGGAGGTAGTCACACCTGAAGTACAACAGAAAGGTAGATGGGTTACCGTCAGGGGATGGAAAGGGAAGCAGTAGACAGTGCAGGGATACCCCTGTGGCCGTTCCCTTCAATAACAAGTATACTGTTTTGGATACTATTGGGGTGGATGACTTACCAGGGGTAAGCAATGGGGCACAGGTCTCTGGCACAGAATCTGTCCCTGTTGCTCAGAAGGGAAGGATGAGAGGAGGTGGAGGTGGGTATGACAGATGCTGCATATTAGAGTCAAGATTAGAGTGATGCTGGAAAAGCACAGTAGGTCAGACAGCATCCAAAGAAGCAGGAAAATCGACGTTTCGGGCAAAAGTCCTTCATCAGGAAAGGGGGGAAAGGAGCAGAGCATTAATCATTGGGAACTCCATAGTTAGGGGGACAGATTGGAGGTTCTGTGGGAATGAGAGAGACTCATGGTTAGTGTGTTGCCTCCCAGGTGCCAGGGTTTGTGATGTCTCTGCTTGTGTTTTTGGTATCCTTGAGGGGGAGGGAGAGCAGTCCCAAGTCGTAGTCCGCATCGGCACTAACAAAATTGGTAAGAACAGGTATGGGGATTTAAGGCAGAAATTCAGGGAGCTAGGATGGAAGCTGAGAGCTAGGACAAACAGAGTTGTTGTCTCTGGTTTGTTGCGTATGCCACGTTCCAGCGAAGCAAGGAATAGGGGGAGAGAGGAGTCGAACACGTGGCTACAGGGATGGTGGAGGAGGGAGGGTTTTGGATACCTGGATAATTGAGGCTGTTTCTGGGATAGGTGGGAACTCTACAAACAGGATGGTCTACACTCGAACCAGAGGGGTTCCAATATCCTGGCCAGGGTGGGGGGCGCAGTAGATTTGCTAATGCTCTTCGGGAGGATTTAAACTAATTCAACAGGGGGATGGGAACCTAAATTGGAGATCCAGTGTTCAGGAGAGTAATGAGGTTAGAAATAAGGTTTCAAGGTCACAAGAGTGCATTGGAAAGCAGGAAGGTGGTTTGAAGTGTGTCTACTTCAATATCAGGAGCATACGGCCTCAGGTGGGTGACCTTGGCAGCGTGGATTGGTACCTGGGACTTCGATGTTGGAGCCAGTTTGGAGACTTGGGTAGAACAGGGACAGAAATGTTTATTGCAGGTTCTGGGATATAAATGCTTCAGTAAGTGCAGAGGAGATGGTAAAAGAGGGGGAGGTGTGGCCTTGTTAGTGAAGGACAGTATTACGGTAGCAGAAAGGATGTTTGAGGATTTGTCTACAGAGGCAGTATGGGCTGAGGTTTAAAACAAAAAAGGAGAGGTCAGTTTGTTAGGAGCTTTCTATCAGCCTCTGAATAGTTCCAGAGATGTAAAGGAAGGGATAGCAAAGATAATTCAGGATAGGGGCGAGAGTAACGGGGTAGTTGTCTTGTGGGTCTTTAATTTTCCAAATATTGACTGGGAATATGATAGGTTGAGTACTTTAGATGGGTCAGTTTTTGTCCAGAATGTACAGGACAATTTCCTGACACAGTATGTAGACAGGTCAACAAGGGGAGAGGCCACATAAAAATTGGTACTGGGTAATGAACCCAACCAGGTGTTAGATTTAGAGATAGGTGATTACTTTGGTGATTACTTCGATTACGTTTACATTAATGATGGAAATGGATAGGTATATAATGCCGGGCAAGATTTATAGCTGGGGAAAGGCAATTACGATGCGATTAGGCAAGATTTAGGATGCACAAGATGGGGAAGGAAACTGCAGGGGACGGACACAGTTGAAACGTGGAGCTTATTCGTGGAACAGCTACTGCGTGACCTTGATAGGTATGTACCTGTCAGGCAGAGAAGAAGTTGTCAAGCAAGGGAGTCATGGTTTACTAAAGAAGCTGAATGTCAAGAGGAAGAAGAAGGCTTATGTTAGGATGAAACATGAAGGCTCAGTTAGGGCACTTTAGAGTTACAGGTTAACCATGAAAGACCTAAAGAGAGAGCTAAAAAGAGCCAGGTGAGGTCATGAGAAGTCATTGGCAGATAGGATCAAGCTTTGTATAGGTATATATCAGGAATGAAAGAATGACTAGAGTAAGATTAGGGCCAATCCAGGATAGTCATGGGAAGTTATTAGTGGAGTCCAGGGAGATGGGGGCAGTGCCAAATGAATAATTCTCATCAATTTCACACTGGAAAAAGACAATGTTGTCAAGGAGAACACTGAGATACAACTACCAGACTAGAAGGGACTGAGGTTCACAAGGAGGGTGTGTTAGCAATTCTGGAAAGGGTGAAAATAAATGAGTCCCCTGGGCTGGATGGGATTTATCCGAGGAGTCTCTGAGAAGGAGATTCGAGATAACCCTGGTAATTATAGACCAGTGAGCCTTACTTCAGTTGTGGGTAAAGTGTTGGAAAAGTTTATAAGAGATAGCATTTATACTAATCTGTAAAGGAATCAGTTGATTAGCGATAGTCAACGTGTTTTGTGAAGGGTAGATCGTGCCTCATAAACTTTATTGAGTTCTTTGAGAAGGTGACCAAACAGCTGGATGAGGACAAAGCAGTTAATGTGGATTTTATGGATTTTAGTAAGGCATTTGAGAAGGTTCCCCTTGGTAGGCTATTGCACAAAATACAGAGGCATGGGATTGTGGGTGATTTAGTGATTTGGATCAGAAATTGGCAAGCTGAAAGAAGACACA
Organism: Chiloscyllium plagiosum; assembly: GCF_037043375.1. NCBI lineage: Eukaryota > Metazoa > Chordata > Chondrichthyes > Orectolobiformes > Hemiscylliidae > Chiloscyllium > Chiloscyllium plagiosum. The sequence goes on along the minus strand of NW_028270148.1, from coordinate 4,921,121 downwards.
GGATGATGGTTGATGGGAAATGTTCATCCTGGTGTTCAGTTGCTAGTGGAGTACTGCAAGGACCTGTTTTGGGACCACTACTGTTTATCATTTTTATAAATGACTTTGATGAGGGCTAGCAAATTTGCCGGTGATTAAAGTCGGTGGAGTTATGGATAGTGCTGAAAAATGTTGTTGGTTATGGAGGGACATAGATGAGCTGCAGAGCTGGACTGAAAGTTGACAAATGGAATTTAATGTGAAAAAGTGTGAGGTGATTCACTTTGGAATGAGCAATAAGAATAAAGAGTACTCGGTGAATGGTAAGATTCATGGTAGTGTAGATGAACTGAGAGATCTCGGTGTCCATGTACATAGATCCCTAAAAGTTGCCACCCAGGTTAATAGGGTTGTTAAGAAGGCTTACGGTGTGTTAGCTTTTATTGGTAGAGAGATTGAGCTTCGGAACCATGAGGTCATACTGTAGCTGTACAAAACTCTGGTGCGGCCGCACTTGGAGTATTGCATATAGTTCTAGTCACCACACTATAGGAAGGACATGGAAGCTTTGGAAAGGGTTCAGCATATATTCACTAGGATGTGGTCTCGTATGAAGGGAAGTTATTATGAGGAAAGACTGAGGGACTTGAGGCTGTTTTCATTAGAGAGAAGAAGATTGAGGGATTACTTAATTAAGACATACAAGATAATCAGAGGGTGAGATAGGGCCCTTTTTTTACGTACCTTTGGTAATCCGTAGAAATGGGGTGTGTTGGATCCTTCAGGTTTCATTCTTTGGAGATCTGTCTTGAGTAGTTTCCTCAGGCCTGTTCTAATATGGTTTTCTAGCTGGAGAGTTGGCTTCACTGCCATCTGTTGGTAGGTATCAGTATCTGCGAGTATGATTTGGAGATGCAAGTAGTGTGTTTGCTTTTTCAATGTTTTGTGTTCTGTTCACAATGAGGGTCATTTTCCCTTTGTCTGTGGATAGGATTATGATATCTCTGTCTTTTCTGAGCCCTTCCAGGCCTTTCCTTTCCAATGTATTGAGGGTGTTCCCTGCTTTCTTCCTGTTTAGTGTTGGTGCGACTGTCTGTTCGATGACCTGCTGGGTTGCTTCTGTACTTCCGTTGTCTTTCAGGGTGGATTCCAGTGCGGCTAGGAAGTCCTTTTTAGCTATGTACCTGTGGTTGATGTTCCTGCCTCCTATTAGGATAGCTTTTTTGTGTCTGTAAGTGGTCAGTCAAACAGGTTCTTTATCCAAGTCTCTGAATTGTCCATATTATTGCTGTCTGAGAGTTTGGACAGTTTTTCTTGTAGGGCTAGTCATTTCATCACCTTGAACTGCTTTTGCTTGATGTTGATGTCTTATTCTAGCACTCTTGTCCAGTCATGGTCAGTCATGTTTATGTGCGTAATTTCTCGTTCGTATTTGTGGAATCACTTGGTGGGAATTCTACATAAAATAGTAGGAATAGAGGTTAGGGAAATTGAAAGTTCCTGCAGAATGTGGGTGGTAAGGGTCACCACTGTGTCCCTGCTGACTGCATCAGTGTGAAGTGCACCCAACTCCAGCTCCTTGAAAACCATGTTAGGGAACTGAAGCTGGATCAACTTTGGATCAACCTTGGATCATTTGGGAGGCGGAGGGGGTTATTGAGAGGAGTTACAGGGAGGTAGTCACACCTCAGGTACAAGAAGAAGGTAGATGGGTAAGAGAGCTGGCAGGCAGTGCAGGGACCCTAAGTGGCCGTTCCTCTCAACAACAAGTATACCACTTTGGATACTGTTGGGGCACAGGTCTCTGGCACAGAGTCTGTCCCTGTTGCTAAGAAGGAAAGGGCTAAGAGGAGCAGAGCATCAATCACTGGGGACAGAAACAAGAGAGACTCACAATTGGTGTCTTGCCTCCCAGGTGCCAGGGTTTGTGATGTCTCTGATCGTGCTTACGGAAATCTTGATGGTGAGGTGGAGTAGACCCAAGTCGTGGTTCACATAGGCACTAACGACATAGGTAGGAAAAAGGATGGAGATTTGAATTGAATTCAATTTATTGTCATGTATTCCAAGGCACAGTGAAAAGCTTTGTCTTGCAAGCAATACAGGCAGATCACATAGTTAAATAGCATAGATAAGTAAATAATAGATTAACAGAGGCAAATCTAAAAACACAGGTACAGGCGAATGCTAAGGGTTTGTGAGCCCTTCAGTATTCTAACAAGAGTAGGATGGAAACTGTTTTGAAGCCGGCTGTGCATGCATCCAGGTTTCTATACCTTCTCCCTGATGGTAGAGGTTGGAAAAAAACATTGGCAGGGTGGGATGGATCTTTGAGAATGCTGGCTTTCCTTGACAGTGGGCTTGGTAGATGGATCCTGTAGATGGGAGGTTGACCTTTGCGACTATCCAGGCCAAGTTCACCATTCTCTGTAGCCATTTCCAATCTTGAATGGTACAGTTATCATACCAGGTAGTGATACATCCAGACAGAATGCTCTCTATGATGCACCTGTAAAAATTGGCAAGGGTATTCGCCATCATGCCAAATTTCCTCAGTCCTGAGGATGAAGAGACATTGTTGGGCCTTTATAACCTGTGCGTCCACATGAAGAGTCCAAGAAAGCTTGTTGTTGATGACCAATCACAGGAGCTTGACTTTGTCCACTCGTTCCACCTCTGTGCTGTTAATGTGTAGGAGGACATCCTGCGTGTGTGGCTACTAAGGATAGCTGGTCGTGAACATCAACTAGCCACGAAACGACACGACCAGCCAACCTTAGTAGCCACACACGCAGACAACAAGCAACATGAATTCAACTGGGACAACACTACTATCATAGGGCAAGCCAGACAGAGAACAGCCAGGGAATTCCTAGAGGCATGGCATTCATCCACAAACTCCATCAACAAACACATCGACCTGGACCCATATACCAACCACTACAGCGGACAACTGGAACTGACAACCGGAAGCGGCAGGGACAGACCACTATAAACATCAAAGAAGCGCTTCGCAGGAGGCTCCCAAGCACTGATGATGTCGCCTAGCCAGGGGACGAAACGTTTGCAACAAAAACTTCCCGCTCGGCGAACAGAACCACAACAACGAGCACCCGAACTACAAATCTTCGCACAAACTTTGAACTCTTAGATAAATGTCTTCACTGTTCACTATGCATCCAAAGTTAGAGGCTACACTTGCAAGTGTATGGTAAAATATGGCAAAGTCAGCATGATTACATAAACTGGAGATCATTCCTGACAAATATTTTGGAATTATTTGAAAAAGTAACGAGCAGGTTAGGTCAAGGAGAGCCAATGGATGTTATCTACCTGGACTTCAAGAAGGTCTGTGACATGGTGCTGCACAGGCAGCTGCTGAGTAAGATAAGGTGTTAGAGGCATGTAGTTCACAGGGATAAGTGATTAGCTTTCTGGCAGAGAGCAGACAGTAGGGATAAAAGGGGTTTCCTCAGGATGGCGGCCGGTGACTAGTGGTGTTTGCAAGGTGTAGTGTTGGAACCACAGCATTTCATTTCATACATCAATGATTTAGATGAAAGAACTGAGTGCATTCTGGCTAAATTTGCAGAAATAAAGAGATAGGAAGAGGGACAGGAAATATTGAGGAGGCAGGGAGGCTGCAGAAGGATTTGGCCAGGTTATGAGAGTGGGCAAAGAAGTGGCAGATTGAATACACTATGGGCAAGTGTGAGGTCATGCACTTTGGTAGACTTAGACCAGTTTTGAAATTGGGAGAGACTTCAGAAGTCGAAGGTGCAAAGAGACTTTGGGAGTTCTAGTCCAGGATTCCATCAAGGTAAACTTGTAGGTTGAGTCAGTAGTTAGGAACGTAAATGCAATGCTGGCATTTACTTTGAGAGAACTTGAATATAAAAGCAGGGATGTACTTCTAAGGGTCTATCAGGCTCTGGTCAGGCCACAGTTGGAGCATTATGTCCACTATGGCCCCATATCTCCGGAAGGGTGCATTGATCTTGGAGCATGTTCAGAGGAGGTTCGTGAGCATGGTCCCAGCAATAAAGAGCTTAACATATGTGGAATATTTGAAGTCTCTGAGTTTATACTCAATGGAGTTTAGAAGGATGAGGGAGGATCTAATTGAAACATACAGAATACTGAATGGCCTGGATGGAGTGGCTGTTGGGAAGATGTTTCCTTTGGTAGGAGAAACTAGGACCTGAAGGCAGTGGCTTAGAGTAAAGGGAAGACCTTTTAGAGGAGAAATAAGGAGAAACATCTTTAGCCAGAGAGTGGTGAATCTATGGAATTCATTGCCACAGAAGGTTGCGGAGGCCAGGTCATTGAATATATTTAAGATGGAGATAGATAGGGGCTTGAGTATCAAGGAGATCAAGGGTTACAGGGGAAACATGAGAGAATGCAGTTGAGAAATGTATCAGCCATGATTGAATGGTGGAGCAGACTCATTGGGCTTAATAGCCTAATTTCTACTCCTCCTATGCCTTATGGCTTTATACTAACCACGCATCCTAAATTCTCATCCAAATCATTCATAAGAATGACAAATAAAAATGGACCCAGTACTCCTCCCTGTGGAACACTACTGGTCACAGGTCTTCAGTCCAAGAAACAACCCTCCACCACCACCTCTGTCTCCTGCCATTATGGCAATTTTATATCCAGCTGGCAAGCTCTCACTAATTCCCATGTGATCTAACTTTACTAATTAATCCACCAGATCAAACTTATCAAAGACTTTCCAAAGTCCAAATATATAATGTCTACCATTCTGTTAGAACATAGAACATAGAAGAATACAACGCAGTACAGGCCCTTTGGCCCTCGATGTTGCACCAATCCAAGCCCACCTAACCTACACTAGCCCACTATCCTCCATATGCCTATCCAATGCCCGCTTAAATGCCCATAAAGAGGGAGAGTCCACCACTGCTACAGGCAGGGCATTCCATGAACTCACGACTCGCTGAGTAAAGAACCTACCCCTAACATCTGTCCTATACCTACCACCCCTTAATTTAAAGCTATGCCACCTCGTAATAGCTGACTCCATATGTGGAAAAAGGTTCTCAGGTCAACACTATCTAAACCCCTAATCATCTTGTACACCTCTATCAAGTCACCCCTAAACCTTCTTTTCTCCAATGAAAACAACCCCAAGTGCCTCAGCCTTTCCTCATACGATCTTCCTACCATACCAGGCAACATCCTGGTAAACTCCTCTGCACCCGTTCCAGTGCCTCCACATCCTTCCTATAGTATGGCGACCAAAACTGCACACAATACTCCAGATGCGGCCGCACCAGAGTCTTATATAACTGCAACATGATCTCAGCACTCCGGAACTCAATTCCTCTACCAATAAAAGCCAGTACGCCATATGCCTTCTTCACCGCACTATTTACCTGGGTGGCAACTTTCAGAGATCTGTGTACATGGACACCAAGATCCCTCTGCTCATCCACACTACCAAGTATCTGACCATTAGCCCAGTACCCCATCTTTTTGTTACTCTTACCAAAGTGAATCACCTCACACTTAGCTACATTGAACTCCATTTGCCACCTTTCTGCCCAGTTCTGCAGCTTATCTATATCCCGCTGTAACCTGCCACATCCTTCCTCACTGTCAACAACTCCTCCGACTTTCGTATCATCCGCAAACTTGCTCACCCAACCTTCTAGCCCCTCTTCCAGGTCATTTATGAAAATGACAAACAGCAATGGTCCCAAAACAGATCCTTGCGGAACACCGCTAGTAATGGCACTCCAAGATGAACCTTTACCATCAACTACTACCCTCTGTCTTCTTCCAGCCAGCCAATTCCTAATCCAAACCTCCAACTCTCCCTCAATGCCATACCTCTGTATTTTTTGAAGTAGCCTACCATGGGGAACCTTATCAAACGCCTTACTAAAATCCATATACACCACATCTACCGCTTTCCCCTCGTCCACCTCCTTAGTCACCTTCTCAAAGAATTCAATAAGGTTTGTGAGGCACGACCTGCCCTTCACAAAACCATGCTGACTATCCTTGATCACATTATTCCTATCCAGATGTTCATAAATCCTATCCCTTACAATTCTCTCTAAGACTTTGCCCACAACAGATGTGAGACTCACTGGCTTGTAGTTACTAGGATTATCCCTACTCCCCTTCTTGGACAAGGGAACCACATTTGCTAGCCTCCAGTCTTCTGGCACTACTCCTGTAGACAACGAGGACATAAAAATCAAGGCCAATGGCTCTGCAATCTCCTCCCTTGCTTCCCAGAGAATCCTAGGATAAATGCCATCAGGCCCAGGGGACTTATCTATTTTCACCATTTCCAGAATTTCCAACACTTCTTCCCTACATTCTACTTAATTGTGACTCAGTATTCACATCGGCAACAATGTCCTGTTCCTGAGTGAATACCGAAGAAAAGTATTCATTCAGTGTCTCCCCAATCTCTTCAGCCTCCACACGCAACTTCCCACTACTATCCTTGACTGGACCTATTCCTACCCTAGTCATTCTTTTATTCCTGACATACCTATAGAAAGCCTTAGGGTTTTCCCTAATCCTACCAACTAAGGACCTTTCATGTCCCCTCCTTGCTCCTCTTAGCTCTCTCTTCAGATCCTTCCTGGCTACCTTATAATTCTCAATCGCCCCAATTGAACCTTCACGCCTCATCTTTACATAGGCCGCCCTCTTCCATTTAACAAGGGATTCCAATTCCTTATTAAACCACGGCTCCCTCACACGACCCTTTCCTCCTTGCCTGACAGGTACATACTTATCCTGGACACTCAATAGTTGCTCTTTGAACAAGCTCCACATATCAATTACGCCCTTGCCTTGAAGTCTACTTTTCCAAGCCACACATCCTAAGTCATGCCTCACTGCATCATAATTTTCCTCACCCCAGCTATAACTCTTGCCCTGCAGTGCACACTTATCCCTCTCTATCACTAGAGTAAAAGTCACCGAATTGTGGTCACTGTCCCCAAAGTGCTCACCTACCTCTAATTCTAACACCTGGCCTGGTTCGTTACCCAGAACCAAATCCAGTATGGCCTCACCTCTTGTTGGCCTATCTACATATTGTGTCAGGAAACCCTCCTGCACACATTGGACAAACACCGACCCATCTAACGAACTAGAGCTATTGCTTTCCCAATCAATATCAGGAAAGTTAAAGACCCCCAAACAACCACGCTATTACCTTCACTCTTCTCCTGAATCATCCTCGCAATCCTTTCTTCTACGTTTCTAGGACTATTAGGAGGCCTGTAAAAAACTCCTAACAGGGTGACCTCACCTTTCCTATTCCTAACCTCAGCCCAAACTACCTCAGATGGCGAGTCTTCATCCATCGTCCTTTCCACAGCTGTAATACGATCTTTGACAAGCAATGCCACACCTCCCCCTCTTTTACCCCCACCTCTGACCCTACTAAAACATTTAAACCCTGGAACCTGCAACAGCCAATCCTGTCCCTGTTCTACCCATGTCTCTGTAATAGCCACAACATCGAAGTCCCAGGTACCAACCCACGCTGCAAGTTCACCTACCTTATTTCATATACTTCTTGCATTGAAGTATACACACTTCAAGCCACTTTCCTGTTTACAGGCACCCTCCTTTGAGATTGATGCCATGTTCCTAACCTCCCTACACTCCAGGTCCTGCACCCTGTTCTCATTAATCTTTGAGTTACTTCCTCACTAATCTCAACCAAGTTTGTGAAACATGATTTCCCTCATGCAAAGCTGGATGCTTCCAGACTTGCTGAGTTTCTCCAGCAATATTGGTTTGTGTTTCAGTCTGCAGCATCAACCATTATTTGTTTTACCAAAGAATTGGATGGTACGGTGGCTCAGTGGTTCGCACTGCTGCCTCACAGCACCAGGGACCCGGGTTCAATACCAACTTCCCGTGCCTGGCTGTGAGGGGTTTGTACATTCTCCCCGTGTCTGTGTAGGTTTCCTCTGGTGCTCCAGTTTCCTCCAAAGATGTCTATGCTAAGTTGCCCATAGTGTTCAGGGATGTATAGTTTAGGGTACATTAGAGAGCGGAAATGCTGGGTAATAAGGTAGGGGAATGGGTCTGGGTGGGATAATCTTCGGAGGGTTGGTGTGGACTTGTTGGGCCAAATGGCCTGTTTCCACATTGTAGGGAATCTATGATTTTATGAATCACTGGGGTGGGTTAGGGGCCAAACAATGAAATCTTCTCATAGTGATGAGGGACATGGATGAGACAACAGATGTTCCCAAAATACCTTCGCTTCAGAAGAGGAAGCTGATATTGTCACGGGAAAGGAGTGAGCGAGATAAGATATTGATTGGGATCCAGAAGAAGATGCTCAAGGTTGGAGGCAGTGACATCATAATAATAATCTGATCATCCATTTCTGCCTCACCCATTTCCTATTAGTTCAGGTCTGTCTGTTCTGTCACATTTCAGCTCAGCTTCTAATTTCAAATTTCATTTTCCACGACAGGAAACAGTTCCTCTGCTGCCTTTGAATTGGTTCCTGTCCTCACTCTCACTGTTTGAATCCTAAGGCTGTCTTTTATTCTGTCTTGTGTTTCTTCACATTCGTTGGATGGTTACAACAGGGCAACAACAGAGAGAGTCAAGGGTTTCATTTCTCATTCCAGTAAACCCCATCCCCACTAGCTGCAGCTGTCTGTACAAGGGTTAACGGTTGTTTATATTTCACCTTCTGTACTGACTAAGATTGTCTGGTTAATAAGAACTGTTTCTCAGTACCAGGTGGATATTATCCTGTGAGACAGTTAGTATCTGAAAGATTGCATCACAAGATAAACTTCACCATCAGGATAGAAAGGACAGTTCCTGAGAGGAACTATCAGTTCAGTGTGATGATCTTTATTGTGAAACAGTAACTTGTTCTTTTATGTCCAGCTGGAGGTCTCCCAGAGACTCTCATGTCACTCAGATAGAATGTAACTCACTATTCAGTACGATGTCAGAAACGGACTCTGTTTATCAAGACCAAGCCATTCTTCTGCCAAAGATTCATGTGGGTATCCTCCCCACTTGGTCTCAGTAACTCAGAGGAATATCATGAAATTGAATGTTAACACTGAATCTACACTCAGCATCCCTGCTTTCACTGTCGCTCTTCTTAAATAGTGGGGCTCCATTCGCTACCCTCTAATCTATAGGGAATGTTCCAGAGACTGTAGAATCTTGGAAGATGACCACCAATGCATCCATTATTTCCAGGACCACTTCTTTAAGTAGATTATCAGACTCTGAGGATGTATCAGCCTTCAGTCTTATCAATTTCCCCAACACCATTTCTCGACAATTCTGATTTTTTTTTATTTCCTCTCTCTCACTAAACCCTGTGTTCCCAACATTTCTGGAATGTTCTTTGTGTCCTCCTTTGTGAACACAGTATCAAAGTTTGTATTTAATTACTCAACCATTCTTTGTCCCCCATTATAAATTCCTCTGTTTCTGACTGTAAAGGGCCTACATTTATCTTCACTAATCATTTTCTCAAAGTCAGAAGTCACACGGCAGAAGGTAATAATGGAAGGATGCTTGTCGGAATGGAGGCCTGAGACAAGTGGAGTGCTTCAGGGATCCATTGCTGTTTGTTACCTATATCAATGACTTGGATGAGGCATGATTAGTAAGTTTATAGATCACATTAAAATAGGTGGCATTGTGGACAGTGAGGAAGGATGACAGAAATTGCAGCAGGACCTTGATCAGTTGGGGATTTGGGCCGAGAAATGTCAAATGGATTTTAATATAGATAAGTGAGGTCTTGCATTTCAAAAAGTCCAATCAAAGTTGAAGTTTCATGGTGAATGGAAGACCTTTAGGAGTGCAGTGAAACAAAGGGACCTTGGAGTTCAGGTACATGTTTCTCTGAAAGATGAGTCACAGATAGACAGGGCGGTGAAGAAGGCTTTTGGTACACTAGCCTTCATCAATCAGGACATTGAGTATAGAAGTTGGGAAGTTATGTTGCAGTTGTACAGGATGATGGTGAGGCCTCACTTGGACTATTATGTTCACTTGTGGTCACCTTGCTATAGGAAAGATGTTATTAAGCTGGAAGGAGTGAAGAAGAAATTTATAAGGAAATTGCCAGGACTCAAGGGACTGAGCAATAGGGAGAGGTTGGACAAGCTGGGACTTTTTCCTTTAGAGCATAGGATACTAAGGGGGGATCTTATAGAGGTGCATACGATCGTGAGAACTTGGATGAGTAAATGCACTCAGCCTTTATCCCAGGGATGGGAAATCAAGGATTGGAGGGCATCAGTTTAAGGTTAGAGGGGAAAGAATAAAAGAGAACCTGAAAGGCAACTTCCTTACAGGTGGTGGTATGCATCTGGAATAAGTGTATAGAAAAAGTTTAGGAGGGTGTAGCCCAAATGCAGGGAAATGGAGTTAGCACAGGTGGACATTTTGGTCGATATAGACCAATTTGGGAAAAAGGGCCTCTCTTCATGTTGCAAGACTCTGTGACTCTAGGTATGACCAGGTTATAGTCCAATAGGTTAATGTGAAATCACAAGTTTTTGGAGTAAACATTTCACCTGATGAAGGAACACTATTCTGAAAGCTTTGGTGTCATGTTACTTTTGACTTTGTCCACCCCAGTCCAACACTGGCAACCCCACAAACATTTTCTCTTCCCTTGCCAACAGAAACCATTACAGTCAACTTTTATAGTCCCCTCAAGCTTAGTCTAGCTCATTATTTTCTCTTCCTTAAGCAATCATTAATCAATAACTATTTGGGTCTTTTTTTTGGCCAATTCTGAGCAGGATCGCAAGGGCCCGATGCTCGGCTAAACTATGTTATCTGGCATTCGATTATCTGGCATTGAATTAACTGAAAGAAATACTTCCTGCCCTTGGCCTTTGGATAATCAAGGCTCCTCTGTAATACTACCTCTAATTTCCCGTGTCAGTCACCTTTCCTATTTTATCTCTGTATCAGATGGCAGTAGCTGTGGTAAAGATCCTTTCTCCAGGGAATGGAGGGAGAGATTCCCCATTTCCTCCCAGTCTGACCCCCAGGACCCTTACCTGTGGAGAGACCTCAGTTGGCAGAGGCTGGAGAGGCTGTATCTCTGCTGATCTTTGGGGAAATCCTGTACCTTTAAATGCTGCCTGGCTGCCTTTTCTAATGCAGCAGACCCTTCCTAGTTCCAATCCTCACATCTGCTGTGGATTGTCAGGAAGCAGTCTCTCCCACTATGAATAGTCCAGGGAAGAGGATTGCAGTGTGTGGCAAGTTAGCTTGTGTCAGACAATGGTTCGACAGTGTGAGCTCAACATTGCACTGTTATAGCAACACCTGTGTTGCTGTTCCCAGCACCCAGTGACTGATAGCCAGGATATCAATCAGGAATAAACCATCACAACTTGTTCAGTCTGACAACCAGTTCCCTCTCTTTAATTTAGGACTCAGACTGCTGGAACAGTCACATGAAATCCTGGCAGGAGTTTAGCACAATCAGACTGCTGTTCATTTATTAGTAACTTTTATTTTGAAGGTGTCTGCAAGAGAGCATCCTGTGCAGATGAATTTCTCTCCCAATGTCATCTACTGCATCCGTTGCACCAGGTGTGGTCTCCTCTACATCGGGTGACAGGATGCCTTCTTGCGGATCAGTTCAGAGAAATCTCTGGGACTCCCACACCCATCAACCCCAACGCTGAACACATCAACTCCCCCTCCCACTCAGTCAAGGACATGCAAGTTCTGGGCCTCCTCCACTGCCAAACCATTACCAACCGATGCCTGAAGGAAGAACGTCTCATATTCTGCCTTGGGACCCTGCAACCACACGGGATAAATGTGGAATTCAACAGCTTCCTCATTTCCCCTCACCCCACATTACCTCAGTCCCAAGCATCCAACTCGGTACTGCCTTCCAGACCCGTCCATTACTGCCCCCTCCGACCTATCACCTTCTCCCTCACCTTCAGCCACCAATCATTTTCCTAGTTGCCTTTTCTCCACCCCCATCCCCCTCCCATTTATGTCTCAGCCCTGACTCACAAGCCTCATTCCTGAGGAAGGGCTTATGCCCAAAACATTGACTCTCCTGCTCCTCGGAAGCTGCCTGACTGGCTATACTTTTCCAGCACTATACTCTCGACTAACTATAAACATGCACAACTACATTTGTTTCAGTCTGTGGTACTTCTACCATTGAGCTCCTCTGTTTCTCATTAGAGTCTCGATAATGCATCAGCAGTCATGTTTTCTCGACCTGCCACATGCACAATTGTCAAACTGAATGGCTGTAACAACGAGCTCCATTTAAACAATCTGGCATTTTCATCCTTAAATCTCTCCACAAACTTCAATGGGTAATATTCAGTGTATATGATTGACTCAGATGCACTGGTGGTAATATAAACACTGAAATGTTATAGTGCCAACACCAAGTTTAAAGTCTCTTTCTCAACTGATGAATGTTCAACTTCTTGAAGAAATATCCAATAGGTCTTTCTATCCTCTCGTCATCTTTCTGCAGGAGCACAGCACCGACACCCACATCACTGGCAATGATAACAGCTTTCAGGCTGTCAAATGCCTTCTGACAGTTCGCTGTCCACTAAAACTTCTTGCCTTTCTTTAGTAATTCAGTGAATGGAGCAGCCACGTTGCTAAAATTCAGCACAAAATTTCAATAAAATCCACTCAATCTCAAGAACCGTAGTACTGCTATTTTTGTTGATGGTATAGGAAATTCCCCAAATACTTTCTTTTTGCATCCTGTGGGGCCATTTGTCCATGTCCAATAACATGGCCCAGGAAGGTGACTTGGGCTTTGGCAAATTCACTTTTGAGCTAGGTTTGCAACCAAGCTTGCCTTCCAAAGTCGATCGAATAAGTCCGATAAATGCTGTAAATACTCATTCCATAACTGACTAAAAATCACTAGGTCATCTATGTACACTGCACATTTGGGTAATCTAGCAATTACATTATTATTCAGTTGCTGAAATGTGGCTGGAGCATTTTTCATACCAAATTACATGACTTTAAACTAATGCAGTCCATTTGGCATTATGAAAGCCGAAATTTCCTTTGCTCTTTCTGACAGAGGTACCTGCCAGCAGCCTCTGAGCAAGTCCAACTTAAAAACGTAAATTGCGTGTCCCGGCTTTTCAACACAGTTTTCCAACCACATAATTGTATATGCATCAGTCTCTGTGAGTGCATTGACTTTGTGATAGTCCACATATAACCTTTGGGTACAATCTGGCTTTGGCACCATTACTTTGGGAGAGTTCCAGTCACTGTAACTCACTTCAATTATGTCATCTTAGAACATACATTCTGTCTTCTTCTGAACCTGCGCCAACTTTAGAGGGTTATACCCATAAGGATGTTGCTTAATTCGAACAGCATCTCCTATATCTACATCATGCACAATTAGGTTAACACGTTTTGGTTTATTTCCATATATCTGCCCATGTGATAGTAATAACTTTTAGCTCATTTCGATTTTTCTCAGAAAGGTAACTCAATAATTTATCCTAATTTTTGACAAGTTCCTCATTGTCCAATTTGATTTGAGGAATGTCCAATTCAGAATCCTCTGAACCTGGTTCTTCCTTCTGTGCTGTAATCATTATCATCATCTCCTCTTGCTTTCCTTCCCTATCAAAATACCTTTTCAGCATATTCTGAGATTTCTTCCTGCCTGGAGTCCTTATCAAGTAGTTCACTTCACTCAATTTTCTTTCGATTTGATAACGTCCACTAATCTTGCTTTTAAATGTTCACCTATTACTGGAAGTCAAACTAATACCTTACTCTCAAGAGTAAAATTGTGAATTTTTGATTTCTTGTCCGCTTCCCGTTTCATTGAATTCTGCAATACTTTTAAATGCTGCCTAGCTAACTCCCCAGCTCCGCTTAATTATTCTCTAAAATTCAACACAATCCAAATGTATGGTCTCTGAATTCTGATTTACTAATTTCTCCTTAAACAATTTTAATGGTCCTCTCACTTCATGCCCAAAAACTAATTCAAATGGACTAAATTGTGTCAATTTATTTGGTGCATCTCTGACCACAATCAACACAAATGGAACTCCCTTATCCCAATCATCTGGATAATCCTGACCACAAGCCCTCAACATGTTCTTTCATGTTTGATGCCACCTTTCTAACACTCCCTGCCATTCTGGATGGTATGCAGTAAACTTGAATTGTTTTATGCCTAAGCTGTACATAACTTCCTTGAATAGTTTGGGTGTGAAGTTTGACCCTTGATCTGACTGGATCTCTATTAATAGTCTGAATCTTGTAAAATATTTGATTAATTCCTCTACAACCCTTTTAGCTGTGATAGTATGTAATTTAACGGCCGCTGGAAATCTTGTTGATACATTGAATATTGTTAACAAATACTGATTCCTACTTTTTGTTTGAGATAGGGGACCTACACAATCAATTAAGACTCGTAAGAGGTTTTTCAAATGCTGAAATAGATATAAAAGGTGCTGGTTTTATTACCACCTGTGGTTTTCCAATTACCTGACATGGATGACACGTCTGGCAAAATTCCTGATGAAAAACGTATGCTCGAAACATCGAATCTCCTGCTCCTTGGATGTCGCCTGACTGGCTGTGCTTTTCCAGCATCACACTCTTTGACTCTGATCTCCAAGCATCATTCTCCCAAAATTCAACTGCATCCTTGTGTAGTCCAGGCCAGTAAAAGTGTCTTTCTATTTTAGCCTGTGTTTTCCTCACTCCTAAATGACTTCCAAGTGGTAGCTCATGTGCCACTCACAGCACCTCTTTTCTATACTCCACAATTTGATGAATTTCTGGCCATTTCTCATCTGCTTGAATATGTGATGGTCTCCATTTCCTCATCAAAACAACATTTTTCAGGTAATAACACACAGGGATAGATTCAGATTCTCTCTCTCTGTATATATCTTTTGATACAACTATTTTAAATTTTCATCTTTTTGCTGCAACTCAATGAGTTTTGCAAAGGTAAAGATATTTGCATGATTATTTATTTGCTCCTGCTTTGCCTCAACTAACTGATTGAACACAGCCTCTGCTAATGCCACTTCATCTTCCTTCTCTGTATCTTTTGATCTCTCCTCCTTCAAATGGTGATTCTGTGACCTCATTATTACACAATCAGGGAGGATTTCTGAATAAGAATCCTGCATTGCTTCAGTTGCCTGAGTCTCCACTTTTTTTTACCTACAGCGATAGCATGCTTATTGGTGAATTCGCAAGGCTAAATAGTATTCCTGCAGCTGAAAGTTTGTCCAGTACTCCTACCACAAATTCTCCACTCTTTTCTGGACACTCGCTTTACATAAACATGGCTTTTTGTCTCACCTTGAATTCCTGTTACCGGTACCTTTTCAGGTAATTGTCCTTCAAGAGTACATATCTCCGCATCCATCAGCATCACAGATTGAGAGCATCCTGTGTCCCTTAATATTGTAACCTCTTTACCTGTTATTCCTGACCGATGTAAATAAACTTTATCTTTGAGGGCATTTTTTTTAAGCAGATCTGGCACTTTCTCCTTAACCAATCTCCGATTAGCATGTGTACTCTGATGCAGCTTCCTAGCTTCCACTGTGCTTGTTTTTTACCATTCCAACAAAACTCCTAGGCTTATCCTGCTTTCCCACATCTGGAGGTAACTTCAACCCCAGCTTGTTTACTAATTCCCACAGCTTGGTCTTATTTGCCTTTTATAAAACCCCCAAGGTCACTTCTCCCATCTCCAGAAACTCCTTGTTGACTAAGAGAGCTATTGCTATCTGAATGCTGTTTAAACCAACCAAATCAACACCAGAAATAAAAGACACTAACACATACCACTCGCTGTTTAAATCCTGGATGAGCCCCAATCTGTTGTGGACTAGGCCAGACTCCTCGCAACAATTTTAAGCAGATAGTCCAAACCATAACTTTGCTATTTGTTTTAGCTAGGTCTATAGTGAATATTCCTGGAGTAAATTAGTTGGTTCGACTGACAAGTTTTAAACAAACAAAATTTATTTACAAAATTATGGAATGAAGTACAAAGAACAGAAAACAGAATATTGGATGCCTTATCCTATCCTAACCAGTCTTAGGTTGGAGGTATTATCTGATATGATCAACAAAAGGGGCCCACTAAAACTTTCACAGCCAGCCTAGTTGCAGCCTGTCCAATTAGCCCCTCTCTGAAAAAAAACTCAAAGGCATAGTAACCCTGCAAAAGAACCAGTATTATGACAGCTGAAACTCTCATGTCCCTTAGGGCTTCAGATCTCCAAAACTTCACCTGTTTAGAAAATAGCCCATGCCTTTATTTTTTCCCACCAAAATGCATAACCTCACACTTTCCCACAATATATTTCAACTGTCATTTCTTTGCTGTTGACCTGTCCTGGATTTCTGATATAAATGCGATGGTGAAGAACTTGTCTTCCTCAGGTGGCTCAGGAAAGTTGGCATGTCCATAAGGACCCACACCAACTTTTGCATATGCATCATTGAAAACATACTGTCCTAGTGCATAATGGCTTGGTATGGCAACTACTCTGCCCAGGATCAGAAGGTTCAGAAAGATATGTGCACAGCCAAAACCATCGCGAAAGCAATCTCCCATCCATGGACTCCATTTACACCTCTTGTTGCTGCAAAAAGGTTGCCATCACCATGGTCAATCCCACCCTGGTAATGCTCTCCTACAACCTCTTCCATCAGACAGAAGATACAGAAGCTTGTACATACACACCAGTAGTTTCAGGACAAGTTTCCTCCTTGCCATTATTAAACTGATGAATGAATTCTCTAGCTTCAAATAATGTTGATCTTGCAAATGTTGGTCTTGCCTTGTGCACGTCAAGTGCTTTGTAACCTATGTATGCCTCACTTTGTCCAAGATTTTTCAGCCTATTATTTGTATGTCCTTGCTTACTATGATCTGTCCATACTGCTTTTCACTGTATTTAGGTACACACAACAATAAATCCAACCAATGAATCAATCAGTTTCCTGGCCTGTCCAAGTTCTCCTGCACCCTCCCCTTTTCATCAACACGACCTGTCCCTCCAGCTATCTTTGTGTTATCTGCAAACTGAACAACAATGCCCTCAGATCCTTTGTCCAGGTCATAAATGTGTAATATGAATAGTTGTGGTCCCAAAACTGACTCTTGCAATTGCCTTCTTCACTGCCAAGTGAACCCACATGTTAAACATAAGAGAATTCTTAACTAGGCCTCCCATGTCCCTTTGTCTTTCAGATTTCCAAAGTTTTTTCCCATTTAGTAATATTCTTCCTACCAAAGGACTGATACTTAATGGCATTCTGAGAAATTATTGATGGGTAATAAGTGTTGGTTTAACCAGCAATGTTCATAACCTGAATGAAGAAACCAATCATATTCATCTTGTTAGAATGCATGACGCCAAATTTCTTACATAATATTTCATTCAGAAACATTTTGCTCACTCACTGAACCTGTCTATAGCTCTGTGCAGACTCCTTGTATCATTCTCACCACTTGCCTTTCCACTTAGATTTGTGCCATCCACAAACTTTGCTGCTGTAGATTCACTTTTCTCAGCCAGTCATTCTTATAGCTTGTCAATAATTGTGGCCCAGCACTGAGCCCTGTGACACTTCACAAATTATGTTTTGTTACCCTGAAAATGCCACCTTGAGCCCAATTCTCTGTCATCATTTAGTTACCCATTTCTCTACCCATGCTACTTCCAACACCAAAGACTTGCCTCTTAGTAAGTCGTCTAATATGTGGTACCTTATCAAAAGCATTTTGAAAATCTGAAAGCATAAATTGGCTGAATCCCCCTTATCTATCTTGCTTCTTACCTCATCAAAACATTCCTGCAAATTTGTCTGGCATTATTTATTCTTCATAACACCATGCTGACTCTGCTAGATCATATTGTACATTTTTAAATGTTCTGCCAATACCATCATCACCATCTCCCTAATGTGGCTGAGTTAACTACATTGGCAGGTAGGGCATTCCACACCCTTACCACTCTCTGAGTAAAGAACCAGCCTCTGACATCTGTCTTAAATCTATCACCCCTCAATTTGTAGTTATGCCCCCTCGTACAAGCTAATGTCTTCTTGAACAACTACAGTCCATTTGCAGTAGGTAGACCTTTAATGCCCTTAAGCAGGGAATTCAAGGATCTTGACCCAATGACACTTAGGAACATTGATATAATTCCAAATTAGGATGGTGAGTGGTTTAGATGGGAACTTGCAGGCAGTGATGTTCCCATGTATCTGATGCCCCTGTCCTTCTAAATGGAAGTCGTTGCGCATTTTGATCTTGCTGCAGAAGAAATTGTGCCCAAAATGTCAATGCATTTCTGAAGAGATTTAAATAATAGTATTGTACACATTGCATATTTAATTATTTTTGCTTATGTTGATGGATTTTGTTTGGTCAGAAACCGTCACACATGTAGTTCTATGGTTTAGTGTAAACCTGTTCTCGCTTTTTAACTCCTACCACCCTGACAGATTCATTCCATACAGCAGTACAGAGGATCTGTTCGTGTGGGAATAAGCTTATTCTGATCTTTTTCTTTAAAGATCCAATCCTTCTCCAGTCTCCAAACCTGGAACGTGTCACCGAGGGTCACACTGCCCGGTTAAAGTGCACCAGGTGGAACGCCACAGTGACACACCAATGTTCAGTAGTACCAGGAGCAACAAGGGAATAAAATAGAGTGGGTTTTAACACATGATGTGAGGAACATCGCAGGAAGGAGCCCAGGATTCACTGACCGATTTCAGCCTTCCAGAAACCCCTCCAGTAACAACTTCAATCTGACCATCACAAACGTGCAGCCCAGTGACACTGGGGTCTATTGCTGCTCAGTGTTGGAAAGTATCAATGGGAGAGGAAGCCAGCTCAATATCACCAGTAAATAGAGTTTACATGACAATCACCTTCAACAATAACATCTTGCCCAATGAATGGATTGGAGATCAGTTTGTGATCAAGAAGATTGAGGAGGTGATGGAGAGTGATCTTGGGGATGGATTCTCTGTGGGGAGGAAGCTGAGCTCAGGTGCAGTAATTTATTTAATTGGTTTGTGAGATGTGGGTGTTACTGGCTGGGCCAGCATTTATTGCCCATCCTTCATTGCCCTTGAGAAGGTGGTGCTGAGCTGTCTTCTTGAACCACTGCAGTGGCCCATTGGTTGTCATTCCTGGGTTTAGGTCGGGCTCCTACACAACCTATTAAGACCCTGCTAAACGGTTGTTCAAAAGCTGTGATCAGGATTTCAGGTGAAGCTTTAACTGAGGGTTGGAGATTTCCCAAGTCCTGACATGGACCAGCTTGTCTGGTAAAATTTAACAGCTCTATCTAATCTTGACCAATAAATTTTTAAAAATATTTTAGCTTGTGTTCCTCATCCATAAATGACCTGCCATTGGAATTTCATGAGCTAAATTGTGAACATTCATTCTGATCCTCAGATGGAGTGACCACCTGATGGATCACTGTCCATTCCTCATCACCTGGTATTTCCTCATTAATGCTTTACCTTTCAAGTAATAACACTCAGGGATTCTTCTGATTCCAATTCTCAGGAGGGTATTTGATAAAACTCTCCCAAGTCAGGATTTATTTCTTCCATTTCTGCTAAAGAAGATATTCTGAACATATCAGTCTTCTGTTTCTCTTCATTCTTTTCATCGACAAGTTTTTCAAAATTGAGTCTGATAACAGTAACTCCAATCAAACGCATTGTTTCATCAACCACTTTTCCCATTGTTCTAACTGTGTGAACCTGACATCTAGTCACTATACCATCAGGAATCAATCCAGAATACTCCCCCCATACCATTTCAGTCTATTTCACCTCCATTGTTGTTAAACCATCCTTGGTAGCTAATGTGTTTGAATCTGCCAAGTCATTCCAGAAAAATAAATTCCCTAATAGGAATGTATTACACTCTTCCAACTACAACAACTCCATAGACCAAGTCATTTATTAATTCGGCTCTGTTCAGTGATACTGGGGTGTAAGCACCAAGATTGCCTGCAATAAGTATTTTCTCATTCATTAACCCTTCAGGAAAATAAACAGTCTCATCAGTGGCTGACTTGTTTAATTCTCTCTCAAAATCTATATTGGTTTACCTTTTTGATTTGAAACTGAAGGAGACACCGTTCCTTTTGAGATGGAATTCTCAGAACATCACATGGTCTGAATTTATTAAGGCTTTTTTTTAATGATCCTCTTGTTCTTTATTTCTGTGATTTGACTCTAAGCCAGGGTGTACTGGTGTTGAAGGAGGTTCAGATGATGATTACAAGAGTGATCCTGACAATCAAGGGCTTGTCATATGAGGAATAGCCGATGGCTTTGGGCCTGTATTCAATGAAGTTTATAGGGAAGTTGGGGGGGGGGGGGGGGGGATCTGATGCAAACTTACAGAATAAAAGGCCTGGATAGAGTGGATGTGAAGAAGATGTTTCCATGGGTAAGAGAGACTACGGTCCAAGGGCACAGCCTCAAACTGAAGGAACGACCCCTTAGAACTGACATGTGGAAGAATTTCTTCACTTGAAGGGTGTTAAATCTATCAAACTCTTTGCTGCAGAGGGTTGTTGAGGCCAAGTCATTGAGCGTATTTAGAGACAGATATATTTCTTGATTTATAAGGGATCAAGGATTACAGGAAGAAGACAGGTGAATGTGTTAAGAAGCATACCAGCCATGATCAAATGGCAGAGCAAACTCGATGGGCCAAATGGCCTTACAACACTCCATTATCTCATAGTGCTTTGGTTTAAAATGTCTTGTTTATTTTGAATACTTACCTCTACTTTTTCACTCTTACAATCTGTCATTTCTCATTAAATTTAAATTGGAGTTGTTCACAACCTTCAAACTAAATTTAATTTATTCACACTATTCCCTTAAAGCTGTAAATGTCTCTGACCTTGGAACGTGTCACCGAGGGTCACACTGCCCGGTTACACTGCGCCATGAGGAACATGGCAGTGACACAGACTGATGTTCACTGGCACCGGGAACAACCAGGACATAACACAGAGTCGGTTTTAACACAAAACATGAGGAACAACACTTAAAATAGAGCCCAGGGATTCACTCAACGATTCCAGTCATTAAGAGACCCCTCCAATAACAGCTTCATTCTGATCATCACAAACATGCAGTTCAGTGACACTGAGGTCTATTATTGTAAAATGTGGGGAGATATCAGTGGGAATGGAACCCAGCTGACTGTAACACGTAAGTCCTGTTTACCTTAGAATAATCTGACACAGTAACCTTTTCCACATAGATTTATTGGAGAGGAGAATGTGTTAAATTCCTCTGGTACAGAGAAAGCAGAGAGCTCAATATAAACATAGAATAGTTCTCTTCTTTTACTCACAGATAGAATAAACGGTTTCTTCTCTTGGACCAGTTCCTCAATCTCAAACTCTTTCTCTTCTGCTTCTCCATCTCGTTTGTTCTCAGTGTTGTATTGAACATTCTCCTGTCTCTGTCTGGTTTTGTTTCATTCAGTCTTGGCTAATGGCCACCACTAGTTGGGCCAGCACTTATGGTCCATTTTGAATGGTCCTTGAGAAGAAATGTCTTCACCCAGAGAGTGGGGAACCTGTGGAATTCTCTGTCACAGGAAGCATTAAGGCCAAAATATTGAATGATTTCAAAAAGGAGTGAGATAAAGTTCTTTCGGCTAATGGGATCAAAAAGTATTGGGGAAAAAATGTGAACAGGGGACTGAGTTGGATGATTAGCCATGATTATGTTGAAAGGCAGTGGAGACTAAATGGGCAGAATTACCTACTCCTCCTCCTTTCGATGCTTTGAGACTATGATGAATGGAAACATTTCAGTCATGATCAAATTGCAGAACACATTCAATGGTCTGAATGACCTCATTCTGCTCCTATATCTCATGGTCTCATGGTCTAATGGTCTCATGGTCTCATGGTCTCATGGTCTTTGTTTCAAATGGGAAATTACAAACTCTCAGCTCTTGAGACTTTGGGTAATCATTTCCCACAACTCCTTGATGCTCAATGACACTCCCATCTCTACCTCTGATGTCCTTTGCCTGAGCTAAAACCTTCTTCATCCCATCCTGGTTACACCCCTTCTTATGACACTCATTCATTCCTTTAGTCTAAAAGACACAGAAAGAGGGACACAAGAACAGGAGTAGGCCAATCAGCCCATCAAGTCTATCCATCCTGTCAATTAAATAATGCTGATGGATGATCGAATATTATCTCAACTCAACATTCCGACTTATTCCTGTTCACCTTTAATCCCTCGGGTCATCAAGAATCTTCCTCTCTCGGCCTTAAAAACATTTAAGGATTCTGCATCCACTGCCTTTTGATGAAGGGAATTCCAAAGACTCACAACCCACTGAGAAAAAAAACATTTCCTCATCTCTGTCTTCAATGTGCACTTCCTTATTTTTTAACTGTGACCCCTAATTATAGAGCCATACGGCACAGAAACAGACCCTTTCTTCCAGCTGGTCCATGCCGAACAGAATCCCAAACCAAACTAATCCCACCTACCTCCTCCTGGTCCATACAACCTCCAAATCTTTCTTATTCATGTATCAATAAAAATGCATTTTAAATGTTGCAATTGTACCCACATCCATCACTTCCTCAGGAAGTTCATTCTGCACACTAACCACCTCTGTGTAAAAAAAAATGCCTCTTATGTCTTTTTTATAAATTCTTTCCGCTAACCTTAAAAAAGGGTGCTCTTGAGTCTTGAAATTTCACATCTTTGGGAAAAGACAACTATCATAAAGTCTACCTATACCTCTCACTGTTTTATAAACTTCTATAAGGTCACCGCTCAACCTCCTTACGCTCCAGTGAAAAAAGTCCCAAACTATCCAGCCTTTCTTTACAACTGAAATCTTCCATACCCAGCAACATCCTTGCAAATTTCTTCTGTACCTTCTCCAGGTTGATTCAAGACTCTCTCTGAAGAGGAACCATCCTTTCCATGTCCTTCTGATCAAGTCCCCTCAGGATCTTACAGGTTTCAATGAAATCCCCTCTGAGTCCAATGGGATCCAGAGTGAACACATCTGGAGGAAGGGTTTGCCGTTTGAGGAAGTTTAGATCCAAGTTGAGGAGCTGGAGTCTGAGCTGCAGACATTGTGTCACATCAGGAAAAGGGATTGGTTCCCTGAAAACCTTTCTCCATTGGATTAGGGAATTGGAGATTAGTCATGGATCAGGGACAGGAAGCTGTGACTGCAAGTGAGGATGGTATGGGTCCCAGGCCTTTCTAACAATATCACAGGTTTGTGTTTGGGTCCTGACCCCACACACTCCCCGACCCTGTGATAATAACCTGGGTCAGGAATGGAAGAGAAAGTCTGAGTTTCCGATCAGAAGGACCTCATTTTGCCATTGTTGACTCAATTCCAGGCAAGTGCAATCAGGGACTATCTGGCTCAGAGACAGAATCTGAGAACCACAGAAACATTTCAGTGTAGAAGGAGACCGTTCAGCCCATCCTGTCTGCACTGACTCTTCAAATGAGCATCATTCCTGATTGCCAATGTCCTGCTCTCTCCCCACAGCCTTGCACTCTCTTAGGATTTAGAATCGAATGGAGCAAGAGTGAATCAGAGAGAGTGTGCTCAGGGAGCATTGATTGCAGGCTGTTTGAAACTTTCAACATTTTTCTTTTGGTTTTCTGTGAGAATGAAACTTTTTAAATGGCTGCTTGCTCTCTTCCAATCAGTCAGTTGTGAGCATTGTGAACTTCTCTCAATAGTTTATTCACAAAGTGAATCATACCAACAAATTGGAAATCATTCAGCTAATGGTTATATTTCAGATCATTCCCTCTCAAATTACAAATAGCAATATCGACACAGGAAGATTCAGTTCATCCTCTCCAAGTCATCATTGGCCATTTTTGTGTTTTTATTGAAGAAAATCTGTGAGGAGATGCCTGGGAGCTGTCAACGTGTGAACCTGATATCAGGGGTGGGTAAGTTGTTGGAGGGGATTCTTACAGACAGGATTTGCATGCATTTGGAGAGGTAAGGACTAGGTATAGTCAACATGGCTTTGTTTGTGGGAAATCGTGTCGCACAAAATTGAGTTATTTTTGAGAATCTAAGCAAAACGATTGATGATGGCAGAGCAGAGGACATTGTCAACATGAACATTAGTATCTCCTTTGACAAGGTTCTGCATAGTAGATTAGTCAAGTGAGATCACATGGGATTCAGAGAGTGCTTTCCAATTGGAAACAGAATCAGCTTGATGGTAGAAGATGAAGGTGGTGGTAGAGGATTATTTTTTGGAGGCCTGTAACCTATGGTGTACTGGAGGGAATAGTGCTGAACCATCTTTCTTTTGTCATTTGTATAAATGATTTGAAAAGGAATATAAAAGGCATGGTTCGTACATTTGTATATGACACCAATATTGGTGGACAGTGAAGAACATTATCTAAGATTACAAAGGGATCTTTATCAACTGTGGCAATGGGCTGAAGAGTAGCAGATGGAGTTTAATTTGGATAACTGTGTGGTATTGCATTTTGGTAAGACAAACAAGGGTCTTCCATAGTGTTATCAAACAGTGACCTTGGAGTTCAAATACACAGTTCTTTGAAAGTAACATTGCAGAGAGACAAGGTGCTTAAGACACGATTTAACAAGCTTGCCTTCATGGTTTAGACCTTTGGGTATAGGATGTGGGATGTCAAATTGAGGTTGTACAGGACATTTGTGTTTCCACGGGGTACCGTGTACAGTTCTGGTAGCCCTGCCAGAGGAAGAATATTATTAAATTGGTCAGGGTTCAAAAGATTTACCAGGATGTTGCTGGGAATGGAAGTGTTGAATTATAAGGATGGGCTGGCTAGCTGGGGACATTTTCACTGGAGCGTAAGAGGTAAAGGTGTGACCTTGTAAAGATTTATGAAATCATGAGGGGCGTATCTAAGATTAATAGCAAAGGTCTTTTTCCTAGGTGGTTAATTTCAAAATTAGGGGGCACATTTTAGTTTGTAGAATTGAGAGACGTAAGAGTTGAGAGATATAGCTCTCTGAAATGTGTGTCAAGTTGTTACAATGGCATTTCCCTCACTTGCCTTCACTGCTCTAACATGTCAGTTTTTGAGTTGGAATATCATGTTGAGATTGTAGGACATTGGTGAGGCCTCTTCTGGAGTACTGTGTGCAGTTCTGGTCACCCTACCATCAGAATGATATTATTAAGTTGGACAGGGTTCAAAAAACAGCTATCAGAATGATGTTGGGAATGGAGTGTTTGAATTATAAGGATGGGCTGGAATGCCTGGGGATTTCCCCAAAGGGTGAAAGGTGACCCTTGACAAGATTTATAAAATCATGAGGGGTGCAGATAAAGTGATAACAAATGTCTTATCCCTTGGGTGAGGAAGTTCAGAATTACAAGGAAACATATTAAGTTGAGAAAAGCTTTAAAAAGGCCATTACTGGTATCTTTTTTTACAGAGAGTGTGGTTCATGTGTGGAATGAGCTGCCAGATGAAGTGGTGGATGTAGATACAGTGACAACATTCAAAAGAAATTTCAACAAGTGCCTAAATAGGAAAGGTTTGAAGGGGTAGACCAAACGCAGACAACTAGGACTAGTTCAGCTTGGGAACATGGTCGGCATGGACTGGTTGGACAGAAGAGTTTGTTTCCGTGCTTTCTGTCTCTATGACTCTACTTAACCAGAGAGAGATTTTATAAAATGTTACAATTCAAGTTACATTTTTCTTTCTCTTCAATATGAACAGATCCATTGGTTGATCCAGTTCTCATTCAGGATCCAGTAGTCAGCAAGGTAGCAGAGGGTGAAACTGTCAAGTTCCAGTGTGCCATGTACAATGCCAGTGTGATTGACACTGTGCCCATTGGCACTACCAATAACCTGGCAGCAACAGGGAGTGGGTAATAAGCCACTTTGTGAATGGTACCCTCACCAAGGCCCAGGCTTTCCCCAATCGTGTTGAGCTTTCCAGAAATGTCCGCAGGAACAGTTACATTCTGAGCCTTGTGAATGTGACTCTCAATGATACTGCTGTGTACAGCTGCAGTGTGTGGAGCTACATCTATGGAGCAGGGAGCCAGCTCAATGTAACTGGCAAGTCAATGGGAGGGAACACTGGTGTGACCAGGGGAGGGAGCACCTGGCTGCAGTGCTTCATCAGTGGAAGTGCAGAATGGTCATCAAGACCAGGTATTCCCAAGGCAGGATGGGGAGTGGCTTGGAGGGGAACTTGCAGGGGGTGGTGTTCCCTTGTAGCTGCTGCCCTTGTTCTAGGGAGAGGAAGTTGTGAGTTTGGAAGGTGCTGTCTGACAATCTAAGGTGAATTTCTGCAGTGTATCTTGCAGATAGTACACACTGCTTCTACTGAGCATTGGTGGTAGAGAGAGTGAATGTTTGTGGATGTGTGCCAGTCAAGCAGGCTGCTTTGTCCTGGATGATGTTAAGCTTCTTGAGTGTTGTTGGAGCTGCCCCCATCCAGGTAATTAGGGCGTATTCCATCACACCCCTGACTTGTGCCTTGTAGATGGTGGATAGACTTTGGAGGTCAGGTGAGTTACTATTCTGAGGAACTCAAAATTAATGTTGTTGACAATCTTGGACATTGCTCAGACTGAAGAGACTGTGTGTGTGACATTCTGATATTTTACCTTTCTCTGAATGTATGCTCTTCACCTCATTTACCTTATTTCATCACCCATCTTCATTCCAAGGGAGACTTGGATAAACTGCAGAATTGGGCTGAGAGGTGGCAAATGGAGTTCAATGCAGATAAATGTGAGGTGATTTATTTTGCAAAGAATAACAGGTAGGCAGAATATTGAGTCAAAGGAAAGATTCTTGGTAGTGTTGATGTGCAGAGGGATCTTGCAGTCCATGTATATCGATCTCTGAAAGTTGCCACCCAGGTTGATAGTGCTAATAAGAAAGCCCACTGTGTTAGGTTTATCGGTAGAGGGATTGAGTTCTGGAGCCGTGATGTCCTGCTGTAACTGTACAAAACGCTTGTGTGGCCTCATTTGGAGTATTTTGTGCAGTTGTGGTCACCCCATTACAGGATGTGGAAGCATTGAAAAAGGTACAGATGAGATTTACCAGGGTGTTGCCTAGTCTGGAGGGAAGGTCTTATGAGGAAAGGCTGAGAGACTTGGGTCTGTTCTCATTGGAGAGAAGAAGGCTAAGAGGGCACTTAATAGAGACATACAAGATGATCAGTGGATTAGATAGGGTAGACAGTAAAGAGTCCTTTTCCTTGGATGTTGACATCTGTTTGTAAGAGGGGGCATAGCTACAAATTGAGAGATGATAGATTTAAGACAGATGTCAGATGCAGATTCTTTACTCAGAGAGTGGTAAGGGCGTGGGATGTCCTGCTTGCCAATGTAGTTAACTCAGCCACATTAGGGGCATTTAAACAGTCTTTGAATAAGCACATGGATGATAATGGGATAGTGTAGGGTGATGGGCTTAGATTAGTTCACAGGTCAGCACAACATCAAGGACCGAAGGACCTTTTCTGCGAGGTGTCATTCTATGTTCTATAATAATAGCCCTGCAGTCTGGGTCCTTCCAATGATAAAGAGACATTCTGAAGTTGTTCTTTGTTTCTGTATTAGCTTATCCTGGACAGCATTCCAGTGAGTCGGTGACTATGAGACCAGGAGAAATAGGAACCCGAGAAGGCCATTCAGCCCATCGAGCCTGCTCTGTCATTTAATATAATCATGCCTGATCCAACATTCCTCACGCTCTTATCCTGTAACTTTTGATTCCCTGGCTGATCAAATATCTATCTGTCTCAGCCTTAAATATACACGAGGACTCTGCCCCCACAGCTCTCTGTGGCAAGGTATTCCAAAGACTCACAACTCTGAGAAAAACAATTCCTCCTCATCTCAGTCTTAAATTGCAACCTTATTTTTCTGAGATATGCCTCTGATCCTGGACTTGTTCTAGCTCCATTCGAACATTAGCTTCTTTCTCGGTCTTTACCAGCAGACAGTGCAGCAAGTTTTTTTGAAGAAATCTCTCCCTTCCACAGTCACAAATAACAACAACTTGGCCAAGTATCCCACCATGCCCTCGGGTTTTGGTCACATTCTTTCCTTTGTTGTTCAGACAAATTCTGGCCTTTTTAGCAAATGATCCAAGTATTTAGAGCATTCTTTCTGTCTTTAAGCTAGCCTCAAAAGTCTTTAGTGTAAAGTGTAAAGTCTACCAGCGCAAGTGTCTAAACATTATAGCGTTGTTTGTGGCAAATGTGTGATAACGCTAATGTGTGGCATTTTTTTAGAAGCCCTGTTGAAGACTATAGCACTGTGTGTGCAACAGTGAATGGTAAGCAAATTAATTCAATCATTATCACAATATTTGCTAGGAATTACTCTCTGTTACAAATATCCATTTTACGTGGTTAGATTCATGATGTGTTTAATAAGCTAATGGTCAGAGCAGGTCATTTGTCTGATTGACATATTTATTACAGTGAGACGAACATAGAACATAGAATACAGAACATAGAACAGTACAGCACAGTACAGACCCTTCAGCACACAATATTATGCCAACCATTTATCTTAATCTCAGATCAACCTAATCTATGCACCCCTCAACTTACTGCTGTCCATATGCTTGTCCAGCAGTCACTTAACTGTCCCTTAACACAATCATTAAAACAATGTTTCGCCCACATTCCTATCATTATTCGTTGTAGCCGCATCCACAGAATTATACTCCAATCTCAACACTTTAATTTTCCAATGAACTGACTCCTGCTCACTTCCCTGTTTTGAACTGTGAAAGCAATTCCATGATTTTTGTCTGAATCCAATTGCATGAATCAATCACTGTTCCAGTGGCTCAACTTTTTTCAGTTCAAACAACCTGAAGGTTTCCCTTACAGGTTCTTCCTGTTTGGAAAAAAAAACACAGGCTGGAAAAACAGTGCTGCTGTGTTGACTGGCATCTTCTCCATTGAAAATTCCAGCTGGGAGAGAAACTCAAATTTCATTCTGAATTCAAATCTTGGTTATTTTGAGCTTAATCTCTGTTTATTTTTTGAACTGAACTCAAAACAAAATTCAAAGCTGAATTTACATTGCTTGTCATAAACTCAGAAGTATATCCAACTGATTTCTGTAATACTCCAGAGATTGTCCCAATTCACTGGTAACAGTCACGTGTCTTTTTAGAATTATTGCATTGAATTACTGTTCCAGAATGACTTTCAGACCTTTTAAAGGAATCTCAACAATGCAAATCCATGTTCACGTGTTGCTTTTTAAATCATTCTAAATTTCAAAACTGATATATATTACACACCATTCATCACAAAAATGTTCGATCAAAGATAAGGAGAGAGTTGCTCACTGGACAGAGTTGCTAAGATCTGGAACACAATCCCTGAAAAGGTGTTAACAAATTTGAAGAGGGGTTTGGACAGGTATTTGAGGATGAGGACTGTCAAGAGAGGGCTGTGGGGTTGAGCACAATAACTCTTTAAAAGATCTAATGCAGGTGTGATTGGCGGATGGTGCTCTCTCTCTGTGCTGAGTTTGTCTGATTGACATGATGAACGTTATAACGGAGAGCAGTGTCTAGGATTCACACCAGGTGCCTTCCTCTAAAACTGCCCAAAGTCACACTGGCATTTTCCCATCACCAACTTTCCCAGTTTAAAGAGCTCTATTGTGACTTGGCTCCATTCTGAAGAGGTAAAAACAATGACTGCAGATGCTGGAAACCAGATTCTGGATTAGTGGTGCTGATGAAGGGCTTTTGCCTGAAACGTCGATTTTACTGCTCCTCAGGATGCTGCCTGAACTGCTGTGCTCTTCCAGCGCCACTAATCCAGAATCCATTCTGAAGAGGTTTCATTCTGTTTTCTTTCAGATCGAACACGGAGCAGTGAGCGAGCAGCAGTTCCTCCTGTTGTGGTAAGGAAATGGAACACCACTGTTGGTTTTTGCTGCATTTTGAGAAACAAGAGCAACATCCGGGAGGAACATTAGTATCACCAGAATGATTACAAATCATAACTCGTAACACACACTGTTCCACAAAAGGCTCTGACTGAAAATAATCAAAGAGCAGTCAATCATTTCCTTATTTTTAATCTTGGGACAAGTTGCATGAACAGAAATGTCCACAACTTTCGAGTGCCTGGGAAATGCTCTCACATTTTGTGGGATTACCATCACAGACAGAATGCCCTGGGATCTATGTTCCTCCTAATGGATTGTTCAGGTGCAGGGGGACTCTCTGAGGGCTGAGATTAAGAAGGGGGAATGAGCCAGTACCTTGTGGCTGTAATTCAATCTCAATTCCAACTTCCTTCGCCATCTCCAATGTTCTTCATTCCCTCAGTATAAAACTGATTGGTGTCTGGTGTCTGTGAGGAGCTGAAACCCACAACAAGCCCTGGGTCAGGAAGATTCAATTCCTGCTCTGCTCCAAATGAGCTACTGCAGTTGGGGGAGAGAGGAGCGTGGCTCCATTGACCTCAACACCTGAGATTAAGAAGGGGGGGATGAGCCAGTGTTCCAGCTTTTCCCTCCCAGATCATGTTCCGAACATTCTTGGATAGCAACCAGGCCTCAGTAGGGACTCTCTTGCTGCTCACTCAGATGGATGTCAATTCAAGCCTCAGTGACAACTGAGCACAGATTTTGGGCTGACCCTCCAGGGCAGTACTGAGGGAGTGCTGCTCAGTAAAAGCTGCCCCTCTTTTGGGCAAGGAGTGAAATCTGGATCCTCTCTGCTGCCTCGGATGGATGTAAAATATCCCTGGGCAATACTTTGGCAGAGAACAGAGAGGTTCTGCTGAACTCCCTGGGTGATGCGTGTCCATTCCCCAACATTCACCAAAGCAGACTATCTGCTCAGCGCTACTGCTGCTGGGATCTTGCTGTGTACAAATGAGCACCTCCCGATGTCTGTGAGGAAATTACTGAGTGATGTTCATGTTCGATTCCAGCTGGCTGAAGGGGAATGTCATTATGCTGAGGTTCACTTTCACCGACAAGGAAGCAGCCAGCTGACAGTGACAACTGCTGAAAGGAGCTCGGAGTACGCAGTTATAAAATGGTCAAGAAGCTGTAGTTCAACAGGACCCTTTCATTCTGCAGCAAGGAGCAGTTAAGAGCAGCTCATTCGAGCAGAATCATCTCAGCTTCAACTTCACATTCACACTTCAGATTCAGGCTTCCTCACCAACAACCATCTCATATCCATATATTCCGAGACCCAGAGATTTACTGGGCACTCAAACTGTCCCAGCCACTGAGGTTACTGGGCATTCAGACTCTCTCAGACCCTGAGATTACTGGGCACTCAGACAGTGCAGCAGCTCAGCATGGGGGTGAAAGGTGCAGGAGGCAGTTCAGTCCCTCACTGAGATTATTTGGAACACAGCCCTCTGCTGCTCCCTCTAACATTGTGCGGAACAACAGCAGGGACATTGTGGGAACAGCTTGAATTGTGAGTTCCCTCCAAGTCCCAGTCCATCCTGATTTGGAATCTCAGCCTTTCCTTCCTCAGCACTGGCTCTGGTTATTGGGATTCCCCAGTTAGCAGCCAGCACTGGGTCAATAGATAGCCCAGGCAGAGCTGAGCTTGATCAGGATGAGGCAAGTCATGCCTTAAACTGGAGACATTCGTCACATTGTTGGGAAAAATAATGATTGACAGTTTGATCATTAAAGTTGGAAGATCCCCAGAGTGTTGCCTGGATCTCTGGTAAAATCGTCTCATGATAATCCCACTCCGACATTGCCTGCTGCTCAGTGTGATTGGCTCGGTTCCTGTTTTCATTGAAGTTTAAATCTTGCCTGGCAGTTTGAGTTGGTTTAATTTTGCCAGTTGTTTCTGAACTGTTGCCCTCATTTTTCCTATACAGGAACATAGGAGCAGAAGTAGACTATTCAGCCCCTCGAGTCTGCTATCCCATTCAGTAAGATGGCTTCTGATCTGGTTGTGTTCTCCTTCCACCTTCCTGTCTGACCCTTGACCCTTCTCGGAAGGTTTCTGCTGAATTCAGAAGATCTGTTTCCCTTCCTTTACTTCCAGCATTTTGATGGTGAAGGTGGAAGGGGGTAGCCAATGACCATTCCTTCTTCCAGCCCTCTCATCCCTGCTATCTCATCTTTGGTCTTTCCATTCCATACCCTCCATGTTCTCCCTTCTCCACTTCCTTTCCTTCTGAGTACTCCCTCCCTCCCTTCCAGCTCCTCCCACTCTCATCCTTTCCCAAACTTCTTCTGTCTCTCTCTTGTCCCTCTCACCCTCGCATTATTTCTAGCCCTCTCTGTGGTGGCCATTCCCCCATCACCATCGCCCACAATATTTTCCTCAGAAGCCCTATCCAGCTGTGGCTTTAATGGCTGATCATCCCATTGCTCTGAATGGGTCAGGGATAATCTCGTTTCAGACCCTCACAATGTACTCCTCTCATCCTGGTCCCTCCCCCTCCCTTCTCCAACCAGCTTCCTCTTCAACATTGCTTTTCCAGAACTTACAATTGGCATAGAAACCAGGACACATTCCCTGAGCCTGATTGGTGATGACTTAAGATCTCCTGGTATCAATCCTTGGTATCTGATTGGGATCCAGTCAATGTGGGAGAAAGAGGAACACCGGATTGGGTCAGTATATATGTTAGTGAAGCAGCTCACTGGCTTCACTGTGAGCCTCAG
Organism: Chiloscyllium plagiosum; assembly: GCF_037043375.1. Classification (NCBI taxonomy): domain Eukaryota; kingdom Metazoa; phylum Chordata; class Chondrichthyes; order Orectolobiformes; family Hemiscylliidae; genus Chiloscyllium; species Chiloscyllium plagiosum. Next base: position 4,888,348 of record NW_028270148.1, on the reverse strand, counting down.
GAATGTTGGAGCTGGCTGGGAGATTGGGGTGTTCAAGGGTCAGTGGTTCCCTGCCCCTGACTCTGTTTGACCAATCTTCCCACTTCTGATCCTGTCACCAATGGCCCAGAATATTCTAGCCCTTTGGGAGTATAAATGAATGGGATGTGCTCTTGTGTAGCAGAGGCCTGGAGTGGGTCTCGATGCTGTGACTCAGGGACTGGAGCTGGAACATGGAGCTCTCTGCTCCTGCACATTCACATTGAACCTGATCCCAGCAGCCACTTCACTCCAGAACAATGCAAACATGGAATGGGGGGGGGGGGTAAACTGCAGGCAGCTGGCTCAGACAAGGTGTACAACTCAATGATGAGATGAATTGGTGCCTGAGACCACAGATTATTTGAGAGCTCACCACAAGAGAAAGGATTTGATGCCATGATTGTGGCTGCAGTTCCCTCTCCACAACTGCTCTGTAGCATTTATCCCTGTAACCACTTTCAGGAACAACTCTCTGATCAAAGTTTATGCGAAGATTTGTAGCTCGGGTGCTCGTTGTTGTGGTTCTGTTCGCCGAGCTGGAAGTTTTTGTTGCAAACGTTTCATCCCCTGGCTAGGCGACATCATCAGTGCTTGGGAGCCTCCTGCGAAGCGCTTCTTTGATGTTTCCTTCGGTGTTTATAGTGGTCTGTCCCTGCCACTTCCGGTTGTTGGTTTCAGCTGTCCGCTGTAGTGGTTGGTATATTGGGTCCAGGTCGATGTGTTTGTTGATGGAGTTTGTGGATGAATGCCATGCCTCTAGGAATTCCCTGGCTGTTCTCTGTCTGGCTTGCCCAATGATAGTAGTGTTGTCCCAGTCGAATTCATGTTGCTTGTTGTCTGCGTGTGTGGCTACTAAGGATAGCTGGTCGTGTCATTTCGTGGCTAGTTGATGTTCATGTATGCGGATTGTTAGCTGTCTTCCTGTTTGTCCTATATAGTGTTTAGTGCAGTCCTTGCATGGTATTTTGTACACTACATTCGTCTTGCTCATGTTGGGTATCGGGTCCTTCGTTCTGGTGAGTTGTTGTCTGAGCGTGGCTGTTGGTTTGTGTGCCATTATGAGTCCTAGGGGTCGCAGTAGTCTGGCTGTCAGTTCTGAGCCAGGGGACGAAACGTTTGCAACAAAAACTTCCAGCTCGGCGAACAGAACCACAACAACAACTCTCTGACACTGAGCTGATGGTGAATACTCAATGCAGATCAGTAAACCATCAGCTGCATGCCTGCTCCTGAGGATACAGCTCCCTTTAACTGTAAACTGTCTTGATTTCTTAGTCTGTCTGTGAGATTGTTTGTCTAATCAAACCTGCTTTTTTGCAGTTAAATAAATTACACCCAACATTTGGAGATGGTTTAAAATAAAGTCAATCCAAATTATTCCTTATGTGGCAAAGAGAGAGTCTCATATCAAATCTGAACATTGATCATTTAAAAAAAGTAAAATCGTTATTTTAAATAGAAAGTACAAGCAAAGAGTTGGGCATTATTCAGTTACAGACAAAGGGCAATACACACAGATTATAACACTGTCCATTTGCAGAGGTTATGAGGACCAATCACCCTTTGCAGTGTGGATCACGTGACCTACAAACAACATTTCGTTAAACATCTTCAGCTGCTTCATCATTAACCTTCCCTCCATCATAAGGTTAGAATTGGTGCTGTTCTCCAATGATTTCAAAATGTTCAGCACCATTCACATCTCCTCAGAAACTGAAACAATGCATTTCCAAATTCAGAAAGAGCAGGACAGAAGCTAGGAGTTCTACAGTGACCAACTCACCTCTTGACTCCACAAAGCCTGCCTACCATCTGCAAACCACAAGTCAGGAGTGTGATGGAATATACCTTACTTTAGTGGATGGTGCAACTCCAATAATACTTAAGAAGCTTGACACCATACCGGACAAAGCAGCCCACTTGATTGACACTGTTATGAAGTTGAAGGCATGTACTGTGCCTTAAGGGAGAGTGAATACTGTCCTGAACTGAACGCTTACAAGAACCTGTGTATATGACTAGGTGGCAGTCCCAGAATGTACTGGAAAATTGAAAATGTCAAACAGATACCTGAGTTTTGATTGCTGATTTGACAACAATTTGAATTTAACCAATCAGTTTAAATTATGCCTCAGAATACTGAAACCGAATTGAGTTTAAATTTATTGTTTTGCCAACATCGAACCAATGAGATGATCTGAGGTTGGAGATATAAAAATGCAGGCATTTTAAAAATTGGAGAGGGAGCAACAGCTATCGAGAGAGACCCAAGAAATGAGGAAACTCTCTATCAAAGATACCATTTTTCATGAAACATACTCGCAGTAAAAAGGAGGAAGATGACCCAGAGAATTCAGCAGCCGTAAGAGTGAAGTCACTGAAGATGACAACGGCTGCATGGTTTTGAAATTAAGTTGATGTAATTTTAATAAGTGTCTTATTGGAACATTATATTGTTATAGAGTTGGAAGCAGGTAATAAGCAGTTGAGAGAAAGGGGAGGCTAAGAGTTGTGAATAATTGTTTAATGTTCACTTTTACAGTTAAAAAATAAGTTGATGTTATTTTCTTTAAATAATTCTTTAAAAGTTCTCTGTCGCTCATATTTTGACAGACTAAGAGGTGAGGTGAGCTTTTCTGGGTGTTTGGTTAAGTAACAGAGGGGTTCATCGCTGTGTCGTAACAGCACCACATCCGTAAACACCCATTCCCTTCTCCACCGATGCTCAGTAATAGTAACATATACCATCTCCAAGATGCTCTGCAGTAATTCACCAAAGATCCATAGACAGCATCTTCCAAACCCATGTCCACATCTGCCTAGAAGGACGAGGGCACCAGACATATGGGAACATCAGCCTCTGCAAGTTCCCCTCCAAGCCACTCCCCATCCTAACTCGTAAATATATTACCATTCCTTCTCTGTTGCTGGGTCAAAATCCAGGAATGCACTTCCCAAGTGCATTGGAGATCTACCTACAGCACATGGATTGTCATGGTTCAAGAAGGCACCTCACCACCAGTAATTGCAAAATAATAACAATAATGGTGATGATAATAATAGAAATCTCAATGCAGATAGACAGAGTCATCATTATCATGAATACAGGATGGATTCACAACAGGAAACAGGGATAAATTAGTCTCTTTCAGGCTGTGACTAGTGAGATCTTTCATCCATTTGTTCATGGATATCACTGGCTAGGCAGCATTTATTGCTGACTCTGAAGTACTCAAAGAAGAGATACGAATTAATCAAATTAAACTATGCTTCAGGACTCACATTAGGCCAGACAGGGTAAGGATCAGTGTTGAAAATTCAACTATTTAAAACTTATATCAACGAGTGTGCATGATCTGGGAAGAGTCCCCTGCAATTAGTATCACAGTGACACATTCTGTGAAGAGAGTCCTACAGTCAGTATCATAGTGAGACATTCTGGGTAGAGTGCCCTGCAGTCAGTGTTATGAAGTTGAAGGTGTGTCCAGGGATGGCAGGGTTACAGTAACAAGAACTTTTTAAATCCAAAGCAGGGATTCATCACAATGTCTCTGATCATCCTTATGTTCCAAAAGCCAGGCATCGCATAGAAAGATGGCTTATTTAGTTTAGGTTTTGGAAGTTTGTTCAGAGCCTGTTGAACCACAATTTAAAAACAGTATTAGTTTCCAAAATTAATCTTTACACAAATGCAGCAACAAAGTAAAATTTCAGATGTTCTGGGTTTATCCAGGAAGTAACTCAGTGGTTCCTGCCTGGAAGCTCCCAGCCTCTCACCAGCCGGTGGGGAATTTGTGTATCCCAGAGCCAATGACAGTTGAGGCTGCAGTTGATCTTAACACCTTGAGGCTACAAAGAAAGTGCTGTCCATTATTCATTGGTGTGTGTGTGTCAGACATGACCAATAATGGCCTTTGACCACACTGCACTCACTGCCCACTATCAGTTCATGCCACCATCAGGGAAACTAGTAATGGGCAATAAGAGCTGGCGCAGACAACCATACCCATATCCCCAGAGTGATTGCAATAAACACAGGGCCATGTTGAGTGAAGGTTTATTTTTATTTTGTTCCTGGGCCAGCATTCACTACTCATCCCTAATTGCCCCTTGAACTGACTGTCTTGTTAGTGTCTTTTCAGAGGGTTGTTTAGAGGCAATCACATTACTAGGAGTGTGGGGTCACATACAGACCAGCCCAGTTATAGAACATACATAGAACATAGAAGAATACAGCGCAGTACAGGCCCTTCGGCCCTCGATGTTGCGCCAATCCAAGCCCACCTAACCTACACTAGCCCACTATCCTCCATATGCCTATCCAATGCACGTTTAAATGCCCATAATGAAGGAGAGTCCACCACTGCTACTGGCAGGGCATTCCATGAACTCACGACTCGCTGAGTAAAGAATCTACCCCTAACATCTGTCCTATACCTATCCCCCCCCCTTAATTTAAAGCTATGCCCCCTTGTAATAGCTGACTCCATACGTGGAAAAAGATTCTCACTGTCGACCCTATCTAAACCCCTAATCATCTTGTACACCTCTATCAAGTCACCCCTAAACCTTCTTTTCTCCAATGAAAACAGCCCCAAGTGCCTCAGCCTTTCCTCATACGATCTTCCTACCATACCAGGCAACATCCTGGTAAACCTCCTCTGCACCCGTTCCACTGCCTCCACATCCTTCCTATAGTATGGCGACCAAAACTGCACACAATACTCCAGATGCGGCCGCACCAGAGTCTTATACAACTGCAACATTACCTCAGTACTCCAGAACTCAATTCCTCTACCAATAAAAGCCAATACGCCATATGCCTTCTTCACCGCACTATTTACCTGGGTGGCAACTTTCAAAGATTTGTGTACATGGACACCAAGATCTTTCTGCTCATCCACACTACCAAGTATCCGACCGTTAGCCCAGTACCCCATCTTTTTCTTACTCTTACCAAAATGAATCACCTCACACTTAGCTACATTGAACTCCATTTGCCACCTTTCTGCCCAGTTCTGCAGATTATCAATATCCCGCTGTAAGCTGCCACATCCTTCCTCACTGTCTACAACTCCTCCGACTTTCGTATCATCCGCAAACTTGCTCACCCAACCTTCTAACCCCTCCTCCAGGTCATTTATAAAAATGACAAACAGCAATGGTCCCAAAACAGATCCTTGCAGAACACCGCTAGTGACGGCACTCCAAGATGAACCTTTGCCATCAACTACTACCCTCTGTCTTCTTCCAGCCAGCCAACTCCTAATCCAAACCTCCAACTCACCCTCCATGCCATACCTCCGTATTTTTTGCAGTAGTCTACCATGGGGAACCTTATCAGACGCCTTACTAAAATCATATACACCACATCTACTGCTTTCCCCTCGTCCACCTCCTTAGTCACCTTCTCAAAGAATTCAATAAGGTTTGTGAGGCACGACCTGCCCTTCACAAAACCATGCTGACTATCCTTGATCACATTATTCCTATCCAGATGTTCATAAATCCTATCCCTTACAATTCTCTCTAAGATTTTACCCACAACAGAAGTGAGACTCACTGGCCTATAGTTACTAGGGTTATCCCTACTCCCCTTCTTAAACAAGGGAACCACATTTGCTAGCCTCCAATCTTCTGGCACGACTCCTGTAGACAACGAGGACATAAAAATCAAGGCCAATGGCTCTGCAATCTCCTCCCTTGCTTCCCAGAGAATCCTAGGATAAATGCCATCAGGCCCAGGGGACTTATCTATTTTCAGCCTTTCCAGGATTTCCAACACCTCTTCTCTACATACCTCAAAGCCATCCATTCTACTTAATTGTGACTCGGTACTCACATCGACAACAATGTCCTGTTCCTGAGTGAATACTGACGAAAAGTATTCATTCAGTGTCTCCCCAATCTCTTCAGCCTCCACACGCAACTTCCCACTACTATCCTTGACTGGACCTATTCCTACCCTAGTCATTCTTTTATTCCTGACATACCTATAGAAAGCCTTAGGGTTTTCCCTAATCCTACCAACTAAGGACCTTTCATGTCCCCTCCTTGCTGCTCTTAGCTCTCTCTTCAGGTCCTTCCTGGCTACCTTATAACTCTCAATCGCCCCAATTGAACCTTCACGCCTCATCTTTACATAGGCCGCCCTCTTCCATTTAACAAGGGATTCCAATTCCTTATTAAACCACGGCTCCCTCACACGACCCTTTCCTCCCTGCCTGACGGGTACATACTTATCAAGGACACTCAATAGTTGCTCCTTGAACAATCTCCACATATCAATTACACCCTTGCCTTGAAGCTTACTTTTCCAGGCCACACATCCTAAGTCATGCCTCACCGCATCATAATTTCCCTGCCCCCAGCTATAACTCTTGCCCTGCAGTGCACACTTATCCCTCTCCATCACTAGAGTAAAAGTCACCGAATTGTGGTCACTGTCCCCAAAGTGCTCACCTACCTCTAATTCTAACACCTGGCCTGGTTCATTACCCAGAACCAAATCCAGTATGGCCTCACCTCTTGTTGGCCTATCTACATATTGTGTCAGGAAACCCTCCTGCACACATTGGACAAACACTGACCCATCTAACGAACTTGAGCTATAGCTTTCCCAATCAATATCAGGAAAGTTAAAGTCCCCCATAACAACCACCCTATTACTTTCACTCTTCTCTTGAATCATCCTCGCAATCCTTTCTTCTACGTTTCTAGGACTATTAGGAGGCCTGTAAAAAACTCCTAACAGGGTGACCTCACCTTTCCTATTCCTAACCTCAGCCCAAACTACCTCTGATGGTGAGTCTTCATCCATCGTCCTTTCCACAGCTGTAATACTATCTTTGACAAGCAATGCCACACCTCCCCCTCTTTTGCCCCCACCTCTGACCCTACTAAAACATTTAAACCCTGGAACTTGCAACAGCCAATCCTGTCCCTGTTCTACCCATGTCTCCGTAATAGCCACAACATCGAAGTCCCAGGTACCAACCCACGCTGCAAGTTCACCGACCTTATTTCGTATACTTCTTGCATTGAAGTATACACACTTCAAGCCACTTTCCTGTTTACAGGCACCCTCCTTTGAAAATGATGCCATGTTCCTAACCTCCCTACACTCCAGGTCCTGCACCCTAAAGCTACAGTCTGGGTTCCCAGAGTTAGTTTAAACCCCCCCCCCAAGAGCACTAGCAAACCTCCCACCAAGGATACTGGTGCCCCTCAGGTTCAGGTGCAGATCATCCTGTTTATAGAGGTCCCACCTTCCCCAGAAAGAACCCCAGTTATCCAAATACCGGAATCCCTCCCTCCTGCACCATCCCTGTAGCCACGCATTTAACTGTTCTCTCTCCCTATTCCTCGACTCTCTATCACGTGGCACAGGTAACAAACCAGAGACAACAACTCTGTTCGTTCTAACTCTGAGCTTCCAACCTAGCTCCCTGAAAGCCTGTCTAACATCCTCAGCGCTCCTCCTACCTATGTCATTGGTGCCAATGTGGACCACGACTTCGGGCTGCTCCCCCTCCCCCTTAAGGACCCGGAAAACACGATCAGAGACGTCATGTACCCTTGCACCTGGGAGGCAACATACCAAACGTGAGTCTCTCTCGTTCCCACAAAACCGCCTATCTGTGCCCCGAACTATTGAGTCCCCAATTACTATTGCTCTGCTCTTCTCCACCCTTCCCTTCTGAGTAATGGGGACAGGCTCCGTGCCAGAGGCCTGAGCCCCGTTACTTACCCCTGGTAAGTCCCCCCCCCCCCCCCCCCCACAAGTATCCAAAACGGTATACTTGTTCTTGAGGGGAACGGCCGCAGGGGGTCCCTGCACTGGCTGCTTCCTCCCAGTCCCCCTCACTGTCACCCATCTATTTGCCATCTTTGGAGTTACTACTTCCCTAAAGCTCCGATCTATGACCCCCTCTGCCTCCCGAATGATCCTAAGTTCATCCAACTCCAGCTCCAGTTCCCTAACGCGGTCTTGGAGGAGCTGGAGATGGGTGCACTTCCTGCAAGTGTAATCAGCAGGGACGTCCATGGCATCCCTCACCTCAAACATGTTGCAAGAGGAACATTGCACTGCCTTCACTGCCATCCCTCTGAAGGTAACCTTTTATATAAAAAAAAACTAGGTCTAAAGAATACAACAAGCAAAATGCAGCACTTACCTACTTACCACAACGGGTCTTATTATTTAGGTTAGAGGAGGAGGGCGGGTGGGAGGCACTACCTCCGTAGTGCCTCGGGTTCTTCTCCTGCTCGCTTTTATAGGAAAAAACCTACCCGGCTGCCCCTCCGGTCTTCGTCACTTCCCCCTGCTGCTCCCGCTCTTTCTGTAAAAGAGAGAAAAAAAAACACCGCTGCCCGCTACCGGTAAGTAATTTTAAAACAAACAGTCTTACCTTAGCTGCTGCTCGCACTCAAAGTTATAACCAACAGGTTTCCCTCTCTGACAGATGTGTTCATTAACTGGGAAGTTATTGATGACCATTGACCAGGTTTCAATTGTCACCATTAGGTTGGGTTTTTAATTCCACTTCATTGGTTGTTGTTCTCAGTCTCACAGTCAGTGTGTCAGGTCATCTGTCTGAGACATGGAGGACTCAATGAATGACAGGACACGAGGAAGCTCAGAGGGACAGAGGGAGCTTGGAGAGCTTATCCAGAGATCCCTGAAGGTGGCAGGACAGGGTAAAAGGGTTGATACGAAGGCAAATGGGATACTTGCCTTTATCAGTCAAGGCATAAACTGTAAGAGCAGGGAGGTGATGTTGGGGTTATACAGGACATTAGTCAGGCCACAGCTGGAGAACTGTGTGTAGTTCTGGTCACCACACAATAGGAAGGATGTAATTGAAATTGAGAGGGTACAGAGGAGATTCAACAGGATGTTGCCTGGGATGGAGCATTTCAGTGATGAAGAGAGGCTAGATAAGCTTGGGCTGTTTTTTTTGGAGCAGAGAAGGTCATGGGGTTTGGGAATCTGAGTGCAGTGCAGAAGATTAGAAGTGGCAGAGATAAGAGGAATAGCAACAGCCATTTCCCTACGGAAGGCAAATTCAAAACTAGAGCACAGATTTTTAAAGTGAGAAGAGAAAGATTTAAAAGGGACCTGGGGAGCAATTTTTTCACAGAGACTGATTCGTATCTGAACTGACAGAGAACATGATAGATACAGGTACAGTTACAACATTCAAAAGACACCTGAACAGGTCAATGAATTGGAAAGGTTTCATTGGATACAGGCCAAATGCCCGGCAAATGGAACCAGTTTAATTTGGGAAATGTGGTCGAATTGGACTGAAGATTCTATTTCCATGCTGTATGACTCGATAATTCTATAAAAGGCAGGAGGTTGAGAGGGGAAAGGTCTTTTCACACAAAGGATGGTGACAATCTGAAATGTACTGCCTGGGAAGAGAGCTGAGGCTGGAAATCTCACAACCTTTGAAATGTCCTTGCAGGAGCAACTGAAATGTCACAACATTCAAGGCTGTGAGCATAGTAATGGCAATTGGGACTAGAGTAGGTTCAATGGAGTGTTTGATGGGACCACTTGATGGGCTGAAAGGCCTCTCCTGTACTGATTGAATCTGTTATTCTACATGCTGATAGCATCATCACTGCATCACACCCTATGACCTGAGAGTACAAAGGTCTCCGACTCTATCTTGCAACAGATCATATGAAGCATGAGAAATAATCCTGCTCTCTGTCACCCAATCACTATTGTTAGCCCAGATATTGCCGTGCCTGAAGATGGTCATGTTTATGTATAATAGGAGCCCCTTCCATTTCTGAAGCAGCTGTACATAATAGTACCTTTTAGACTCGTGAATAACACAATCCCCATTCCCAGATTCTCATGTTCTCAGAGAAAGCACAAACATTGCTGTGGTAAAAACAATGGCTGCAGATGCTGGAAACCAGATTCTGGATTAGTGGTGCTGGAAGAGCACAGCAATTCAGGCAGCATCCAAGGAGCAGTGAAATCGACGTTTCGGGCAAAAACACTTCATCAGGAATAAAGGCAGGGAGCCTGAAGCGTGGAGAGATAAGCTAGAGGAGGGTGGGGATGGGGAGAAAGTAGCATAGAGTACAATAGGTGAGTGGGGGAGGGGATGAAGGTGATAGGTCAGGGAGGAGAGGGTGGAGTGGATAGGTGGAAAAGGAGATAGGCAGGTAGGACAAGTCTGGACAAGTCAAGGGGACAGTGTGGAGCTGGAAGTTTGGAACTAGGGTGAGGTGGGGGAAGGGGAAATGAGGAAACTGTTGAAGTCCACATTGATGCCCTGGGGTTGAAGTGTTCCGAGGCGGAAGATGAGGCGTTCTTCCTCCAGGCGTCTGGTGGTGAGGGAGCGGCAGTGAAAGAGGCCCAGGAATTCCATGTCCTCGGCAGAGTGGGAGGGGAAGTTGAAATGTTGGGCCACAGGGCAGTGTGGTTGATTGGTGAGGGTGTCCCAGAGATGTTCCCTAAAGCGCTCTGCTATGAGGCGCCCAGTCTCCCAAATGTAGAGGAGACCGCATCGGGAGCAACAGATACAATGAATGATATTAGTGGATGTGCAAGTAAAACTTTGATGGATGTGGAAGGCTCCTTTAGGGCCTTGGATAGAGGTGAGGGAGGACGTGTGGGCGCAGGTTTTACAGTTCCTGCGGTGGCAGGGGAAAGTGCCAGGATGGGAGGGTGGGCTGTAGGGGGGCGTGGACCTGACCAGGTAGTCACGGAGGGAACGATCTTTGCGGAAGGCGGAAAGGGGTGGGGAGGGAAATATATCCCTTGACCTTAAATTTACCTGGACCATCTCTGACACCTCACTCCCCTTCCTGGACCTCTCCATCTCCATTAATGACGACCGACTTGACACTGACATTTTTTACAAACCCATCGACTCCCGCAGCTACCTGGATTACACCTCTTCCCACCCTACCTCTTGCAAAAATGCCATCCCGTATTCCCAATTCCTCCGCCTCCGCCGGATCTGCTCCCAGGAGGACCAGTTCTACCACAGAACACACCAGATAGCCACTTTCTTTAGAGACCGCAATTTCTCTTCCCACGTGGTTAAAGATGCCCTCCAACGCATCTCGTCTACATCCTGTACCTCCGCCCTCAGACCCCACCCCTCCAACCGCAACAAGGACAGAACGCCCCTGGTGCTCACCTTTCACCCTACCAACCTTCGCATAAACCAAATCATCCGCATAAACCAAATCATCCAAATTTCCACCACCTCCAAACAGACTTTTTACCTCTACTATTTCATTCTTTTTGTGGCTAGTTGATGTCCATTTACCTATTCAATGATCATTTAAATGCCCTTCAAGTTGACGAGTCTACTACTGTTGCAGGCAGGGCATTTCTTACCCCTACTATTCTCTGAGTAAAGAAACTACTTCTGACATCTGTCCTACATCAATCACCCAATTTAAAGCTATGTCCACTCTTGCTAACCATCAGCATGCAAGGAAAAAAGTTCCCATTGTCCAACTTATCTAAGCCTCTGATTATAGTGTATGTCTCAATTAAGCCAACTCTCAACCTTCTTCTCTCTCGTGAAAACAGCCTCAAGTTCATCAGTCTTTCCTCATAAGATTTTCCCTCCATACCAGGCAACATCCTACTAAATCTTCTCTGAACCCTTTCCAAGGTTTCCACATCCTTTTTATAATGCGGTGACCAGAACTGGACGCAATACTCCAAATGTGGCTGCACTAAAGTTTGTACAGCTGCAGCATGATCTCATGGTTCTGAAACTCAATCCCTCTACTAATAAAAACTAACACACCAAATGCCATCTTAATAACCCTATTAACCTGGGTGGCAACTTTCAGGGATCTATGTACATGGACACAGAGATCTCTCTGCACATCTAAACTACCAAGAATCTTACCATTTGTTCAGTACTCTGCATTCCTGGTACACCTTTCAAAGTGAATCACCTCACACTTTTCCACATTAAACTCCATTTGCCACCTCTCAGCCCAACTCTACAGCTTATCCATGTCTTTCTGTCGCCTAAAACATCCTTCGTCACTATCCACAACTCCATCAACCTTAGTATCATCCGCACTAGGTCGAGATATTACCCAAGATAGCATGAACTGATATGTCCTTTGTTAAGTATTTGAGATTTTACCAGCTTTCAGACTAGTTTTAATTTAATCACATATTTTCTCTTAAAGTTGAAAATGCCCCAGTCCTTCTCCAGTCTCCAAGCCTGGAACGTGTCACTGAGGGTCACACTACCCGGTTACAGTGCACTATGAGGAACGCTGCAGTGGCACACACCGATGTTCACTGGGACCAGGAGCAACCAGGGAAGAAAATGGAGTGGGCTTTAACACATCACGTGAGGAACATCACACAATGGAGTCCAGGGTTCACTGTGTAATTCCAGTCTTCCAGAGACCCCTCCAATAACAGCTTCATTCTGACCATCACAAGCACGCAGCCCAGAGACACTGGGGTCTATTACTGTAAAGTGTGGATTGATATCAGTGGGACAGGAACCCAACTGACTCTAATGGATAAGTCCTGTTTACATGATACTAACTGATCTCTGATTGTGTGGGTGATGGACAGGCTGCAATTTGGGGATCCAATCCTAATATTTGCTTTTTATTTTTAATTTATGTTTTAAAATGTCTTCCACAATCTCAAAAACAATGTTTCTACTTGAGCTGTAAAGTGTCTTAAATGAATTAAATCAGTAGTTCTATATTTCACTTTTTCTTCATTTCGTGATTGTTGGCGAAATATCCCAATATATTATTCACCAAATTAAAATATCAAGAGCCCAGTGATCCCCTCCTGATTTGCTGGGGGTGATTGTGGTGATGAGTCTGTTCATCTGTCAAAGGGACACTCCTCAGGAAGGTGCAGTGTAGTCTGTGTCTCTCCACCTGTGTGTGACGTAGGGCTTTGGACTAAGGCCTCTGAGGGAGGGATCTAGCCGCTTCAGGGACTTTGGCTGGTTCTCAACCTGTTCAGCAAGGCCCACTCTCAGTGTAGGAGCTCCAAGACAGCCATTTGACAAATGACCTCTGTCACAAGAGGACAATGTGCGAGTGTTATCCCACAGTCTCCATCACCTTGATCTGAAGGATGTCTTGTTTGTGGATCTTTCTCAGGAATGTTGCTCGGTACGGAGCAAGCTGAGGAAGGGGAAGCACCGAGTGGATCATTTTGGAGTCAGGTTCCAAGCGATCGACTGTGATAGGGTACTCTTTAGTCAGAGACACAGGCAGATGCTTCTGCGGAAGATAGCAAGTCATCAGAATGATGGATTGCCTGCCTCGTACCAGGATCGAGAATATCTCAACGGAGGCTGCAGAATGTTCTCAAAGGGGAGAGTAACTGCCAGAGGTTGTTGTTCACATTGATATCAACAAAATAGGAAGAGAAATGGATGAGATTCTGATGAGAGAATGCAGAAAAAATAGGCAGGAGATTAAAATGGAGGTCCTCGAGATAGTAATATTTACATTATTCCTGGTGCCATGAGCTAATGACAGTAGGAATAGGAAGATAGAGCAGATGAATACATAACTGAGGAGCTGTTTTAAAACTGTAACTAATGAACTTGAAGGGCCCTATACAGACAACAAACAAAACTAATGTCATTTACAAAATACCTTGCAAGAACTGTAACAAACACTACTTTGGACAAACAGGCAGAAAACTAGCCACCAGGATACATGAACATCAACTAGCCACAAAAAGACATGATCCACTCTCACTAGTATCCTTACATACAGATGAGGAAGGACAACACTTCGACTGGGACAACACATCCATTCTAGGACAAACCAAACAAAGACGCCCACGAGAGTTCCTAGAATCATGGCATTCTAACCAGAACTCTATCAGCAAACACATTGACTTGGATCACATTTACAACCCCCTGAGAAAAACAGGAAATGGCATCACCATGGGAAACGACATCACAACAGGAAACAATGTCACCAACACAAGGAAACCTAAACACATAAATAAAATGCAGGCCATACAACCAGTGCTTCATCTGGAGACTCACTAATGATGTTACCTAGTATGGCGATGAAATATCTGAAAATGAACAAACCTACATCCACATCCTGTACTACAGACCTCACAATAGAAAGTGGTAAATTGAGAAACAAATTTTTAAGGAGATCTCAGTTATCTGTAAGAATGATAGGGTTGTAATGATAGAGGATTTTAATTTTCCAAGCATAGACTTGGACTGCCACAGAGCTCAGGACTTTAATGGAGAGGAATTGTTAAGTGCGTGCAAGAAAACTTTTTTATTCAGTATGTGGAGCAAAACTTCACCTTCTATTGGGAAATAAGGCAGGACAAGAGACTGAGGTGTCAGTGAGGGAGCACTTTGGGGTCAGTGCTCATAATTCTATTAGTTTTAAAATAGTAATAGAAAAGGATCAACCTGATCTAAAAGTTAAAGTTTTAAATTGGAGGAAGGTAGATTTTGATGGTATTAGGCAAGAGCATTCAAAAGTTGACTCTGAGAGGCTATTCACAGGTAAAGGAGGGTTTGGAAAGTGGGAGGCCTTCAAAAATGAGGTAGCATAAGTCCAAAGACCATAGGGCAAGGCTGGTAGATGTTGGGAATGCAGGGTGACTAGAGAAATTGAAGCTCTGGTCAAGAAAAAGAAAGAGGTATATGACAGGTATAGAGTGTAAGGATCAAGTTAATCCCTTGAGATGTCTAAGAGCAGTAGGAGTACCCTCAAGAGGGAAATCAGGAATGCAAACAAGAGACATGAGATAACTTTGGCAAATGGGGTTAAGGAGAAACCAGAGACTATATAATAACAGTAAAGGCAAAAGTGAAACTAGGGAGACAATAAGGCCCCTTAAAGATCAACAAGGCCATTTATTTGTGGAACAGCAGAAGATGGGTGAAACACTAAATGAGTATTTCACCTCAGTTTTTACTGTGGAGTAGCAAATGGAAGCTCAAGAATGTGGAGAAATAAACAGTGAGGAGCTGTTGGATGCAAAAAGGTGGACAAATCCCTGGGACCTGATCAAATGTACCCAGAACTCTGTGGGAAGCTAGGAAAGTGATTGCTGGACGCATTGCTGAGATATGTGAACCATCGATAGGCACAGGTGAAGCACTGGAAGCCTGGAGTTTAGCTAACATGGTGCCACTATTTAAGAAAGGAGGTAAGGAAAAACCAGAGAATTATAGATCAGTCAGCCTGACATCGGTGATGAACAAGTTATTGGAAGGGATTCTGAATCAGAGGATTTAGAAAGGCAAGGAATGATTAGGGGAGAAAGTGAGGTCTGCAGATGCTGGAGATCAAAGTTGAAACTTTATTGCTGGGACAGCACAGCAGGTCAGGCAGCATCCAAGGAACAGGAGATTCGACGTTTCGGGCACAGGCCCTTCTTCAGGAATGAGCAGAGAGTGTTCAGCAGGAGAAGATAAAAGGTAGGGAGGAGGGACTTGGAGGAGGGGCGTTGGAAATGTGATAGGTGGAAAGAGGTCAAGGTGAGGGTGATAGGTCGGAGTAGGATGGAGGCGGAGAGGTCAAGAAGAAGACTGCAGGTCAGGAAGGCGGTGCCGGGCTGGAGGGATTCGGCTGAGACAAGGTGGGGGGAGGGGGGATGAAGAAACTGGTGAAGTCCAAGTTCATCCCCTGTGGTTGGAGGGTTCCCAGTCGGAAGATAAGACGCTCCTCCTCCAACCGTCGCGTTGTTGTGGTTTGGCGGTGGATGAGTCCAATGACCTGCATATCCTCGGTGGAGTGGGAGGGGGAGTTGAAATGCTGTGCTACAGGGTGGTTGGGTTGGTTCGTCCGGGTGGCCCAGAGGTGCTCTCTGAATCGCTCCGCAAGTAGGCGGCCTGTCTCCCCAATATAGAGGAGGCCACACCGGCTGCAGCGGATGCAGTAGATGATGTGGGTGGAGGTGCAGGTGAATCTGTGGCGGATATGGAAGTTTCCTTTGGGGCCTTGGAGAGAAGTGAGGGGGGAGGTGTGGGCGCAAGTGTTGCACCTCCTGCGGTTGCAAGGGAAGGTGCCGGGAGTGGAGGTTGGGTCGGTGGGGGGTGTGGATCTGACAAGGGAGTTGCGGAGGGAGTGGTCTCTACGGAAAGCTGATAGGGGAGGGGAGGGAAATATATCCTTGGTGCTGGGGTCTGTTTGGAGGTGGCGGAAGTGACGGCGGATGATGCGCTGTACATGGAGATTGGTGGGGTGGTAGGTGAGGACCAGTGGTGTTCTGTCCTGGTGGGGGTTGGAGGGGCGGGGCTCAAGGGCGGAGGAGCGGGAAGTGGAAGAGATGCGGTGGAGGGCACCGTCGACCACGTCGGGGGGGAAATTGCGGTCCTTGAAGAAGGAGGCCATCTGTGTTGTACGTATTTTGAACTGGTCCTCCTGGGAGCAGATGCGGCGGAGACGAAGGAATTGGGAGAATGGGATGGCGTTTTTACAGGGGGCAGGATGGGAGGAGGTGTAGTCCAGGGATTAGGGACAGGCATTGTGCATGGGAAATTGTGTCTCACTAACTTGATTGAGTCTCTTAAAGGAGAAAGTGAGGTCTGCAGATGCTGGAGATCAGAGCTGGAAATGTGTTTCAGAGAACACCTCTGGGACACCTGGACCAACCAACCCAACCACCCTGTAGCTCAACATTTCAATTCCCCCTCCCACTCCACCAAGGATATGCAGGTCTTTGGACTCCTCCATCGTCAGACCACAACAAAACGACGGTTGGAGGAAGAACGCCTCATCTTCCGCCTAGGAACCCTCCAACCACAAGGGATGAACTCGGATTTCACCAGTTTCCTCATTTCCCCTCCCCCCACCCTGTCTCAGTCAAATCCATCGAATTCAACACCGCCTTCCTAACCTGCAATCTTCTTCCCGACCTCTCCGCCCCCACCCCAGTCTGACCTTTCACCCTCACCTTGACCTCTTTCCACCTATCACATTTCCGACGCCCCTCCCCCAAGTCCCTCCTCCCTACCTTTTATCTTAGCCTGCTGGACAAACTTTCCTCATTCCTGAAGAAGGGCTTATGCCCGAAACGTCAATTCTCCTGTTCCCTGGATGCTGCCTGACCTGCTGCGCTTTTCCAGCAACACATTTCCAGCTCTGAGTCTCTTAAAGAGATGACAAAGAAGATTGATGAATGCAGAACAGTGGATGTTGTCTTTCTGGACCTTAGCAAGGCACTTGACAAGATTTCTCATGGTTTACTGGTTAATAGGGTTAGAGCACATGAAATACAGAGAGAGCTAGCCACTTGGATACAAAATTGCCTCAAAGGTAGTAGACAGAGGGTAGTAGTGGAGAGTTAATTTTCAGACTGGAGGTCTGTGACCAGCGGTGTGTGGCAAGGATCAGTACGAGATCCACTGCTTGTGTCATTTATATAAATTATTTGGATGTGAACATAGGAAACATAATTCATATAGTTTTGCAGGTGTTGTGGACAGAAGAAGATAACCTAAGAGTACAATGAGATCTTGGTGTTGAGGAGTGACAGATAGAGTTTCATTTAAATAAATATGAAATGCTGCATTTTGGAAAAGCAAACCAGAGCAGGACTTATACGCTTAATGGGAAGGTCCTGGGGCATGTTGCTGAACAAAAAAACCTTGGAGTGCAGGTTTGTAGTTCTTTGAAAGTGGAGTTGCAAGGACACAGGATAATGAGGAAGGGCATTTGATCAGTGCTTTGAGTGTAGGAGTTGGGAAGTCATGTAGTGGCTATACAAATCATTGGTTAGGCCATTTTGGATTACTGTGTTCAATTCTGGCCTCCCTGCTATAGAAATGATATTATAAACCTTGAAAAGGTTCACAAAAGATTTACAAGAATGTTTCCAGGGCTGGAGGGTTTGAGCTGTAGGGAGAAGCCGAATAGGCTGGGGTTGTTTTCCCTGGTGCATCAGAAGCTGAGAGGTCACCTTTTAAAGGTTCATAAGATCATGAGGGGCATTGATAGGGTAAATAATGAAGGTCTGTTTCTCAAGGAAGGGAAGTTTAAAACTGGAGGACATAGGTTAAAGATGGGAGGGGAAAGATTTAAAAGGCACCTCTGGGGCAACCTTTTCATGCAGAGGGTGGTGTGTGTTTGGAATGACCTTACAGAATAGTGTTATGTCCCTGCCTGAGTTTACCTAAACCTTTAACTACCTTTTGAAATTCTTGCTGATATTCCCCTATCTTCATTCTGATGTATCCGACCCACTCTCTCTCAGAGACCTGGGCACGTATTTATATTTCTGTTCAGCAATGAGGCAGGCTGATGATCCAGGATGCATAATGCTTCAGTGCAATGTCACTCACTGTGACTAATCTTCACTGTGATCAGTCCTCACTTCCGACGATCTCTGCCTCCTGGTTCTTGGAGATGTTTCTGATTCTCACTGGCTTCAACTGAGGCAAGCTGTCAGCTCGTATTGAAACAGCTGCTCCTCTGTCACATTTCAAAGCCTGTTTCAAAGCCTTGCACCTTCAAATTAATGGTTCAGACTCTGTTATGACTCTTTTTGACCTGCTCCAGGCATGCAAGCTTCACCTTTAGTTCTCTATCTTTATTTGCTTGAACTCTCTCCTTGTTGAAGTACTTCCATTTCTCCAGATATTCTCTCCTTGTATGAGGTGATCTTTGTTTTGTAATGAAGGTGCTGTTAACACACAGTATTTTCTAAAGTAGCCCAATGGGCCACGCACCTAGAGCATGTGGATGTCCCCTCCTGAACCATCATTGCACTTGTGTTTGTGTTATGACTCACATCGTGTCCAGTGGAATTCAGCCGATGATGTTGATGACTGCCCTTCTGAAGTGTGGGCTTTTGGGTGGGTGTCAACACTAGCTTGAGGTCTGCCCCTCTGATTGTATCAGAAAATTCCCAACCTTTCCTCATGGAACTGACAGAGTGTGGAACCTGGTAGCCATCTGTGTATCAGAGAAGATGGCCTGTACACTTGGTCGTTGAGATCAAACACTCCTTTTGAAATGGTGCTTCATCACTCCTAAGTGTGCAGCCATGGAAAGACCACTTGTATTTTGTGGACTGTGGAGCGAAAATTGGAGAAGATATTATTTTAAACTGTGTGAGAAAGAGTTTGCAATTTTGATAAAAGCTTCCTGGAACACACTGAAATATTACCCAAAGCAGTTGAGGACAACATGCTCATCATGTCAGTGTGTCATAAAGCAACTCAGCGATGTTTGTGGGTCTGATGGGGACCAGAACTTGTAATAAATCATCACTGTCCTGTTAACGAAAACCTTGTTGTGCATCATGGTAGTGCCTATATCCTGTGACCAGGAGGCCGAGGTTCAAGTCCTACCTGCTCCAGAGGTGTGTAATAATATCTCTGAATGGGTCAATTAGAAAAATTCTTTGAATTTAAAAAGATAGTAATATTTTAACCTGAATTAGTCACTTTGGGGTAATATTGGGGCAATTCAGTGGTTTCATTAAATTACAAAGACTCTGGGAATAGTGGGGCTCGATTTTGAGCTCTCTTCCCCCAGTGAGGTCTTCTCTACAGAAGTATAAATGGTGCTGCTGTGCCTGCCACTCAGTGTATTTGAACTCTTATATCTAGAAAAAGAACTGTGCATTGACTCTTAATAATAATAAACAATAATATTCATTTATCTGTCATAATTAATGCTATCACAATAAAATACAGTATAAATCAACAATTTACACTCCAAATGCAAGTGCTTTAACCTAACTCTGGATGATCATATCCCACAACACTTGACCTTGGCCATGCTCCATGTGGCGATGTTGTCTGGTCTTCTTCTTCCCATGTTTTCAGGGTGCCTTCTCTTCTCAGTGGTTGGTCTTGAGTTACCACCCTGAGCATGGTGTTGCAGTGTTTCTTATACTCCAAAGTCTTCAGGCCTTTTTTGGAGGGCCTTCACTGTTCACCAACAGATCAATCAGTCTCAATCACCCTGATCGATCAGACCCAACCAGGCGTTGGCATGTTGAGGCCTGGGTGATCCTTAAACCTCCATACATGGAGGTGCTGGGCACATGCAGCTTCCTCCAAGTAAGGCGTCTATGTGTCTGGTACACAATTCAATGTTTTTTGATCACCCTGAGTATGATTGACTCCATGCAAACCTGAATTCAGGTGTTTATTGTAGAGTCTGCAGCTACTGGGTTGATTGCAAACTGTCTGTTGGTAGCTGTGGCCTGTCTGGATTCTGCAGTGTGTTTATGAGCACAGATGTTAGGGGTAGGTTCTTTACTCAGCGAGTCGTGAGTTCATGGAATGCCCTGCCAGTAGCAGTGGTGGACTCTCCCTCATTATGGACATTTAAGCAGGCATTGGATAGGCATATGGAGGATAGTGGGCTAATGTAGGTTAGGTGGGCTTGGATCGGCGCAACATCGAGGGCCGAAGGGCCTGTACTGCACTGTATTCTTCTATTCTATTCTATTCTTCACTTTACTGATGACTGAAAGTAGACTGATGGGGCCATAACTGGCCAGATTGGATTAGTCCTGCTTCTTATGTAAAGGACATAGATGGGCAATTGGCAATTGGCAATTGAGAGAGGCTGTTATATGGTAAATCTGCAGGTTTCCTTGCCCATGTTTGACCTGATGCCAAAATAGAAGACTCCTATTTGATTCATACATAATCAGTACTTAATGTCCAGCCGTGATTGCCCAGAGAGCAGTTAAGCACCAACCACATTGCTGTGGGTCAGCAGTCACATGCGGGACAGACCAGTTAATAATGGCAGTTTCCTTGCCTAAGGGCATTGTGAACCAGATGTGTATTTACAAAAATCAAAGATAGTTTCATGGTCATTCTCACTGAGAATAGATTTCATTTCCAGAATTTGTTTTAATAATAACTTGAACTGGAAATCCACCAGGTGCTCTGCTGGGTTTGGAAACCATTGTGCCTTAAAGCTATGAGATACAGGTAAACTCATGTAGTGCCACTGGACTGTAGCGTTACTTTTTCATTAAAGAGAGATGATTGGGGTTGCTTTAACCTTAGGTTCACCATGCCTCAGATGAGGAGACAGATTGAGAAGGAGTGTCTGGTGTCACTGTGCATCAGAAAACAAGTCTTCCAGCCACCTGAGCTAACCAACCCCCAGTAATGAGCAAGTGATGGAGAGAATAAGGTGACATTGACATTAGTAGTCAGGCGATAGATTCTAGAGAATGGAGAAGGAGTATTCTGGATCAGAGAGAAAGGTTCTGTCTCCCAGTCTATCAAGCATTATCTTATAAATGCAGGGCACATTACAGAAACCTCCTGGGGTCCGGCTATAGTCACTCTGATGGAAACAAAACTTTCTGAACATTGACCAGGCCACAAGGTACCTGAAGAGCCATCCAGATTGGATCCAAAATTAGAACCAAATCTGAAACCAACTCCCTGAGCATTAGCCTGGGCCTCTGGATTCCTGTGGAACAGTAACATTACCACTCTGCTCCCATCTGCCTGTCTAGAACAGGAAAGACCAGAACAAAATGTTCAGCAAGCCAGGAATGGAGAGATTGTTGGCAGCATATCAATGTGATGAACATGATTAGAACTGATGGCTTGGTGTTTGATCATTGCTTTCACAGCACAATCCAGAGCGGCTGATGATCCAAATCCAACTGCAGATTATGGAAATATGAGAATGTTGCAGGTGAGTTCAGGTGGTTTTTGAGGATGTTGGATTCTGTCATGGGAAGGTTCAGTCTGATGGGACATGTCTGACCGTGTGTTTGAATCTTTTGTCACTGAGCGTCAGGTTTTAGTGTTAGAGTAGGAGGTATGACACAGACCAGTTCCTGAAATTGAGGGTTTATGGGGATCTTATGAAAAAGGAAGAGTAGTAAGCTGGTTGGCCCTTTCAGCCTGCTCCACCATTCAATAACATCATGGATGATCGCTGCATCTTTCATGAAAGGGAAGGTGTTTTTGTGGGCACTCTCCATGCTGAGGAATAGTGCCTCCTCCTGGGAGGAGCAGGAATAATGGGAGACTCCCATTTCATCAGAGGCCTCCTGCCTCTCCATGTGATCCGTTTTATCCCCATGCATGGCTGGGAATGTGTATCCAGGATCCTGTAACCCAAGGGCCACAGTGGGCCCTGTGAACACCTTTCCATTGTAATCTTTCATGTTTGCAGCTCATGAAAGATGACCTTATACCTTCATGGTTTGAGCCTGTGGCTGGTTGCATGAAACCTGCTTTGAGACAATTCCTCATCCCCCCAGCTGATTGGGATTTGATGCACATCCAGAACTTTATTTTTATAGCTGTCTGATTCCTTCTCCCATAGTCCCTGTGATTGGGTCACATTATTATCAATTTGGGAATATCCTTCACTTTCTGTTTCTCTGCACATACTTTATAAATCTGCTGGGCTCTGACTTTATTGCTGCTCCTGATTTAAATATAGTGTGTGGGGCTGATTGAAGAAATAACTAAAGATGGTGCATTATCCCAGGGAACTCAGAAACCAGTTACAGTTACAATGTTTTAAACATTTCTTTATATTTCATTCCAGAACTCAGGGGATTTTCTGGAAGATTCCAATGCTGTGTACTCGGTGAGAATTTAAAATTTTACGACATGGGAAAATTGCAAACATCCTTACATTGTGCATATGTTACTAGGTCCCAGTTTATAATATTTCTCTGTTTTCTGTTAGACGTTAAAGCCAGTGGATCAGTCTGTTTACAACAACCTTAAAGGTATATTTCTGGAACATTAACAAGGGCTCAGGAGGAGCTTGTGGATCTGTTACATTTTGCATCCATGAGGAAAAGTGTGGGAAAGTTTCATTGAAATGAGCAGCAACACTGCATAAAGCAGCAGAGAGTAGTTAGTCCCATGTGGTGGCAGGACATCATTGGAGCTGTGTGTCACTGTGTGGGAAAGAATCTTTGAGATATCATTAACACACACAAACACAAACTTTCCCATGAAAGGCTCCCAGCCACAGGCTCAAACCATGAGGGTATAAGGTCATCTTTCATGAGCTGCGAAAGATTACAATGGAAAGGTGTACACAGGGCCCACTGTGGCCCTTGGGTTACAGGATCCTGGACACACATTCCCAGCCATGTATGGGGATAAAATGGATCACATGGAGAGGCAGGAGGCCTCTGATGAATTGGAAGTCTCCCATTATTCCTGCTCCTCCCGGAAGGAGGCGCTATTCCTCAGCATGTAGAGTGCCCACAAAAACACTTGCCCTTTCATGAAAGATGCAGTGATCAGCCATGATGCTATTGAATGGTAGAGCAGACTGAAAGGGCCAACCAGCTTACTGCTCTTCCTTTTTCATAAGATCCCCATAAACTCTCAATTTCAGGAACTGGTCTGTGTCATACCTTCTACTCTAACACTGAAATCTGATGCTCAGTGATAAAAAACTCAAACACACGGTCAGAGATGTCCCATCAGACTGAACCTTCCCATGACAGAATCCAACATCCTCGAAAACCACCTGAACTCACCTGCAACATTCACATATTTCCATAATCTGCAGTTGGATTTGGATCATCAGCTGCTCTGGATTGTGCTGTGAAAGCAATGATCAAACACCACGCCATCAGTTCTAATCATGTTCATCACATTGATATGCAAATAATGAACAATTGTCCTTCATAGCCCCAGGGTGGTAAGAACAACCCCATTCTTGACTGACATTGTCTCTGGGGTACACACACTCTGCACTGGCTGGTGAGACAGCTGGGAGCTTCCAGGCAGGATTCACTGAGTTACCTCCTGGATAAACCCTGAGCATCTGAAATTATCCTTCGCTGTTGTATTTGTTGAAAGATTGATTTTGGAAACTAATAATGTTTTTAATTTTGTTTGGACAGGCTCTAAACAAATGCCTGAAGCCTAAGCTACTGAAGCAATCCTTCCATATGATGCATGGGTCCAGGAACATAAGGATTATCAGATACTGACTGCAGTGCACTCTCCCCAGACCATGCCCCGTTGTTGATAGAGATTGTAAATAGTTAAGGCTTCGGCAGTGAACCTGTTACAATATCTGTTCCTTACCCTGTCTGGCCTCATGGGACTCCAGAATTTAATTTACTTAACTCATATCTCTCCACTTGGCACTTCAGAGTGGGCAATAAATGCTGACCAGCTATTGATAACGATGAACAAATGGAAGAAAAACCTCACTAGTTACACACCGAAAATGACTCATTTATCTCAGCTTTCTCTTTCCTTTTGTGAATCTATCCTCTATTCATGATAATAAAATCCCCCCTTCAACATGAGCTCTTATTGTATGGTGTAACCTTTGATGAGCTTTGAAAATATAAATGTCCCACATTGACAGAGCGACCTATCTCCACATTGCTTGTTATTAAGTTTTGAGAAGATTTGTAGCTCAAGTTGAAGAGCTGGCTGTAGGTTTGCTCACTGAGCTGGAAGGTATGTTTTCAGATGTTTCATCACCATATTAGGTAACATCATCAGTGAGCCTCTGGATGAAGCACTGGTGGCTAGGCCCAATTTATATTTATGTGTTTAGGTTTCCTTGGGTTGGTGATGTAAATTCCTATGGTGATGTAATTTTCTGTTCTTTTTCTAAAGGGATGATAAATGGGATCTAAGTCAATGCCTTTGTTGATAGAGTTCCAGTTGGTATGCCATGCTTCTAGGAATTCTCAAGCATGTTTCTGTTTGGCTTGTCCTAGGATGGATGTGTTGTCCCACTTGAAGTGGTGTCCTCCCTCATCTGTATGTAAGAATATTAGTGAGAGTGGGTCATGTCTTTTTGTGGCTAGTTGATGTTCATGTATCCTGGTGGCTAGTTTTCTGCCTGTTTGTCCAATATAGTGTTTGTTACAGTTCTTGCAAGGTATTTTGTAAATGACATTAGTTTTGCTTATTGTCTGTATAGGGTCTTTCAAGCTCATTAGCTACAGTTTTAGCATGTTGATGGGTTTGTGGGCTACCATGATGCCAAGAGGTCTGAGTAGTCTGGCAGTCATTTCTGAGATATCTTTGATGTAGAAGAGAGTGGCTAGGATTTCTGGATGTAATTTGTCTGCTTGTTGGAGTTAGTTGCTGAGAAATCGGCAGACTGTGTTCATTAGATACTCGTTCTTTTTTAATACACTGTATAGGCAATTTTCCTCTGTTCTGCATAGTTCTTCTGTGCTATAATGTGTGGTGGCTCATTGAAATAATGTTCTAAGCAACTTTGTTTGAGGGTGTTGGGATGATTGCTTCTCTAGTTCAGTATTTGGTCAGTATGTGTTGTTTACCTGTAGACACTAGTTTGAAGTTCCCCATTGGCTGTTCACTCTACTGTGACATCTAGGAATGGCAGATTGTTGTTATTTTCCTCCCCTTCAGTGAAGTTTATGCCAGTAAGGGTGTTATTGATGTTCTTGAAGGTTTCCTCTAATTTGTTTTGTTTAGTGATGATAAAGGTGTCATCCACATCGCAGACCCAAGTTTGGGTTGGATGGTTGGCAGAGCTGTTTATTCGAGTGTCTGCATTACTACCTCTGCTAAGAATCCTGGTATTGGGGATCCCATAGGTGTTCCGTTGGTTTGTCTGTACTTTTGTTGTTGCAAGTTAAGTGGGTGGTAAGGCATAGGTCCACTAGCTTGGCAACATTGTCCTTGCTGATGAGGTTGGTGGTGTTTGGTGTATGTGTCTTTGATTTTTCTAATAGTGTAGTCAGTGTTTCCTTGGCCAGGTTGATATTGATGGATGTGAACAGGGCTGTTACATCAAAGGAGACCATTATTATCATCCTCTTCTATCTTGGTGTCTTTGGTGGTGTTCAGGAATTCTTGGGTGGAGTGGATGAAGTGGTGTGAGTCACTTACAGATTGGCCAAGGAGCTACGCCAAAGACTAAAACACTTAATAGAAGACTCACACCATCATGGTCGCCGACAAATGTCATTTACAAAATACTGTGCAAGGACTGTAACAAATACTACATTGGACTAACAAGCAGAACACTAGCCACAAAAGGACATGACCCACTCTCACTAATATCCTTACACACAGATGAGGAAGGACACCACTTCAAACGGGACAACACATCCAGTCTGGGACAAGTCAAACTGAGAAAAAGAACAGAAAATGACATCACCAACCCAAGGAAACATCACCACATAAATAGAAAGTGGACCATGCCACCAGTGCTTCATCCGGAAACTCACTAATGATGTTACTTAGTATGGTGGCGAAACATCTGAAAATGAACCTGCCAGTTCAGCAAGCAAATCTACATCCATGTATCTGCTGCTCTTGTTCTTCTAGATGGAAGTAGTCATGAATTTGAAAGGTATTATCTAAGGACCTTTGGTGAAGTTCTGCAGTCCATCTTATGGAAGGTACATACTGCTGTTACTGAGGGAGTGGATGTGGTGCCAATCAAGCAACTGTTTTGTTCTGGATCGTGTGAAGCTTCTTGAATGTTGTTGAGATGCTTAAAGAACAGGTGTGTTGTAGATCACATGGTCCACACTGTCATGGGTGACAAGTCCTCACAACCTCTGCACCTGGACAGTGTTACAGTCTGTGTGCATTGTTCTGTGTCTGTAACTGTATAATGCACAGCCCCTTGTTTCTACTCTTCATTTAAGATAACAATTGTATTTTTAAAAATTATCAATGTATAGTCTGGTCATCTCTCTTTCTCCACAAAACAAGTAATTTGGAATCACTTTATTTTAAACCATCTCCAAACGCTGTGTGTAATTTATTTTACTATAATGAGGCAGGTTTGATCAGACCAACAACTACACTTAGAAGGACAGATTAAAAAACCCAGGTCAAAGGGTATGTTGCTCAATGACCCTGAACCAGCCCCTCTGCTGATTGAACATGGAGCTAAAGGTACTCTTGGTCAGGCTTTGGGGAATCAATGTTCACATCCCCTTGAATTAGCATCTTTGCCACTTTTTATCTGAATGCATCTGGAACTTTCTGTGTGCATGTTAACCTTTTAAACCATCCAATTATTTCAAAGGTGCCTCTTTTCCAAAGGATGGTTTTTACAACACCCTGCCATGATGTTGCATTTAAAATTGGGTGAGACGCAGTAAATACAGTGGAAATTCTGCCCATTCCCTTCTCTCCTAGTCCCTAACAAAGGTTCTGTACGATTTGCTTTGGTAATCCCCTGTTCTCATTGGTACATACTCCGATGACACTTTCCCTCTTGTGCCTCCTCGCCCAGTCACCCCTTGACCAGCTGGGGCTCCAATCCCAGTTTGAATAAAATGCACGGGTTCAGGGTCAAGCCCATGCCCCATGGTCTCCCTCCCTGGGGCTGAAAAGTCAAATGATGAAATGAAGAGAAGTGAGAATGAGGCAGGAACTTGTCTCAGACAGAAAGAAAGAACATGTTTGACCATCAAATAATACAGCAACAGAAGGGGGCCATTTGGCCCATAGTGATGATACTGGTTCCTCGATCGAGATATCCAATAAGCCCCACTGGTCAATTTCAGAAATCCCACCTTTGGTGAAAGAGGAAACTGCAGTGAACCTTTACTCAGTGTTACATTTATTTTAAGAGTGAGGCAATAAAACCACAAACCTCTGAACCCAGTCCAATCCGTTTCAATATTCTCTGTGTTTTAGAACCTGAAATTGAGGCCCTGCACTCACAAACCCTGTCCAAAGCCTCCACATCCTTCTGGTAGTGTGGTGACCAGAACTGTACACAATATTCCAAATGTGACCAAACTAAAGTTCTATCCAGCTGTAATATGAGCTGCAGCTTCATCTAACAGGCAGCTCTCCCCTAGTCCCATCTCCCATTATCCTGGAGAGGGAAACACCAACACAAACCTGGTTTGATGATTTGAAACCCACCATGACACTCACACAGACATTTCAGAATGTGTTTCTTTTTTAAGGTGCACTGGGTGTTAATGTGGTTTTGAGTGAAACCAGCAAAGGCTCTCAGTTTCATTCTCTGCGCAATGTTGCTCAAAGTGACCCCAACTGCAATATTGATAATTCCTGTTTTCATTCCCAAAGCGATCTTTCATCATCCTGAGCTCCCTTTAATTCCCTTGTTTTATCCACTGTCTCATCATGGGAGGTGCATGCTTGGGGAGGACAGAAGCAGACTCATTGGTGAAGGGACTCAGGTTGAACTGTTTGCCAGATCTGACTGTGTGGGATCACAGCCTGACTCAGAGTTTGCCGAATGAATGTTGTTGCATGGACCAATCCAAGGAGGCAGTCATGAGGGATTTGGAGCAGATTCCAGGAAGCTAATTTGACCGGCACCAATCCCTCGGAGAATTGACCTGAGATCTCTTGATGTGAAAACAGGGCCATTAGCAACTCAGAATTGACTGATGTTCTTTGTCAATGACACGTTTGCACTATGCAAAGGATATAAAGGATTGTCAGGCAGTTCTCTGGTTAAATGATGTGAGTGTGCAGGAGCAGAGAGCTCTTTGTTCCAGCCCCAGTCCCTGAGTCAGCAACATTAAGGTCTCTGCTACAAAAGAGCACATCCCATCCATTTACACTCCCAGAGGCCTGAAATGGTCTGGGCAATTGACAACAGAATCAGAAGTGGGAAGGTTCATCAAACAGGGTCAGGGCAGGGGAACCACTGACCCTTGAACTCCCCAATCCCCCATCCAGCTCCAACATTCCTGAGGCTCACAATGAAGCCAGTGAGCTGCTTCACCAACATGTGTACTGACCCAATCCGATGTTCCTCTTTCTCCAGCATTGACTGGATCCTAATTAGATCCCAAGGATTGATCCCAGGAGATCTTGATGCCTCAAGCTCAGTGTGTGTGTCTGGTTTTTAGGCATAATAACAGTTCTGGAAAAGCAATATTGAAGAGGGAGCTGGTTGGAGAAGGGAGAGGAAGGGGCCAGGGCGAGAGAAATACATTGTGAGATTCTGAAACGATATTGACCCCCATCCATTTAGACCAATGAGATGGTCAGCCATTAAAACCCCAGCAAGACATGGCTTCTGAGGAAAATATTGAGGGCGATGGCAGTGGGGGGAATGGCCACCACAGAGAGGGCAGGAAATAATGGGATGGAGGGGCACAGAGAAATAGAAGAAGTTTGGGGAAAAGGTGGGAGGGAGGAGCTCAAATGGAGGGAGGGAGTACATGGAAAGAACAAAAATAGAGGAGGGGAAACATAAGAGGGTAAGGAATAGAAAGTTTAAAGATGGGATAGCAGGGATAAGAGGGAAAAAAGAAGGAGTGCTCAAATCCTACTCTATGTTCTTATGTTGGAAAAATGAGAGCAACAATTTTTGGTATGCTTTCCTTTATTGGTCAGAATATTGAGTACAGGAGTTGGGAGGTCATGTTGCTGTTGTACAGGACATTGGTTAGGCCACTGTTGGAATATTGCATGCAATTCTGGTCTCCTTCCTATCGGAAAGATGTTGTGAAACTTGAAAGGGTTCAGAAAAGATTTACAAGGATGTTGATAGGGTTGGAGGATTTGAGCTATAAGGAGAGGCTGCACAGGCTGGGGCTGTTTTCCCTGGATCATTGGAGGCTGAGGGGTACCTTATAGAGGTTTACAAAATTATGAGCGGCATGGATAGGGTAAATCAACAAAATCTTTTCCCTGAGGCCGGGGCATCCAGAACTAGAGGGCATAGGGTTTAGGGTGAGAGGAGAAAGATATAAAAGAGACCTACAGGGCAACCTTTTCACACAGAGGGTGGTACGTGTATGGAATAAGCTGCCAGAGGATGTGGTGGAGGCTGGTACAATTGCAATATTTAAGAGGTATTTGTATGGGTATATGAAAAGGAAGGGTTTGGAGGGATATGGACGGGTGCTGGCAGGTGGGACTAGATTGGGTTAGGATATCTGGTTGGCATGGACGAGTTGGACCGAAGGGTCTGTTTCCATGCTGTACATCTCTATAAGTCTATGACTAGCAAAATAAAACCAACTGAAACTGCACAATCAGGCAAGATTAAAACATCAGTGAAAACAGGAACCAAGCCTAACACACTGAGGAGCAGGCAATGCCTGAGTGGGATTATCACAAGACGATTAAACCAGAGACCCAGGCAACATTCTGAGGGTGTTCCAAATTTAATGATCAAACTGTCAGTATTTTTTCCCAACGATGTGACAAATGTCTCCAGTTTAAGGCATGACTTGCCTCATCCTGGTCAAGCTCAGCTCTGCCTGGGGCTGTCCATTGACCCAGTGTTGGCTGTTAACTGGGTAATCCCAATAACCAGACCCAGTGCTGAGGAAGGAAAAGTTGAGATTCCAAATCAGGATGGGCTGGGACCTGGAGAGAACTCTTCAATTCAAGCTGCTCCCAAAATGTCCCTGTTATTGTTCTGCACAATGTTAGAGGGAGCAGCAGAGGGCAGTGTGCTCCAAATAATCTCAGTGAGAGACTGCACTGCCTCCGGCACTTTCCACCCCCATGCTGAGCTGCTGCACTGCCTGAGTGCCCAGTAATCACAGGGTCTGGGAGGGTCTGAGTGCCCAGTCATCTCAGGGTCTGGGAGGGTCTGAGTGCCCAGTCCTCTCATGGTCTGGGAATATATGGACATGGGACAGTTGTTGTTGTTGAGGAAGCCTGAATCTGGGTGAATGTGAAGTTGAAGCCGAGATGATTCTGCTCGAATGAGCTGTTGACTGCTCCTTGCTGCAGAGTGAAAGGGTCCTGTTGAACTACAGTTTCTTGACCATTTTATAACTGAGTACTCTGAGCTCCTTTCAGCAGCTGTCACTGTCGGCTGGCTGCTTCCTTGTCGGTGAAAGTGAACCTCAGCATAATGACATTCCCCTTCAGCTAGCTGGAATCGAACACAAACATCACTCAGTAATCATCTCACAGACACCGGGAGGTGCTCATTTGTACACAGCAAGATCCCAGCAGCAGCGCTGAGCAGATAGTCTGCTTTGGTGAATGTTGGGGAATGGACACGCATCACCCAGGGAGTTCAGCAGAACCTCTCTGCTCTCTGCCAAAGTATTGCCCAGGATGTTTTACATCCATCCGAGGCAGCAGAGAGGATCGAGATTTCACTCCTCGCCCAAAAGAGGGGCAGATTTTACTGAGCAGCACTCCCTCAGTACTGCCCTGGAGGGTCAGCCCAAAATCTGTGCTCAAATCTGTGACTGAGGCTTGAATCGACATCCATCTGAATGGGCATCAAGAGACTCCCTTCTGAGCCCTGGTTGGTATCCAAGGATGTTGGGATCATGATCTGGGAGGGAAAAGCTGGAACACTGGCTCATCCCCCCTTAATCTCGGGTGCTGAGGTCAATGAAGCCAAGCTCCTCTCTCCCCCCAACTGCAGTCAGCTCAGTTGGAGCAGAGCAGGGATTGAATCTCCCTGACCCAAGGTTTGTTGTGGGTTTCAGCTCCTCACAGACACCAGACAGCAATCGGTTGGATACTGAGGGAAGGAAGAACATTGGGGATGGTGAAGGAAGGTGGAACTGAGATTGAATTGCATGTCCTGGCTCATTCCCGCTTCTTAATCTCAGCCCTCAGAGAGTCCCCCTGCACCTGAACAATCCATTAGGAGGAACACAGACCCCAGGGCATTCTGTCTGTGATGGTAATCCCACAAAATGTGAGAGCATTTCCCAAACACTGGAACATTGTGGACATTTCTGTCCAGGCAACTTGTCCCAAGACTAAAAAGGAAATGATTGATTGCTCTTTGATTATTTTCAGCCAGAACCTGTTGTGGAACACAGACTTTCTGTGTGTTACAAGCAATGATTTGTTATCGTTCTGGTAATACTGAAGTTACTCCAGGATGTGGCTCTTGTTTATCAAAATGCAGCAAAAACCAACAGCGGTGTCCCATTTCCTTACCACAACAGGTAAGGAAATTCATTCTGAATTCAACTAATGGTTGTTTTCAGCGAGGTACTGCTGCTCGCTCACTGCTCCGTGTTCGATCTGAAAGAAAACAGAATGAAACCTCTTCAGAATGGAGCCAAGTCATGATCGAGCTCTTTAAACCAGGAAAGATGGTGAGGGGAAAATGCCAGTGTGACTTTGAGCAGTTTTAAAGGAAGGTAACTGGTGGGAATCCTGGACACTACTCTCCGTTATAACGTTCATCATGTCAATCAAACTCAACACAGAGCACCATCGGCTAATAACACCTACATTAGATCTTTTAAAGAGTTATTGTGCTCAACCCTAAAATCCTGTTCTTTATCAGTGACCCTGTACGTCCCTCGTCCTCAAATACCTGCCCAAACCCCTCTTCACATTTGTTATGGAATCAGCTTCTAACACCTTTTTGGGGAGTGTGTTCCAGATCTCAGCATCTCTCTCCAGTGAAAACATTTCTCCTGATCTCTGCTCTACCTTTTTTTTTTGTAATGAATAATGTGCAAAGCTTTCATCTTAAAATTTGGAATGACTTATCAACATGCATTTGTGTATCAAGATCCTTTGGAAAGGTAAAATAATTCTGGAACGGTGATTCAATGCAGTCGTACCAAGACGACATATGACCAACTTCAAGGAGTTGGGAGATTCTTTGGAGCATTACAGAAATAAGTCGGATATACTTCATGACAGAAAATGTAAATGAATTGAGCTTTTAATTTTGTTTTGAGTTCAGTCAAGTAAAGACTAGAGATAAAATTGAAAACAACCATTAGTTGAATTCAGAATGAAGTTTGACTTTCTCTGTCAGCTGGAGTTTTCTGTGAAGAAGAAACCAGTCATCACAGCAGCAAAGTTTTTCCAGTTTGTGAATGTTCCCAAACAAGGAGAATTTGGGACAGAATCTCCAGCAAGTTTAATTTTTTTTTAAAAAGTTGTGCCATTGGAACAGTAATAGCTTCATGCAATTGGATTCAGACAAAAATCATGGAATTGCTTTGAGTTCAAAACAGAGAAATTAGCAGGAGTCAGTTCATTTGGAAAGTAAATAATTGAGATTGGAGTATAATTTCCCGGGAATTGTGTCTCTGTAATGGATGGTGATGGGAATGTGAGTGAAACATTGTTTTAATGAGTGTGTTATGGTTCTTCTCACTGTAATAGATATATACAAACAACGTGGGGTGTTTTTTTCTCTCTTTCGTGCAATAAACCTAAGTTCCATTGTTAAATCTGCAGCCTCATGTGAATACATCCCAGTGAGTGACCATGACGGTAAATTGAGTCAATTAGACAAATGGCCTGCTCTAACCATTAGTTTATTAATCACTTCAGAAATCTAACCATGTAAAATGGATATTTGGACCTGAGAGTAAGTCTTGCCAAATATTGTGATAATGACTGAATTAATTTGCTTTCCATCTATTGTTGCTTACACAGTGTTTTAATCTTCAGCAGGGCTCATAAATAATTTTTACACATTAGATTTATTGCACATTTACAAGGCTGTAATCTTCACACTCTTGGTGCTAATGGATTTCACACTTTTCATCATGGATTTTGAGACCAGCTTAAAATCAAAAAGGATGATCCAAAAACTTGGACCATTTGCTATAAAGAACAGAATTTATGTAAATAAAGGAAAGAGTGTGAACAAAGCTAGAGGGAATGCTGGGAAAGTTGGCCAAGTTGTTGTTTCTCATTGTGAAAGGGAGAGATTTATTCAAGAAACTTGCTTCACTTTCAGTTGGTTAAGGCCAAGAAAATACTGATAGAGAGAACTTCACCAACTCACTGGGATGCTGCCTGGGATAGGCACATGCAAATACAAAAAAGACTTGTGAATGTCTTGATATCATTGGGAGGACCCAGATTACAGGGCTACGATCAAAGTATTTAAAACCTTTTAAAGGGGCAATGAATGAGATGGAAACAAACTATTGAGTAGGATGAAGAGACACAAAATACAAAAGAAAATATTGAGTCCAAAGCTTGGGAAATCCCTTCACTCAGAGTGTGGGGAGGCTCTGGGAGTCACTCCAAGTTAATCGCAGGTGTAGGATCAATGTCATTGTTCAGGGTTCGATTGGATAGGGTTGTGAGGATAAAGGGGATTGAATAAAGGGGATGGGGAACAAGACAGGGAAATGTGATTTGGACTTTCTGCTGATGAGGAAGTGAAAGGCCAGTATAGGCTGTTGGGCTGAGTGGTCTGGCATTCACTTGGTCATCCCAGCAGGAGGCACTGTGCTGCTAGTGACCCCTCAGCAGTAAGGCAGACCCTGACACTGGACTCATTGGGAATGATCCAGTACCTAATGGGAATCCTGCAGGTGATGTCTAATGCTTGACCATTCAAAGCTTTCTGACTGTCACCAGCAGGTAGCTGTGGCCTGGTACTGGAGGACATGTGATACCAGAGATGAAGCAAACTGGTAGTGATTGGGCGTCTGGACATGTGGGATGGTCTTGACAGTCACTGACCCACCATGGATCTGTACGCTGCAGTGAGAATATCAGCACTCACTAAAAACAATCACCCCAATGTCGGAAACAATAACAGTGCAGTGACAGAATCAAACCCAAGATAAAATAGGATTTATTCTTGTGAGGAGTCCTTCACTGATGAATGCAGCTTTTGTTTCCAAAGGTAAAATGCAAGTAGGACAATGTAGATCAAGACAGTGAAGCCCAGAATGGTGCCAATGATTAAAATGGGATCTGAAGTCAGGGAATACCATGGGAAGATCCTTCTGTAAAAAATCAGAATGTTACACACACAGTCACTTCAGGCTGAGCAATGTCCAAGATTGTCACCACTAACTTTGAGATCCTCAATACAGTAACTCCCCTCGCAAACCCCCAAAGTCTGTCAATATCAACAAGGCACAAGTCAGTAGTGTTATGGAATACTCCCCACTTGCCTGGATGAGTGGAGCTCCAACAATCAACAAACTTGACACCACTGAGGACAAAGCAATTAGCAACATTCGCCACCAAAGCCACAAGCATCCACTGCCACCACTGCTCATTCTCTACTCTGCAATATGTACAAGAAATACTGCAGAAATTCACCAAAGATCCTCAAACAGCGCCTTCCAAACCAATGATCTCCTCCATCTAGATGGACAAAGGCAGCAGCTCCATGGGAACACCACCTTATGCAATTTCCCCTCCAAGCCACTCCCTATACTTCCTTGGGAATACCTGGCCTTGATGACCATTCTGCTCTTCCAATGATGAAGCACAGCAGCCGGGTGCTCCCTTCCCTATTCACACCAGTGTTCCTTCCCATTGACTTGCTAGTTCCATTAAGCTGGCTCCTTGCTCCATAGGTGTAGCTCCACACTTTGCAGCTGTATACAACAGTATCATTGAGAGTCACATTGACAAGGCTCAGAATGTAACTGTTCCTGCGGACATTCCTGGAAAGCTGAACACGTCGTGGAAACCCTGGGCCTTGGTGAGGGTGCCATTCACAAAGTGGCTTATCACCCACTCCCTGTTGCTGCCAGGTCGCTGGTAGTGCCAGTGGACATCAGTGTCAATCACACTGGCACTGTGCATGGCACACTGGAACTCGACAGTTTCACTCTCTGCTACCTTGCTGACCACTGGATCCTGAATGAGGACTGGATCAGCCAATAGATTTGTTCAGATCAAAGAGAAAAAAAATAAGGTAAATGGATTTGTAACATTGTATAAAATATCCTCCTGGTTAAATGATGGTTTGCAAAGGACGAACTGAAGCTTCCTCTCCGGATATTGCTGTTCGTAATTTGAGACGGAATGATTTGAAACATATCCATCAGCTGAATGCTTTCCAATTTTCTGCTGTGATTCATTTTGCGAATAAACTATCAAGAAGAGAATTTCACAATGCTCACAGCTGACTGATTGGAAGAGAACGAGCAGCCATTTAAAAAGTTTCATTATCACTGAAAACTGAAAGGAAAAAGTTGAAAGTTTCAAACAGCTTGCAATTACTGATTCACTGTTGCTCCATCCGATTCTGTATCCTAACAGTGTGCAAGGTTGTGGGGAGAGAGCAGGACATTGGCAATTGGGAATGATGCTCATTGAAGAGTCAGTGCAGACAGGATAAGCAGAATAGCCTCCCTTTACACTTGCCTGGATGGGTGAAGCTGCACCAGCACTCACAAAGCTTCATGCCATCCAGGACAAAGCAGCCTGCTTGATTGGCATCACAACTAACACTGATGCACAGCATGTACCTTCTATAAGATGCTCTTCAGTAACTCACTAAGACTCGTTCAACAGTAGATTCTGAACCCACAGCCTGTCCTTTCTGAAATGGCAATGGCAGCAGATACATAGGACGTCACCTCCTTCAGGTTCCCCTCCAAGGTATTTACCATCCTGACTTAAAAATATATCATCCTCGTTCCTTCAATGTCATTTGGTGTTGGGGCATGTGATAAAATGGACTACAACAGTTCAGGAAGGCAGCTCACTATCACCTTTTCAAAACAGAGAAAATAGGGCAGCCGTAAGCCATTCAGCCCATTGTGCCTGCACCACCTTTCAACAAAATCATGGCTGACCATCCAACTCAGTCTCCTGTTCCTGCTTTCTCCCCGTGCCCTTTGATTCCTTTAGCCTTCAGAACTATATTGAATCTTTTCAAGGAAGAGTTCAATGTTTTGGCCTTAACTACTTCCTGTGGATGAGTATTTCTATAATGGAATTCAAAGAAGCAATCTGTTACAATGAATCCAAAATGTCTCCTTTACCCGTGAGCTTCATTCCATGATATCCTGGTCCAGAATGATTTCCTTTTTAATGATAATGTTGGTTTATTCCACAAACCATTACAGTTTCAGGTAATTGGCCAAATATATCCCTTATTCAACTGTACCTTGTTATACTCCTTGAGAAGTTTTAATCTCAGGTAATTATTATGCAACAGTGCAAGCTTGATAAACTGAATGGTCTCAGTCTGTGTGGTAAGTTATATTATTCTGCATGTAAGTTTATGATGTTGGTGATTATTGTTTTTGAGAATACAATAATACCCAAAAGAAAACAGAAGACTTAAAGGAAAGAAGAGACTGGAGTGCACTGTGCGGAATTGATGTAATGGGGTAAAGGATGTAACAGGGAGAAAGTGAGGGCTACAGATGTTGGAGATTAGAGTCAAAGAGTGTGGCACTGGAAAAGCACAGCAGGTCAGGCAGCATCCGAGAAGTAGGTGAGCCAACATTTTGAGCATAAGCTCTTCATCAGGAATGTAACAATAGTTTTAAAAATGGCATATTCACATTTGACAAAGAAAAGAAGCATAATGTGACTTATGACTTCCTCTGCCACAATTTAAAAATTAAGGAATTTGTGCAAATCAGTTGAATGGTCCCTAACTATAGGATTCATTGAGATGGTCATTTTATTCATCAGGATTTGCTGTTTGTTGATATCTCTGTTTCTCTTCAGGTGTTTTCCACTTCCTTGTCGGAAATACAGAATGACTGGTTTACAAATTCAGGTTCAAAGCAACAGCTTGCAGCAGCTGATATGGGAAAATAAACTTTGTTCAGGCATTAATTCACTTTTACTGCAGAGAAAATGACTCCACCTCAATTTCCAGAGGTCTGATAACTTCTGACTATAACCATCCATAATCTCAAGGTATGATATCAAGTGCTGGTGTTGGACTGGGGTGGACAAGATCAGAGGTCAGATGACACTAGGTTATAGTGCAACAGATTTATTTGAAATCACAAGGTTTCAGTGTGAATTTCTGCTATTGGAAGTAAATTATTAAATTGGAGAAGGTTCAGAAAAGATTTCCAGGATGTTGTAGGAATGGAGGATTTGTGTTACAAAAATAGGCTGAATAGGCTGGGACCTTTTCCACTTGAGCATTGGAGACTAAGGGGTGACCTTTATAAAATCACAAAGGGGATTGAGAAGATGAACAGCAAGGGTATTTTTCCCTCAGGTGGGGAAGTTCAAAACTAGAGGAGATATTTTTAAGTGGAAAAAGATTTAAAAAGGATATGAGGGGCAACATTTTGAAAACAGATAAAATGGTTCTTCCATGGAATGACCTGCCTGTGATGGATACAGTTATAGTTACATTTAAAAGAATTTAGATGTGTCCATGCATAGGAAAGTTTTGAAAAGTTATAGGCCAAATGCAGGCAAGTGAGACAAGTTTAGTTTGGGTGGCATGGAAAAGTTGGACTGAAGGGTCTGTTTCGATGCTGCATGACTCTAGGTTGGTAAAATATGTGGATGATGAGCCCTGGCCATAACAAATGGACGAACAAGAATAGAATGCCTACAATGCAGTAGCAGAGAATTCAACCCAACAAATGAGGTTTTCACTTTGTCCTAAGTCTCAGATCTTTCTGTAAAACTGTGAAACTTCCATAAGTGTTTTCCCAGTGTTGTTTTAGAATCATATTTGGAAGTTGTGCTCATCATTCTGAAAGGGGGTGTCTTTCTGGCCATATGAATGCTTTCATTATTTGTCAGTATCAAATAGTGTTAGTCACATAAGTCAAATCCACACCGACCCTCCAAAAAGCATCCCATCCAGACCTATTCACCCCTGTTTTATACCTGTCACCCAACATTTCCCATACCTACACCACCTAACCTTCTCACCGTTGGGCTGTGGGAGAACACTCGAATTGACACAGGGAGAATGTCTGTGTGGAGTTTGCACAGTCACCTTCCCACCTATCTTCCCCCCAGCTCCACCCCCATTTATCTCCCTTCCCTCTTCCCCCTCCACATTCTAGATAAAGGACTTATGCCTGAAATGGCAACTCTACTGCTGCTTGACATGCTGTGCTTTTCCAGCACCCTCCTTTTTGACTCAGTTACCTGAGGCTGGAATTGAATTAGAGTCCCTTGTGTTGTGAGGTAACAGTGCAAACTGCTAAGCCACTGTGCCACCCTGTGAGTAGTGGTAGAGGCTGCTAAACTACTGAGGCTTTGTATCACTATACTGTTAGGGCTCATAGAAGTTTTTGGAACTCTGGGATTGGCACAGGAAGTCAGGGGTTGTTCAGAAAAAGTTGTATGTCACCAATAATACAGTACAGCGAGAGTGTGATTGGTAATAATTTAGTACAACTGAGTGAGTGATTGGTGATAATTCAATACAGCTGAGAGAGTGATTAGTGATAATTCAGTACAGCTGACTGATTGGGAAAGCCCACAAACAGTACGTGTGAGATATAACTGACCCAGTTTAAAGCTCAGGGGAAAAGCCAGGGGTGGTTTTAGCACGGTGAAGAAGAGATTATGATTGTGGATGAATACAACAACATAGTTTCAGAGGTAAAGCAAGTATTGATTCAGGAAAGCAACAAGAGGTCTCCTCCTAATTGCTATTTCTGTTGTAAACATCAGCCCTGTAAAGCTTTGCGGAAGACACAAGATATTAGGGAAGCCTCCCTTCACCTCTCGCTGCACCCCACTCCTGGCTCGGGGCCTTTCTTGCCGCTTCACTCAGAAAGACCTGGAGACGCGAAACAAAATCCTCTCCATCGCCCACACCGGCAATGCACATGTGCAGCAATGCCAATCATCCAACTTCGCCCTTAACTCCACACCTGCGCATTACATCGACCTGCGCTGGCGAGATAGGGGGTTTCCTAACCGTGGGGACTGCTGGGTACAGCCGCTGCCATTGACATCCGTAACATCAATTTTTACCTGCTTTCTTATTGTGCATTTATGTGGTTAAATAATTATTTATCATGAAAACCGTGATGCACATCACAAACTGATGTGACTTTTCAACACACAGTTTCCTTAGGGTGAAGTCTTACAGCATTGTCACAACATAATTGTTGCCAAAGGTATGGTGACAAAGCAGGTGATAAAGTGTTGAGAATTGATGACGAGAAGTTATTGGATAAACTATTGTTTCTCCAAGTTGACAAAATACCAGGACTGATGAGATGTGTCCAATGATACTCAATGAAGTGAAAGGGGAGATTGTGGAGATGTTGGCCTTTCTTCCTCAGCCCTTCCTTAACTCAGAAGAGGGATGAAAAGAATGGAAATTTGCAAACATCATGCTCTTTTTGACAAAAGGTTGTAAATTAAGCTCAGTTATTATGGGCCAATCAGTGATTATCAGTGAAACAGCTATTTTGGATAGAATTGTTTATCGCATAGAAAAATTTGGTTTGGATAGGAACTGTTAGCATTATTATAGACAGGCCAGATCCCCTCAAAACATTTCAAGAAAGTAGCCCAGACCTTAAGTTTGCTAGTGGTCTTAAGCAGGTGTAAAGTGGATACAGGAGAGATGCTACTGATCAAACCACTTAGTTTTAAACAAAACAGAATTTATTTACAAGGTTACTGAATGAAACACAAAAAAAAGTACAGAATAACTTAACCTATCTGAAAACCCAATAGATTGTCCCATATTAATAATGCTGTTCCAAATACTTGCAACCAAACCCCATAAGCACACCTTGACACTAAAGGTAACATCAAACACAGAGTCTAACAAGAGAGAGGTCAGAGAGAGAGAGAGAGTGTGTACCAGTATGGACCTGCTTGTTTGGTCCAGCAGCTTCCAAACACCACTGCTAAAATCTAAATCAAACCAGAGAGAAGCTGAGCTTAGAAAACTGGCCACTCCCCTTTCATTGTGCAAGTTTTTTTAAAGTGAAAAGCCTTTTGCCTGAGGCAGGATCTGTTAGCTATAATCAAATTGGCCATAAAACCCTTCAATTTAGACTTTCAGAGTCTGTGTATTTTACAACCTCCCTGAAAAGAAAAGGCCAAGCTAACATAACCTTGTTAAAGGAGCAGCATGATCACACCAGGAGAAAGAGAGATAGAGAAATAAGAAGTGGTGAGATATTTAG
Organism: Chiloscyllium plagiosum; assembly: GCF_037043375.1. Lineage (NCBI taxonomy): Eukaryota > Metazoa > Chordata > Chondrichthyes > Orectolobiformes > Hemiscylliidae > Chiloscyllium > Chiloscyllium plagiosum. The sequence continues at coordinate 4,847,616 of NW_028270148.1, read as the reverse complement.
AAACAGAGACATGGAGAAATGATCAGGAATAGCGAGAGGCAGAGAGGGGACCACAGACCGAGAAATAAGAACATGATAGATTGACGGATAGAAAGAAAGCAAGCAAGGGACAGAGTGAAGAGCAGGGGAGGCCAGGCAGGGTGTTTGTACCAAAGGAATAAATAGAGCAAGTCAGGCAGCAAAAATGAGAGAAAAGTTAGTCTGATGCAAAACAAGCAGGGTGAATGAAAGGATGTGAAATAAGTGACAGATAAAATTTAATCCTGCTAAATGTGAGATGATGCATATTGGAATAATTAAGAAGACAAAGTAGTAGTCAATAAATAGGAGGATACAAGGATGCTGAAAGGAACAAAATGCTCTTGGTGTGCATACTCATTGATCCCTAAATGTGGCTGGGCAGATTAATAGACCAGTTAAGAGGGCATATGTGGTGGGGGTGGGGGAGGACTGCTGATGACCCAGTGATTATCGCTAGACCTTTAATCCAGAAACACAGCTTTTGTTCTGAGGATCCGTATTCGAACCCCACTTTGGCAGGTGGTGCAATTTGAGTTCAATTAGTTTCTGGAAATAAGAATGCAGTGATTATGAGGAATCCATTGCCGATTGTCAGAAAAATTACAATCTGGTTCACTAATGTTCTTTAAGGCAATAAACTGTCATCTTTTACATGATCTGCCCTACATCTGATTCCAGATCCGCTCTTAATTGCTCCCTAGGCAATTCTGGATGGGCAATAAATACTGGCCATGCCAGTGAAGGCCTCATCCCATCAATAAATAAAGAGAAACCTCACACAGCCATTATCACCAAACCAGGGAATCATTCCTGATTCAATAGCAAGTGTAGGAAGACATGCTGGGAGCAGCATCTGGCATCACTGAAAATGATAAGTCCCCGGGCCAGATGGGATTTATCTTAAGATTCTCTGGGAAGCTAGGCAGGAGATTGCAGATCTTTTGGCATTGATCTTTATGTCATCATTGTCTAAAGGAATAGTGCCACAAGACTGGAGGATAGAAACTGTTGTCCCCTTGTTCAAGAAGGGGAATAAAGACAACCCTGGTAATTAGAGACAAGTGAGCTTTACTTAATTTGTGGTTAAAGTGGAAAGGATTATAAGAGATAGGATTTATAATCATTTATAAATGAATAATTTGATTAGGGATAGTCAACATAGTTATGTGAAGTGTAAGTTGTGCCTCACAAACCTTATTGAGTTCTTTGAGATGGTTACCAAACAAATGGATGAGAGAAAAGCAGTTGATGTTGAGCATATGGATTTGAGTGAAGTGTTTGATATGGTCTCCTGTGGTAGACTATTGTCGAAAATACAGAGGCATGGGATCATAAATTGGCTAGCTGAAAGAAGACAGAAGGTGGTGGTTGATGGGAAATATTCATCCTGGAATTCAGATACTAGTGGTGTACTGCAAGAATCTGTTTTGGGGCCACTGCTGTTGGTCATTTTTATAAATGAACTAGATGAGAATGTAGAAAGGATGGGTTAGCAAATTTGTGGATGATACCAAAGTCAGTGGAGTTGTGGACAGTGCCAAAGGATGTTGTGGGTTACAGAGGGACATAGATAAGCTGCTGAGCTGGGCTGAGAGGTGGCAAATGAAGTTTAATGTGGAAAAGTATGAGGTGATTCACTCTGGAAGGAGTAACAGGAATACCGAGTACTGGACTAATGGTAAGATGAAGTCATGGTGCAGCTGCATATGGAGTATTACATACAGTTCTTGTCATCGTATTATAGAAATGACGAAGAAGCATTGGAAAGGGTGCTGAGGAGTTTTCCCAGGGATGTTGCCTGGTATGGAGGGAAGTCTTATGAGGAAAAGCTGAGGGAAATGAGGCATTTTTTGTTAGATAGAAGAAGGTTAAGAGCTGACTTAATGGAGACATACAAGATGATCAGAGGATTAGATAGGGTAGACAGTGAGAGCCTCTTTCCTCGGATAGTGATGGCTAGCATGAGGGGATATAACTTTAAATTGAGGGGTGATAGATATAGGACAGATGTCAGAGGTAGTTTCTTTACTCAGAGACTAATAGGGGCATGGAATGGCCTACCTGCAACAGTGGTAGATTCACCAATGTTAAGGGCATTTAAGTGGTCTTTGGATAAACATATAGATAATAATGGAATAGTGTAGGTTAGATGGGCTTCAGATCGGTTCCTGGGTTGGCACAACATCAAAGGCCTATACTGCACTATATTGTTCTATGTTTTTTGTTCTATGTTCAATGTTCTATCAATCTGATGTAGCTACAAACAGCATAAGCAGAAAATGATAGACAGCGTTTAGGAAGCCTACAAACAGTGGATCAGATTAAACCTCTGTAGTCCTTCCTCGTGTGGTTCTGAATAATGATGAACAATTAAACAACTGTCTGGAGAATGAGGCTCCACAATTACCGCCATCCTCAATGATAGAAAAGCCCAGTACACCAGTGCAAAAGATAAGGCTGAAGAATTCGTAGCAACCTTCAACCAGACATGCCAAGTGAATGATCCATTTCAGCCTTCTCCAGTGGTCCCCAGCATTACAGATATAGTCTTTAGCTAATTCAATTCACTTCACATGACATCAAAAATTGGTTGGAGGCACCGGATACTTCAAAGGCTGGGCCCTGACAACATTCCAGCAATACTGCTTCAGACTTGTGTTCCAGAACTTGCCCGCTCCCCTCGCCAGGCTCTTCCAATGCAGTCACAATACTGGCATCGATCTGACAATGTGAAAAATTGACCAGGTATGTGCATAAAAAGTAGGGCAAGCACAACACAGCTAATGCTGCCCCATATATCCACTCTTGATTATCAGTATAATGATGACAGGTGACCTCAATAGCTCAACAATAACCTGCTCAGTGATGCACAGTTTGGGTTCCATCAAGGCCACTCAGCTCCTGACCTCATCACAGCCTGGGTTCAAACACGGAGAAAAGAGCTGAATTCCAGAGGTGACAGTCCTTGATATCAAGGCTGCATTTGACTGAATGTGGCATCAAGGATCCCTAGCAAAACTACAATTAATTGGTATCAGGGTGCAAATTCTCCACTGGTTGGAGTCCTACCTGGCACATAGGAAAATGGTTGTGGTTGTTTGAGGTCTGTCATTTCAGCAACAGGACATCTCTGCAGGAGATCCTCAGGTTAGTATCCTTGGCCCAACCATCTTCATCTGCTTCATCAATTACCTTCCTCCATAATAAGGTCAGAAATGGGTGTTGACTGATGATTGCATCATGTTCATCATCAGAGGCTGAGAGCTGAACTTACTGAAGTTTATAAAATCACGAGGGCATGGATAGAGTGAATAGACAAGGTCTTTTTTCTCAGGGTACATGAGTCCAAAAATTGGTTTAAAGTAAGAGGGGAAAGTTTCAAAAGGGACTTAAGGGGCAACATTTTCATATAAAGTGTGACGTATGTATGGAATGAGAAGCCAGAAAGGGTGTATGAATAGGGGGTGTATATAGGGATGTTGGCTAAATTCTGCCAAATAGATTAGATTCCACACAATATGTAAACAGGCCCTTCAGCCCAACAGGTCCACACCAACCCTCTGAAGACTAACCCACTCGGATCCATTTTGCTACCCTAAGTTAACCCCTGACAAACACTATGGGCAATTTAGCATGGCCAATTCACCTGACCTGTACATCTTTGGATTGTGGGAGGAAACCAGAGCACCTGGAGGAAACCCACGCAAACACGGGAGAATGTGCAAACTCCTCACAGACAGTCACCTGAGGCTGGAATTGAACCTGGGTCCCTGGCGCCATGAGGCAGCAGTGCTAACCACTGAGCCATTGTCCACCCTATAAGACTTGACCTGTTAAGGATATCTGGTCAGCATGTATGAGTTAGACGTAAGGATCCATTTCCCCACTGTATAGATTTATGACTAATGAGGAGCAGGTAAGATTCACAATTTTGTTAAAAAAAGTAAACACCTTGAGACTGTTACAATTAGCCTGGATGTAGAGTCGAAAAGAATGGCACTAGAAAAGTACAGCAGGTCAGGCAGAAGGTACAGGGGAGTTGACGTTTCAGGCATTAACCCTTCATCAGGAGCATGGAGGGGGAGGGGGGTTGAGAGATAAATAGCAGGGTGGGAATGGGATTAGGGGGAAGATAGGTGGAAAAGTGATCGGTGGGCACAGGTGGGGGATACTTGTGATAGGTCAGTGGGGAGGGTGGAGCAGACAGGTGGGAGGGAAAATGGACATGCGGGAAAGGTTGAGGGCAGTGCCAAATTTGAGGTTTGAATCTGGAATGAGGTGGAGGGAGGAAGGGAGAGATTTGGAAACTGGTGATATCGATATTGATGCCGTGTGGTTGAAGGGTCCCAAAGCTTCAAGATGAGGCGTTCTTCCTTCCATTGGCAGGTGGCTTTGATTTGACAGTGGAAAAGGTCCAGGACTAGCATGTCCTTTGGGCAGCTGGAAGGGGAGTTGAAGTGGTTGGCCACAGGGCAATGGGTTGTTAGGTGTATGTGTCCCAGAGATGTCCTCTGAAGCACTCTGCGAATTGGCGTCCTGTCTCTCCAATATAGAGGAGACAACATCGAAAGCAACAGACACAATGGATGAGGTGGGTGGATGTACAGGAAAATGTCTGCCAGATGTGGAAGGTTTCTTTGGGGCCTTGGATGAAGGTGAGGGGGTTGGGGGGGTGAAGTGTGGCTGCAGATTTTACACCTCCTGCTGCAGCAGGGGAGGGTGCCAGAGTAGAGAGTGGGTTGGAGGGGGTACCTGGTACTAACAAGGGAGTCATGAAGGGAATGGTCTCTGTGGAACCTAGATAAGGGTGGGGAGGGAAATATATCCTTGGTGGTGGGGTCTGACTACAAGTGGGGAAATGGTGGAGGATAATCCATGGTATCTGGAGATTAGTAGGGTGGAAAGTGAGGACCAGGTGGATTCTATCCCTGTTGCTTTTGGAGGGGTGGGGTTTAAGGGCAGAGGTGCAGGAAATGGAGGAGATGGACAATGCCCTCCAATATTATTCAAGTAATATGCAATGTTCAGTGGCCAATCAAAAACCCAAAGGTTTCAACTTTAAATCCTTTAGTCAGAGAGAATGTGTTCAACATTCACCTCTTTACAATTTGGTTTGATGATGTATGAAATCATTTAAAGACCAACATGCACATCAAAATCAATTGTGATCATAACAGAGCAGAAGCACATTCTTTTACAAAAATTCTCACTGTTATCTAGGGCTCAATCAAAATCATATTAATCTCAATGATAAGGATGTTATGAAACTTGAAAGGGTTCGGAAAAGATTTATAAAAATGTTGCCAGGTTTGGAGGATTTTAGCTAGCGGTCGAATAGGCTGGGGCTGTTTTCCCTTGAGCGTCGGAGGCTGACGGGTGACCATATATAGGTTCATAAAATCATGAGGGGCATGGATAGGGTAAATAGACAAGGCTTTTACCTGGGCTAGGCGAGTCCAGAGCTAGAGGGTATAGGTTTAGAATGAGAGGGGAAAGATATAAAAGGGATCTAACGGGCAACATTTTCATGCAGAGGGTGGTGCATGTATGGAATGAGCTGCCAGAGGAATTGTTGGAGCCTGATATAGTTACAGCATTTAAAAAGCATCTGGATGGATATATGAATAGGATGGGTTTAGAGGGATATAGGCCAAGTGCTGGCAAATGGAACTAGATTAGGCTAGAAGATCTGGGTGGTATACATAAGTTGAACCAAAGGGTCTGTTTCTGTGCTGTATAACTCTATGACTCTATAATTCTATCAGTGTAGAAATCCATGATAAATCCAGTAGTGACTGGGGTTATTAATGGGAAAGTAAAACAGACACAGACAGAGTTTGAATAGAAAAAAAAAGACCTCTCATTAAGGAACAGGAACTGAGTGAAGAATCATGTTTGGTCTCCCCCTTGCTGAACAGCTCAGATTGATAAATTCTGTAGTCACTAAGCCAAATACATAAATCTCAGAGCAGAATCCAGGAGGGTCTGAGATACTGTAACACTGAGAGATCCTGGGGAAACCTTCTGAGAGTCCTGATGAAATTGTATGGAAACTTTCATCTTTCAGCATTTTGTTTTCAATTAGTCTCATGTTATAAACAGGCCACAATAAAAAAATTTATCAAAAACGCTTCTCTGATAATGTAAGCTATTCAAAGTTTATGCGAAGATTTGTAGCTCGGGTGCTCGTTGCTGTGGTTCTGTTCGTCGAGCTGGAAGTTTTTGTTGCAAACGTTTTGTCCCCTGGCTAGGCGACATCATCAGTGCTTGGGAGCCTCCTGCGAAGCGCTTCTTTGATGTTTCCTCCGGTGTTTATAGTGGTCTGTCCCTGCCGCTTCCGGTTGTCAGTTTCAGCTGTCCGCTGTAGTGGTTGGTACATTGGGTCCAGGTCGATGTGTTTGTTGATGGAGTTTGTGGATGAATGCCATGCCTCTAGGAATTCCCTGGCTGTTCTCTGTCTGGCTTGCCCTATGATAGTAGTGTTGTCCCAGTCAAATTCATGTTGCTTGTTGTCTGCGTGTGTGGCTACTAAGGATAGCTGGCCGTGTCGTTTCATGGCTAGTTGATGTTCATGTATGCGGATTGTTAGCTGTCTTCCTGTTTGTCCTATATAGTGTTTAGTGCAGTCCTTGCATGGTATTTTGTACACTACATTCGTCTTGCTCATGTTGGGTATCGGGTCCTTCGTTCTGGTGAGTTGTTGTCTGAGCGTGGCTGTTGGTTTGTGTGCCGTTATGAGTCCTAGGGGTCGCAGTAGTCTGGCAGTCAGTTCTGAGATGCTCCTGATGTATGGTAGTGTGGCTAGTCCTTTTGGTTGTGGTATGTCCTCGTTCCGTGGTCTTTCTCTTAGGCATCTGTTGATGAAGTTGCGCGGGTATCATAACGGCACACAAACCAACAGCCACGCTCAGACAACAACTCACCAGAACGAAGGACCCGATACCCAACATGAGCAAAACTAATGTAGTGTACAAAATACCATGCAAGGACTGCACTAAACACTATATAGGACAAACAGGAAGACAGCTAACAATCCACATACATGAACATCAACTAGCCACGAAACGACACGACCAGCTATCCTTAGTAGCCACACACACAGACAACAAGCAACATGAATTCGACTGGGACAACACTACTATCATAGGGCAAGCCAGACAGAGAACAGCCAGGGAATTCCTAGAGGCATGGCATTCATCCACAAACTCCATCAACAAACACATCGACCTGGACCCAATATACCAACCACTACAGCGGACAGCTGAAACTGACAACCGGAAGCGGCAGGGACAGACCACTATAAACACCGGAGGAAACATCAAAGAAGCACTTCGCAGGAGGCTCCCAAGCACTGATGATGTCGCCTAGCCAGGGGATGAAACGTTTGCAACAAAAACTTCCAGCTCGGCGAACAGAACCACAGCAATGTAAGCTATGTTCTAAAGATAGTTTACAATTGACATGGGAACTACAATGCAGGTAAATCTAATGCAGGTCAATGCAGAATTATGCTGGAGCTGCTTATTTGGAGTTTTGCTGAAGGGTTCATTCAGCACTGTGTGAAGACTGGAAGCAGCTACAGGCTTATATCTGGAAGAGGGACAAAGGTAACTGTGCAGCCAAATAGGTGTTCATGATTAACCGCAGACTGTATATTTACTATATATGTTCACCTATCCTGGGGGCTTTATTAGTCTGTGTGCAGAACATGGACAACAAGCTTTACTTTAGGAGTGGCATAACGCTCCTGGTGGAAATCAGTAACTGATACTTGACAATGATTAATGTCACAAACCTGATCAATAGAAATTAAAGTAATTAAACAAATTACTTGTTTATTTTTGCCTGATTGAAAAGACAGTGAGGATAAATGGAGAGGTGATAACAGTGGTGCATGGGGAGTTGTATTGAATTGAATTAGATTTATTATCACCACTCTCTGGGTGAAGACATTTCTTCTCAAGGGCCATTCAAGATGGACAACAAGTACCAGCCCAGCCAGTGATAGCCACGTCCCAAGAATGAATTAAACAAAACCAGACACATACAGGAGAATGTTAAATACTGTGTTAAACAGTGTTAAATACTGAGAACAACTGGGTGGAGACACGGAAAGACAGAGAGAAGTGAGAGAGTTTGAGAATGAGGAAATGGTTCCAGAGGGGAAACCATTTATTCTATCTCTGAGTAAAAGAAGAGAAGGTAACTGTTCTATGTTTATATCGAGCTCTCTGCTTTCTCTTTACCAGAGGAATTTAACACATTCTCCTCTCCAATAAATCCATGTGGAAATGGTTACTGTATCAGATTATTCTAAGGTAAATAAGACTTACCTGTTACAGTCAGCTGGGTTCCATCCCCACTGATATCTCCCCACACTTTACAGTAATAGACCCCAGTGTCACTGGGCTGCATGTTAGTGATGGTCAGAATGAAGCTGTTATTGGAGTAGTCTCTGGAAGACTGACATCGCTCAGTGAATCCTGGGCTCCATTGTGTGATGTTTTCTCACCTTGTGCTAAAATCCACTCCGTGTTATTCCCTGGTTGCTCCCAGTACCAGTGAACATCAGTGTGTGTCACTGCAACGTTCCTCATAGTGTGTTCCTCATAATTGGGCAATGTGACCCTCTAGGATTAGAGTTATAAAGAAAGGACAAATTGTAAGAGTAAATCAGTGTCATTAATTATTTCAAGAAAACAAGATTTTTCAAAGCGAAACAAAAACAGAAGTTGCTGGAAAAGCTCAGCAGGTCTGGCAGCATCTGTGAAGAGAAATCAGAGTTAAAGTTTCGGGTCCGGTGACCTTGCTCAGAACCTAAGGTCAGATAAATGTTGATTCACTTCAGTTGTTGGTAAAGTGTTGGAAAAGGGTATAAGAGATAGGATCTATAATCATCTAGAAAATAATAATTTGATTAGGGATAGTCAGCACGGTTTTGTGAAGGGAAGGTCGTGCCTCACAAAATTATTGAGTTCTTTGAGAAGGTAACCAAACAGGTAGATGAGAGTAAACCAGTTGATGTGGTGTATAGATTTCAGCAAGGCGTTCGATAAGGTTCCCCACAGAAGGCTTTTGTACAAAATGCGGAGGAATGGGATTGTGGGAGATATAGCAGTTTGGATCAGTAATTGGCTTGCTGAAAGAAGACAGAGGGTGGTGGTTGATGGAAAATGTTCATCCTGGAGTCCAATTACCAGTGGTGTACCGCAAGGGTCGGTGTTGGGTCCACTGCTGTTCGTCATTTTTATAAACAACCTGGATGAGGGTGTAGAAGGGTGGGTTAGTAAATTTGCAGATGACACTAAGGTCAGTGGAGTTGTGGATAGTGATGAAAGATGTAGTAGGTTACAGAGAGACAGAGATAAGCTGCAGAGCTGGGCTGAGAGGTGGTAAATGGAGTTTAATGCGGACAAGTGTGAGGTGATTCACTTTGGTCAGAGTAACTGGAATGCAAAGTACTGGGCTAATGGTAAGATTCTTGGTAGTGTAATTGAGCAGAGAGATTTCAGTGTCCAGGTACACAGATCCTTGAAAGTTGCCACCCAGGTTGACATGGTTGTTAAGAAGGCATACAGTGTTTTAGCTTTTATTAACAGAGGGATTGAGTTCCGGAACCATGAGGTTATGCTGCAGCTGTATAAAACTCTAGTGCGGCTGCAGTTGGAGTACTATGTACAGTTCTGGTCACCGCATTATAAGAAGGATGTGGAAGCTTTGGAAAGGGTGCAGAGGAGATTTACTAGGATGTTGCCTGGTATGGAGGGAAGATCTTACGAGGAAAGTCTAAGGGACTTGAGGTTGTTTTCATTGGAGAGAAGAAGGTTGAGAGGTGACTTAATAGAGACATATAAGATAATCAGAGGGTTAGATAGGGTGGACAAGGAGAGCTTTTTTCCAAGAATGGTGACGCCAAGCATGAGGGGGCATAGCTTTAAATTTAAGGGTGATAGATATAGGACAGATGTCAGAGGTAGTTTCTTTACTCAGAGAGTAGTAAGGGTATGGAATGCTTTGCCTGCAATGGTAGCAGATTCGCCAACTTTAAGTACATTTAAATCGTCATTGGACAAGCATATAGACGTACATGGAATAGTGTAGGTTAGATGGGCTTCACGTTGGTATGACAGGTCGGCACAACATCGAGGGCCGAAGGGCCTGTACTGCGCTGTAATGTTCTATGTTCTATGTTCAAGACTCAGTGCACAGATTTGGGCACAGATTTTGGGCTGACCCTTCAGGGCAGTACTGAGGAAGTACTGCTCTGTAAAAGCTGCCCCTTTTTTGGGCGAGGAGTGAAATCTGGATCCTCTCTGCTGCCTTGGATGGATGTAATACATTCCCGGACATTACTTTGGCAGAGAGCAGAGATATTCTGCTGAACTCCCTGGGTGATGTGTGTCCATTCCCCAACATTCACCAAAGCAGACCATCTGCTCAGCACTGCTGCTGCTGTGATCTTGCTGTGTACAAATGAGCACCTCCTGGTGTCTGTGAGAAAATTACTGAGTGATGTTTGTATTTGATTCCAGCTGGCTGAAGGGGAATGTCATTATGCTGAGGTTCACTCTCACCGACAAGAATGCAGCCAGCCGACAGTGACAGCTGCTGAAAGGATCTCGGAGTACGCAGTTATAAAATGGGCAAGAAACTGAAGTTCAACAAGACCCTTTCACTCTGCAGCAAGGAGCTGTCAAAAAACAGCTCAATCGAACAGACTCATCTCAGCTTCAACTTCACATTCACCCAGATTCAGGTTTCCTCACTAACAAATGTCTCATGTCTATATATTCCCAGTCCCTGCGATTACTGGGCACTCAGACCCTCCCAGACCCTGAGTTTACTGGGCACTCAGACCCTCCCAGACCCTGAGATTACTGGGCACTCACCCTCCCAGACCCTGAGTTTACTGGACAGTAAGACTCTGCCAGATCCTGAGACTACTGCATGCTCTGACACTCCCAGACCCTGCAATTACTGGGCACTCAGACCCTACCAGACCCTGAGATTACTGGGCACTCGGACCCTTCCAGACCCTGAGATTACTGGGTACACACGCCCTCCCAGACCCTAAGATTATTGGACTCTCAGACTCTCCCAGACCCTGAGATTACTGGGCAGCTAGACACTCACAGACCCTGAGATTACTGGGCACTCAGACAGTGCAGCAGCTCAGCATGGGGGTGGAAGGTGTCACAGTGATTAGCTCTGCTGCCTCACAGCGCCAGAGATCTGGGTTCAATTCCTGACTCGGGCAACTGTCTGTGGAGTTTGCACAATCTCCCCGTGTCTGTGTGGGTTTCTTCCGGGTGCTCTGCCGGTTTCCTGCCACAGTCCGAAGATGTGCAGGTTAGGTGAATTGTCCATGCTAAATTGCCCATAGTGTCAGGTGAAGGGGTAAATGTAGGAGAATGGGTCTGGGTGGGTTGCTCTTCAGAGGGTCGGTGTGGACTTGTTGGGCCGAAGGGCCTGTTTCCACACTGTAAGTAATCTAAAGGTTCAGGAGGCAGTGCACACTCTCACTGAGATTATTTGGAGCACATTGCCCTCTGCTGCTCCCTCTAACATTGTGCAGAACAACAGCAGGGACATTGTGGGAACAGCTTGAATTGTGAGTTCCCTCCAAGTCCCAGTCCATCCTGATTTGGTATCTCAGTCTTTCTTCCTCAGCACTGGCTCTGGTTATTGGGATTCCCCAGTTAGCAGCCAGCAATGGGTCAATGGACAGCCCCAGGCAGAGCTGAGCTTGACCAGGATGAGGCAAGTCATGCCTTAAATTGGAGACATTTGTCACATTGTTGGGAAAAAGAATGATTGACAGTTTGATCATTAAATTTGGAACATCCCCAGAATGTTGCCTGGATCTCTGGTTTAATCGTCTCGTGATAATTCCACTTAGACATTGCTTGGCCCTCAGTGTGATTGATATTTTAATCTTGCCAGTTCGTGCAGTTTGCCAGTTTTTTTCCGAATTGTTAGCCTCATTTTTCAAACACAGGAATATCAGAGGAGGAGTGGATCATTCAGCCCCATCTAGCCTGCTATCCCATGCAGCTGATAGGATTGTGCTCTCCCTTCATTTTCCTGTCTGACCCTTGACCTCTTGACTCACTCACTTCCTGAAACCTCCAGCAGCTAATGGACAAGTGGGGTCGTGTAATAAGACAGCTGAGTATGACGGCGAGTATCAATGTGTCAGCAGGATACGGGAGTTAGACAACCATCTGACTCGAATCTCTCTCCAGATGTCCCTGAGGAAATGCTGGCTCTGTCCTGGATCAGCCTGGGCCTGTTGCTTCATATCACTGACAGAATCCCGGCTTCCTCTCGGACAGGTTCTGCTGGATTCGGGAGATCTGTTTCCCTTCCTTTATTTCCAGTGTTTTGACGGGTGATGGGGGAAGGGGGTAGTCAGTCACCATTCCTTCCTCCCACCCTGTTATACCTGCTGTACCATCTTTGGTCTTTCCATTCCTTATCCTTGACCAGGATGAAGGGAGATGGGAATGGGGGAGAGCTGCCTGTTGGATGGAGCTGCAGCTCATGTTGCAGCTGGATTGGATTTTGGTTGGATCACATTTGGAATATGGTGTACAGTTCTGGTCAATATACCATCAGAAGGATGTGGATGACACCACACTACCAAAAGGGTGTGAGGGTTTGTAGGGCCTCGATTACAGGTTCATAAACACAGTGAGTATTGAAACTGATTGGATTGGGTTCAGAGGTCGGTGCTTTTATTGTCTCACTCTGTAAATAAATGTAAAACTGAGTAGAGTTTCACTACAGTTTCCTGTTTCACAAACAGGGGAGATTTCTGAAATTGACCAGTGGGTCTTATTGGACGTCTCGATCGAGGAACTAGCATTATCGCAATGGGCCAAAGGGCCTCCTTCTGTTCTGGATTGATTGTTGGGTAAATATGCTCTTTCCATCTGAGACAGATTCCTGCCTCATTCTCATTTTATTTTACATTTGACTTCTCAGCCCCAGGGAGGGAGACCATGGGGTACGGACTTGATCCTGAACCCAAGCATTTTAGTTAAACTGGGATTGGAGCCCCAGCTGGTGGGCAGGACTGGGGAAGAGGGACAAGAGGGAAAGGATCATCAGGGGACATGTGACAATGGACACAGGGAACTCCCAAAGCAAGTACTTCACAACTCATCCTCCATTAGGGGCTAGGAGAAATAGGCAGAACCCGTCCACCTTATTTATTGTGTCCCACCGAACTTCAAATACAATGCAGTGGCAGGGTGTTGTAAAAGAGGCACATTTGAAATAGTTGGATGTTCTAAACAGTTAATATGTGCACAGTACGTTCCAGATGCACTCAGATAAAAAGTGGTGAAGATGCTAATTTGAGGAGTCACTGACATTGTCCCCCCAAAGCCAGACCAAGAACACCTTTAGCTCTGCATTCAGTTGGATGAGGGGCTTGTTCAGGGTCACTGAGTGACCTTCCCTTTGACCTGGGTTTTTCAAGCTGTCCTTGAGAGTGTTAATGTTGGTCTGATCAAACCTGCCTCATTGCAACTTAATAAATTACACACAGCATTTGGAGACAGTTTAAAATAAAGGCAATCCAAAATATTTTTTATGTGAAAAAGAGAGAGATTCATATCCCATTTGAACATTGATAATTAAAAAAATGTTATTTTCAATGAAAAATATAGACAAGGGGCTGGGTGTTATACAGTTACAGGCACAGAGACGATAACACTGTCCATTTGCAGAGATTGTGAGGAACTGTCACCCATTGCAGTGTGGACCATGTGATCTTCAACACAACAGTTCCTTAAACATCCCAACAACATTCAAGAAGGTTCACACTATCCAGGACAAAGCAGTTGCTTGATTGGCACCACATTCACTCCCTCCACCACTGACCCTCAGTAACAGCAGGATGTACCTTCTATAAGATGCACTGCAGAAATTCACCAAAGGTCCTTAGACAGCACCTACAATCCGATGAATTTTCTGACAAGAAAGACAAGGGCAGCAGGCACGTGGGAACACCATCATCTGCAAGTTCCTCTCCAAGCCATTAAAAAACAATTTAAAAAGTTAGCCTGAGTTTGTCAGAGAGAAAACATACCTTTAAGCTAACTGTAATGCTGAAATGTCTAACAGGAAAAAGAAAAATGTTTAAAAACTGTGACCTATAATGTGGACACAATGATGGCTTATTTAGAATTATTTTACATTCTAACAATATTTATTGCTAATGTGCAAAAAGAATTTTTCTCCCTGGAACCAGATCCATGTTAGCAGCCTCCTTCATTCATTAGAGTCAGCTCAGTGGAAGTACATTTGTTTTTGAGACTGGAGATTTTGTATCGAAAGCCAAGTCCTCAGATTTGATCATACCAGCCAGACTGCTCTGTCAGTGCAGTACAGTGAGATGTCACTGTCAATGAGATGACAAACTGCAACCCTGTCTTCTCAAGCAGGTGAACAGATGATGTTTTTGGAAGAAATTTCTTTCCTCAAAGGGGTGTTAATCTTTGGAATTTTCCCTGCAAAAGAATTGACAATGTTCCATCATTGAGAGAATTTCAGGTTGGAATGGACAGACCTCTGGTCTCTCTAAGAATTTATGGAATATGAGGAGCAGGTGGGCAAGTGGATTAACCACCAGGATTGTATTGAATGGTGGAGCAGCTTGGAGAAGCTGTCGGCTTTACACTTGCTCCTATTTCTTGTGTTCCTATATTCTAAAGCAGCATTGTTCTCCCAGTGACCTTGATGTGTTTAAATCAGTTCCTCTCTTTCTGATGAGAGTGACCACACTTCAAAAAATTTTCACTCATTAGAACATAGAACATTACAGCGCAGTACAGGCCTTTGGCCCTTGACATTGTGCTGACCTGTGAAACCAATCTGAAGCCCATCTAACCTATAGTATTCCATTTTCATCCATATGTTTTCCAATGACCATTTAAATGCCCTTAAAGTTGGTGAGTCCATGACTGTTGCAGGAAGGGTGTTCCATGCTCCTGCTACACTCTGAATGAAGAAATACCTCTGATATCTGTCCTATATCGATCACCCCTCAATTTAAAGCTATGTCCCCTCATGCTAGCCATCACCATCCAAGGAACAAAGCTCTCACTGTCCACACTATCTAACCCTCTGATTATCTTATATGTCTCAATTAAATTAACTCTCAACCTTCTTCTCTCGAATGAAAACAGCCACAAGTCTCTCAGCCTTTCCTCATAAGACCTTCCCCCCCATACTGGACAACATCCCAGTAAATCTCCTATGAACCCTATCCAAAGCTTCCACATTCTTCCTATAATGCGGTGACCAGAATTATATGCGATACTCCAAGTGTGGCTGCACCAGAGTTTTTTACAGCTGCATCATGACCTCGTGGTTGCAAAACTCAGTCCCAGTACTAATAAAAGCTAACATACCATGTGCTTTCTTACCAATGCTATCAACCTGGGTGGCAACTTTCAGGGATCTATTCACATGGACACCGAGATCTCTCTGTTCATCAATACTACCAAGAATCTTACCATTAGCCCAGTACTCTTTATTCCTGCTGCTCCTTCCAAAGTGAATCACCTCTCACTTTTCTGCATTAAACTCCATTTGCCACCTCTCAGTCCAGCTCTGCAGCTTATCTATGTCCCTCTGTAACCTACAACATCCTTCGGTACTATAGACAACTCTACTGACCTTAGTGTCACCTGCAAATTTACTAACCCATCCTTCAAAGCCCTCATCCAGGTCATTCATAAAACTGACAAACAGCAGTGACCCCAAAACAGATCGTTGCGGTTCACCACTTGTCACTGAACTCCATCAACCACCACCCTCTATCTTATTTCAGCTAGCCAATTTCCAATCCAAACTGTGAAATCACCCTCAATCCCATGCCTCCATATTTTGTGCAATAGCCTACTGTGGGAAACCTTATCAAATGCCTTACTGAAATCCATATACATCACATCAACCGCTTTACCCTCATCCACGTGTTTGGTCATCATCTCAAAAAACTCAATAAGGTTTGTGAGGCATGACCTACCCTTCATAAAACCGTGTTGACTATCCCTAATCAATTTATTCCCCTCTAGATTATCATAAATCCTATCCTTTGTAACCTTTTTGAACACTTTACCCACAACCATCAGTAATGTAGACAAACCCTGTTGATCTTTAACAGGCCCTATTCTCTTTCTCATTGTCCTTTTGCTCTTAATGCACTTGTAGAATCTCTTTGGATTATCCTGAACCTCATTTCCGAAAGCTATTTCATATCCCATTGTTACTTTCCTGATTTCCCTCTTAAGAATGTCCCTACTCCCCTTATACTCTTCAAGAGACTCACATGGCGCCAGTTATCTCTCCCTGACATTTGCCTCCTTCGTTCTCTTGACCATAGCCGAAACATCTCAAGTCATCCAATGTTCCCTACACCTACCAGTCTTACCCTTCATTCTAACAGGAATGTATTGTCTCTGAACTCTCATTATCATATTTTTGACAGCTTCCCTCTTGCCAGCCATCACTTTGCCTGCAAACAATCTACCCCACTAACCCTTTGAAAGTTCCTTTCTCAGACTGTCATAATTGATCATACTCCAATTTAGGAAATTAACTTTTAGACAAGGCCTAGCCTTTTCCCTAACCATTCTTAAAGTAATAGAGTTATGATCACTGGTCCCAAAACGTTCTCCCACTAGCACATCCGTCACTTGTCCTGTCATATTTCCCAAGAGAAATTCATGTTTTAGGGTCATAGAGTCATAGTGATGTATAGCACGGACACAGACCCTTCAGTCCAACTTGTCCATGCCGACCAGATATCCCTAGCCAATTTAGTCCTACCTGCCAGCACCCAGCCTATATCCCTCCAAACCCTTCCTATTCATATACCCATCCAGATGCCTTTCAAATGTTGGAAATGTACCAGCCTCCACCACTTTCTTGGCAGCCCATTCCACACACGCACCACTGTCTGCATGAAAAAGTTGCCTCTTAGGTCTCTTTTATATCTTTCTCTTCTCACCCTAAACCTATACCTTCCAGTTCTGGACTCCCCCACCCCTGGGAAAATACTTTGACTATTTACCCTATCCATGCCCCTCATGATTTTATAAACGCTATAAACGTCACCTCTCAGCCTCCAATGCTCCAGGGAAAACAGCCCCAGCCTATTCAGCCTCTCCCTGTAGCTCAAATCCTCCAACCCTGGCTACATCCTTGTAAATCTTTTCTGAACCCTTTCAAGTTTCATAACATCCTTCTGGTAGGATGTTATGAATAATATACCAACAGTGGCCTAACCAATGTCCTGTACAACTGCAACATGACCTCCCAACCCCTGATTAGATTAGAATCTCTACAGTGGAAACAGGCCCTTTGGCCCAACAAGTCCACATCGACCCTCCAAACAGTAACCTATCCAGTCCCTCTGACTAATGCACCTAACACTATGGGCAATTTAGCATGGCCAATCCACTTGACCTGCACATCTTTGGAGAGGCTTCCTGACAAACCACAGCAGATGTGAGGATTGGAACTGCGATGGGTCTGCTGCATTAGAAAAGGCAGCCAGGCAGAATTTAAAGGGGCAGGACTTCCCCAAAGATCAACGGAGATACAGCCTCTCCAGCCTCAGTAAATTGAGGCTTTTCCACAGGAAAGGGTCCTGGAGGTCAGACTGGGGAAAATGGGGAGTCTTTGCCTTCATTCCCAGGATACATGAGCCTTCCCATGCAGGATCGAGCAAAAGTCCCCATCATCTCTGGTACTGGACAAAACTCTGAGCTTTTCAAAACTTTTAACAAATAAATGGAAGCTGGAATGAGCCCTGTGGAGAATACACAAACCCAACCTACAGATCTGAGCTGGCTGTCTGGAACCTTTGCTCAGTCTGGATTTCCAATTTACACATCATCTCTGAAATAACAATCAACTAAAACAGACTCTGGCCTGAGGCTGCCTTTATACCTCAGGCTCCCCAGAACAGACAGCATGGGGTCTACAGAGATACCAGACATTCTCCTCCAATCAAAATCCATTCACACACACTCTGAAGAATTGAGAAAACAACTGATTTCAAACGAAACACCAGAAAGCACAGATTTGGTGTGAAGGTAAAGGGCTCACAATTCGTATAATTGCAAGTCCAGACCTCACCTAATACAGCCATCCCTGAGAGCGATCCCCAGGACAGATCCCAAAAGCTACCCCCGGAAATGTTCCAAAGTGCTATCTCCAGAAGAAGAATTCCAACAGCTCATTTCAAGAGCCACTGACACAGGCCTGTTCCGAACCAGGGGAACCAACAGTGACCAACAACGACTAGCAAACCCAAAAACCACAGACCCAACTGACACCACAAGGCCTCAGATACATTCTGAGGTGACACCCAGGCCCAGAAAATCAGCAGAAAGGAAAGAAAATCAAGCCCCGAAAGATCCACTAACCACCATCCGCATCAGCAGATTCAACTCAAACTGAGAGGCCTTTGCAGTCTGCAATCTTCACCCAGGCTCCAGGCACGGCAAGCAGGAACAGCCAGCTGTACTTCAAAACAGCATTTTCCTCAGCAGTGAGCTGAAACTCCCAAGACCCTCAGGTTTATGACCAAGCCAGCAGGGAGGGGAAGCTGGGAGATGTCAGTGTATTAGATTAGGTTAGATTCCCTACAGTGTGGAAACAGACCCTTTGGCCCAACCAGTACGACCCTCCGAAGGGTAATCCACCCAGACCCTCTGACTAATGCACCTAACACTATGGGCAATTTAGCATGACCAATTCACCTGACCTGCACATCGTTGGACTGTGGGAGGAAACCAGAGCACCCAGAGGAAACCCATGCAGATACAGAGAGAATGTACAAACTCCACAGACTGTCACCTGAGGCTGGAATCAAACCTGGGGCCCTGGTGTTGTGAGGCAACAGTGCTAACCACTGAGCCACCATGCCACCCCAGTTGTAGGAAGTCTGATAAAAGTTTTGATTTGGAGATGCCAGTGTTGGACTGGGGTGTACAAAATTAAAAATCACAAAACACCAGATTATAGCCCAACAGGTTTAATTGGAAGCACTAGCTTTCAGAGCTCTGCTCCTTCATACTCCACAATGACCTGATGAAGGAGCAGCACTCTGAAAGTTAGTGCTTTCAATTAAACTTTGGACCATAACGTGGTGTTGTGTGATTTTTAACTTTGATTAAAGTTTGTATGATTAATACTGTTGATTTTAAATTCTAATAATGTTTAATCTAGCTAATTGTGTAATTAACAGCATTATTTCTGTCTGTAGAATTGATTGTGTCAATTTTCCTGTTCATTGCATTAACCTGCATTTCTTATATTAGACTTACTTTTTGTATTGTAAATAAGCACAGAGATTGGTTTTCCCTGAAACACCTGTCTGCTGCCTTCTTCATTTCAGATTTCCTCAATAAATCCAGTGTCTACAACCAGGGATCTGGAGGGGGTTTGAACCACTTAAAAACCAGAAAATTCCTGACTGAAAATCAGAAACCTACACACACAGCTCCTGCTGCCTGACACAAAAGGAAAACAGGAAAAGGGCTGAACCATGGCTTACACGGGTAATTAGAGATAATATGTGATCCAAGGAAGAGTGAAAGCAAATTAGTCTGGGAAACAACAGCCCTGACAAGTGATTGATTAATGATTGATTAAAGAAGAGGAAATGATGCACGAGAGTAAGCTTGAGGGGAATGTACAAACTGACCGTAAAGGTTTCTGAAGGAAAGGAAAGGAAAAAGATTGTTGGAGACTGTCAGGGACCTCTATGAAGGAATTTATAATGGGGAACAAAAAGTGGCTGACCAACAAAATACAAACTTTGATTCTGTGTTCACAAAGGACACAAGCAAAATATCAGAAATATTCAGAAACTCAGGGTTTAGTGAGAGGAAGAAACTGAAGGAGATGAGGATGATAGAGAAATGATGTTGGGGAAATTTCTGGGATTGCAGGCTGGCAATTACAGCGCACTTAACGAAGTTTCTGTGATAACAGGGGATTCATTGGTGATCAAGTCGTAGAGTCCCATACATTGCAGAAAAGGCCCTTCATGCTGTTGATGCTGCACTGACAATAACTACCAATAAAGGCACTGTAATCCCAATTTCCTGCACCTGTCCCATATCCTTGGTCACCTTCCAAGGTAATACAAACTCCAAAACAGTCCCTAGAGATAAGAGGCTAGCTATTGTAACCCCACTGTGTAATAAAGGGAGGCAGAGAGAAAAGAAAGTATTATCGAGCAGTCAATCTGACATTGATCATGGAGAAAATGCTTGAATCTATTGTAAAAAGATTCATTGAGCATTTGGAAAATTGAGTCAGCAGGGCATTGTGACAGAGAAGATTAGAGTGGTGTTAGAAAAGCACAGCAGGTCAGGCAGCATCCTCGGACTATTCTAATCTTCCAGCACCACTCTAATCTTGACACTATTCTCCAGCATTTGCACTACCCACTTCTGCCTATTGTGACAGGAAAATCGACCTTGACAAGTCCACTGGAATTCTTTGTTGATGTGACTCACAGCGTTGATGATGGCAATGTTGTTTATTTGAACTTCAGAAAGTTTTTGAGAAAGTCCCACAAAAGAGATTAATGTAAAATTAGAGCACATAAATTTTTGAGTTAGTTTAGTGATCTGAATAAAAGAACTGATTAACAGACAGGAAATAAAAGAGTAGGAGTAATTGAGTGTTTTTTTCTGAATGGCAGCCTGTGGGATACTGCAGGGATCAATGCCCACACCCCAGCTATTCACAATAAAAATTAATGATTTTGATGAGGGAACTAAACATATTAACTCCAGATTTTCAAATGACACAATGCTGGGTGGGAGGGTGAGCTAGTTAGGAGGATGCACACAAGCTGCAGTGTGAGTTGGAGCGGTTGAGTGAGTGGGCATATGTATGGCAGAGACAGGATAATGTGGATAAATGAGAGGTTATTGGGGTACTGGGGTAAAAGGGAGCTGTTCTTCTGTGGCAGGCTTCACTTCACCTTGCTGGGATGAGTGTCCTGGTGAATTGAATAACTAGGGCTGTAGAGTGGGTTATCAACTAGTTAGAAGGGGCAGGGTTCAGGAGAAAGGGGCTGGGGACTGACAAAGCAAGAGGAGACAGCGGCTACATTACCCAGTGTGGGACAGGAACAGACAGAGGATACAAACACAGAAAAACAGCAGTGAATAGGGTCACCAAGTGAAATAATGTTAAAAAGGCAAAGCTAATGACTATTTACTTTTCTGCACATAGCATTCAGAACAAAATGACTGAAATAACGGCCCAATTTCAGGCATATAGTTGTGAAGAAGAGTCAGATCAAACATGAAATGTTCACTATGTTTCTCTCTCGACAGATACTGCCAGACTTACTGAGCTTCTCCAGCATTCTCTGTGTTTGCTTCAGGTTTCCATCATCTGCAGTATTTTGCCTTTAGGAAAGGAGGAAGCAGTGGATGTAATATCTAAAGATTTTAATCCAGCATTTGTTCAGTCCCACACATTAGGCTACTTAGTAAGAACCTATGGTGATGAAGGTACTGTATCTGCATGGATAAAGCATTGGATAACTAATGGAAGTTAAAAATCACACAACACCAGAGAATAGTCCAACAGGTTTATTTGGAAGTACAAGTTTCTGGAGCGCTGCTCCTTCATCACTTAGCTAGTGGTGCAGGATCATAGAAAAAAAAATTTATAGTAAATGGAAATGTCTTTTATAACAGGTTAAAGTTCTCTAAAGCAAACACTTACCCAATGTAACACAAAGGGACAGGGTCATAGCAAATACAGTTCCACTGATCATCTCAACAGAGTGACAACCCTGTTTCTCCACACAGTTTATTGTACGTCCAGCTAATACATCAAAACACAAAGTGTCCCAGCCAACCGCATCTTCTGTAATGTCTTGTTTCTCAGGAGGTAAAGAAGTTAAAGTGTCAGGAAAGGAGAGGCATGGACAATAAACCAATGGCTGCTCTCTTCTGAGGAAGGATATTGCAGGCTGGATTTCTAAATGTGCTTTCATGAAATTTATTTCAGGAGTGATGTTAATTTCTTATTCAATACAAGTTCCTCACAATCAAGTCACCTAAATTTGAGAATTCACACATTTGCTGCAACCCTGTGAATGGTAAAAACACTTATTAAAAAAAACAATGGGCCCAAACTCCTCTTCTTTGTAACTATTGCCATTTATGTAGCAGTGTGCACTCAGTAAAATGATGGCAAAACTTTTCAAAATTGGGAAAGTGGACAAATTTTGTCACCAATCAAGAAATGCAACCTCAAGACAATAAAGCAAAAAAAAACTGAAATTGCTGGAGAAACTCAGAAGGTCTGGCAGTATCTGTGGGGAGAGAAACAGAGTTACTATTTCCAGTCCAGTGTGACTCTGTTTCAGAAACTCAATCAAATGGTTTGGTCTGAAGCAGAGTCTGAAAGGGGGAGGGGATGTTGGACAAATGGGATGTGTTAATCTAGACAATCCCCGAAAATAGATTCAGGGATAACAATGTGTGATTAACCCATGGCCAATCATTGTGGCCTTAGCCAGAGATCACCAAGCAGAACACAGCATGAGTTAAATATGGAGCCAACTCTTAGACAGGTACTGTTGAAATTATTTCTCAGCAACCTGTGGGGGTGTGCTGTACCACAGGGTGGTACCTGACCTTGAGGTCTACTGCCAGCGTGCCACAGCCCCGACACTGACATTGGTTACACTTCTCAAGGGCAGCAGCTTCTCTCAAACAAATGGCTCTAACCATGTCATTTCTGTTGCTGTTCATTCCAAGGCAGTTGTTGATAACACATGAATACACAGTTGGTTAGGGTGATGTGGGAGGGGAAAACTTTGTCACCTCAAATGTGCACAAGCTGCCAGCAGCTCCTGCTAAGACTTTTTAAATTAATTAGCTGAAGAACACAGACACACAGTTTAATGGTCAGATAATTAGATTTTTATTCAGAAACTGGTTATATCAGTGAAATCAAGTACAATTTAAAATATCTGCTGAACTCACTCTGTCAGTGATGATTAACAAAGATATAAACAAGAACATACCCAAACCACAGGCAGCAACTGTTGTTCCCTGTTGTTCATGATGTCATTTGTCAGTCTCTGACTGCAACATCTGAAAGCTATATTAGGTCAAAATGTAAAAGCTGATGTGTGGATTGGCTCAAACCTGATTAAATAGCAACAATTTGCAGTTTTATAGTGCCTTTAACATAGGAAAACTTTCCAGGCTTTCTCACATAGAGTCACATGGGGAGATATTAGTCTGGGTGCTATTCCACAACGGCAGCTGAGATGAGGAGGAATTTCATCAGCCAGAGGACGATGAATCTGTGGAACTCAATACGCAGAGGGCTGCAGTGGCCAAGTCATTGAATGTATTTAAGACCAAGAGGTCTTAAATAGGTTCTGGATCAGTAAGGGGGGCAAAGGTTGTTTGGAGTGACCAGGAGAATGAGTTTCAAAAACATATCTGCAATGATTGAATTACAGAGCAAGCTCGATAGGCCAAATGGCCTAACTCTGCCCCTTATATCTTATGGACTGATATATTACATTGAGGGACAGTAATTGAATGGGTATAGCCCCACACATTGCAAGTAGAGACAGCAGTGTCACTGGGCTGTACGCTTGTAATGGTCAGAATGAAACTGTTCTAGGAGGGCTCTCTGGAATGTTGAAATAAAGCAGGAAAGCTGGAGGAGTTTCCTGGTGAATTATTTCTAGAATGAGTCATCATCTTGTCCTTTCTTTTCCTGGGGCACTGTTGTTACCAATGACTGATCACTTCGTGCAGTTTGCTGTTCTTGATCGTGCACTGTCATTCTCACTGTCTGACCCTCTCTGACACTCTGAACTGTTGGAAACTGTACTACCGCTGGATTCAACACAGTACCTAGAAATGGAAAATAAAGATCACTTTAAAAACACTGAGGTCAGTCAGTAATCTGCATCTGACAACAAAACCTCCATTTTCAATCACTCCATCTCTCTGTTCCTCGGCTTCTTAATTTCTTCCCACTTGTGAGTACCTGTTTGTCTTGTTACTTCTTCAAAGTTCATCCCCTCACAGATATCAGGGTTTAATTCAAGCTGCCACTGATCTGCCCATCTGACCAATCCATTTTTATCCTCCTGCAATCTAAGACCATCCTCCTCACTTTCAAGCACTTGATCAATGTTTCTGTCATCTGCAAACTTACTTACCACCCTCCACACTCAGAGCTGTATCGTTTATATCTAGCATGAATAATAAGGGACGCAGCACTGATCCCTGTGGTACACCACTGGACAGTGGCCTCCAGTCACACAAACAGCCTCTATCACCACCCACTGTTGCTGAGTGAGAACCCATTTTGGATCCAACTTGCCAATGACCCTGGATCCCATCAGCTTTTACTTTCACTATCAGTATCCCACAGTGGGCCTTGTCAAAGGCTTGGTTGAAATCCCAATAGCATACATTCCCCCGAGAACTGTGGAGACTCAGTCACTGGGAACATTCAAGACTGAAATTAAAGTTTTCCAGAGATGATTTACATTAGGGTATTTGGAAAAAGTGTATTCAAGTGCCATTGAGGTCATTGATCATCCATCATTTAATTGAGTGGTGGACCAGACTTGGTGGGCTTAATGGCCTACTCCTGTTCCTGTGTCCCTCTGCCTGTATCACTTAGACTAAGGGAATGAATGAGGATCATAAGAAGGGGAGTAATCAGGGCTGGTGTGTGGAAGGGCCAAGTGCATCAGAGGTGGAGGTGGGAGTGTCATTGAGCAGAACAGGAGCTGCAGAAGGTTCTGGGAAATGATGGCCCAAAGATTTGAGAGCTGAGAGTTTGAAATTTCCCATTTAAAACCCCAAGACCATGAGTTTGCAGGATATGGGAACAAAATTGGACCATTCAGGCTATTGAGTCTGTTGCAGAATTTGATCACAAATGACTTTTTTCAGCCTCATTCTCCTTCCCTCTCCCTGGAACATTTAATGTCCTTACAATACAGCACCTATCTATCTCTGTCTTAAATACACTCAGTGACGTGGCCTCCACAGTCTTCTGTGGTGATGGGTTCCACAGGTTCACCACCCCCTGGGTGAAGAGATTCCTCCTCATCTGGATTCTAAAAGAACATCCCTTCACTCTGAGGCTGTCTCCTTGGGTCCTAGTCTCTCATACTAGAGGAAACCTCTTCTCTACATCCACTTTATCCAGGCCCCTCAGTTTTCTGGATGTTTCAGTCAGATCCCACCCCACTTCTTCTAAACTCCATTGAGTACAGACCCAGAGTCCTCAATTTGTCCCATCTTAATGGGTTACAACAGAAACCAATTTAACCTTTAGTTTAAATGACACTGAGGTACAGATCAGCCATGGTCCAGTTGAATGTGAAGTTGGCTCATGAAAGTGAATGTCATTGGAATACAATACATTTCCAGAAAACAAATTCTTTGGTGTTCTCTCAAACTTTCAAATCGCTATTATTCAAAATAAATACAGGTTGATGGAGTTATATTCAGAAAATTCCACATTAATCCAATGTTCCCATCAATTGTTGTAAAAATCCATCTGGTTCACTAATGTCCTTCAGGGAAGGAAATCTACTATCCTTACCTGGTCTGACCTACATGTGACTCGAAACCCACAGAGATGTAGATTGCTCTTATTGCCCTCTAAAATAAACAGCAAGGTGACTCAGTTTGAGGGAAATTGGGGATGAGGAACAAATGTAGTCTTTGCCAGCAATGCCTACATCCCATCAGAAAATGAAGTAAATGAGTTCTTTGGGACTCCATAATAACCTGTCCATTACACGGAGCAGTTTAATAAATATTGTGGCTCCAAGAGCAGGTGGAATCTGCACGCTGACTCCCACAGCCTGTCCACCATGTTTCTACAAAGCAGAAGGCAGGAATATGATGGAATTCTTCTCAATTGCCTGGATGAGTGTAGCTCCAACAACATTCAAGAAGATTCACACCATCCAGGACAAAGCAGCCCACTTGATTGACACCACAGCTAACACTTTCAAAAATGATGGACAGTCTGTACCATCTACATGATGCCCTTCAGTAACTCACAAGGCTCCTCCAGCAAGAGCTTCTGAACCCACAGCCTCTCCCATCTGAAAGGACAAGGACAGCAGATACATGAGACACCACCTCCTTCAGGTTGCTCTCCAAGGCGCACACACCATCCAGAATTGGAAATATATCATCCTTATTCCTTCAATGTCATTGGATCAAATGTCCCAACACCAACTGGATGACAGCAGTTCAGGAAGGCAGCTCATCATCACTTTCTCAATACATAGAAAACAGGAACTGGAGTAGGCCATTCAGCCCATTGTGCCTGCACCACCATCAACATAAACATGATGGATCATCCAACACAGTCCCCTGTTCCTTCTTTCTTTCCATACGCTTTGATGCCTTTAGCTCACAGAACTATGTCTAACTCCTCGTTGAAAGCATTCAATGTTTTGGCCTCAACTGCTTCCTGTAGCTGAGGATTTCTGGGATGGATTATGAAGAAGCAATGTGTTATAATGAAAGCAAAATGTTTCCTTTACCTGTGAGCTTCATTTCATGATATGCTGGTCCAGAATGATTTCCTCTCATTGATAATGGTTTCCCAGACCATTACAATTTTAGGTAACTGGCAGAATATATCTGTTACTCAAGTGGACCTTCTAAAACTCCTTGAGAGATTTTATGCTAAGATAATTATTGTGCAACAGTGCAAGCTTGATGAACTGAATGGTCTCAGCCTGTGTGAATGTTACATTATTCTACATGTAAGCTATGATGCTGGAGATTATTGTTTTTGAGAAAACAGTAATATTTGAGAGAAAACAGAAGACTTAAAGGAGAGAAGAGACTGGGAGTGCCACAGTGCGGAATTGATATAATGGAGTCAAGGATGCAACAGTAGTTTCAAAATGGCATCTTCACATTTGACAAATAAATGAAACTTAACATGATCTGCTGCTTTCTTTACCATAACTTAACAATTCAGAAATTTGTGCAAATCTGTTTAATGGTCCATGTCCAGAGGATTCACTGAGATGGTATTTTGTTCATCAGGATTTGTTGTTTGTTAATACCTTTCTCTCTGTTTTTGGGTGTTTTCAACTTCTTTGGAGGAAGCAAAGAATGACTGATTTACAAATTCTGATTAAAAGCAATAGCTTGCAGCAGCTGCTAAGAGAAAATAAACTGGCTTTCTTTGGATTTAGATAGCCTATATTGCAGCAAAAATGCCTCCACCTTAATTTCCAGAGATCCGATGACTTCTGGCTATAGCCATTCACATTCACAAGCTGTTCAGCCAGCAATGACATGGAGCTGCCAGTGTCAGACTGGGGTGGGCATAGTCAGAAGTCACACAACATCAGACTATAGTCCAACATCAGACTATAGTCCAACAAGGTTTATTTGAAATCACAAGTTTTCAGAGCGCTGCTCCTACATCAGGTGAAGTGCCAGCAATCAAATAGTCATTGACAGGCTCTGGATCAATGGTGCTGGAAGAGCACAGCAATTCAGGCAGCATCGAGGAGCTTCAGCACACAGCCTTGTCACAGAAAACTGGTCCCAACTTCAGATCAGTCAGTTACTTGTTGCATCTCCTTCATCCCCATGCTGCCACTTTATCTGCAATAAATACTACCACCCCCACCGACCCTCAAACTGGGCCTCTTCTGGAGTACTGTGTGCAATTCTGGTCACCCTGCTATTGGAAGAAAATTGTTAAATTAGAGAAGGTTGAGAAAAGATTTCCAGCATGTTGCCAGGAATGAAGGGCTTGAGTTATGAAAAAAATAGCTTGGAGCATTGGTGGTTAAGAGTGACCTTACAGATGTTTATTATATCATGAGGGGTGAAGGCCAGATGGAAAGCCTGGGTGTTGTCCCTGGAGTGGGGATGGGAGGAGGTGTTCAAAACTCGGGGGCACATTTTTAAGGTGAAAGGAGAAAGATTTCAGAAAGACATGAGGGGCACTTCACCAGAAGAAGGGACTACACTCCAAAAGCTTGTAATTTCAAATAAAGCTGTTGCACTATAATCTGATGTTGTGTGACTTCTGACCTTGTGAATGAATACAACAATGCAGCTTTCGACTCCAAAAAACAAGATGACACCTCCACCTCCTATTTTCTGTTGCAGACATCGGCCCTGTAAAGCTCTGCAGAAGACATAACATGTTAAGGAAGCCTCTCCTCACCTTGAGCTGCACCGCCCCCTCGGGCCTTTCTTGCCGCTTCATTCGAAAAGACCCAGAGACTAGAAACAAATCTCTGTCACCGGCAACGCATTACACATATTCTCCACCGTTCATGGCTCGGTCTTCGACTGTGCGCCTGCGCATTGCACCGTTCTGGCTGACGAACTGGGAATTACCTTAACCCCGGGGCCTGCTGGGTACAGTAATCGCCATTGAGAGACGTATAATCTGATTGTAATTGCTTTCCTGGAAAGGAGCTGTCTGGTTATATATATTTGTATTCACTTATCGTTTCGCCCATCTCAAACTGATGTGCTTATCCAGCATACAGCTTCCTTCAAGTGATGTCTTACAGCATTGTCACAACACAAGGTGACAAAGCAAATGATAAAGGGTTAAGGAGTGATGAAGAGAAGTTATTGGATAAACTATTGTTTCTTCATGTTGACAATATGCCAGGACCGGATGTAATATATCCAGTCATACTCAATGAAAGGGAAGGGGAGACTGTAGAGACATTGTTCTTAATCGCTCAGTCCTCCCTTAACTCAGGAGAGGAACCAAAAGAATGGAAACTTGCAAACACTCTGCCCCTTTTGACAAAAGGTTATAAAATTAAGCACAGTTATTATAGACCAGTCAGTGATTACCAGTGAAACAACTATTTGGAATAGAATTGGCAATCATGTGGAAAAACATTTGTTTGAACAGGAACTGCTCGCTGCATTTCTAAAGGGAAAAGAATAGAGCGAGGGATACTGAGAGAAGGGGAGAGAATGAGGAGGCCAGAGAAATAGACAAAGAAGGGGCAAGTGGGACAGAGGGATATAGAAATTAGAAGTGGTGTGATATTTTACAAAAAGAGAGAATTTGAAAACTATTCAGAAATAGCGGGAGACAGAGAGAGGACCACAGGCAGAGAAATAAAAGCAAGATAGACTGAGAGATAGAAAGAAAACAAGCAAGTGACAGAGTAAAGAGCAAGAAAAGACAAGCAGGGACCGTGTAAACCAGAGATAAAATAGAGGAAGGGAGACAGGGAAAATGAGAGAATGAGAGAAAAATGTGTCAGATGCAAGGCAGGGCGAATGAAAGGAGGAGAGATCAGTATTAGATATAATTTAATCCTGAAAAATGTGAGATGATGCACTTTGAAAGAAATAACAAGACAAGGGAGTATTAACGAATCGGAGGATATTAGGAAATTGAGATAAATAGAGTGATCTCGATGTGCAGATCCCGAAAGGTGGCTGGGCAGATAATAGGGTAGCAAAGAAGGCATTTGGGTGCTTGCAATTTTCGGTTGTGGCACAGTATATAAGCTGCATCAGGCAGCACAGTGGCTCAATGGTTAGTACTGTTGCATCAGGGACCCGGTCCAATTCCAGCCTTGGACCATAGTCTGTGTGGAGTTTGCACATTCTCCCCTTGTCTTTGTGGGTTTCCCCAGATGCTCTAGTTTCCGCCTGCAAATCAAAGATTGGCCATGCTAAATTTCCCATCGTGTTCAGGGATGTGTAAGTTATGTGCATTAATTGGGGTAAATGAAGAGTAATGGGGAATGAGGGTTGATGTGGACTTGTTAGGCTGAAGGGCCAGGTTGGTTATGTTGCAGCTGTACAGCACTTTAACAGGCCACAATAAAAAAAAACATTTTACTGATTATTTGAGCTATGTGATAAAGATAGCTTTACAATCATCACGGGAGGTACAATGAGTCAAATCAAATTGCAGATCAGCAGAGAATTATACTGAATTTGCTCTTTCAGAGGTTTTTGCTGAAGGGTTCACTAAGCACTGTGTGAATACTGAGAGCAGCTACAGGCTTCTATATAGAAAAGGAATGAATGTGACTGTGAAGCCAAATAGAAATTCACTATTAACCACAGACTGTCTATTTGCTCGACATATTCACCTGCCCTGGGGGTTTGTTAGTCTGTGTAGACTGTGAGGTACATAGACAATAAAGCCCAAAGCTAATGAAGGAACCCAGTAAGTGTGATGCTTCACAAAGATTAATGTCACAAATGTGATCGATAGAAATTAATGTACTCCAGTGACATCACGCAGGAAAGGTGGCTAATAACTTACACGGTTATCTTTGCATGATTGAGGTGGCAGTGAGGATAAAGGGAAGTGGACAGCAGTGGTGCATAAGGAGCCAGTATTGAATTGCATTAGCTTTATTGTCACAGTCTTCATTGTCACCGCTCTCTGGGTGAAGACATTTCTTCTCAAGGGCCATTCAGGATGAACAACAAGAGCTGGCCCAGCCAGTGATAGACACATTCCAAGAATGAATGAAACAAAACCAGACAGAGATAGGACAATGTTAAATACAACACTGAGAACAAACGAGATGGAGGAGTAGAAAAACAGAAAAAAGGTAAAGATGTTGCGATTGAGGAATTGGTCCAAGAGGTGAAACAGTTCATTCTATCTATGATTAAAACAAGACAATGTAACTGTTCTATTTTCATATTGAATTCTCTGCTTTCTCTCTCTATCAGAGGAATGTAACACATTCTCCTCTCCAATAAATCCATGAGGAACTGTTTGCTGTAAGATATTGTAAGATAATCAGGACTTACCCATTACAGTCAGCCGAGTTCCATTCCCACTGATATCCTCCCACACTTTACAGTAATAGACCCCAGCGTCATTGGGCTGCACGTTTGTGATGGTCAAAATGAAGCTGTTACTGGAGGGATCTCTGGTAGATTGGAATCGCTCAGTTAATCCTGGGCTCCATTGTGTGATGTTCCTCACGTCATGTGTTAAAACCCACTCCGTGTTATTCCCTGATTGTTCCCGGTCCCAGTGAACATTGGTGTGTGTCACTGAAGCATTCCTCATGGTGCACTGTAACTGGGCAGAGTGACCCTCAGTGACACATTCCAGGCTTGGAGACTGGAGAAGGACTGGGGGATTAACACCTTTGGAAGGAAAGGTCTGAATAAATTAAAATTTGTTTGAAATTTCTGATTCAAATTCAAGTAGAAAGGACATTGTAAGAGTGTAACAGTCTGGTTAATTATTTCAATGCAACAAACCATTTTAAAGTGAGTTCACAAAAATAAAGCATGAATTATTAATAAATGTTTCAACATGAATTCATAAGTAAAACCAGTGAAAATTGGAATTGGTGCAAACTGTTCTGACTCCCCTTGTCCATCTGAAGTTGAAACTTCAGTGTGACCAATACATTGAGTTCCAGATGAACACTGTGAAGGGATGGTTCTGTTATTTTTAATGTTTCCATGTGCTTTGAACTTTTATTGAATTGTATGAATCATAAATAACTTACTTTATTCTATTTTATCATAATATCTGTCATGTAATAAATTTCTGTTTCTTGTTAAAAGCAAAACTGCAACCTTGTGTGCTTATGCTGCAGTGAAAAACCACTTCATTAAATAAAATAATGACACTTGGATTCATCAAGCTGGATCTATCGATTGAAAAATACCATGACAAGAAAGAAATCAAATGGGACAATTGTAGAGTTAGCAAGGGAGAAAAGCAGGGATCGTGGATTTTAATCATGCAGCTACACAAAATAAATGTGAATGTAAGGGAAATCATCATCATGGAACATCAATGTGCTTCACATGATCGTGATGGAGAGATCACATCCGAAGTGAGGCACAGCTCGTTTGAATGCACATCTCTGGGAATTTGGAGCCGTTTGAGAATTCAGTGCCAAGGGGAAGAAGTGCTTTCACTTTTGTTTAACAGGATAAATTGAAGCTCAGGATCAGGGACCCAACACAAAACAAAGAGTGATGTCACAGGAAAACCTGAAGGTCATGGGTTGGTAATATCTGCTCATTTGTCAGTCTCTTAGAAGTTAATTTTAGATTAAATATCAATATGAGAAAT
This sequence comes from Chiloscyllium plagiosum, assembly GCF_037043375.1. Taxonomy (NCBI): domain Eukaryota; kingdom Metazoa; phylum Chordata; class Chondrichthyes; order Orectolobiformes; family Hemiscylliidae; genus Chiloscyllium; species Chiloscyllium plagiosum. Next base: position 4,815,447 of record NW_028270148.1, on the reverse strand, counting down.
ACTTGACAGATTACAAACTAAAAGACGAGTCGAAAATTTAATAAAAACTAAGCACTAAACGAATAATATACAGATGAGGGACCAGGTGATGTGTTTTTATTACATGATGTGGAAGCTGGTGGACGCCATTGTGGTTCATAGTGTAGCTCATCTGTAGCAAGTGTGGGTTCTTTGATGAACTCTGAGTCAGGGTTGCTGAGCTGGAGTCAGAGCTTCAAACACTGACTCATCAGGGAGGGGGCGCAAGTTACTTGGATACTGTTTCAGGAAGCCGTCATATCTCCAGTACAGGATGGTGTGATTCTGAGTAAAGGAAGTAGAGAGATCTAGGAAGTCATGCTGAAGAAGCCTTGGTCCTTGAGCTGACTAACAGCTTTGCGATTCTTGTTCCCTGTGTTGATGAGACTGGGGGCTCTCGGGAGGATGAGCAAACTGACCTCACCACCATGATACAGGGAGGGCAGCCTGGGAGAATGAATCATTGCTAATTGGGACAGTTAGTGGGTATAATGGGTTGTGTGCGGTAGCAGCCCATGTGATGACAAGGCCCAGTGTGTGAGGGCTGGGGTAAGGAACGGGGAAGGCGCTTGATGGGAAGAGATATCAAAGAGGAGTCTCGTGCTCTGTGTTTTTGACAACGTAAAAGACAATAAAGACAGAGAAAATAAAACAAAATGAACTGAGGGAAAACCAGTGATTAGCACAAAAAACTGACATTAGGATCTTCATTAAATTTATAAAAAAGCTGAAACCAGTCAAATTGTACACATGCCACTAAGAAAATGAAACTATAGAGATGGATCTGTGTAAAAAGGGGAACGGCTGAGGAGTTAAATAGATACTTTGAATCAGTCTTTACTGTGGAAGATGTGTCAAATGTCCCGTTAATACGAAAGAATATCGGGGGAGCAATTAAATACCATCATCATTAATAGAGGGGCAGTAGTTGATGAAACGGTGGCACAGTGGTTAGCACTGCTGCCTAACAGCGCCAGAAACCCGGGTTCAATTCCCGTCTTAGGCGACTGACTGTGTGGAGTTTATACGTTGTCTGCGTGGGTGTGCTCCGGTTTCCTCCCACAGTCCAAAAGTGTGCAGGTTAGGTGAATTGGCTATGCTAAATTACACCGTACTGTTAGGTGTAGGGTAATGGGTCTGGGTGGGTTTGCTCTTTGGTGGGTCGGTGTGGACTTGTTGGGCCGAAGGGTCTGTTTCCACAGTGTAAGTAATCTGGGTAAAAGGCAGATACTTCCCATGGTTCTGAGGGTTTGGATCCTAAAAGAGCGGGTGACAGAGATAAAGAAATATCGATAAATTAAGAGAGTGGGCATTGCATTGGGAGTATAACGTAGAGAAAATCTGCAACTGTCCATTTTTGAAGGGAGAACCATGGAATAGGGAATTATTTTCATACAGAAAATCTGCAGAAAGCTGCAACACAACGGGGCTTGGGGTTAGCTGTCCATGAAACTCCGAAAGCTAGCAAACAAGGGCAGTAGGTAATCAGGAAAATGGAAGGAATGTTGGCCCTTATTACAAAGGGGATTGGAGTGTAAGAGTAGGGAACTTTTACTGCAACTGTAGAAAGGGCTGGGGAGATCACTTTTTAAAATAAAGTTATCATTTAATTGCAGGCCATTCAGAGAAGGGTCACTGGGATAATCCTTGGGAAGGGAAGGATTGTCTTTTGAACAAAGGCTAAACAGATTGGGACTCTACTCACTGGGGACTGGAAGAATGAGAGGTGATCTCATTGAACCCTATCAGATTATTAAAGGGCTTGACAGGTGAATGCTGAGAGGTTGTTTCCCCTCATGGACAGTCTCGTGTCAGAGGGCTTAGTCTCAGAATAAAGCAGCACCAGTTTAAGATTGAGATGAGGAATAAACCCTTCTCTCAGAGGGTTGTGAGTCTTTGGAACTCCTTACTACAAAGATCTATGGGTCAGTATCCTTGTGTATATTTAAGGCTGGGATCGATAGAGTTACCAGGAAAGTGCAAAAATGCGGGTAGATAGGTTTTTGATCAGTCAAGGCTTCAAGAGTTATGTGGAAAATGCAGGAAAGGGGGTGTGGAAATATCGGAGCAGCCATAACCTCATTGAATGGTGGAGAAGGCTCGAGGGGCAGAATGGCCTATCCCTGTTCCTATTTCATATTGTCTTACAGCCTTATATTCTAGAACAAACAGAAGGATGTTAAAGTACTAAAGGAGAAAGACTGGAACCAAAAAGTGATTGATAGTAATTAACATTCTCCAACCTTCGTAAGACAGGACATGCCAAAGACAATTGCTGGAAGTTCAATGGGAAACAGATTAGAATCAGAGGAATATTAAAAGAACTTTCAGAAAAGGATATGTCACAAAAGTAAATAACTATTCTAACCATAATGTAGGACAGAGAAAACATGAATGCTTTGAATGCACTAATGATGGAGAGGGAAATCAGGACAGTCTAGAAAATTTGTCTTTAAATATGAACAAAGAGAGTGAGGCGACAGGAGGGTCTGAGTTTTGAGGGAGTATTTCCTTCAGCTTTAAAGCAAGGAGGTAAACCAAGAAAGCTCTTAAGAGACACTGGAGCAAATCAATCCCTGATGCTGCATAATGATTCTCTTTGACTTCTAGAGTAATTATTGAAAGAGTAAATATTAATTGGAGACATTCAGGTAGCTTATGCAGAGTTGGATTGAAAAGTGACTTGTTTAATGCAGTAGAGAGGTCGCAGTGATAGGAGTAAAACATGTTCTGACAGAAGGATTTTATTCTGTTTTGGTGAATGACCTCACAGGTTCAAGAATATCAGCCTCACCATGGGTTGTGGAACAAATCTTGGAGATGAAATAACCTGAAATGTGACATGAGGAACATCCTGGATTTTATCCTCATTGTGTTGTGACTAGATCTCAGGTTCATAGATTTAGAACCATGCAATAATAGTGCATGATCATGTTGATTTGGAATTTCAGTTCACAAAATTAATTTTCAAAAGTTTAATTGAACATAATTGAACATGATGAACAGAATGAGTGTCGTAGGTTCAGAATATCTTCTTTAGCAGAAATGCAACAAATTGATCCTGAATTGAGAAGGTTCCATCAAACAGCCTCCTCAGAAATGGAAGCAGAAACAATCACTGAGTGTTATTACTTGAATGACAAAGTATTATTGAGGAAATAGTGTTCAGCTCAAGTACCAGATGATGGGGAATGGACAGAGGTCCATCAGGTGGTCACTCCATCTGAGGTCCAGAATGAAATTTCACGAATTGGTTCATGAAATTCCAATGACAGGACTTTTAGGGATACAAAAATGTAGGGAATTCAAGACAATCACAAACTGATCTCCAATTCATTCATTGAGCAAGAGGTTTTAGTTGGAAGAGATTGTTATGAAAACTGTACTTACTGATAATATTGAGCTGACTTCCTCTCCCATAGATCTTTCTCCACACTGAGCAGTAATAAACCCCAGCGTCAGTGGGCTGCACATTGGTAATGGTCAAAATAAAGCTGTTATTGGAGGGGTCTCTGGAAGACTGGATTCGCTCAGAGAATCCTGGGCTCCATTGTGTGGAGCCATATTTACTATGTGTTAAAATTTGCACTTTACAGCAACCTGTTTTTTGATGGTACCATTTAACAGTGGTGCCTGTCACTGCAGCATTTCTCATGATGCATTGTAAATGGGCAGTTTGACCCTCGGTAACCCATTCCAGGCTCGGAGACTGGAGAAGAACTGGAGGATTTGCACCTTTAGGGAAGAAAATATTGAGAATTTCAGAATCAGTTCTCCTGGTTACAATGTGCTGCCAGTTGTTCAAAGAGATAGATCAGGTGGAACACATTCTGAATTAAATAGGGAACTGGTTTAAGATTGAACCAGTGGAGTTGAAGCAGATCAACGAACCATGTTTGAGTAATTAAATATCTTTAATAACTATTAATGTAAATATTAAAAGACGAATATCTGGATCAAAGTGTAGAGTGACATTGCCTGAATTATGGAAGGTCCATGATTACAGCTTCCAGCCTCAGACTCTCCCCATTACCTGTCTCCATCAGATTCTCCAAACTTCTCATGTATGCTGTTCCCTTCTCCCTGACCCACCCATCGCTCAGGTTCTGCAGCCTCTTCTGGGAAGCTCCCTCATTCACCCCATTCTGCTCACTGTTTTCCTCAGAATGATCACCTTTCCCTGAACCAGACTCTTCACAATCCTCCCTGTGTAACTCACTCTCCAGCAAGTATTCTGGTCTGGGGACTGATGTGAATGATGATCACTTGGGGAGACGAGTCAATATTACCATGGGAACCCCAGCTATATCAGGGGCTCATGATGTTCATTGAAAAATTGAATTGAATTTAATTGAATTTACTGTATGACAATGGATTGAATGTTCAGAGGAATAGATACGTGTTGCTGCACCCACAGGAAGGAACCCATTTATGGTACTACCTGTCTTGTCCCACTGTCAGTGAAATTATCGAGTGACTGGAGAACTCTCTGAAAAGGGTGAGGTTGAACAGTCAATAGTTCCACTCCACATATATCCCAAATTACAGAAGCAGAAGGAGAACTGTGCTCAAGCAGTCAGAGTTTAGGAAGCTAGGAAAGGAATCAGCATTTCCTTCCAGTACCATGGATAAGTGAGTAGATCAGTAGAAGGATCAAGCAGATGGATGGATAGCTGGACAAATGGTGCAGGAGGGAGAAGGATGTGAAATTCCTACAACAGTGATCCTGTGGAATTGATGAGAAGGTGACACCTGGAGAGCACAGAAAGATTGCAGCTAACTAGAGCCAGTCTTTGTGAGCAGATTCCTGAGTGCTATTAGTGGGAGCTGGGGATAAATTAACTTGGCAGGAGTCTGGGAACCAGAAGGAAATGTCAGACACAGCCAGCTTGAAAGTACAAATTCATAAGCTATTGGGTGTTTTCATAGTAATGTCACAATGTCTAAATTAAAGTTGATGATCAAAGGGATTACTTAAAACTAAGTAAGTTTCAGCTCATTTATCAAGGGATACCCTCAAAGAGGCTCAAATCTCTGAAGACAGAAAGAGTTAAGTCAAACTTATCAATGTGATGGAAAGGATATTTCCTGGGAGATGAATATCGAAAATTGATGGTATTAGAATAAATGTGATTTTATTGTTTCCATGTGCTTTCAAATTTCATTGAATTAGTTTATATGCAATTAGTTTGGTTCATTCTATTTTATCTTAATCTCTTATATGTAATAAACTTCTGTTTCATTGTGAATACAAAATCTGCAACCTTATATATTTGTTAGTGAAAGACCACCTCATTCAATAAAAGTAATGATAATTAGAAACACCAAGTCGGATCGAACAATTGAAAATTGAAACGACAAGGAAGAAACTGACCTGGGTATTGGTGTAGGAAAATGCAAGATGGTAGGGTCAGGGATTCAGATAATGCTGTGACAGTGAAATTAATGAGAATGGAATCATGGGAGCATTCAGAGAACTGAAAGGCTTGTTATGATGATGATGAAGCATTCGGGACGAGCAAAGCAGATAGCCTTAACATATCTCACACAGAAAATTAGGGTGGGGAAATAGTTAGCTGGAAATCCTCAAAGAAACTGCAGGAATAAAACATCTTGCTGATAGAGCAATAAGAAGTGAAGAACAGCCATAAAAATATGTTATCACTATAACGGAAACAGGCTGCAACTACAGAAAGGACCATGTTTCCACTTTAATGATATGAGACATACCAAAGAATAGAGAACAATACAGCACAGGAACAGACCCTTTGGCCCTCCAACCTGCACCAACACATTCACCCCTCTGTACTAAAATTGTCTTCACTTTCAGGATCCATATCCCTCTATTCTCTTCCTATTCGTGTATTCATCCAGAGGCTTCATGAATGCTGCTATTGTGTCAATTGCCAGAAAGTAAACAGGAAACTGATTGCAGCCATAGGAATATCGAAGGTATCTTCAGAAAAGGGAAAATTGCAAAATTAGTCACTGTTATGATAGGGTAGGACAGAGAGTACATGATCTTCTGAAAATACAAATGAGGGAGAGGGAGCTCAGGACATTCCTGAGAATTTGTCTTTGGATATTAACAAGGAGCGTGAAAGCACTGGAGGGTCTGAGTATTGTATCTCAAAAGGGAGTATTTTTGCTTCAAAGCAAGGAGTTAAACAAACAAATATCTTGAAAAGTGTTTGGTTATGTCTGTCACTGGTGCTGCCTGATGGTCCTGTTGTCATCCAGAGACGTTCATGAAAGATAAAATTGTAATTGGAGGCATTCATAGGGATTACAAACCAGTTCCAGTCACATAGAAGTGGATGATCAAGTGACTTAGTCAATGTAGATGTTGTAGTGGGAGGAGTGTAATACATTTCCATTGGGAGAACTGATAACACTTTGTAAAATGATCAGGCAGGTTATAGAATATTAACCTTACTAAGGGTACTGGAAAAATATCAGTAAAGATGAAATACAAGAAGAGCAACCTGTGTTGTGATTATATCTCAGGTTTACAGAGTTAGACCAATGGAGAAAGCATCCTATAAAACAAAGAGTTGATTTGGAATTTCAGTTATCAGATTTTATTTTCAAAACTGTAATTTAAAGAATGAAGTTAAAGAGAATTCAGCTGACCAGATTCAGAAAATATGCTTTGGCATTGATACATCAATTGGATCTGAACTGAAAGAGTTTTATCCAAATGCCTCATCAGAAATGGAATCAGAAACAATCCTTGAGTGTTCTTGCTTGAAAGACAAAGTAGAAATGAGGAAATAGATGCAATATGCAGTCCCCCCGTGGCTTCACTCTCCTTTTAATATCCAAAGACAAATTCTTGAGCTCCCTCTCCCTCATTTTTACTTTCGGAGGATCATGTTCTCTCTGTCCTACCCTATCACGACAGTGATTAATTTTGCAATGCTTCCTTCTCTGAAGATATCTTCGATATTCCTACAACTGCAATCGTTTTTCATTTACCTTTGAGAAATTGATACAATTGCAGCCCCAAATGGAATGGACCATGGTGCATCAGGTAGTCACTCCATCTGAGAAACCAGAATGAAATTTCGTACATTGGCTCATGAAATTCCAATGGCAGGTCATTAATGGATGAGGAACACACGGTCTAATTTATTAAAATATTTGTTTTGGTCAGGATTATATAAACATGTTAAATTTTAACAGACAAGCTGATAGATGTCAGGATTTGGGGATTCCCCAACCCTCAATTAAAGCTTCACCTTTAATTCCAATCACAGCTTTTGAAGAACTATTTTGCAGAATCTTAATAGAGCCTGACCTTAACCCAGGAATGTCAGCCAATGGGTCAATGCAGTGGTTCAAGTAGGCAGCTCAGCGCCACCTTCTCAAGGGCAGTTCAAACATAGAACTGTGCAGTACAGTTCAGTACAGTACAGGCCTTTCAGCCCTCGATGTTGTGCCGACTTGTGGAACCAATGTGAAGTTCATCTAATCTACACTGTTCCATTTTCATCCATATGTTTATCCAATGACAATTTAAGTGCCCTTAAAGTTGGTGAGTCTACTACTGTTGCAGGCAGTGTGTTCCCACGGCCCCTACTAGTTTCTGAGTAAAGAAACTACCTCTGATATCTGTCTTATGTCTATCACCCCTCAATTTCAAGCTATGTCCCCTCATGCTAGCCTTCACCATCCAAAGAAAAAGGCTCTCACTGTCCACCCTATTTAACCCTCTGATTATCTTGTATGTCGCTACTAAGTCACCTCTCAACCTTCTTCTCTCTAACAAAAACATCCTCAAGGCCCTCAGCCTTTCCTCTTAAGACCTTCCCCCCATAAATCTCCTTTATACACTTTCCAAAGCTTCCACATTCTTCCTTACGATGTTGTGACCAGAAATGGATGCAATACTCAAAGTGCGGCCAACTAGAGTTTTGTACAACTGCAACATGGCCTCATGGCTCTGAAACTCAATCCCTCTATCAATAAAAGCTGACACACCATATGCATTCTTAACAACCCTATCAACCTGGGTGGCAACATTCAGGGACATGAACGTACATGAACACCGAGATCTCTCTGCTCATCTACACTACCAAATATCTTACCATTAGCCCAGTAATCTTTATTCCTGCTGCTCCTTCCAAAGTGAATCATCTCACACACTTCTCCATTTGCCACCTCTCAGCACAGCTCTGCAGCTTATCTATGTCCCTCTGTAACCTGCAACATCCTTCGGCACTATCCACAACTCCACCAACCTTAGTGTCATCCACAAATTTATTAATCCATCCTTCTATGCATCATCCAGGTTATTTACAAAAATGACAAACAGCAGTGCCCCCAAAGCAGGTCCTTATGGTACACCCCTATTCAAGGATGAACCTTTCCTATCAACCACCATCCTTTATCTTCTTTCAGCGAGGCAATTTCTGAACGAAACTATTAAGGGTGAGCAATAAATGCTGGCACAGCCATGACACCCACATTGAATACATTTCAGAACCTTAACTTGGCTCCCTCCCCACAGTGAATCCATCCCCAAGATCACTCTCCATCATCTCTTCAATCTTCTTGATCACAAACTGATCTCCAATTCATTCATTGGGCATGAGGTTATTACAGGAGGAGATTGTCATGTAAATGCTACTCACGGTTTACAATGATTCGGCTTCCTCTCCCATAGATACTACCCCGCACTGAGCAGTAATACACGGCAGTGTCATTGGGTTGAACATTTGTGATGGTCAGAATGAAGCTGTTACTGGAGGAGTCTCTCGAAGGCTGGAATCGCTCAGTGAATCCTGGGCTCCATTGTGTGGAGCCATCTTTACCATGTGTTAAAATTCGCACATAGTGACTCCCTGGTTTTTGTTTGTCCCATTTAACAGTGGTGTGTTTCACTGCGGCATTCCTCATGGTGCACTGTAACCGGGCAGTGTGACCCCTGGTGACATGTTCGAGACTCGGAGACTGGAGAAGGACGACAGGATTTGCAACTTGAGGGGAAAAGATCAAGGATTTAAGAATCAATTCTCTGAGTTACAATTTGCTGCCAGTTGTTCAAAGGGACAATTCAAGTGGAACACATTCTGTATTAAAAAGGGAACTTGTTTAAGATTGAACCAGTAGAATTGAAACAGAGAAAACAAAAGATCTTTAATTCATGAAATAACTGTAATAACTATTCGTGTAAACAATTAAAGACCCTGAGACCATAAGAAATAGGAACAGGAGGAGGCCACTCAGCCCCACAAGCCTGCTATGCCATCTAATAGGATCCTGACAGATCGACATTCCTCACGACCACTTCCCTGTGATTTCCCTGTAATCCTTGATTCCATGACTAACCAAGAATCTCGCTGTCTCAGACTTCGATATACACAAGAATTCAGCCCGCCCACAGCTCTCTGTACCAAGGAGTTCTAAAGATTCACAATGCACTGACAGAAGAAATTCCTCAACACCTCAGTTTTAAATTGATGCTTCATAATTCTGATACTGTGTCCTCTGGACTTAGACTCTCCCATGAAGGGAACCATCCTCTCAGCATTGACCCTGAGAAATCCTTTAGGAATCTGACATTTTTGAAAGAGATCACCTCTCATTCTTCTAAACCCCAGTGAAGAGATTCCCAATTTACATTTTTATTCATTGTGGAACATGGGTGTCACTGGAAGGGCATTTATTGTCCGTCATGAGTTGTCTTTTAGAAGGTAGTGGTGAGGTGTTACCTTGAACCATTGTAGTTCATGTGCTGTAGGTAAACCCATAAGTCCCTTAGGAATGAAATCCCAGGAATTTGTACCCATCTGGGCAAGTGGGGAGCATTCCATCACATGCCTAGCCTGTACCTTGAAGATGGTGGACAGATTTAAGCAGTCAGGAGGTTAGTTACTTACCAGAGTATTCCTTGCCTTTGACAATAGACAATATGCAATAGGCAATAGGTGCAGTAGTAGGCCATACAGCCCGTCGAGCTAGCACCATCATTCATTATGATCATGGCTGGTCATCCTCAATTAGTATCCTGTTCCTGCCTTATCCCCATAACCCTTGATTCCACTATCTCTCAGAGCTTTAGCCATCTCTTACTTGAAAGTATCCAGAGACTTGGCCTCCACTGCCTTCTGTGGCAGAGCATTCCATACACCCACCACTCTCTGGGTGAAGAAGTTTCTCCTCAACTCTGTTCTAAATGGTCTACCCCTTATTTTTAAACTGTGTCCTCTGGCTCTGGACTCACCCATCAGTGGAAACATGCTTCCTGCCTCCAAAGTGTCCAATCCATTAATAATTTTATAAGTCTCAATCAGACCCCCTCTAATCCTTCTAAACCCAAGCATATACAAGCCCAGTTGCTCCAATCTTTCAACATTTGCTAGTGCCGCCATTCCAGGAATTTACCTTGTGAACCTACACTGCACTCCCTCAATAGCCAGAATGTCCCTCAAACTTGGAGACCAAAACTGTACACAATAATCCAGGTGCGGTCTCACCAGGATCCTGTACAACTTCAGAAGAACCTCTTTGCTCCTATACTCAATCCCTCTTGTTATGAAGACCAGCATGCTATTAGCTTTCTTCACTGCCTACTGTACCTGCGTGCTTGCTTTCATTAACTGATGTACAAGAACATCTAGATCTCATTGTACTTCCCCTTTACCTAACTTGACTCCATTTAGATAGTAATCTGCCTTCCTGTTCTTGCCACCAAAGTGCATAACCACACATTTATCCACATTAAACTGCATCTGTCTTGCACCCATCCACTCACCTAGCCTGTCGAAGTCACCCTGTATGCTCATAACATCCTGCTCACATTTCACCCTGCCACCCAGCTTTGTGTCATCAGCAAATTTGCTAATATTACTTTTAATGTCTTCATCTATACCGTTGATGTATATTGTAAACAGCTGTGGTCCCAGCACCGAACCTTGTGGTACCCCACTGGTCACCACCTGCCATTCTGAAAGGGACCCGTTTATCACTAGTCTTTGCTTCCTGTCAGTCAGCCAATTTTCAATCCAAGTCAGTACCTTGCCCCCAATGCCATGTGCCCTAATTTTGCTTACTAATTTCCTATGTGGGACCTTATCAAAGGCTTTCTTAACATCCAGGTACACTACATCCACTGGCTCTCCCTTATCCATCTTCATAGATACATCCTTAAAAAATTCCAGACGATTAGTCAAGCACAATTTCTCCTTCAGAACTCCTTACTGATTCTGACCTATCCTCTTACAGCTATCCAAATGAGCCGTAATTTCATCTTTTATAATTGACTCCAGCATCTTTCCCACCACTAACGTCAGGCTAACCGGTCTATAATTCTCTGTTTTCTTTCTCCCTCTCTTCTTGAAAAGTAGGACAACATAAGCCACCCTCCAATCCACAGGAACTGATCCTGAATCAATAGAACATTGGAAAATGATTACCAATGCATCCGTGATTTCCAGAGCCACCTCCTTAAGTACCCTTGTATGCAGACCATCAGGTCTCAGAGACTTATCAGCCTTCAGACCTAACAGTCTATCCAACACCATTTCCTTCCCCTTCAGTTAATCCATTACCTAGATCCTTCAGCCACTGTTACATTTGGGAGATTGCTTTTGTCTTCCCCAGTGAAGGCAGATCCAAAACACCTATTCAACTCTTTTGCCATTTCCGTGTTCCCCGTAATAAATTCATCTATTTCTGTCTTCAAGGCCCCATTTTAGTCTTAACCTTTTTTTTTCACATACCCAAAAAAGCTTTTACTCCCCACCTTTTGGCCAGTTTACTTTCGTACGTCATTTTTTCTCTGGGTATTGCCTGTTTAGTTAACCTTTGTTACTCTTTAAAAGTTTCCCAGCCCTCTGGCTTCCCGCTCATCTTTGCTACGTGGTACTTCTTCTCTTTTATCTTTATACAGTCCTTATCTTCCCTAATCAGCCATGGCCGCCCCTGTCTCCCCTTGGGATCTTTCTTCCTCTTTGGAATGAACTGATCCTGCATCTTCTGCTTTATATCCAGAAATACCTGCCATTCTTGCTCCAGTGCCACCTGCTAGGGTATTTAACCATTGAACTTTGGCCAGCTTTTCCCTCATAGCTCCATAGTTCCCTTTGTTCAACTGCAATACTGACACTCCCGATTCTCCCTTCTCTGTATCCCTTTGCAAATTAAAGCTTATCATGTTATGGTCACTACCTCCTAATGGCTCCCTTACTTCAAGGTCCCTGATTGAATCTAGTTCATTGCACAACACCAGATCCAGAATTTCCTTCACTCTGCAAAGCTCCAGTTCAAGCTGTTCTAAGAATCCATCTCAGAAGCACTCTACAAACTCCCTTTTTGGGATCCAGTACTGTCTGATTCTCCCAATCTAGCTGCATTTTGAAATCCCCCATAACAACTGCAGTAATATCTTTGCAACAGGAGAATTTCAACTCCTTATTCAACTTACACCCAACATCAAGACTACTTTGAGTTGCATTCTAGCCAATGTGCTTATATTAGATTAGATTAGATTCCCTGCAGTGCCTAACCAGTCCATACCGAACCTCTGAAGAGTAACCCACCCAGACCCATTTCCCTCTGACTAATGCACCTAGCATATGGGCAAATTAGCACAGCCAATTCATCTGACATGCACATCTTTGGACTGTGGGAGGAAACCCATGCAGACACAGGGAGAATGTGCAAACCCCCACAGTTTCTGGTCAATGGTAACCTCAAGGATAATGATAGTGGTGAATTCAGTGATAGCAATCCTATTTGAATGGCAGGGGGTGGTAGTTAAATTTTGTATTATTGGAGCCTGGCATTGTTTGACATGAATGTTGCTTTCCCCTTGTCAGCGCAAGCCTAGATATTTTCTCAATCTTGTCTATTCTGAACATGAACTGTTTCAGTATCTGAGAAACTGCAAATGGTGCTAAACCTGTTCAGCCATTGCTTGTAGGACAATTTCTTGGTGCCAGGATCATCCCAGTGAGCCTTCTCTGATCTCCACTAGTGAAATGATTTATTTCCTTAAAAAGAGGAACAAAACAGCTCACTGTGCTCTAGATGTGGTCTCACCAGAGCCTTGTAGCACTGCAGTAAGACTTCCTAACTCTGATTGGCTAACCTCCTTTAAATAAGGGCCAGAAGGCACAGCAGGGGCTGAATTTACAGTGACATTGCTTTAATAAAGGGCATCTCCTGAATTCAGCTGCCAGCCTCAGACCATCCCCATTCCTTGTTCCCACCAGAAGCTCCTCGCTCCTCGCGGTTCCTTCTCCCTGTGATGTGATTGCACTGGAAGGAGAGGATACTGCCTGGGATGGAGCACTTCAGCCATGAGGAGAGGCTGGATACACTTGCAGTGTTTTCTCTGGAGTGAAAAGATTGAGGGATGACCTGATTGAGGAGTATAATGTGATGAGTGATATGGACACTGTGGATCGAAAGCGCATGTTTTCATTTAATTCAAAAATCAATAATGAGATGTACAGTTTTAAAGTGAAAATCAGGAGGTTTTGAGGGGATTTGGGAAAACATTAAATGGGCCGAAGGGCCTCTTCTCTGCTCCATCAATCGACGACTCTGTCTCAGCTTCAAACCTAGTCTCAGCTGTGGGAGCTCACGGAGGTTGGGTTCCTTCCCTTGCCCCATATGTGATGTGGAGTGGTTCCCTTTAACCTGGATGTGCGTGCCCCTTTGTGCTCTATGGTTTATTCCCAATCCCTGGGAGATTCTCTTGCAGATGTGGCATCTCACAGAGCAATCTCCCTGACTCTGCACATCCAGCCCAATGGCACTGACACCCTTGTGAGTTGAATGGAATTAATGTCACTCATTCTTCAGGAGAAAGCTCCACATTTCCCACAAGATTCTCCTCCCATTGCCGCAAAAATATCTCTTATCTCCCACCATTCACCAACATTGAACCTGAGCTCAGCTTCCTCCCTACAATGAATCCATCCCTGAGGTCACTCTCCATCATCTCCTCAAACTTCTTGAAAACAAACTGATCTTCAATTCTTTCATTGGGCAAAAGGTTCTTGCTGGTGTTGATTGTCAGGTAAACTCTACTTACTATCTACAATGAGCTGGCTTCCTCTACCGGGGACATTACCCGAAACCATACAATAATAGACCCCAGTATCTCTGGGCCTCACGTTTGAGATGGTCAGAATGAAGCTGTTACTGGAGGGGTCTCTGGAAGGCTGGAAACGCTCAGTGAATCCTGGGTACCGTTGTGTGATGTTCCTCACATCATATGTTAAAATCCAGACCACCTTAATCCGTCTTTCCAACCGATACCAGTGTACATCGATGTGTGTCACTGCAGCATTCTTCATGGTACACCGTAAACGGGCAGTGTGACCTTTGGTGACCCGTTCCAGGCTGGGAGACTGGAGAAGGACTGACACATTTGCACCTTCAAAATAAAAAATACCAATAAATAAACAACAGTCTGATTGTTTGGTCTTTTCTACACCTACGGCATGGCTGAGGGAAATTGGATAAGCTGGGCAGAATGAAGACAAATGTGAGGGTCACGAGGTGTGCCCCTCCAGCTCCGGGTAGATAACATGGAGTCAGTGATGGTCCCAGGGTCAGTCTAAGGTACCTACAGCTCAGTTAGTGAGTCAGGGTGGGTCCCACTGGAATGTTGTGTCCCTTGTCCAGCAATATTCCATCCCACTTCAGGGGAGATGGAGGAGGAGATGCAGCACGGATATGAAGGGTGAAGAATGAGAGACTCCAGCACAGCAATCTCTGATTCTGGATGGGGGATCAATTTGGTGATGACACCAAGATAAGGAGAAAAGTGAGGTGTCAAGAGGAGATGAAGAACCTGCAAAGAGAGAGTCACACGTGAAGTGAGTGACAAAATGTGGCAAATGGAATATAATATTGTAATATGCAATTTTTTGGGGGGTAGTGTAGAATTTATCGAGTAAGTTGATCAGAGGAATTAGAACAGGAGTAGGCCATTCAGCCCTATGAGGCTGTCCACCATTCAATGGAGTCATTGAGTCACAGTGTCATACAGCACAGAATCAGACCCTTAGGTCCAAACAGTCCATGGTGAACATAATCCCAAACAAGGCAAGAACAATGACTGCAGATGCTGGAAACCAGATTCTGGATTAGAGTGGTGCTGGAAAAGCACAGCAGTTCAGGCAGCATCCAAGGAGCAGGGAAATCGACATTTCAGGCAAAAGCCCTTCATCAGGAAAGAGGCTGAGTGCCTGAAGGGTGGAGAGATAAATGAGAGGAGGGTGGGGTGGAGAGAAAGTAGCATAGAGTACAATAGTTGAGTGGGGATGAAGGTGATAGGTCAGGGAGGAGGGTGGGGAAAGGTAGCAAAGAGTACAATAAGTGAATGGGGGTCGGATAAAGGTGATAGGTCAGAGAGCAGGGTGGAGTGGATAGGTGGAAAGGAAGATAGGCAGGTAGGACAAGTCATGGGGACAGTGCTGAGCTGGAAGTTTGGAACTGGGATGAGGTGGGGGAAGGGGAAATGAGGAAACTGATGAAGTCCATATTGATGCCCTGGGGTTGAAGTGTTCCGAGGCGGAAGATGAGGCATTCTTCCTCCAGGCATCGGGTGGTGAGGGGTCGACGGTGAGTGGGAGGGGGAGTTTAAATGTTGGACCACAGGCGGTGTGGTTGATTGGTGTGGGTGTCCCAGAGATGTTCCCTAAAGCGCTCTGCTAGGAGGCGTCCAGTCTCCCCAATGTAGGGGAGACCGCATCGGGAGCAACGGTTACAATAAATTATATTGGTGGATGTGCAGGTAAAACTCTGATGGATGTGGAAGGCACCTTTGGGGCCTTGGATGGAGGTGAGGGAGGAAGTGTGGGCGCAGGTTTTGCAATTCCTGCGGTGGCAGGGGAAGGTGCCAGGATGGGAGGGTAAGTTGTTGGGGGCGTGGACTTGACCAGGTAGTCATAGAGGGAATGGTCTTTGCCGAAGGTGGAAAGGGGTGGGGAGGGAAAAATATGCCTGGTGATGGGGTCCATTTGGAAGTGGCAGAAATGTCGGCAGATGATGTGGTTTATGCGAAGGTTGGTACGGTGGAATGTGAGCACCAGGGGGGTTCTGTCCTTGTTACGGTTGGAGGAGTGGGGTCTGAGGGCGGAGGTGTGAGATGTGGACGAGATGCGTTGGAGGGCATCTTTAACCACGTGGGAAGGGAAATTGCAGTCTCTAAAGAAGGAGGCCATCTGGTGTGTTCTGTGGTGGAATTCGTCATCCTGGGAGCAGATCCGGTGGCGGTGGAGGAATTGGGAATACAGGATGGCATTTTTGCAGGAGGTAGGGTGGGAAGCGATATAATCCAGGTAGCTGTGGAAGTTTGGGTTTGTAAAAGATGTCGGTGTCAAGTTGGTCATCATTAATGGAGATGGAGAGATCCAGGAAGGGGAGGGAGGTGTCAGAGATGGTCCAGGTAAATTTAAGGTCAGAGTGGAATGTGTTGGTGAAGTTGATGAATTGCTCAACCTCCTCGCGGGAGCATGAGGTGGCGCCAATGCAGTCATCAATAATCCCAAACAAAACTAGTGCCAATATCCCTCCAAACCTTTCCTTTTCATATACTTATCCAAATGTTTTTTTAAACATTGCAATTGTACCCACATCCAACTCTTCCTCAGGTCATTCATTTCACCCTCGAAATTCCCTCTGTGTAAAAGATTTGCCCATCATATCTTTTTAAAATCTCTCTACTTTTACCTTAAAAATGGGATCCCTAGTCTAGAGATCCCTCATCCTCAGGAAAAGACACCTTCCATTAACCCTTTCAATATCTCTCTTTAATTTATAACTTTCTATCAGGTGGCCTCCCAACCTCTTATGCTCCAGTGAGAAAAGTTGCAACTAATTCAGATTTTCTTTGTAACATAACCTTTCCATAGCCAACAGCATTCTGGTAAATCACTTCAGAACCATCTCCAGTTTAGCAATATACTCACTATAACTGGGCGACCATAATTGGACACAGTATTCTAGAAGAGGCCTCACCAATATCCTGCACAATCTCAATATCACTGCTGTCCCAACTCCTGTAATCAAAGGACGAAACAATGAAGGCAAGTATGATTTTTTTTAAACCACCCTGTTTACACGCAATGCAAACTTCAAAGAATTATGTACCAGCATCCTAATGTCCTCAGCTGAATAAAACATTCCTCACATCCACTTTCCTACACATTCCTGGAAACTGATCATGAAGTTATCAATCTCAGTCTTAAACATACACAAACTCTGCTCCCACAGCTCTCTGGAGCAAGGAACCCAAAGGCTCACAATCCTGTCAGAGAAGACATTCTTCCTCATCTCAGTCTTAAACTGGTGCCCCTTAATTCTGAGACTGTGGCGTCTGGTCCGAAACTCTCCCATGAGGGGAAACATCCTCTCAGCATTAATCCTGACAAGCTCCTTAAGTATCCTTCAGAGAGATTACTTCTCATTCTGCTAAACTCAGGTGAGTAGAGTCCCAACCTGTTCAGCCTTTGCTCATAAGACAATCCCTCCATACCAGGGATCATCCTCGTGAACCTTTTCTGAACTGCCTCCAATGAAGTAAATCTTTCTTTAAATAAGGTGAACCAAAACTGCTGAGAGTACACCTGATGTGGGCCCACCAGCACCTTGTCCAGTTACAGTAAAACTTCCTGACTCTTATACTTCAACCCCCTAGAAAGAAGTGCCAACATTCCATTAGCCTTCCTGATTACCTGTTAACCCTGTGTGCTAGCTTTCTGAGTTTTGTGCACAAGTTTACCCAAATCCCTTTGTGTTGCAGTTTTCTGCAATTTCTCTCCATTTAAATAATATTCTGTTATTTTTTTTCTCCCTTCTAAAATGAACAACTTCACATTTTCACACGTTATACTCCATTTGCCAGCTTTTTGCATACTTTCGTAAAATGATCGATATCTCTGTAAACTGTTTGTGTCTCTCTCACAAACTGCCTTTTCATTTATTTTTGTGTTATCTGCAAATATTCCTACATTAATATAAATTGTAAACAGATGTGGTCCCAGCACTAATCCCTGTGGAACCCCACTGGTCACTGTTCACAACCTGAAAATGAACCCCTTATCCCTTTTCACTGTTTCCTCCCCATGAACCATTTCTCTGGCCACACTAGTATGCTCTCTCCAATATTGTGGATTCTTATCAAATGAATTTGCCTTTTGTGAGCCTCCTGACCAAATCCCTCCTGGAAGTCCAAACACAAAACATTTACTGGTTCCACTCTCTCCAATCCAGATGAGACTTTCTTGAAAAACTCAAATAAATTAGTCAGACATGATTTCCTTTTCATGAATCCACACTGACTCTGCTTGATTAGATTATGATTTTCCAAATGTTCGGCTATTACTTCCTGAATATATTGACATGAATCCTTTTCTCCATCCCAGGGGAGGGGCTTGCCCTGATTGGAGTTTGGAATGAAAAGAATTTTTGAAACATCTCAGTTTCTTTGGACCTTGACAGGGTGAATATGGAAAGGAGATTGTTTCCCTTTGTGGGGGTGTCTGGGGTCAGAGGGCTAAAGCTCATAGGAATGGGTCTGCAATTTAAGATGGAGATGAGGAGGCATTCCATCTCTCAGAGGAAGTGAATCTGAGGAATTCTTTACCACAGAGGGCTGTTGAGACTGAGTCCTGAAGTAACTTAGAGTCGGGTAGCAACAGATTTTTAATCAGAAATGGAATCCAGGGTTATGGGGAAAAGGCAGGAAAGTAGAGATGGGGACTATCAGGGCAGCCACGATCTCACTGAATGGCAGAAACAACACAATGAGCTGAATGGCCTAATTGTGCTCTTATATCCTCTGGCCTTAAGGTCCAGTTTTGGCATTTAACAGGCTAATGGATGTTTGATTAAATATAAACAATGTGCAGGATGGTGGGGAAAAGGCAAGCATTGGCACTAAGTTAAAGTGGTCAGAGAGCTGGTGCAGATACAATGGGCCCAATGGCTTCCTCCTTCGTCAGAACATTCCTGTGATTTTGGGAACAGTGAGATTCCACTCTGTGCAGCAAATGTTGCTTCTTTTTTTCCATTTACTGGGCTCAGTTTGCAGCTGTTGTTCAAAAAAGGCAACCATATCTCAGCCAAATTTATTAAAATCACATTTCCTGCAGTTTCCCTCTTTTCGTTCTGTAGATGGTGAAATCCCCAATTTGTTCCACAGTCCATTTAACAGCTGGGAAATGGTGGAAGCACAGGGGGAGTCTAAACTCTCAGTGAGTGTGAGGGTGCAGCTTGAGAATAGAGAATTAATGTGAGTGTCAGCATCGGTCCATTGGTGAAATTCATTCTGAATCACAAAGCTGTAAATTCACCAACTTTATAAAACAGGAGGTTGTCTTTCAATCCACCCTAACGAGACCCAGTGAACATACAAACTAATCTAATCCACTCCAATTCCACACCTTAATGGAGCAGCCTGTCCCTCAATCCCATTCTCCCAGTAAATAAATAACAGAAAAAGATGGAAGGAACGCTCCATTTTCTGGTCTGTGTTCCCAGCCTGTGGAAAGCTCTGTGTCAGCTGCACCGAACAATCCCCAGACAGTGACAAATTTTCCTTGTGACTCTCCCTTCCAGTTCTCAACGTTCAAACTTAAAGAATTCACACAAATTCCACGGCAGCAGAAACCATAGAGAGGTCTTTTATAGCAAGTTAAATTTCTCCAAAGCAAACACTTACCAAAAGTAACACAGAGGGACAGGATCACAGCAAGTAGAGTTCCACTGATCATCTCAACAGACTGGCAACCCTGTTTCTCCACACAATTTATTGTATGTCCAGTTAATAATTCAAAACTCAAAGTGTCTGAGCCAATTGCAGCTTTTTTAATCATTCATTCTCAGAAGTTAAAGAAATTAAGCTGCCAGTAAAAAGAAAGTTCAACATGGTTCTCTAGCATGAGATGGGGGACAGCAGTTTGAACACATTCCTTATTCCATTTCTTGGCTTTCAATGCTTTTTTTCTAATTTTCTCTTAACCCTTTGGTGAACAGACATTACTGAATAGGTTTCCATGAAGTGAATCTGATAATATTTGTTGTTTATGATTTGTTGTCAGTGAATCTGCCCTGAGAATTATACAGTGGTGGTTACAATCTCTGCAACAATTATCATGACAATGGATCCTCACCCCAGATTATTCCAAACACATGAAAGGTGTAATGACAACATGCGTAATTTAAAATTCCACATTGTCATGACTCTCGGGAAATCAAGTCCGCTATTCCACGAATTGTTGCAATGGGGAAAGATTTAGTCAAACATTCCAAAGTCCCCAATTAGCCTGACCATGAAACTCAGGGTAAGTGTAAACACAAACCAGGTTACTGAACTGAGCAAGATAAACATAAACTGATTACAAACTGTTTGTTTTCATCAATGCAAAATGGAAACAATTTATAACTAGTTTTACCATTTCTTAATTTCTGCTCTCCCACATGAAGGCAATCACACAAGACAGACCAGACATGGCTGTTAAGGGAAGAAAAAGATTTGAAAAAATCAGGAAACACAGTTCAGTCGCATCAATGTAGACCAGGACTTCAATGAATTGCTTGCCTTCTCATCACTTCAATTCACATTTGTTTTTTTGCTGTGAACACTAAGTTACATTGAGAAGACTTTTGATAAGGAATCACAGAAGTGATTAACATGAAAAATTAAAGCCAATTGAGATTGGAATAGTGCAATGAAATGGATTGAGAACTGATTGGCAAACAAGGAGCAAACATTCATGATAAATGGGTCATTTTCTCAGGGACAGACAGTGATTAGTGGGGTGCCACAGGGATCTTTGGTGAATTTCTGCAATGCATCTTTTAGATAGTACATATTGCTGCTGCTGCTGAGTGGTGGTGGTGGAGGGATTGAATATTTGTAGATATAATGCCAATCAAGCAGGTTGCTTTGTTCTGGATGTTGTTCTATTCACAATATCAATTTATGATTTAGAAAAGTGAACTGAATTTAAAATCTCTAAGTTTGCAGGTGACAGAAAGCTGATGGGAGGGCGAGCTGTGAGGAAAACATATAGACGCTGCAGTGTGATTTGGACAGTCTGAGTGAGTAGGCAAATGCATGACAGATAAAGTTTAATGGGAACATCCTTTGCATTATCATTGACCAGAAACTCAACTAGACTCACTCCATAAACACAATGAATAAAAAGCAGGTCACAGACTGTGGATACCACAGTGAATAACTCACCTCCTGAGAGCCGAAAGCCTGTTCACCATCTACAAGGCACAAGTCAGGAGTGTGATGGAACACTCCCCACTTGCCTGGATGGATGCAGCTCCAACAATACTCAAGAAGCTTCGCACCATCCAGGACAAAGCAACCAGCTTGATTGGCACCATATCTACAAATATTCAATCCCTCCACCACCACCACTCAGTAGCAGCAATGTGTAATATCTACAAGATGCACAGCAGAAATTCACCAAAGATCCTTAAACAGCATCTTCCAAACCCGCAACTACTTCCACCCAGAAGGACAAGGGCAGCAGGTACTTGGGAACACCACCACCTGCAAGTTCCCCTCCAAGCCACTCACCACCCTGATGTGGAAATATATTGCCATTCCTTCACAGTCGTTGGGTCAAAATCCTGGAATTCCTTCCCTACTGGCATTGTGGGTCAATCCACAGCAAGTGGGCTGCAGCAATTTAAGAAGGCAGCTCACCACCATCTTCTTAAGGGGCAACTAGGAATGGGCTATCAATGCTGGCCCAGTCAGCAATGCCCAAACCCCACAAAAGAATTTTAAAAATTAAGAAAGGTGAATGAAAACAAACAGTAGGAGTAAAAGAGTGTCTCACATGAAGACAGACTCTTCTATGTGATGTACTGCATGGCTCAGTGCAAGGTCCACAGTGTTCAACAGCTGGAGAAATGGTTTGGAAGTGGGGCCCAATTGAAATGGTTCCAAACTTTCTGATGGTATAAAAAGTAGGTAAGATTGGAAGATGTGAGGAATATGCAAGGAGGCATCAAGTAGCCAGGCTCAGTGAATGGGAAAGGACAAGGCAGATGAAATGTAATGTGAATAATTGTGAAAATAGTTACTTTACCTAAGGAAACAAGAAGGCAGAATATATTTAAATAGTGAGAGTTTAGGAATTGTTGGTGTCCAAAGGGACTCATTAAAAGTCAGCATGAGGCTGCACCAGTCAATAAGGAAGGCAAATGCTGGTCTTCATTACCAAAGGGCTAAGTCCAGGAGTGACGATGTCTTGCTGCAGTTGGACAAAGTAATGGGGAGAGCACACCTGGATTATGGACACTTTGTCCCCAAATGTAAGGAAGCACAGACTTATCATCGAGGGAGTTATATGGAGAGTCAGCAGACTAATCCCTGGGATAGTGGATTTGATGGATGGGAGAGACTGAAGAAACTGGCCTGTATGATCTCTGTTTGAAAAATCAGAAGTGATTGAATTGAAACTTTCAATACGTTTCGAGGGGCACGACTGTGGATGTTGGTAGCAATGTTTCCTTTGGCTGGTGAGTCAAGATCATGGGGCATTATCACAGGAAAAGGAGTCTTACAATGGAAACTGGGATGAGGAGGAACTTTTCCACCCAGAAGGTGGGGAATCTGTAGAATTTCCTACTCCAGAGGGATAGAGGACCTCAATCATTGAGTATGTTCAAGAGAGGAGCTGAGAGATTTCTGGAGACCAATGAATCAGGGTAGATGGGAGATAATAAAGGAAAGTGGCATTGAGGAAAATGAGCAATCATGATTGAATTATTGGGCTTACTGGTCTACTCCTATTCTTATGCTCCTTTGTCTTTGTCTCTTTGGTGATAGTGACCACAGGTACATATCGCAGTGCAAAAGTTATAGAGTTAAAGCTGGGGGAATGGCAAATATGATGTGATAAGGCAGATTTTGGTTGCATAGGATGGGAAAGGAAACTGCAGGGAATGGGTAGCATTGAAATGTGGAGCTTGTTCAAGGAACAGCTACTGTGTGTCCTTGATAAGTATGTACCTGTCAGGCAGGGAGGAAGTGGTCGAGCAAGGTAACTGTGGTTTAATAAAGAAGTTGAATCTCTTATCAAGAGAAAGAAAGAGACTTATGTAAAGATGAGAGATGAAGGCTCAGTTAGGGCACTTGAGTGTTACAAGTTAGCCAGGAAGGACTGAAACAGAGAGCTAAGAAGAGCCACGAGAGGACATGAGAAGGCTTTGGCAGGTTGCATCAAGGAAAACACTAAAGCTTTATATAGCTATGTCAGGAATAAACGAATGACTAGAGTAAGATTTGGACCCTGTCAAGGAGAGTAGTGGGAAGTTCTGCAGGGAGTCTGAAGAGATAGGAAAGGTTCTGAATGAATATTTTTCATCAGTAATCACATAGGAAAAAAACAATGCTGTCAAGGAGAATACTGAGATACAGGCTACTAGACTAGATGGGATTGAGGTTCACAAGGAGGAGGTGTTAGCAATTCTAGAAAGTGTGAGAATAGATAAGGCCCCTGGGCTAGATGTGATTTACCTTAGGATTCTCCAGGGAGCCAGGGAGGAGATTGCAGAGCCTTTGGCAGTGATGTTTAGAACATAGAACATAGAACAATACAGCGCAGAACAGGCCCTTCAGCCCTCGATGTTGCGCTGACCTGTGGACTATTCTCAGCTCGTCCCCCTACACTATCCCAAAATCATCCATGTGCTTATCTAAGGATTGTTTAAATCTCCCTAATGTGGCTGAGTTGACTACCTTAGCAGGTAGGGCATTCCACGCCCTTACCACTCTCTGCGTAAAGAGACCTAATGGCTCCAAAACTCATTGCCTCTTCAAATAAAAGTAACGCACCGTAACCTTCTTAACAACCCTATCAACCTGCTTGGCAACTTTCAGGGATCTATGCATTTATGTCATCATTGTTGATAGGAATAGTGTCAGAAGACTGGAGGATAGCAAATGTTGTCCTCTTGTTCAAGAAAGGGAGCGATTAAGGATGATTTTGTGGTTTGGATCAGAAAATGGCGTTCTGAGAAAAGAAAGAGGGTAGTCATTGATGGGAAATGTTCATCCTGGAGTTCAGGTACTAGTGGAGTACTGCAAGGATCTGTTTTGGGGCCACTGCAGGTTGCCATTTTTATAAATCACCTGGACGAGGGCATAGAAAGAAAGGAGTAACTTTGCAAATGACATGAAAGTCGGTGGAGTTGTGGACAGTGCGGAAGGATGTTGTAGGTTACAGAGGGATATAGATAAGCTTCAGAGCTGGTATGAGAGATGGTAAATGGAGTTTAATGTGGACAAGTGTGAGGTGATTCACTTTGGAAGCAGTAACAGGAATACAGAGTACTGGGATAATGGTAAGATTCTTGACAGTGTTGATGAGCAGAAAGCTCTCAGTCTCGAGATTAGAGTAGTGCTGAAAAAGCGCAGCAGGTCAGGCAGCATCCAAGGAGCAGGAAAATCGACGTTTCAGGCAAAAGCCCTTCATCATTTTTGCTTTTCCAGTGCCATTCTAATCTAGACTCTGGTTTCCAGCATCTGCCGTCCTTGTTTTTACCCAGAAAGATGTCAGTGTCCATCTGCATAGGTCCCTGAAAGTTGCCAACCAGGTTGATAGGGTTGTTAAGAAGGTGTACAGTGTGTTAGTTTTATTTGAAGAGGCAATGTGTTTCAGAGCCATTAGGTCATGTTGCTGCTGCACAAAACTCTGGTGCGGCCTCACTTGGAGTATTCCGTGTAGGTCTGGCCACAGCATTTTAGGAAAGATGTGGAAGCGTTGGAAAGAGTTCAGAGGAGATTTATCAGGATGTTGCCTGGTAGGGAGAGTAGGTCATATGAGGAAAGGTTGAGGCACTTGAAGATGTTCTCGTTCGAGAGAAGTAAGTTCAGAGATGACTTGACAGAGGCGTATATGATGATCAGAGGATGAAATAGAGCAGACAGAGAGAGCCTTTTACCTCAGATTATGACAACTAGAACATGAGGAATAGCTTCAAACTGAGAGGTGTTATATATTGGACAGATGTCAGAGGTTTTTTTTTCACTCAGAGAGTAGTAAGGGTGTAGAATGACCTGCTTCAATAGTAGGAGACTCGTCAACTGTAAGGGCAATTAAATGGTCAGTGGTTAAATATATGGATGATAATGGAATAGTGTAGGTTAGGGGCGGCATGGCGGCTCAATGTTTAGCACTGCTGGCTCACTGCGGCAGGGACCGAGGTTCGATTCCAGCCTTGGGCGACTGTCTGTATGGAGTTTGCATATTCTCCCTGTGTCTGCATGGGTTTCCTCCCACAGTCCAAACATGTACAGTTCGGGTGAATTGGCCATTCTAAATTGCCCACATTGTTAGGTGCATTAGTCAGAGAGAAATGGGTCTGGATGGATTACTCTTCGGAAGATCGGTGTGGACTAGTTGGGCCAAAGGGCCTGTTTCCACACTGTAAGGAAGCTTAAAAAATCTAAAAGATGGGCTTTTGATGAGTTTCTCAGGTTGGTGCAACATTGAGGGTGAAAGAGCCTATACTGTGCTGTATTGTTCTATGTTCTATTCAAGGTAGAGATGGGAGTGTCATTGAGCAGAACAGGATCTGCAGAACATTGTGGGAAATGATTACTGAAGACTCGAGAGCTGAGAGTTTGAAATTTCCCGGATATTTGATCGCATCTTAATGAGTTATGCGAGAGCACAATTTAAACTTTTATTTTAATGACTTTAAGATACTTTAAGATCAGCCGTGGTTCAGTTTGCCATCATTTTAATTTCAGCTCCTGTTGATTGTTCTGATCCCAGCTGATGTTGGACCTTGACTCACACCTTTATCTTATTTTGAACAGTTCCAACAGTTCTGCTGCAGACTCACCCTCAGCAGCTGTTCCCAGTTTACTTTGGCCAGATTCTGCTCTATTTTCTTTTTCAAAAAAATCTGGCATAACCCTGTGGTCAAGCAACCATGATCCCAAAATTGGATATTCTGAATTGACTCACAGTTGGAGAAATCAGTCCTGACAGAAAAGTGGCCAACTAAATTACAGAGCAGCCAATAGTGTCGGCTTCAGAAAATCGCAGAAGCCAAGGTCAGCCAGTCACAAGAGGAACCAGTTATAACCAGATCAAGAGCTGTGTATTGAAGAAGCATCGATCATACTCTCTGGCAACTTGACTGCCTGAGTGTGTGGAGAAAGTGTGGACTGCTTGACTGTGTGCACATTACACCTCCCAGCACGGTAACAGTGAAGGGTGTTGACACAACTCCATTGGATGACTTAAACCCAGTTTATGATCGCAATGGTGAAAGGCCACTGAAAAGTTTGGCAGGTCCGGGGCAAAAGGGGGATCAAAATACACACCATGACCCAACCATCTCATGAGGACACAGAGAAACCTCAGTGATGATTCAGTGAAGACTCAGTGAAGGCTTGCAGGGAAGACACACAGCAAGACTCATGACAGAAGATGGTGAGGCAACCCAAGAAGACCCAGGAGAAGATCTGCCCTGACCTGTGAGACCAGCTTTGTGGAAGAGAGCCAGCAATGCATCAGAGAGAAAGGAGATTCCAACGGCCAAGATCAAACACAAGGACCATTGTGTGTAATATCATTTCTCAGATGGATAGAGTTAAACAAATATTTGGAAACGGTCACATGGTGTTTTTAATAAGGAGTATTTTGTGAATGAAATTGAGTTGAACCACAAACTGATTTCTGCCCCCACCGCCCTTGTCCACCGCACCAGCAAGACCATTTGGGTAAAATGTTTTTAAACAGGAGTGGGTCAAAACACGGGTAACATCTCAATCCAGAACCTGTTTTTGTAGACCATCTTCTTCCTTTCCCAGAACAAACTGAAACCATTTGGTGCTGTGGTTCCTGTCATGAAAATGCTCCCCCACTGTCACCTCAAGCATCTGTCCAGCTTTGATCCACCAACTTAGGTCCAGCACTGCACTTTCCCACGTTGGACAAACTAAACATCAATGCAAAAAACTTTCCTGTATGCATTTAAAGGAATCTGCTCCTCTAAAACTTTTATACTATTGTTATTCTAATGAATGCTGAAGAAGTTGAAATTCCCCGATATAATTATCCATTTGTTAAACACCTCAGTGAATTGTGTACATATCAGCTCTTCTATTGCCCGCTGACTATTGTGAATTGACAATACACTCCCAGTGTGTGACTCCTAATCTCTACCCACAAAGCCTCATTTGAAAACCCTTCTGAGATATTGTCCTTCCTTCCTGCAGTACCAAATTCCTTTCATAAATAACACAATACCACCTTTTCTTCGGCACCTTCCACTTTCCTGTCTAAAGATCCTATGCCCCAGAATGTTGCGTTGCCAGTCCTGTCCTTCTTTCAAACATGTCCCTGTGATTGCAACAACATTCAATTCCAGGTGTCAATCCATGCCCTTAACCAATCTCTCTGACCCATTTTATTCTGAGTATAAATGTACAGGCCACCCAGCCTGCCTTCCTCCCTTGAAAGTCAACATGGCTGAACTTGATCTGCCTTGGTTCCTTCACTAAAGTAGGCTGTGTCCCTACATACTAACACACTATTTCCCCTCCCTCTGGAGAACTACCTTAAATTCCTCCCAAAAGCACAAGCAAACCCACCCACACAGGGGTGTTGGTCCCATTCTGGTTCAGGTGCAGACTGTCCCATCAATGATTCTACCAAACTGTTCCACAGTGTAAACAGACTGATCAAAAGATTGTCTTCTCAGACGCAAGTATTTCTGATGCAATGAATAAACCCATGTCCTCTGCCCTGCCCTGGCCTGCTGAACCATACAACAGAAGGTTATCAGCTGCAATGATGTCCTTCTGAGAGAGGTTTTCATTACAAGGGGGCTTGGAATATAACAATAAAGAAGCTCTTTCCAAGTGAGCACTATGTGTGCATGAGCTCATTAAATGATAGCAATGGTGAGGCCAAGCCACAGGCCATTCAGCCCAATCAGTCAATGCTGACGTGACGATGTGACATCCTTCTGCAATATAACTATCAGCAGCATAACTATTCACTCTTCCCCTTCATTTATTGGGGATAATTGGGATACCTTCTGGGGAAGGTGGGACCTGTACAAGAAGGATGGGTTGCAGCTGAACTGGAAGGGGACCAATGTCCTGGGTGGAAGGTTTGCTTGAGTAGTTTGAGAGGGTTTAAACTAGTATGGCAGGGGGGGTGGGAACCTGAGCTGTATACCAGATGTGAGAGTTGATGCAGATGAGGCAATAGCAAGAGGTAGACCAGCTAGTGGGAAGGACTTTCCCGGGAAGGAACCAAGGGATCAGTTAAAGTGCGTTTGCTTTAACGCAAGGAGTATCAGAAATAAAAGTGATTAACTTGGAACATGGATCAGTACCTGGTGCTATGATGTTGTGGCCATAACAGAGACATGGGTTTCTCAGGGGCAGGAATGGCTGCTGGATGTTCCAGGGTTTAGAGCATTTAAAAAGAATAAAGAGGGGGAAAAAGAGGAGGGGGTGTAGCACTACTAATCAGAGAGAGTATCACAGCTACAGAAGCTTCCATTGTCGAGGAGGGTCTGCCTACCGAGTCAGTATGGGTGGAAATTAGGAACAGCAAGGGAGCAGTCACCTCGTTAGGGGTTTACTACAGGACCCTCAATAGCAGCAGGGGGATGGAAGAAAGCAGAGGTCGGCAGATTTTGGAAAAGTGTGGACATAGTAGGGTTGTTGTAATGGGTGACTTTCACTTTCCCAATATTGATTGAACCTCCTTCGAGCAGAAGACTTGAATGGAGCTGTTTTTGTAAGGTGAGTTCAGGAGGGTTTCCTAACTCAGTACGTTGACAGGCCGACGAGGGGAGAGGCCATTCTAGACTTGATGCTCGGAAATGAGCCAGGGCAGGTATCAGATCTTGTGGTGGGAGAGCATTTTGGTGATAGTGACCACAACTGCCTCACATTCTACATAGCTATAGAGAAGGAGAGGATTAGGCAAAATGGGAGGATATTTAATTGGGGAAGAGGAAACTATGATGCAATTAGACATGAGTTAGGAAGCATGGATTGGGAGCAATTGTTCCATGGTAAAGGCACTATAGACATGTGGAGACTGTTTAAGGAACAGTTGTTGCAAGTGATGAATAAATATGTCCCTCTGAGACAGGCAAGAAGTGGTAAGATAAAGGAACCTTGGATGATGAGAGCAGTGGAGCTTCTCATCAAAAGGAAGAAGGTAGCTTTCATAAGGTGGAGGAAGTTAGGGGCAAGCTCAGCTCTAGAGGATTACAGGCAAGCGAGGAAGGAGCTCAAAAATGATCTGAGGAGAGCCAGGAGGGGGCACGAGAAAGGATTGGCAGAACGGATTAGGGAGAACACAAAGGCATTTTACACTTATGTGAGGAATAAGAGAATGGTCAAAGAAAGAGTAAGGCTGATCAGGGATAGCATAGGGAACTTGCGTGTGGAGTCTGAGGAGGTAGGGGAAGCCCTAAAGGAGCTTTTTGCTTCTGTCTTTACGAAAGAAACAAACTTTGTAGTGAATGAAACCTTTGAAGAGCAGGTGTGCATGCTGGAATGGATAGAGATAGAGGAAGCTGATGTGTTGAAAATTTTGTCAATCATTAAGATTGACAAGTCGCCAGGCCCAGACCAGATTTGTCCTCGGCTGCTTTGGGAAACGAGAAGTGCAATTGCTTCACCACTTGCGAAGATCTTTGCATCCTCGCTCTCCACTGGAGTCGTACCTGAGGACTGGAGAGAGGCAAATGTAATTCCTCTCTTCAAGAAAGGAAATAGGGAAATCCCCGGCAATTACAGACCAGTAAGTCTCACGTCTGTCGTCTGCAAGGTGTTGGAAAGGATTCTGAGGGATAGGATTTATGACCATCTGGAAGGGCATGGCTTGATTAAATGCAGTCAACACGGCTTTGTGAGGGGCAGGTCATGCCTCACAAACCTTAGCGAGTTCTTTGAGGATGTGACTAGAAAAGTTGATGAGGGTTGAGCTGTGGATGTGGTGTATATGGACTTCAGCAAGGCATTTGATAAGGTTCCCCATGGTAGGCTCATTCAGAAGGTCAGGAGGAATGGGATACAGGGGAACTTAGCTGTCTGGATACAGAATTGGCTGGCCAACAGAAGACAGCGAGTGGTAATAGAAGGAAAATATTCTGCCTGGAAGTCTGTGGTGAGTGTTGTTCCACAGGGCTCTATTCTTGGGCCTCTACTGTTTGTAATTTTTATTAATGACTTGGATGAGGGGATTGAAGGTTGGGTCAGCAAGTTTGCAGATGACACAAAGGTTGGAGGTGTCGTTGACAGTATAGAGGGCTGTTGTAGGCTGCAGCAGGACATTGACAGGATGCAGAGATGGGCTGAGAGGTGGCAGATGGAGTTCAACCTGGATAAATGCGAGGTGACAGGATTAAGGATGGGATTCTTGGCAGTGTGGAGGATCAGAGGGATCTTGGTGTGCAGGTAATGGCTTTCATTAACAGGGGGATTGAATTTAAGAGTCGTGAGATCTTGTTGCAGCTCTATAAAACTTTGGTTAGACCGCACTTGGAATACTGCGTCCAGTTCTGGTCGCCCTATTATAGGAAAGATGTGGATTCTTTGGAGAGGGTTCAGAGGAGGTTTATCAGGATGCTGTCTGGACTGGAGGGCTTATCTTATGAAGAGAGGTTGACTGAGCTCGGACCTTTTTCATTGGAGAAAAGGAGGAGGAGAGGGGATCTAATTGAGGTATACAAGATAATGAGAGGCATAGATAGAGTCGATTGCCAGAGACTATTTCCCAGGGCAGAAATGACTAACACGCGGAGTCAGTTTTAAGCTGGTTGGAGGAAAGTATAGAGGGTTCTTTACACAGAGAGTTGTGAGAGCATGGAATGCATTGCCAGCAGCAGCTGTGGAAGCAAGGTCATTGGAGACATTTAAGAGACTACTGGACATGCATATGGTCACAGAAATTTGAGGGTGCATACATGAGGATCAGTGGTCGGCACAACATCGTGGGCTGAAGGGTCTGTTCTGTGCTGTACTGTTCTATGTTCTATGTTCTATTTACTTTCCCAATTTTCCCTGAAGTTAACCTGTGCTATTCACTTCAATCATTCCCTGGGATAGTGAGTCCCACTTTTTCACAGTCTCTCTTGGGAAAGAGTTTTTTTCAAAATTCCCAAATGGATTTGTGACAAAGTTTTCACCTCCCCCAAATCACCCTAACCCACTGTGTATTCATGTGTTCAGAACGAATGTTGGAATGAACAGCAACGGAAATGACAAATGGTTTGAGCCATTTGTTTGAGAGAAGTTGCTGCCCTTGAGATGTGTAACCAATGTCAGGAACAGGGGGCTGTGGCACACTGGCAGTGTCCCGAACTGTAGACTTTAAGGTCAGGGATCAAATCCCACAGGTTGCTGAGGAATAATTTCATGTGAACATTAAGAACAGTACAACACAGGAACAGGGCCTTCGGCCCACCGTGTCTGTGCTGACCATGATGCCATTGTAAACCATTCTCATCTGCCTGCACATGCTCTGTATCCCTCTATTCCCTGCCAGTGCATATGTCTGTCTAAATGCCTTTTAAATGTTGTTAGTGCATCTGATCAACCATCTTCCCTCGCAGCTTGTTCCAGGCATCCACCACCCTCTGTGTAAAAAATATCCCTCTTCACACCCCCTCTCACTTTTAAACTATGACCCTCAGATTTCACATTTCTAACCTAGGAACAAGATTTCAACAATCCACTCTGTCCCTGCCTCCCATAATTTATAAACATCTATCAGGTCATCTATCAGCCTGTGACACTTCAATGGAAACAATCTAAGTTTGTCCAGCCTCTCCTAATAGGCTAATTATCTCCAATCCAGGCAACTCCAAAGATTTTCACGCAGTTTGCAAACATTTCCAAATTTATCAATACAATTCTCCTCTGCACACTTTGAAAAGATATCCTTAAAAAGCTTCTAATAAATTAGCTAGACATGATTTCCCTTTCATGAAGCCATGTTGAGTCTGCTTGTTTTTAAAATGTTGCGCTGTTACTTCCTCCATTACAAATTCCAACTATTTTCCAACAATAAATGTACTTTAGATATCTGCTTTTTCCTCCCTCCCTTCTGAATATGGATGTCACATTAGCAGCTTTTTAATCCTTTGTTACTTCTCCAGAATCCAAGGATTTTTGGAAAATTACAACTAACACATCTCTGTATCTCCCTCTTTCAGAATCCGAGGATGCAAGTCATCAGGGCCAGGGGACTGATCTGACTTTATCTTGATTTGTTTGTCTGACATGACAGCTTCAGTGACAATGATGGGACTTACTCCTTGCCCAATATCCTTTATTTTTATTGGAATGTTCAAAGTACCTTGCACTGTAAAGACCGAACCAGTGTATTTCCATAAAGGTTTTGTCCAGTCACAATTTACAGCAAATGTGTAAATTCTCAATGTTCAAATGAATGAGTGTGAGAAACTTGCACTGAATAAATAATTAGCACCGCTGCTGAAAAACACTCACTGGATTATGAGAAAATCCAGAGATGGAAATGTGTTGCTGGAAAAGCGCAGCAGGTCAGGCAGCATCTAGGGAACAGGAGAATCGACGTTTCGGGCATTAGCCCTTCTTCAGGAATGAGGAAAGTTGGTCCAGCAGGCTAAGATAAAAGATAGGGAGGAGGGACTTGGGGGAAGGGCGTCGGAAATGTGATAGGTGGAAAGAGGTCAAGGTGAGGGTGATAGGTCAGACTGGGGTGGGGGCGGAGAGGTCGGGAAGAAGATTGCAGGTTAGGAAGGCGGTGCTGAATTTGATGGATTTGACTGAGACAGGGTGGGGGGAGGGGAAATGAGGAAACTGGTGAAATCCGAGTTCATCCCTTGTGGTTGGAGGGTTCCTAGCCGGAAGATGAGGCGTTCTTCCTCCAACCGTCGTTTCGCTGTGGTCTGACGATGGAGGAGTCCAAAGACCTGCATATCCTTGGTGGAGTGGGAGGGGGAATTGAAATGTTGAGCTACAGGGTGGTTGGGTTGGTTGGTCCGGGTGTCCCAGAGGTGTTCCCTGAAACGCTCCGCAAGTAGGCGGCCCGTCTCCCCAAGATAGAGGAGGCCACATCGGGTGCAAAGGATGCAATAGATGATATGTGTGGAGGTACAGGTGAATCTGTGGTGGATATGGAAGTTTCCTTTGGGGCCTTGGAGGGAGGTGAGGGGGGAGGTGTGGGCGCAAGTCTTGCACCTCCTGCGGTTTCAGGGGAAGGTGCCGGGAGTGGAGGTTGGGTTGGTGGGGGGTGTGGATCTGACGAGGGAGTCACGGAGGGAGTGGTCTTTACGGAATGCTGATAGGGGAGGGGAGGGAAATATATCCTTGGTGGTGGGGTCCGTTTGGAGGTGGCGGAAATGGCGGCGGATGATGCGCTGTACATGGAGGTTAGTGGGGTGGTAGGTGAGGACCAGTGGGGTTCTGTCCTGGTGGCAGTTGGAGGGGCGGGGTTCAAGGGCGGAGGATCGGGAAGTGGAAGAGATGCGGTGGAGGGCATCGTCGACCACGTCGGGGGGGAAATTGCGTTCCTTGAAGAAGGAGGCCATCTGGGATGTGCGTTTTTGGAACTGGTCCTTCTGGGAGCAGATGCGGCGGAGTCGAAGGAATTGGGAGAATGGGATGGCGTTTTTACAGGGGGCAGGATGGGAGGAGGTGTAGTCCAGGTAGCTGTGGGAGTCGGTTGGTTTGTAGTAGATGTCCGTGTTGATTCGGTCGCCTGAGATAGAAATAGAAAGGTCGAGGAAGGGGAGAGAGGAATCTGAGACTGTCCAGGTGAATTTGAGGTCGGGGTGGAAGGTGTTGGTGAAGTGGATGAACTGTTTAACCTCCTCGTGGGAGCACGAGGTGGCACCGATACAGTCATCGATGTAGCGGAGGAAAAGGTGGGGGGTGGGGCCAGTGTAGTTGTGGAAGATGGATTGTTCCACATATCCTACGAAGAGGCAGACATAGCTGGGGCCCATGCGGGTGCCCATGGCTACTCCTTTCGTTTGGAGGAAGTGGGAGGATTGGAAAGAGAAGTTGTTCAGGGTGAGGACCAGTTCAGTCAGTCGAAGGAGGGTGTCTGTGGAAGGGTACTGGTCGGTACGGCGGGAAAGAAAGAAGCGGAGGGCTTTGAGTCCTTCGTGATGGGGGATGGAGGTGTACAGGGACTGGATGTCCATGGTGAAAATAAGGCGTTGGGGACCGGGGAAGCGAAAATCATGGAGCAGGTGGAGGGCATGGGTGGTGTCCCGAACGTAGGTGGGGAGTTCTTGGACTAAGGGGGACAGGACGGTGTCAAGGTATGCGGAGATGAGTTCGGTGGGGCAGGAGCAGGCGGAGACAATGGGTCGGCCGGGGCAGTCAGGTTTGTGGATTTTGGGCAGGAGGTAGAAGCGGGAGGTGCGGGGTTGTGGGACTATGAGGTTGGAGGCGGTGGATGGGAGATCCCCTGAGGTGATGAGGTTATGGACGGTCTGGGAGATGATGGTTTGGTGGTGGGGGGTGGGGTCATGGTCAAGGGGGCAGTAGGAGGAGGTATCTGCGAGCTGGCGTTTGGCCTCAGCGGTGTAGAGGTCGGTGCGCCAAACTACGACCGCGCCTCCCTTGTCTGCTGGTTTGATAGTGAGGTTGGGGTTGCAACGGAGTGAGTGGAGGGCTGCGCGTTCCGAGGGTGAGAGGTTGGAGTGGGTGAGAGGGGTGGGGGAGTTCAGGTGGCAGTTAATATCGCGGCGGCAGTTGGCTATGCAGAGGTCGAGGGCAGGTAGGAGGCCAGCACGGGGTGTCCAGGTGGTCCACGGGGTTCCAGCAACACATTTCCATCTCTGATCTCCAGCATCTGCAGACCTCACTTTCTTCCTCAGAAGAGAGCAACCATTGGTTTATTGTCACTGATTTCTCTTTACTGACACTTTAACTTCTTTACCTCCTGAGAAATGAACTGCAATCAGCTGGGACACTTTGTGTTTCATTGTTTTAGCTGGATGTACAATAAACTGTGTGTAGAAACAGGGTTGAGATGAAGAGTGGAGCTCTATTTGCAATAACTCTGTTCCTCAGTGTTGCTTTGGGTAAGTTTTTGTTTTGGAGAAGTTTAACCTGTTATAAAAGACCCGTCTATGGTTTGTGCTGCTGTGGAGTTTGTGTGAATTCTATAAGTTTGAACATTGAGAATTGGAGGGGAGTATCAAAAGGAGAATTTATCACTGTCTGGGGATTGTTCGGTACAGCTGCTGCAGAGCTCCACAGGTTGGGAACACAGACCAGAAAACGAAGTGTTCCTCCCATCCTTTTCTGTCATTCATTAACTGGGAGAATGGGATTGAGGGATAGACTGCACATTAAGGTGTGTATTATAGGTGGATTGGATTAGTCTGTATGTTCATTGGGTCGTTTTTGGGGTGGATATGAAAGACAACCTCCTGTTTTACAAAGTTGGTGAATTTACAGCTTTGTGATTCAGAGTGAATTTCACCAATGGACCCATGCTGACACTCACATTAATTCTCTATTCTCAAGCTGCTCCCTCACACTCACTGAGAGTGTAGAGTCCCCCTGTGCTCCCACCATTTCCCAGATATTTAATGGACAAACAATACTGTGGATCAAACTGGGGATTTCACCATCTACGGAACAAAGAGAGAGACTAACTGAAGGATATGTGATTTTGACAATTTAGCTGAGATAAGATTGCCTTTTATAAACAATAGCTTCAAATTGAGCCCAGGAAACAGAAAAGAGAAAGCAACGTTTGCTGCACAGAGTGGAATCTCACTGTTCCCAGAATCACAGGAATGTTCTGATGAAGGTGGAAGCCATTGGGCCCATTGTATCAACACCAGCTCTCTGATCACTTTAACTTAGTGCCAATGCTTGCCTTTTCCCCTTCACCCAACACATTGTTTATGTTTAAACAACCATCCAATAACCTGTTAAATGCCACAACTGGACCTTAAGATCAGAGGATATAGCAGCAGAATTAGGCCATTCAGCTCATTGTGTTGGTTCTGCCATTCAGTGAGATCATGGCTGCTCTGATAGTCCCCATCTCTACTTTCCTGCCTTTTCCCCATAACCCTGGACCCCATTCCTGATTAAAAATCTGTCGCTATTAGACTCAAAGTTACTTCAGGACTCAACCTCAACAGCCCTCTGTGGTAAAGAATTCCTCAGATTCACTTCCTCTGAGAGATGGAATTCCTCCTCATCTCCATCTTAAATCACAGACCCATTCCTATGAGCTTTTGCCCTCTGGTCCGAGACACTCCCACAAATTGAAACAACCTCCTCTCCATATTCACTCTGTCAAGGCCCAAAGAAACTGAGATGCTTCAAACCTTCTTTTCATTCTAAACTCCAATCAGGACAAGCCCTTGCCCTTAGATGGAGAAAACAAAATCACGTTAATATATTCAGGAAGTAATAGCAGAATATTTGGAAAATCATAATCTAATCAAGCAGAGTCAGTGTGGCTTCATGAAAGGGAAATTGTATCTGACTAATTTATTTGAGTTTTTTGAGAAAGTCTCACACAGAGTGGAGAGAGTGGAACTAGTAAATGTGTCGTATTTAGACTTCCAGGAGGGATTTGGAGAGGTACCTCACAGAAGGTTAATTCATTTGATAAGAGCCCACAGTATTGGAGGCAGCATACTATTGTGGCTAGAGAAATGGTTCATGGGCAGGAAGCAGCGAAAAAGGATAAGGGATTCATTTTCAGGTTGTGAACC
Organism: Chiloscyllium plagiosum; assembly: GCF_037043375.1. Taxonomy (NCBI): domain Eukaryota; kingdom Metazoa; phylum Chordata; class Chondrichthyes; order Orectolobiformes; family Hemiscylliidae; genus Chiloscyllium; species Chiloscyllium plagiosum. The sequence continues at coordinate 4,778,706 of NW_028270148.1, read as the reverse complement.
GTGACCAGTGGGGTTCCACAGGGATCAGTGCTGGGACCTCATCTGTTTACGATTTATATTAATGACGGAGAAAGGTAATCAATGGACGGGAGAAATATTTGAAGAACACAGAAAAAAAGTGAAAACGCAGTTTGTGAGAGAGATACAAGAAGTCTACAGAGATATTGATCATTTAACTTGCAAATGGAGTATAATGTATGAAAAAGTGAAATTGTTCATTTTGGAAGGGAGAACAAAAGTTCAGAATATTATTTCAATGGAGAGAAATTGCAGAAAACTGCAACACAAATGGCCTTGGGTAAACTTATACACAAAGCTCAGGAAGTGACATGTGGCTCAGTGGTTAGCTCTGCTGCCTCACAGCACTAGGGTCCTAGATTTGATTCTAACCTTGGGTGACTGTCTGTGTGGAGTCTGCACATTTTCTGCATGAGTTTCTTTTGGGTGCTCTGGTTTCCTCCCACAGTCCAAAGATGTGCAGGTTAGATCAATTGGCTATGCTAAATTGCCTGTAGTTTTAGGTGCATTAGTCAGGGATAATTGTAGGGGAATAGGTTTGGGTGGGTTGCTCTTCAGAGGGTCGGTGTGAACTTGTTGGGCTGAAGGGCCTGTTTCCACACTGTAGGGAATCTAATCTAATCTAAGACAGGGTTAACAGATAATCAGGAAGGCTAATGGAATGTTGGTCCTTATTTCAAGGGGGTTGGAGTGTAAGAGTTAGGAAGTCTTACTGCGACTGGACAAGGTGATGGTGGGACCACATCAGGTGTACTGTCAGCAGTTTTGGTTCACCTTATTTAAAGAAAGATTTACTTCATTGAAGGCAGTTCAGAAAAGGTTCACTAGGATGATCCCTGATATGGAGGGATTGTCTTATGAGCAAAGGCTGAACAAGTTGGAACTCTACTCACTTGAGTTTAGAAGAATGAGAGGTGATCTCTTTGAAGTGTACAGGATTCTTAAGAGGCTTGACAGTGTAAATGTGGAGTGGATGTTTCCTTCACGGGAGAGTCTCAAATGAGAGACTGTCTCAGAATTAAAGGGCACCAGTTTAAGACTGAGATGAGGAAGAATGTCTTCTCTGACAGAATTGTGAGCCTTTGAGTTCCTTGCTCCAGAGAGCTGTGGGAGCTTGTGTATGTTTAAGACTGAGATTGTTGGTTCATAACCAGTTTCCAGGGAAGAGCAGGAAAGTGGATGTGAGGAATGTTTCAGCTGAGGACCTCGGGATGTTGGTACAGAAATCTTTGAAGTTTGCATCACTTGTAGACAGGGTGGGAAAAAAAGACATTTCATACTTCGCTTCATTGTTTCGTCCTTTGATTATAGGAGTTGGGACAACAGTGATGTGAGGTTGTACAGGTTATTGGTGAGGCCTCTTCTGGAATACAGTTCTGGTCACCCAGTTCTCGAAGTATCTTGTTAAACTGAAGATGTTTTTGAAGTGATTCACCAGGATGTTGATGCCTATGGAAGGTTGTGTTACAAAGAAAGTCTGGATAAGCTGGGATTTTTCTCACTGGAGTATAACAGGTTGGGAGGCCATCAGATAGAAGGGTATAAAATAAAGAGACCTATTGAAAGAGTTAATGGATGTCGTTTTTTTCCTTAGGGTGAGGGATCTCTAGACTAGGGAGCCCATTTTTAAGGTAAAAGGAGAGAGATTTAAAAAGATATGACAGACAATTTTTTTACACAGAGGGAATTTCGAGGGTGGAATGAATTACCTGAGGAAGAGCTGGATGTAGGTACAATAGCAATGTTTAAAAAACATTTGGATAAGTATTTGAATAGGAAAGGCTTGGAGGGACATTGGCAGCAGCAGGCATGTGTGACTAGTTTAGTTTGGGATTACATCGCCGTGGACAGTTTGGACCAAAGGCTCCTCCCCACCCCCTTCATCACTGACCCATCAGCCCCACCCCACCCCTGTCATCACTCACTCATCATCCCCGCCCCATCATCACTCACCCATCAACCCCACCTCACCCCCATCATCACTCACCCATCACTCCCATACCATCTCCATCATCACTCACCCATCACCCCCACCCCCAACATCATGCACCCATCATCTCCACCCTCATCATCAGACACCCATCAGCCCCACTCCACCTTTATAATTACTCACCCATGATGCCCACCCCACACCCATCATCACTCACCCATCAGCCCCACCCCCATCTATCTCTCACTCATCAGCACCACCCCACCCCCATTATCACTCACCCATAATCCCCATCCTGCACTCATCATCACTCACCTATCAGCCCCACTCCATCCCCATCATCACTCACCCATCAGCCCCACCACACCCCAACTATCACTCACCCATCAGCCCACCCCACCCCATCATCACCCACCCATCACTCCACCCCACTCCATCATCACTCACCCATCAGCCCCACCACACCCCAACTATCACTCACCCATCAGCCCACCCCACCCCATCATCACCCACCCATCACTCCACCCCACTCCACTATCACTCAACCATCAGGCCAAGCCACCCATCATCACTCACCCATCATCCCCAATCCACCCCCATCATCACTCACACAGCAGCCCACCGTCGGAGATTTCTCTGCTGATTTAATGGCTCCCTCTTGATCATTCCTGATTTACTGTCCTTCTGTCATTATTTTTTGTAATGGATTGGTTGTGGCAAATGGACATGAACCAGTGTTTCCCATCATTACATCTACAGTGACAAAACAGTGTGTAGTGTATACCTATCAGGCAGGGAGGTAGTTGTTGAGAGAGGGAGCAATGGTTTACTAAAGAAGATGAAGCTCTTGTGAAGACAAAGAAGAAGGCTCATCTGAGGATAAGGCATGAAGGCTCAGTTAGGGGGCTTGAGAGTTATAAGTTAGCCATAAAAGATCTAAAAGGAGAGCTAAGAAGAACCAGGAGGGGGCACGAGAAGTTTAGATTAGATTATTAGATTAGATTACTTACAGTGTGGAAACAGGCCCTTCGGCCCAACAAGTCCACACCGACCCGCCGAAGCGCAACCCACCCATACCCCTACATTTACCCCTTTAACCTAACACTACGGGCAATTTAGTATGGCCAATTCACCTGACCCGCACATCTTTGGACTGTGGGAGGAAACCGGAGCACCCGGAGGAAACCCACGCAGACACGGGGAGAATGTGCAAACTCCACACAGTCAGTCGCCTGAGTCGGGAATTGAACCCGGGACTACAGGCGCTGTGAGGCAGCAGTGCTAACCACTGGGCCACCGTGCCGCCCAAAAGCTTCCAGTTGTTGTTGGCAGATACAGTCAAGGAAAACTCTAAGGCCGTCAATAGGTATATCAGGAATAAAAAAGTTGTTAAGTGTGAGGACCAGTTCAGCCAAATGAATAAGAGTATCAGTGAAAGGGTACTGTTGGGGACATTAGGAGAGGAAGAAACAGAGGGCCTGGAGGTCCTGGTCATGGCGGATGGTGGTGTAGAGGGACTGGATGTCAATAGTGAAGATGAGGTATTGGGGGCGGGAGAAATAGAAGTCTTGGAGGAGATGGAGGGTGTGTGTGGTGTTTTAAAAGTATGTGGGGAGTTCCTGGACTAGGAGGGATAGGACAGTATCAAGGTAGGTGGAGATGAGTTCAGTGGGGGAGAAGCAGGCTGAGACAATGCGTCAGCTGGGGTAGTCAGGCTTATGGGTCTTGGGAAGGAGGTAGAATTGGGCGGTGCGGGGTTCCCAGCCTACAAGGTTGGAAGCTGTGGGTGGGAGATCTCCTGAGGTGATGAGGTTGTGGGAGATGATGATCTGAGAGATGATTGTTTGGTGATAGGGAGGTGGGGTCATGGTCAAGGGGGTGGTAGGAGGAGATGTCTTCGGGTTGGCATCTAGCTTCAGCGGTGTAGAGGTTAGTGCACCAAACCCCAATGCACCTTCTTTATCCGTTGGTTTGATGGTGAGGTTGGGATTGGAACAGAGGGAGTGGAGGGCTGCACATTGTGAGGGTGAGAGGTTGGAGTGGGGGAGGGGTGTAGACTGGTTATGGTGGTTAATTTCTCGGTGGCAGTTGGAAATGAAGAGATCGAGGGCGGGTAATAGGCCAACATGGGGTGTCCAGGTGGATGGAGTGTGTTGGAGGCGGATGAAAGGGTCCTCCAAAGGTGGGCAGGAGTCCTGATTGAAAAAGTAAGCTCGGAGGCGGACACGGCAGAAGAAGTGTTTGATGTCACGATGAGTATTAAATTCATTGATGCGTGGATGGAGGGGGATAAAGATAAGGCCGTTGCTGCAGACTGATCATTGTCCTCAGTGAGGGGAAGGTCTGGGGAATGGTGAAAACTCAGCAGGGCTGCGAGCTAGGAGCTGGTGTAGGTGTAGACCTAGGAGTGGGCGTGGTGGTGATGGGAATGGGAGAGGAGTCATGAGCAGGGGCTTTGGGAGGTGGGGATGATGACAATGGGACCTGTAGGGGGGGCCATGTCGGCAGTATGCAGATGAGTGGCATTGGTGGGGGAGGAAGTGGTGACGAACACGGCAGTGGGGGGGCGCGGAAGTCGCTCAATATGTGACTTCAGCGATGACGTAAGGGGCGGAAGTGATGTCACGTGTGGTGCATGTGAAATCGTGAAGCAGCCATGATGAGAGCGAAAGTGACGTCATCAATCACCGGGGGAATGGTAGCTGTTCCAGCCTCATGTACCAGCCTCACGAATAATGGCGTCCGAGCAATTCTAGAGCCAGGGTAACCTTCTGGAATGTTTGAGGAGTGCTGATTATGGAGGTGGGTATATAAAAGTTTGTTGTACTTACAGTTGTTTATGTTTAAGATGGTGCTGAAATACAGTTTGTTGAGAGTATGAATTCTTCTTAGGATATAGTACAGAAGGGGTCATAGAGTCATAGAGAGGTACAGCATGGAAACAGACCCTTCGGTTCAACCCGTCCATGCCGACCAGGTATCCCAACCCAATCTAGTCCCACCTGCCAGCACCCGGCCCATATCCCTCCAAACCCCTTCTATTCATATACCCAATCAAATGCCTCTTAAATGTTGTAATTGTACCAGCCTCCACCACTTCCTCTGGCAGCTCATTCCATACATGTGCCACCTTCTGTGTGAAAAGGTTGCCCCTTAGGTCTCTTTTATACCTTTCCCCTCTCACCCTAAACCTATGGCTTCTAGTTCTGGACTCCCCAATACCAGGGAAAATACTTTCTCTATTTATCCTATCCATGCTCCTCATAATTTTGTAAACCTCTGTAAGGTCACCCCTCAGCCTCCAACGCTCCATGGAAAACAGCCCCAGCCTGTTCAGCCTCTCCCTGTAGTTCAAATTCTCCAACCCTGGCAAAATCCTTGTAAATCCTTTCTGAACCCTTCCAAGTTTCACAACATCTTTCCGATAGGAAGGAGACCAGAATTGCACACAATATTCCAACAGTGGCCTAACCAATGTCCTGTACAGCTGCAACATGACCTCCCAATTCCTGTACTCAATACTCTGAACAATAAAGAAAAACATACCAAATGCCTTCTTCACTATCCTATCTATCTGCGACTCCACTTTCAAGGAGCTATGAACCTGAACTCCAAGGTTTCTTTGTTCAGCAGCACTTCCTAGGACCTTACCATTAAGTGTATAAGTCCCCCATCTGCCACTTCTCATCCCATTGGCCCATTTGGTCAAGATTCTGTTGTAATCTGAGGTAACCCTCTTCGCTGTTCACTCCACCTCCAATTTTGGTATCATCTGCAAATTTACTAACTGTGCCTCTTATGCTTGCATCCAAATCATTTATGTAAATGACAAAAGGTAGAGGACCCAGCACCGGTCCTTGTGGCACTCCACTGATCACAGGCCTCCAGTCTGAAAAACAACCCTCCACCACCACCCTCTGTCTTTTACCTTTGAGCGAGTTCTGTATCCAAATGGCTAGTTCTTCCTGTTTTCAGTGAGATCTAACCTTGCTAATCAATCTCCCATTGATTAGCAATACCTTGTCGAATACCTTACTGAAATCCATATAGATCACATCTACCACTCTGCCCTCATCAATCCTTTTTGTTACTTCCTTAGAATACTCAATCAAGTTTGTGAGACATGATTTCCCACGCACAAAACCATGTTGACTATTCCTAATCAGTTCTTGCCTTTCCAAATACTTGCACATGCTGTCCCTCAGGATTCCTTCCAACAACTTGCCCACCACCGATGTCAGGCTCACCGGTCTATAGTTCCCTGGCTTGTCCTTACCACCCTTCTTAAACAGTGGCACCACATTAGTCAACCTCCAATTTCCCAGAACCTCACCTGTGACTATCAATGATACAAATATGTCAGCAAGAGGCCCAGAAATCATTTCTCTAGCTGCCCAAAGAGTTCTAGGGTACGCATGATCAGGTCCTAGAGATGGATTAGGGGCCCAATTATGAAATATTCTCACGGAGACTGGGGACATGGATGAGACAATAGATGTCCCCATTGTACATTCACCTTTCTGTGAAGTGCTGCCCTTGTATTTTTTAACCATTTGCTTCTGAGCTCGAGATTTCTGAATCTATTTGTGGAAACTGCTACCTCACCCATTTCCTGTTAGCTTGGGTTTGTGCTCCATCATAAATTTGGCTCAGCTTCTAATTTCACAATTTCATCTTCCACGACAGTTCCTCTGCTGCCCGTGAATCAGTTCCTGCTCTCACTCTCACTGTTTGAATCCTGAGGGTGTTTTTTAAATTCTGTCTTGAGTTTCTTCACATTCATTAACTTTTCACTATTATCTTTGATTGGCCCTAATCTTACTCTAGTCATTCTTTTATTCCTGATATACCTATAGAAGGCCTTAGTGTTTTCCTTGATCCTATCCGCCAACAAATTTTCATGTCCTCTCCTGGCTCTTCTTGGCTCTCTCTTTAGATTTTTTCTAGCTAATTTGTAAAATTCAAGCCCCCTAACTAACCCTCATCCTCACATAAGCCTTCTTCTTCCTCTTGAGAAGAGCTTCAATTTCTTTAGTAAACCATTTCTCCCTCTCTCAATAACTACCTCCCTACTTGCTGACATATTTGTATCATTGATATAATTATCAAGGACCCGCAGTAGCTGTTCCTTGAATAAGCTCCATATTTCAAGTGTGTCCGTCTCCTGCAGTTTTCTTCTCCATCCTATGCATCCTAAATCTTGAATAATCACATCATAATTGCCTTTCCCCCAATTATACCGCTTTCCCCTTTGTATATACCGGTCCCTGCCGATTGCTATTGTAAACATAACCAAATTATGATGACTGTCGCCAAAGTGCCCACCTACCTCCAAATCTAACACCTGGCTGGGTTCATTCCCCAGTACCAAATCCAACATGGCATCTCTTTTTGTTGGCCTGTCCACATAATTTCTTTTGTGTTTCAGATCTCCAGTATCTGTACTTATTTGGTTGAATTAAAGACTCATTGGAGTGGATTAGGGGCCAAATGATGAAATCTTCTCATGGAGGTTAAGGGCATGGATGACACAATAGATGTTCTCATTGTTCATTCACCTTTCTGTGAAGTGCTGGCCTTGTTTGTTTTTTTTTGCCTCCTGTTTCCAAGCTTCAGATTCGTAGGAACTGCTGCCTCATCATTTTCCTGTTAGTTTGGGTCTGCCTGCTCCGTCACATTTCAGCTCAGCTTCTAATTTCACAATTTCGTCTTCCACGACAGGAAACAATTCCTCTGCTGCCTGAGAATCAGTTTCTGTTCTCACTCTCACTGTTTGAATCCTGAGAATGTTGTTTTTAATTCTGTTTTGTGTTTCTTCACACTTGTTGCATGGTTATGACAGGGCAACAACAAAGATAGTTGAGGGTTTCATTCCCCATTCCACTTAACCCCATCCCCACTAGCTGCAGCTGTCTTTACAAGGGTTAATCATTGTTTATGCTTTACCGTCTCTACTGGATGAGATTGTCTGGTTAATGAGAGCTGTTTTTCATTACCAGGTGGATATTGTCCTGTGAGACAGTTAGTACCTGAAAGGGTTAACTCACATCACAACATAAGATCTACCATCAGGACAGAAAGGACAGTTCCTGAGAGGAGCTAACCAGTTCTAAGTTCTCAGTTCAGAGTAAAGGTCGTTGTTGTGAAACAGTACTTTTAAGTCCAGCCTGAGGTCTCCCAAAGACCCTCATCTCACTCAGATGGAATGTAACTCACTATTCAGTCTGATGTCAGAAACCAACTCTGGTTATCAAGACCGAGCCACTCTCCTGCCAAAGAGTTCATGGGGTATCCTTCCCTGCTTGGTCTCTGTAACTCAGAGGAATATCATGAAATTGATTGTTAACACTGAATCTACACACATCATCCCTGTTTTCACTCTGTCTCTCTTCTTAAATAGTGGGTAACCATTTGTTGTAATCTATAGGGAATAATCTAGAGGGAGTGTTCCAGAGATTGTAGAATCTTGGAAACTGACCACCAATGCATCCATTATTTCCAGGGCCACTTCCTTAAGTGCTTTGGGATGTAGATTATTAAACCCTGGGGATTTATCAGCCTCCTGTCTCATCAATTTCACCAATACCATTTCTCGACTAATTTAGATTTCTTTCATTTCCTCTCTCTCACTAAACCCTGTGTTTCCCAATGTTTCTGGAATGTTCTTTGTGTCCTCCTTTGTGAACACAAAACTAAACTCCCCTGTTTTTGACTGTAAGAGACTGATATTTATCTTCACCTTTTTTTCTCAAAGTCAGAAGTCACATGATACCAGGTTATAGTCCAACACGTTTATTGGAGATCACAGGTTGTCGGTTTTCAACTGATGAAGGACCATTGCTCTGAAAGTTTGTTATTTTAAATAAACCTGTTTTGATGTTGTCCACCCAAGTCTAACACCGGCACCTCCACAATCTTTTTTGATTCGCATTCTGACAGACACCTTTACAGTCAGTTTGTATGTTCCCCTCAAGTGTACTCTTTTACATGGTTTTCTATTCCTGAATTAATCATTAATCAATCACTATTTGGTTCTGTTGCTTTTCTGGAAGCCCCCTTACCCATTTTACTTCTGTATCAGGCAGCATTATCTGTGGTAAAGATCCTGTATCCAGGAAATGGAGGGAGAAACTCCCCATTTTCCCCCAGTCTGACCGCCAGGACCCTTACGTGTTGAGAGGCCTCAGGTTGCTGAGGCTGGAGAGACTGTGTCTCTGTTGATCTTTGGGAAAATCCTGCCCCTTTAAATGCTGCCTGACTGCCTTTACGAATGGAGCAGGCCCTTCCCAGTTCCAATCCTCACATCTGCTGTGGATTGTCAGGAAGCCTCTCCCACTATGAATAGTCCAGGGAAGAGGATTGCAGTGTGTGGCAAGTTAGCTTGTGTCAGACAGTGGTTCGACAGTATGAGCTCAACATGTCACTGTTATCGCAACATCTGTGTTGCTGTTCTCAACACACAGTGACTGATAGCCAGGATATTAATCAGGAACAAACCATCACAACTGGTTCAGACAACCTGCTCCACAAAATTAATGTAGAACTAAGACTGTTGGGGGCTCCCTTTAAATTTTGGCAAGAGTATAAAACAATCAGACTGCTGTTCACTTATTGCTATTTTTTATTTTGAAGGTACAACTTACCCAGTCCTTCTCCAGTCTCTGATTCTGAAACGAGTCACCGAGGATCACACTGTCCAGTTACAGTGCACCATGAGGAACAGTAAAGTGACAGACAACAATGTTCACTAGTACCGGGAACAAGTGGGAAGAAGGAGAGAGCTAATTTTGAAAGATTACACATGGAAAAATGCAATCAGACGGCCAAGATTCACTGAGCGATTCCAGTCTTCCAGAGAGCCCTCCAGTAACAGCTTCATTCTGACCATCACAAACATGCAACTCAAAGACACTGGGGTCTATTACTTTTCAGTCTGGGGAAGGATCTATGGGAGAGGAAGCCTGCTCATTGTAGACAGTAAGTAGAGTTCACACAGCAATCATCTCCAGTAATAACCTCATGCCCAATGAATGAATTGGAGATCAGTTTGTGATCAAGATGATTGAGGTGGTGATGGAGATTGATCTCAGGGATGGATTCACTGTGGGGAGAAGCTGAGATGAGATTCAATGTTGGTTGGGAGAGTGGAAAGGGGATTTATTTGTGACAAGGTGAGGATGATTTTGTGGGAAATGTGAAGCTTTATCCTGGAGAAAAAGTGATATTAATTCCATTCGACTCACAAGAATGTCAGTGCCATCGGGCTGGATATGCTGAATCAGGGAGATTGCTCTGTGAAGTGCAGGGGAATCTCCCAGGGATTGGGAATGAACCATACAGCACAAAGGGTCACACACATCTCTCTCCATTTGAGAGACAATTGGTTTGGTCCAGGTTAAAGGGAACCACTCCACATCGAGCACAGGAAAAGGGGAGAGGTTTGCTCTCCATGAGCTTCTACAGCTGAGACTGGGATTGAAGGTGCGATGTTGCCCTTATTCTATATTATACTACAGACATCTGAGCCACCTGACTAGGGAAGAGTGATCATAATATTCTGGGAGTTCCCAACATAATTAGCTGGAGCTCTGTGTTGAATAATGCTGAAAGTCTGGCTTCAGTCCCCATCCTGGCTCAGGTAGATCCTGTGGCTTTCTCTTCTCCTTTCCCCATTGTGGTGGAGTAGGCAACCAATATCAGATCAATGCCAACCATGATGCCATTCTAATGAATCACATCTGCACACACATGGTCCACATCCCTCTATTCCCGACTTGTAAATGTATCTGTCTAAATGCCTCTTAAATGTTGCTATTCAATCTATTTATTCTACCTCCCCTGGCAGTACAGACCAGGCACCTACCACCATCAGCCTTTCCTCACACATCATTTTTAAACTTGGTCCCCTCGCCTAAACCTATTCCCCTAAGTATTTGACATTTCCACCCTGTGAAAAATACTCTGACTATTCATCCTATCCACATCTCTCATAATTTTATAAACTTATATCAGGTTGTCCCTCAGCCTCTGACACCTTTCCAAAAACAACCCAAGTTTGTCCACCCTCTCCTTATAGACTAATACAGTCCAACCCAGACAATATCTTGGTAAACCTCTTTTACACCCTCTCTAATGCCTCCATCACCTTATAGCATGTGGTGACCAGAACTACACTCAAATGTGGCTGAACTAAAATGCTATACAGCCGCAACATGACATGTCAATTTTTATACTCAATGCCCTGACCAATGAAAGCAAACCGTATACCTTCTTTACCAGCTTATTTACTTGTAATGCCACTTTCTGGGAGCTATGGACTTGCATATCAAGATTCCTTTGTATATCAATTCTAATCAGGTTCCTGCCATTTACTGTATGCTTTCCATTGGCATGTGACCTCCCAAAATGCATCACACTTGTCCAGATGTAACTCCATCTGCCATTTCTTCATCCAACTTTCCAACTGATCAAAATCTCACTGTATCCTTTGACAACTTTACTCACCATCCACAAAGCCTCCGATTTTTGTGTCATCTGCAAACTTACTGAAACACAAAAGCATAGAAATTAGAGCAGGTGTAGGCCATTTGGCCCTTCAAGCCTGCGTTACTATTCATTACAATCATGGTTGATCATGCAATCCCTTTGCTGTGCTCTCTCCACACCCTTTGATCCACAAAGGACCATGTTCAGCTCCGACTTGAACATATCCAACAAACTGGCCCCAACAGCTTCCTCTGGGAGAGAATTCCACAGGTTCACAACTCTGAGTGAAGAAATTCTTCCTTATCTCAGTCTTGAGTGGTTTACCCCTTATTCTTGAATCATGACGCATAGTTCTGGACTTCCCCAACATTGGGTATATTCTCCCTGCATCTCGCCTGTTCTCTCCTCGTTCTTCTAAATTCCATCAAATACAAGCTAGGTCATTCCAGTGTTTCCTCATATGTCAGTCTTGCTATCCCAGGAATCAGTCTGGTGAACCTTCACTGGATTCCCTCAAAAATGTCCTGACTCAGACACTGAGAACAAAACTGCACACAATACTCAAGCTGTGGCCTTACCAAGGCCCTGTATAACTGCAGTAGTACATCCTTACTCCAATGACTCAAATCCTCTCACTATGAAGTCCAGCGTGCCATTAGCTTTCCTCACTACCTGCTGTACATGCATGCCAACCTTCAGCGACTGTTCCACCATGACACTCAGGTCTCATTGCACCTCACCTCTTTCCTAAACTGCCACCATTCAGATCATAAACTGACTTCCTGATTTTGTGACCAATGTGGATAACCTCACACTTATTCACATTTTATTGCATTTGCCAAGTACTTACCCACTTAGCCAGTCTGTCCAAATCATCCTTCAGCCTCTTATCATCCTCCTCACAGCACACCCTGCCACCCAGCTTACTGCAAATTTGGAGATATTGCATTCAGTACCTTCATCCAAATTGTTAATGTATTTATGAACAGCTGGATTCCAACACTGAAGCCTGCAACTCTGGAAAGGACCTGTTTATTCCAACTCTGCTTCCTGTCTGCCAATGAGTTCTCTATCCGTGTCAATACCTTAGCTCCAATGCCATGAGCTTTGATTTTCCTTACTAATCTCTTGTGAGGGACTTTGTCAAAGTCTTTTGAAAGTCCAAATATGCAACAGTTACTGCTTCATCCTTGTCCACTCTCCTGGTCACATTCTCAAAAAATTCCACAAGATTTGTCAAGCATAATCTTCCTTTAATGAATCCATGCTGACTCAGACCGATTCTGTCACCTCTTTCCAAATGACCAATTATTACATCTTTAATGATCGACTCCACCATTTCCCCACCACCGATGTCAGGTGAACCTGCCTATAATTCCCCATTTTCTCTCTCCCTCCTTTTTTTAAAGAAAGGGGTTACATTAGTTACCCCCCAATCCATTGGAACTCTTCCAGAGTTCACAAAATGCTGGAAAATGATCACCAATGCATCCATTATTTCTAGGGCCAATTCCTTAAGTACTCTGGGATACAGAGCATCAGGTCTTGGGGACTTATCAGGTTTTAATCTCATCAGTTTCACCAACACCATCTCCTGACCAATAAGGATTTCCTTCAGTTCCTCCTTCATACTTGACCCTCTGTCTTCGAGCATTTCCTGAAGGAAGATCCAAAGTATTTGTTCAACTGACAAAAAACAACCAAAGGAATTGTGGCTGCTGCAAATCAGAAGCAAAAACAGAAGTTGTTGGAAAAGTTCAGCAAGTCCAGCAGCATCTATAAAGAGAAATCAGAGTTAATGTTTCAGGTCCAGTGACCCTTCCTTAGAACCTTTCTAAGGAAGGGTCACCAGACAAGGTATCTCATGGTAGGCCTCTCCAGAAGGTTCAGATTTATGGGATCCATGGTGACTTGGCCACGTGGATTCAGAATTGGCTTGCCTATAGAAAGCAGAGTGTCATGATGGAAGGTTGTTTTTCAGGCTGGAGGTCCATGGCTAGTGGTGTTCTGCAGGGATCCATCCTGAGACCTCTGCTGTTTGTGATGTAGATAAATGACTAGGATGAAAATGTAGATGGGTAGTTTAGTAAGTTTATAGATGATACAAAGATCTGTGGAGTTGCGGATAGTGTAGAAGATTGTCAAAGGATACAATGGGTTAGAAATGAATTGCAGAAAAAGGCAGAGAAATGGCAGGTGGAGCTTAATCCATATTAGTGTGAGGTGCTGCACTTTGGGAGATCACATATTCAGAAAAGGTATGCAGCTAATGGCAGGACCCTGAACAGCATTGATGTACAGAGGGATCTTGGGGTTCAAGTCCATAGCTCCCCAAAAATGGTTATGCAAGTAGAGGGTGGTAACAAAGGTGTGTGTAATGCTTGTCTTTATTGGTCACAGACTTGAGTACAAGAGTCAGGATGTCATGTTACAGGTTTATGAAAGTTTGATTTGGCCACACTTAGAGTATTATGTTCAATTCTGGTTGCCACATGATAGGAAGGATATGGAGGATTTGGAGAAGGTGGAGAAGAGATTTACTGGCTTTTCCCTGCTTGAATTAGACAGTATAAGCTATAAGGTGAGGGTCAATAGACTCAGGTTGTTTTCTGTGGAGCAGCAAAAGGCTGAGAGGAAACTTGATAGAAGTGTCTAAGATGCATTGATAGTGGTGACACTCAGAATCCTTTTCTCAGAAGTGAAATGTCTAAAACTAGGGAGCATGCATTCAAGGTGAGATGGACAAAGTTCAAAAGAGACATGAGGGGTTAGTTTTTCACACAGATAGTGGTAGGAGTGTGGAACGCACAGCCAGGGGTGGTGATAGAAGCAGACACAGAAGAGGTGTTTAAGGAATTTTTAAATAAGCAAATGAATATTCATGGTATGGAGGGATATGGACCAAGAACAGGTAGAAGAGATTAGTTTCATTTGGTGTCATGTTCAGCAGAACATTGTGAGCTGAAGGGCCTGTTCAGGTGCTGCACTGTTCTATGTTCGATGTTCCATGTTCCATGTTCTATCCTGGGCCATTTCTGTGGTCCTAGTGTCCGACCTTTGTTCCCTGAAGTAAACTATCGCTCTCGCTGAGTGGAGTTTTGTGTCCAACATTGGAGTTTCTGATGCTATTTCACCCTCCCTCCCGGGTCTGAGAATATCAGGTTTAACCTGTTACGGAGTCTTCTTTCCTTCAACATCTCTGCTGGAGCTATCCCTGTCGGTGCACGAAGGCTGGTCCTATAATCAAACAGAAACCGGGACAGTTTGGTATCAAATGAAGTTGTAGGCTGTTTCTTTAAGCCTGGCTTCAAAGTTTGGACTGCTCTTTCTGCCAGATTATTGGCTGATAGGTTATATGGAGCTGTCCTTGCATGTCAAGTGTCATTTGATTTTAGGAAATACTTGAATCCTCTGCTGGTAAATGATGGCTCGTTATCTGTGACCAGCACCTTGGGGGGTCCGTGTGTTGCATTAGATGAGTCATAGAGTCATAGAGATGTACAGCATGGAAACAGTCCCTTCGGTCCAACCCATCCATGCTAACCAGATATCCCAACCCAATCTAGTCCCACCTGCCAGCAGCAGCCCATATCCTCCAAACTCTTCCTATTCATACACTCATCCAAATGCCTCTTAAATGTTGCAATTGTACCAGCCTCCAATACCCCCTATGGCAGCTCATTCCATACACATGCCACCCTCTGTATGAAAAAGTTGCCCCGTGTGAAAAATCTTTCCCCTCTCATCCAAACCCATGCCCTCCAGTTCCGGACTCCCCGACCCCCGGGAAAAGACTTTGTCTATTTACCCGATCCATAAACCTCTATAAGTTCACCCCTCAGCCTCCGACGGTGCAGGGAAAACAGCCCCAGCCTGTTCAGCCTCTCCCTGTGGCTCAAATCCTCCAACTCTGGCAACATCCTTGTAAATCGTTTCTGTACCCTTTCAAGTTTCACTGCACCTTTCCGATAGGAAGGAGATGAGAATTGCATGCAATATTCCAACAGTGGCCTAACCAATGTCCTGTGCAGCCACAAGATGCCCTCTCAACTCCTGTATCAATACTCTGACCAATAAAGGAAAGCATACCAAATGCCTTCTTCACTATCTTATCTACCTGTGAGTCCACTTTCAAGGAGCTATAAACCTGCACTCCAAGGTCTCTTTGTTCAGCAACATGCCCTAGGACCTTACCATTAAGTGTATAAGTCCTGCTAAGATTTGCTTTCCCAAAATGCAGCGCCTCGCATTTATCTGAATTAAACTCCATCTGCCACTTCTCATCCCATTGGCCCATCTGGTTAAGATCCTGTTGTAATCTGACGTAACCCTCTTCGCTATTCACTATACCTCCAATTTTGGTGTCATCTGCAAGCTTACTAACTGTACTTCTTATGCTCACATCCAAAGCATTTATGTTAATGACAAAATTAAAGGACCCAGCTCGCAACCTTTTTACCATTGGCCCCATGTTTAACAATTGTGGCCGATGCATGTCCAATCACTTCGAGTGGGTGTCCATACTGACTGAAAATACAGAGCCAATGAAAGGATTGACATAGTCAATGTGTAACCAAGCCCAGGGTTCACCCAGCCATTCCCATGAATTTGAGGGAGCTGCTAGTCGTAATTTTTGTCCTTGTTGGCACTCTGGGCACTGCTCACCAATGCAGCTGTATCTGCATCCAATACTAGCCACCAGACATTACCCTCCACCATTTTCATTTTGGACACCCCTGGATGTCCCTAGTGGAGTTCAGCCAGTATCTGGCTGAACCTTTGCTTGATGGAATCACTCCTGCTCCCTATAGTAATCTGCCATCCTCTACAGTAATCGGGGCTCAGCGGGTCCAGAAAGGTTTCAGTTCAGGTTGTGATGGCCCTTTGACTTTCCCCAACTACACCAGCTGTTTTAGTTTAGCCAGGACTGATCATTCTATGTCCACAGTCAGGTCTGGTCAGCGGTGACCAGAAGGGTATCTGGAAAGTTTACTATTAGAATGGACTCTTCCACTGGCAGCATACCGGTGGATTAATCTGCCAGCAGGAGGTGGCTCAAGGCATCACATTTACCACTTGGCCTTCTGGATAGTTTTCTCTCATCAAGTTCCCCTTTATTTACACATGTTTAGTACATGACATTGATCCAGCTCCCTCAGAGCCAGTACTCAGAGTGAACAGAAGTCCTGATGTTCCTGTTTATATCTGTCAGCCAGGGCTTCTTTTGGAAGGCTATTATTGAACTGGAAACAGTGCAGAAGAAATTTACAAGGATATTTCCAGGATTCAAGACACTGAGTGATAGGGAGAGGTTGGACAAGCTTG
The DNA here is from genome assembly GCF_037043375.1 of Chiloscyllium plagiosum. Classification (NCBI taxonomy): domain Eukaryota; kingdom Metazoa; phylum Chordata; class Chondrichthyes; order Orectolobiformes; family Hemiscylliidae; genus Chiloscyllium; species Chiloscyllium plagiosum. The sequence goes on along the minus strand of NW_028270148.1, from coordinate 4,761,947 downwards.
GAGCTTTTTGCTTTAAAGTGCAGGAGACTGAGACGGGAGTCTAATAGAAGTGCATGGACATTTTGGTTGGTATGGACCAGTTTGGACTGAAGGAACTGTCTCCGTGCTGTAGGACGTTCTGATTCTATGATTCTATGACTATGATTGTTTAGATAAAACGTCTGGGAGCTGGTATATGAAGTGTGTGTATGAGAAGCTGAAATCTGGGTCTCTGAGCAACTCCTGGGCATGGCGGGGGGCACATTGTCAGACAGTAATTAGGCGATAACCATTGCCAGTGAATACTCAGGAACTCTGTGTACATGGCAGAGAAACACTTGTGAGGATTTAGCGTCAGAATCTGAGGAGAGCAGTGTCTGACTGAGCATGAGAATGAATATTGTAATAAGGCAGTAAAATACAGGAATAGGAGGAGGCCATTTGGCCCATCTAGCCTGCTCCACCAATCATGGCTGATCTGATAACCCTCAAACCTACTGTCCTGCCTTATCCTGCAAGGGGAAACTACCTCTCTGCATTGCCTCTTCAATATCTAATATGCCACACTAAGTTCTTCTCACATTCTGCTAAACTCAGATGAATACAGGCCCAACCAACTCACCAACTCTGCATAACAATATCCCTCCACACCCAGGATCAACTGAGTGAACCTTCTCTGGACTGCCTCCAATATCAGTGTATGTTTCCTCAGATAAGGGGCCCACAACAGCCCACATTATTCCAGCTCTGGTCTAACTAGTGCCATCTATAGTTGTAACAAAGTCTCCCTAATTTTAACCGCCATTCCCTTTTGAAATTAAGTCCAATGTTCCACCTTCCTTCCTTACTCCCTGCTGAACTTGGGTGCTAGCTCTCAGTGATTCTTGCACACTCTCCAATCCTCCCAGTCCCTCTGTGCTGGGCTGCCAAGCAGTCTTTCCCTCATGGGAGGCAATGACCAAGTGGCATCATCACTAGATTATTAACCCAGAGACCCAAGGCATGTTCTGAGACTCCATATTCATGGAAAATGTTCAAATTTGAATTCCTTTAAAACCTGGAATTAAACATCTGATGATGACCATACTATGGTTGTTAGGGAAATACCCATTTAGTTGACTGCAATCCTTTAGCCTACATGTGACTCCAAACCCATAACAAAGGAACTGAATCTTAACAGCACCCTGAGCAATTATGGATGGGTAATAAATGCTGGCTTTGCCAGCAATGTTCACATCTTGAATTAAGAAATAAAATAATATTCTTCCTTGAAGTGCATGACCTTATATTTCCCACAGTACATTTCATCTGCCAACATTGTACCCACTCATTGAACCTGTCTATAGCCCTGTGCAGACTCTTTATGTAATTCTCACCATTTACCTTCCCATTTATTTTTGTGTCATCCACAAACTTTGCTTAAGTCGATTCACTTTCTCCATCTAGTCATTAATATCAATTGTCAATTGTCAATTATTGTGGCCCAACATTGAGCTCCGTGACACTCCATAAAATATAGGTTGTTACTCTGAAAATGCTGTCTTTATCCCAACTCCTGTCATTTTTAGTTAAGCAATCCTCTGTCCATACTACCTCCAACACGAAGCATGTTCATCCCATTAATTATCCTCATGTGTAGTACCTTATCAAAAGTGATTTGAAAATCCAAATTCATTACATCCACTTGATCCCCTTTATCTCTCCTGCATCTTACCTCATCAAAGAGTTCCAGTAAATTTGTCAGGCATTATTTATCCTTTGTGACACCATGCTGACTCTGCTGGTTCATGTTATACGTTTCTAAATTTTCTGCTGATACCATCTACATCATCACTATCATTATTATTGCTGCTATTGCTGGAGGGTGAGCTGCCTTCTTGAACCACTGCAGTTCATGTCCTGCAGGTAGATCTGTAATGCTCTTAGGGAGAGAATTCCAGCATTTTGACCCAGTGACACTGAATGAACAGCAATATATGTTCAAGTCAGAATGATGAGTGGCTTGGAGGGGTTCTTGCAAGGGCTGAAGTTCCCAAGCCCGTGTCCTTCCAGATGGAAGTGATTGTGGGTTTGGATTGTGCTGAAAAAGACATTGACATTTCCAAAATGTCAATAAAATTCTGAACAGAGTTAAGAAATATTATTTGACACAAGGTTTATTTAATTATTTATGTTTATTCTGATGAATTTTGTTTGATCTGAATCAGTCACAAATGCAGTTCAATGGTTTAGTGTAATAATGTGTTCTCTCTGTTTGACTGAAAACTCCTACCACCCTGTCAGATCCTTTGAATACAGCAGTACTGTCAATCTGCTCTTGTGGGAATAAACATATTGTCTTTTTCTTTGAAGGCATAACTGGTCCAGTCCTTCTCCAATCTCTGAGCCTGTCACTGAGGATCACACTGCCCAGTTACAGTGCACCATGAGGAATGCCACAGTGACACAAACCGATGTTCACTGGTACAGATTGCCCCCAGAGCAAATGATGGAGTCAATTTTAATACATCCAGAAAGTGGGTCCACACAGTGGAGCCCAGAATTCACTGAGCGATTCCAGCCTTTCAGAGACTCCTCCAATAACGGCTTCATTCTGATCATCACAAACGTCCAGCCCAGTGACACTGGGGTCTATTACCATTCAGTCTGGGGAAAGATCTTTGGGAGAGGAAACCTGCTCATTGTCGACAGTAAGTAAAGTTTACATGACAATCAACTTCAGTAATAACCTCATCCCCAATGAATGAATTGGAGATCAGTTTGTGATCAAGAAGATTGAGGAGGTGATGGAGAGTGATCTTGGGGATGGATTCACTGTGGGGAGGAAGCTGAGCTCCGGTTCAGTGTTGGTGCCTGGGGGGAGAAAGGGGATATTTTTGTGATATTGGGAGAAGGATTTGTGGGAAATGTGGAGCTTTATCCTGGAGAACAAGTGATATTAATTCCATTTGATTCACAAGAGAGCCGGTGCCATCAGGCTGGATGTGCAGAGTCATGGAGATTGCTCTGTGAGCTGCCACATCTGCAGGGGAATCTCCCAGGGATTGGGGATGAACCATAAAGCACAAAGGGTCACATACATCTCTCTCCATTCCAGAGCCAATTGGTTCAATCCAGGTTAAAGGGAATCATTCCACATTGAGCAGGGGGAAAAAGGAGGGGTTTGCTCTCCATGAGCTCCCACAGCTGAGACTGGGATCGAAGCTGAGAATGTTGTCATTATTCTACATTAAACTCCAGCCATCCGAGTCACCTCACAAGGGAAGAGTGATCATAATATTCTAGGAGTTTCCAACATAATTAGCTGGAGTTTCGTGTTGAATGTTGCTGAGAACCTGGCTTCGGACCCAATCTCGGCTCACATAGTTCCTGCGGCTTTCTCTTCTACTTAGAGTCATAGAGTCATAGAGATGTACAGCATGGAACAGACCCTTCGGTCCAACCAGTCCATGCTGACCAGATATCCTAACCCAATCTAGCCTCACCTGCCAGCACCTGACTTATATCCCTCCAAATCTTCCAATTCATATGCCCATCCAAATGCCTCTTAAATGTTGCAATTGTACCAGCCTCTACCATATCCTCTGGCAGCTCATTCCATACATGTACCACCCTCTGTGTGAAAATGTTGCCCCTTAGGTCTCTTACTTCTCCCATGTTGGGAGAGTGGGCAGACTTTGAGTAGCACACAGAATACTGGAAAATTTACAATGTAACATTTGGTCCAGCAACTAGCAATACCTAGGTTGCCATGAGACAAAGAAAATGCAAATTTAACCAATCAGTTTAAATTATGCCCGAAAAAACCAAACTCCAATCAAATTTGAATTTGCAATTTTGACAATACTAATGCCAAAGTAACAATCCAATGTTTTGTGTTTAGCTATTAAACAAATTGAACAGTTGAGGGTGAACTGTCAAGTCTCCAGAATATGCAGACTGTCTACAGAATAACTCTCTTAAATATACCTTTATCTATCAATGACCTGTGAAACAGAAACCCTAAGAAGAAGAAAAGAAGACAGAGGAAGATTCAAAGAGAAGATTCAACAGGTGGCTGGTTTTGAAATTTGAATTTTTTTTGGTAAATCTTAATCTTATTGGTCCAGTATTATAGAAGGGAAAGTAAAAGATAGGTTAGAGAAAGGAGTTGTAACTAATTGTCAGTTAATTATTCTCTGCTTGACTTTTAAGTAAAAATATTTTATTAATTTTTACTTTAAATAGTAATCTTTGGGATAGTTCTTGGCCTCTCAAATTTTAAAGATGACAGCACGGGTTTAATCATATCTGTGTTGCAGGTTTAAATTATCAGTGGGGTTACCCTGTGTTGTAACAGCAGCCAATAGCAGATCAGATGTAGTGCAGAGAGATGTGAGAATATTCAGACTGGAAGGAGAAATAAGAACAGTGGAGACAGTGGAAAACTTCAATTCCAACGGATGAGCAAGGGCAGTCAGGGCTGAGAATATACCCTTCCGTTGAAGAAAGTCATGAAATGTTTAAGAACCATTCTTTAATGTTCTGTAGCAAAAAGAAAGCACTGATTTCACCCAATTCGCAAGAAACTGAAGAAAGTCTGAGATGTCAGCTCATTCTAATTTCTGATGTGATGTTCTTACTGCACTGGGATGGTCTTTCTTTCAGGCTTTTTTTCTACAAACTGCAGGCAGCATTTCTGCAGAGCTATGTTACTCTATCTGTGACTGTATGTTTGAGATTAATGGGATATAATTTCATTTCAAATAGAAATGCAGCTGTTGATCACATTTTCTGCTTGTTTCAAGAATCTGTCTTGCTGATAATAAATGTCATGTTTGAGGTCACGAATCAAACTGCTTTTTTTTAACTTTGGATCAGAGGACAGAAAATACATAAAATGGCTGTAGTGTTGATTCAGCAACATGTTTAGTATGGCTTATGGTTTAATGGGGCTTGATTATTAGTCCATTCCCCACATGACAGTCTGAACACTGATGTGAGGTGTTTGGTTTCTCTGAAAATTTAATATCATTCAGCATTGAGTTTGGATTCTGAACGAGTGACATGTGGGTTTTGGTCTTTGTGTGTATGAGAGGATTTAAAGATTACAATGACAATATTGCTGGAGTGATGATTATTTTTTTTTAGAAGGAATCAATCTAACAGAAACTGTTCTTGGAGTGTGAATGGGAATTTGTTTGCATTGGGAGGGATTTTATGAACAGACAAAGTAAAAATTGAAATCATTAGGTTGCTTACAGATTGATAGAATTGGATTGTTTTTCGTTTCAAAGAGGCACATATTACTTGGAAAGCCTGATTGTTAAATATACAAAACATTTTCTCCTGTGAAAGGTGATGGTTTTGGATTGTTAAGAAATGAGGATCTCAGGATAAGCAGTTTAATCTGAGAATTGCCCCCCCCCCCCCCCCGAAAATGCCACATTTATCTCAATTCTCTGCCATTGTTTAGTTTGTAAATCCTCTGTCTTTACTATCTGCAATACTAAGGATTCTTGTCGTATTAAGTCCCTTAATGTGTCTTATCAAAAGTGATTAGGGGTAACATGGTGGCCCAGTGGTTAGCACTGCTGCTTCACAGCATCAGGGATCTGGGTTCGATTCCAATGTCAGGTGACTGTCTGTGTGGAGATTGCGCATTCTCTCCATGTCTCTGTGGGTTTCCTCCTACAGTCCAAAGATGCGCAGATTTGGTGAATTGGCCATGCTAAGTTATCCATAGTGTTCAGGGATGTGTAGGTTAGGTGCATTAGTCAGGGGTGAAAATAGGATAAGGGAATGGGTCTGGGTGGGCTGCTCTTCAAAGAGTCACTGTGGACGTGTTGGGACAAAGGGCCTTTTTCTTAAAACATTTTGTAAATTAAACTGTTGTTATCGACTGGATGCTCTTTATCTATCCTGCCTCTCACCTCATCAAAGCATTCCAGTAAAGTTGTCCGACATTATTTATCCTTCATAATGCCATGTTGACTGTCATAGGAGACATTTCTAAAGATTCTGCTGTTACCATCAACATCATCACCATTATCATCACTATTTTCACCTTTATTATTATTATTATTACTGGTGGTGAATTGCCTTTTTGAATTGCTGCAGTCCATGTGCTGTAGGTAGTTCCATAATGCCCTGAGGGAGGGAATTTCAGGATTTTGACCCAGTGACCATGACGGATGAAGTAACTCCACAGAGGCCGGTATCTCATCACCAAGTCACCCTTTATTTACATGTGCAGAGTCCTTGACACTGATCCATCTCCCTCAGAGCCAGCTCCCAGTGTGATCATGGGATGATACTGCTCCTTTAACAAGGCTTTGTTGTCCTTGGATCTTTTTCTCACAGACATTGGAAGGACACAGACTCCGAAAAGTCTGGGTTTGGATGGGTTTTAGGGCCAGTTTGATTATAGCTCACAGATACTGCCTCAGGCAAAAGGCTTTTATGTTTTAAAAAACAATCACTGGTACAATGAAAAGAGAGTAGCCAGTTCTCCCAGCTCAGCTTGCTCTGCTTTGGTTTGGTTTTCACACAGTAGAATTGAAAAGGCTGCTGGACCCCAAAGAAGCACGTCAAAGCTGATCCTCTCTCTCTCTCTCTCTCTCTCTCTCTGACTTCTCTCCAGTAATACCCTGGGTTTGGTTTTACATTTTATGTCAAGAGCTGTTTAAGGCGATTGTTGCAAGTGTTTGGAATAACATCATTAATTTGGGATAACCTATTGTATTTTCGGATAGGTGAAGTTAATCTGTATTCTGTTCTCTTTTGTTTGTGTATCATTTAGTAACCTTGCAAATAAATTCTGTTTTGTTTAAAACTACTTGGTTTGACCAACTGCATCCCTCCTGGAATATCTGCATTACCCCAGCTGAAAACAATGAGCAAAGTTAGAGTCTGGGCCACATTGTTGAAAAGTTTTGAGGGGGTCTGGCCTGATCCTAATAGACTGGGGGCTCTTTGCGGGAATTGTTCTTTGGTTCGGATTTGGATTAGGGTTGTTGAACTCGAAGGCAGCGAGTGGTAAGTGTTAGTGTCTTTTGTTCCAGGTGTTGAATTTTGTTGATTTAAACAGTATTTTGGATAGGAATGGCTCTTTCAGTCACAGAGAGTTTTCTGGAGATGGAAGAAGTGACCTTAGGGGTTTTACAAAAGGTGGTTAAGGCCAAGCTGCGAGAATTAGCAGACAAGCTGTTGTTGGAGCTGCCTCCTTCTGTGAAGAAACAAGAGATAATTACAGCAATAACTCAGCATTTATATTTGCTGGAAATGCCATCAGAATCTTAAAAGATGGCTAAAATTCAATTGAAAATAAAATCGCTTGAATTCTGATTAAAAGCATTGGAAATGTACAAAGAAAGAATCGATTCAGCAGAACAACAAGTAAAAGAAGAAATTGTTTTAAAGAACAAAAAAGTGAAGAGAGAGAAAAGGAGAGAGAAAGAGGGAGAAAGGAGCAAGAAAGAGCAAGAGAAAGAGAAAGAAGAGAGAGAAATGGAGAGAGAGAAAAGGGAGAAAGAGAGAAATTGGCAATAAGACGGGAAGTCAGCTTAAAAGGATGGAGCTGAAGGCTGAGGGTAAGCTGAGTGAGGAAGAGAGTAAACCCATGGTAGCCAAAGACCTGGTGAGAAACTGTTTAAATATTTTCACACATTACAGAAATTTGACGAGAAGGATGTCGAAGACTTTTACATCTCATTTGAAAAGGTGGCTAAACAAATGCAGTGGCCAGAGTCGATGTGGGTTTTGTTGATCCAAACAAAACTTGTTGTTAGAGCGAGTGAGGTATTCACATCACTGTCAGAGGAGCTGTCTGGGGCATAAGAGGAGGTGAAGAAAGCCACCTTAGGTGCAGATGAGCTTATGCCAGAAGCAGACAGGCAATGTTTCAGGAATCTAAGGTGGGAGCCTGCAAACAAAGTAATTTTGATATTGGATAAGGGCATTAAAAACAGAGCAAAATTATGACTCTCTTAGAGAGACAATTGTTTTGGAGGAGTTTAAAAATTCACTTCCTGAAATAGTGAGAACTCATGTGGAAGAACAGAGAGTTAAAATGACAAGATTAGCAGCTAAAGTGGCTGATGATTATGAGCTGGTTCATAAAGCTAAGTTTAGTACATCTCAGTGATGATCATAAGGATAACTTGCCCCTGGTTAAAAAGAAAACCCCTGAAGGGGAAAGAGAAATTAAAAAGCTTCAGTGTTTTCATTGCAATAAAGTTGGTCACATGAAATCACAGTGTTGGTGGGTTAGGAAAAGCACTTGGAAGATGGATGTAGGAAAACAGGATAAGCCAGCGACTTTTGTTGGAATGGTAATGGAAAGCACAGTGGTGGCTAGAAAGCTGCACCAGAATGTACGAGCTGGTCAGAGGTTGGTTAAGGAGGAAGTGCCAGAACTTCTTAAACCATATACCTGTGAAGGTAAAGTTTACCTGCTTAGGTCAGGAGCAGCAGGTAAAGAGGTTACAATATTAAAAGATACAGGATCCTCTCAATCTGTGATGTTGAATGATGAGGATATATGTCCTTCTGAAGGACTATTGCCAGAAAAGGTGCTAGTTATGGAAAGTCAAGGTGTGACAAGAAGTGCTCAATTATGTAAAGTAAGGTTTGAGTGTCCAATGAAGAATAGAGATGTCATGGTTGGAGTACTGGACAAACTCTCAGCTTTAGGAACACAATTTGTCCTTGCTAATTATATAGTTGATTCACAGTTCAGAGTCCTACCTACAGTGATTGGACAGCCCGTGGAAACTCATGCAACTGAATGACTGCAGGACACATATCCTGGGATTTTTCCTGACTGCGTGGAATTGAGGTCACAAAGTCTCCAGTTGAAACAGAGAGAGCAAAGAGTTCAGTTAAGAAAGTTGAAGTGGAATTAGCAGAGACCCTGTTGTTCAGATGGTTGACACAAACCACGAGCAGATAGATGATAATGCAGACATCTTTAGCTCAGATAAATTAACTGAGCTACAGCAGAAAGGCATACATAGAAAAAGAATCCGAATCTATCCCTGAACATTATTACTTTAAAGATGGTGTCTTAATGAGGAAATGGAGATCATCTCATATTCAGGCAGATGAGAAATGGGCAGAAGTTCATCAAGTTGTATTGCCAGTGGGTTATAGAATGGTAGTGTTGTGAGCGGCACATGAGCTCCCACCAGGGGGTCATTTAGGAGTGAGAAAAACACAAGCTAAAATATAAAAGCATTTTTACTGGCCTGGACTGCACATGCAAGTTGAATTTTGCCAAACCTGTCATATATGTCAGGTAATTGGAAAACCACAGGCAAAAATAAAACCCATACCTTTAATAATTTTTCCTGCATTTGAGGAACATTTTACAAAAGTCTTAATTGATTGCATACGACAACTACCTAAAACAAAATGTAGGAATCAGTTAACAATAGATTTACAGAGGCCATTCTATTTTTCAGTATTACAGCAAAAAGGATAGTAGAGGAGTTATTCAAATTTTTCTCAAGATACAGATTACCCACAGAGATACAATCAGATTAAGGATCAAACTTCACATCAAACTTATTCAAGGAAGTTATGGACAGTGTAAGACTAAAAAAATTCAAATCTACTACGTCCCATCCTGAGTCACAGGGAGTTCTAGAAAGGTTGCATCAGACAACAAAGACCATGTTGAGGACTTATAGTCAAGGCAGATGATTGGGAGAAGGGAATTCTATTTGTACTTTTTGCAATCAGAGATGCATCAAATAAATCAACCAAATTCAGTCCATTTGAATTAGTTTTTGGGCATGAGGTGAGAGGACCATTAAATTTGATAAAGGAGAAATTGCTAAGTCATAATTCAGAGACCACATATTTGGACTATGTGTCAATTTTTTGGGAATGACTAATAGAGTGGAGGAGTTGGTTGTATAACATTTAAAAGTATCACAAATTACAATGAAACAGGGAACAGACAAGAAATCAAATTTTCACAATTTTGCTGTTGGAGATAAGGTTTTAGTGTAACTTTTCGTGTTAGGTGAACCTTTAAAAACAATTTTTAATCGACCTTATTAAGTCAAAGGGAATTTGAATGAGCTGATCTATTTGATAAGGACTCCAAACTGAAAGAAATCTCACAAAGTGTGTCATGCAAATATGCTCAAAAGGTATTTTGACAGGGAAGGAAAGCAAAAGGAGAAGGTGTTAATGATTACAGCACAGAGTGAAGAACCAAGTTGAGGGACTTCTTAACTGGACATTCCTCAAATTAAGTTGGACAATGAGGAAATTGTCAAAAATTGGGATAAATTATTCAATTACCTTCCAGAGAAAAATCAAAATGACCTGAAGAGATATGACTGTCACATGGGGAAATACGTGGAAATAAGCTGGGAAGTATGAACTTAATTATGCATGATGTAGATATAGGAGATACTGTTTCAATTAAGCAACATCCAGGTTGGCATAACTCTCTAAACTTGGCACAGGTTGAAAAAGAGATTGAACGCATGCTCCAAGATGACATAATCGAAGTGAGTTACAATGATTGGAGCTCACCCATGGTAATGTGCCAAAACTAGATGGTACCCATCGGATTTGTGTGGACTATTGCAAGGTCAATGCACTTACAAAGACTGATGCATATCTGATTTCATGCTTGGAAGACCATGTTGAGAAGGTGGGAAAAGCAGTTTATATATCTAAGTTGGACTTGCTCGGAGGAGCTGAAAAATGTGTTGCTGGAAAAGCGCAGCAGGTCAGGCAGCAACCAAGGAGCTGGAGAATCGACGTTTCAGGCATAAGCCCTTCTTCAGGAATGAAGGGATTCCTGAAGAAGGGCTTATGCCCGAAACGTCAATTCTCCTGCTCCTTGGATGCTGCCTGACCTGCTGCACTTTTCCAGCAACACATTTTCAGCTCTGATCTCCATCATCTGCCGTCCTCACTTTCTCATTGCTCAGAGGATATTGGCAGGTACTTTTGTCAGAAGGAGCAAAGGCAATTTTGGCTTTCATAATGTCAAATGCACTGTATCTGTTTAAAGTCATGCCACTTGGTATGAAAAATGCGCCAGCCACATTTCAGAGACTAACCAATAAGTTCATTGCCCCATTACCCAATTGTGTCAGAGATGACCTGGTGATTTTTAGTCACATCTGGAAGAAACATTTGCAACATTTATCAAACTTGATCGATCGACTTCAGTAGGCTGGTTTGGTGAGAAACATGGCTGTGAGTGAATTTGTCAAAGGCCAAATCACCTTCTGGGCCATGTTATTGGACATGGACAAATAGCCCCACGGAATGCTAAAACAATGGGAATTGGAGAGTTTCCCACACTATCGACAAAAAGAGCAGTACTACAATTCATGGGATTTAGTAGATTTTATCGAAAATGCGTACAAAAGTTTAGCAGTGTGGCCGCTCCACCAACTGAATTGCTAAAGAAAGACAAGAAGTTTCAGTGGCCAGCAGACTGTCAGAAGGCATTTGACAGCCTGAAAGCTGTGCTAACCACTGCCCCAGTATTAGCTTCACCCAATTACCCAAAGCCATTCAAGATGGCTATGGATGAAAGTGATGTGGGTGTCAGTGCTGTGCTTTTGCAGGAAGATTACTCGAAGCTAAAAAAGACCTGTTGGGTATTTCTCCAGGAAATTGAACATTCATCAGCAGAAATATTTAACAGTTGAAAAAGAGACTTTGAGCTTGACGTTGGCTTTACAACATTTCATTGTTCGTGTTACCGGAAACATCGAAGACAATTATATACACTGAACATAACCCATTGAAGTTTGTGGAGAAATTTAAGGATAAAAAATCCAGGTTGTTTAGATGGAGCTTGTTGTTACAGCCATTAAGTTTGAAAATTGTGCATATGGCAGGTCAAGAAAATGTGACTGCCAATGCATTGTCGAGACTCGAATGAGAAACTGAGGCATTCAGTGGCAGGAGTAATCAGTCTGAAACAGAATGTAATGGATCACGTTTGTATGATTATTGTTAATGTAATATATTATGTGTGTGTAATGGAGTACTAACAGTTCAGGACTAAGGGTTTCTAAAGTGAAGCCCTCTTTGGAGACTGATGGTTCACTTTTTTTAAGGAGAGAGGTGTGATACATAGCTTCCCTGGTTTGGTTTGGTTTTGGCAGGCTGGCTATTCACTGAAAGCAGTCAAGCAATTGTAAAACCTCCTGGACTTAAAGAAACAGGTCTATGCTGATCCTGTCTCTGACTTCTCTCCTGTAAGACACTGTGTTTGATTTTACATTTTGTGCCAAGAGGTGTTTTTGATGATTGTTTCAAATATTTGGAACAGCATCATTAAGTTGGGACGATCTGCTGGGTTTTCAGATTCATTAAGTTATTCTGTATTCTGTTCTCTTTTGTTTGTGTTCCACTCAGAATCTTGTAAATAAATTTTATTTTGTTTAAAACTAGGTGATTCGATCAACTGCATCCCTTCTGCAATATCCATGTTATACCTGCTCAAAACAACGAGTAAATTTAGAGTCTGAGCCACTTTCTTGAAATGTTTTGAGGGGGTCTGACTTGATCCATAGCAAACAGAAACTCAAACATTCCTGTTCTTTTTTATCTTCTTTTATTCTTTTTTGTTTTTTTTCTTTTACTCCTGTTTATTTTTTTCTCTCCCACACTACCGCCTAACTGCGGTAGTGGTTATTTTTTCCCCCTGCACCCATGGTGCATTCCTGTTTATTTTTTTTTTGTGATCAAACACTCTTGTTTATTTTTTTTCCCCAGCACCCATGTTGTGTGTGTGTAGGTGTGAGACACAGTGAAAGACACAAGGTGCACGAATCTTTATTCAATTTCCACCACCAGGAAGATAGGAAAACACCCGGGTGGCCAGTGACAAACACTGCTCTTCACATCAAAGGGCAGTGCTGTGTGATCAAAACAGTGAAGGGGAGGGTAGGGACTAAATCAAAATAGAGTTGGAGGGGGAAATAATGCACTCCACTCCCTGCGGCGCCCACCTCTCCCTGAACAACTCCAGGGTGTTACACTCCTGTTCTTATCTGTCAGCCAGGGCTCCCTGATTGGACCAGGTTAACAGCCCCAGTCAGGGAACTCATGTTCTATGATGTTAACCTGGCTAACTTCATTACAGTCATTGCAAAGAAACAATGATATATTCCCAAGATAGGATGATAAATGTTTGGAGAGGACCTTGCAGGGGGTAGTGTTCCCATGTATCTGCTGCTCTTGTCCTTCCAGATAGAAGTGAACCGGAGTTTTGAACAAGCTGCAGAAAAAAAATGGCATGTCCAAAATATGATCAGAGTCTGACGAGAGTTGAGAAATATTATTAAACACACTGTCTATTTAATTGCTTTTGTTTATGTTGATGGATTTTTTTTATAAGCTGAATCAGTCATAGATACATCCCAATTGTTTACTGTAACAATGTGGTCTGCCTGTTTAACTCAAAACTTCTACTACTTCTTCAGATCTTTCATTATGGCAGTACAGAGAATCCACTCTTGTGGGAATAAATCTTGTTATCTTCTTCTTTAAAGGCATCACTAGTCCAGTCCTTCTCCTATCTCCCAGCCTGGAACGTGTCACTGAGGGTGACACTACTCGGTTACAGTGCACCATGAGGAACGCCGCAGTGACACATATCGATGTTCACTGGTACCAACTGTCCCCAGAGCAAATTATGGAGCGGGTTTTATCACATCCAGGAAATGGCTCCATACAATGGACCCCAGGATTCATGCAGCGATTCCAGCCTTCCAGAGACTCCTCCAGTAACAGCTTCACTCTGACTATCACAAACGTGCAGCCCAGTGACACTGGGGTCTATTACTGCTCAGTGTTAGAAAACATCCATAGGACAGGAAGCCAGCTCAATATCACTAGAAAGTATAGTTTACATGATAATCTCCTCCAGCAATTACCTCTTGCCCAATGAATGAAGTGGAGATCGGTTTGTGATCAAGAAGATTGAGGAGGTGATGGAGAGTGATCTTGGGGATAGATTCTCTGTGGTGAGGAAGCTGAGCTCAAGTTCAGTAATTTATTTAATTGTTTTGTAAGGTGCAGTTGTCACTGGCTGGGCCAGCATTTATTGCCCACCATTAATTGCCCTTGAGAATATGGTGCTGAGCTACCTTCTTGAACCACTGCAGTGACCCATTGATTGCCATTCCTGGGTTTAGGTCAGGCTCCTACACAATCTATTAAGACCCTGCTAAACGGTTCTTCAAAAGCTGTGATCAGAATTAATGGAGCTTTCATTGAGAGTTGAGGATTCCCCAAGTCCTGACTTGGACGAGCTTGTTTGGTAAAATTTAATACCTTTACAGAACCCTGACCAATAGAAATTCTCTGACTGCGTTTCTCATCTGTAAGTGACCTGCCACTGGAATTTGATGAGCTAGTTTGTAAAATTTCATTCTGGTCCTCAGAAGGAGTGACCACCTGATGGACCACTATCCATTGCTCATCGCCTGGTACTTGGGATGGACATTAGTTCCTCATTAATACTTTATCTTTCAAACAATAACACTCAGAGAATGTTTCTCATTCCAGTTCTGAAGATAAAAACAGAAATAGCTGGAAAATCTCAACAAATCTGGCAGCATCTATGCAGATAAATCAGAATTTTTATTATGCGTCCAGTGACACTTGTATAGAACTAATGGCAACAAGGAAAATGATGGTTTTTATTCAGAAAATGGGGTGTGGAGGAGGGTGAGGATGAATGATAGATGGAGATAGAGCCCAGTGTGAGAGAAAAACTGTTGGACATACAAAACAGTGGGTAATGGTCTGTCTGGGGGAGTGAGCAGCTGCTAACGGGGGCAGTTAGTGGCTGACAATGGGTATTATGTGGTAGCTGACTGTGTAATGATCAGGCCTGGTGTGTGTGGGAGGGGGAAAGCAAGGGGAAAGTGCTCAGTCTCTAAAATTGTTGAACTCAATATTAATTCCAGAAGGCTGCAGGATAACCAAGTGAAAAATGAGGTGCTGTTGTTCCAGCTTGCTCTGAGATTTACAAGAGAATTGCAGCAAGACTGAGACAGAGATATTGGCCAGGGAACACAATGGTGTGTTGGAGTAGCAAGTAACTGGGAGGTTCAGCCCTTTTTTGCGGACAGAATGCAGGTATTCTGCAAATGGGTCACCCAGACTGTGTTTCATTTCCTAAATGAAGAGAACCCCACATTGTGAGCAGCAAATACAGTTTGTCTCATCACAGAATACTCAGAGGCCTGGATAGAGTGGATGTGGAGAAGATGTTTGTCGGAGAGAGTAGGATCTGGGGCACAGCCTTACAGTGAAAGGATGATCAATTACAGCTGAGATGAAGAGGAATTTCAGTCAAGAGGTGGTAAATCTATGGAACTCATTGCTGCAGAGAGCTGTAGAGACCAAGTCATTGAGCATATTTAAGACAGAGATAGATAGGTTCTTATGAGCAAATGGATCAAGGGTTATGGGGAGAGAGAAGGAGAATGGGATTGAAACATATCAGCCATGATCGAATGGCAGAGCAGACCTGATGGGCTGAATGGCCTGATTCTGCTCCTATATCCTATGGCCTTATGATCTATAGTGTCATGGTTAGTTTGAATAATTAACCCCACTGTCCATTCTGACACACTTCCTATCTGTCCTTTCTCATTAACTCTAAATTGGAGTTCTTCAGAAAGTTCAGATGAGTTTTAATTTATTCAAACGTTTTCTCTGAAAGGTGTAAATGTCCCAGTCCTTCACCGATCTCCAATCTGGAACGTGTCACCGAGGGTCACACTGCCCGGTTACAGTGCACCATGAGGAACGCCACAGTGACAAACACCAACATTCATTGTGACCGTGAGAAGCCAAAAATAAGAAGGAGTGGGTTTTAACACGTGACATGAGGAACATCATACAATGGAGCTCAGGATTCACTGAGTGCTTCCAATCTTCTAGAGACCCCTCCAATAACAGCTTCATCCTGACCATCTTGAACATACAGCCCAGTGACACTGGGGTCAATACTGTAATGTGTGGGCAGATATCAGTGGGAACGGAACCCAGCTAACTGTAACATGTGTCATGGAAATTAACTCGACTCACCTCAAATGCTAGCAAGAGCAAAGAAAAATTTTATTACAGGCCTTTGCAAAGGGACCCTCTGCACTTGACAAAATGCCTTATACAACGGGCACTTGAACATAATTTAGATACTCGTCTTATACTGTTTCTTATCACACTCTCAATGGCAAAGACTGGGAAAATTCAAGTTGTTATTTCTCATCCCCTGTTATTGGACATGACAGTTCTTCAGCTTTCACTGAATTTGACTATTGCAAGGTCAAGTTGAATGTTTACAAAGTTCAAACAGGGACAAGCTGGCTGCAAACTTCATCAAAGTATTGTTGACAAAGCACAGCATTAAATTTTAGAAAAACATTCTCTTTCAAATTTCACAGTAAATGTAAAATGTATTCATTTTCCATTACATGTTTCCCCTTTTTGTCATTTTATGACAACAAGGACAACAACCAAAAAAAAGCCAGATTTTTAAAAAAAATACAGAGCCAGGTAACTGAAAATCAGTGATCTTAACAGATCTCTGTGTTGTAAGGAGCACTTGAAATGGTCCCAGCCACCTTTTCACCTTCCAGTCTTTCCTCCTGAAGTCTTTCACCACTATCCAGTCTCCAGGTTCTAGATCATGCAGCTTCCCTCCTGCTGGTTGGGGTAATGCTGCTTTCACTTGATTCTGTATTTGAGATAAAAGTGTAGAGAGTTTTATACAGTAACACAACATCTCATCCTCACAGTGGTCTGTTATCTGTCTTCCCTTAGGTCTTGGGCCAATTCCTGTGTTGGGCGGCCTACCAAACAAAATCCCAATCGGGCTAAGATTAGCTCTTCCTCTCCTTCTAGATCTCATATACATCACCACAATCGAAAGTGCCTTTGTCCATGCCACACCTAGTTCCTCACAACATTTTGTCAATTTAATTTTTTTTTAGGGTAGCAATTTTCTCTTTCCACTGCCCCACCACTCGCTGGATGGTAGGCACAGTGCTATCTCATGTTTATCCTAAATAATCACTGATCTGTGTAGGGCATTATTGATATATGGTGCCCCATTGTCACTACTGAGATGCCCCATTTTGGGATTTTTTCAGTTAGCAAAGCCTTGGCTACTGCACTGGCGTCCTGTTTAGACATGGGGATCACTTCCACACATTTGGAAAATATATCAATTATTACTAGACAATACCCTTTCCCTTCGCTAGGTGTTATTTCAATAAAATCAATCTGTAAATGATAAAAGGGTCTTTGGGGTTGGGGGTGTGTTGCCTGACTCATCTGTATTCCCCTTCCCACATTAATAGTGGCACAGATAATACATCATTCACAATACTTCTGGGAGTAATGAGTAAATCCCATAGTGTACCAGTCTGCTGAAATGCTTTAGTACTCCCCCCTTTTGACACATGGTCCTTATCGTGTGTCAGTTTGGCATAGAATGGAAGTAATGATCGTGGTAGACAGAGTTTACCATTGGGGCCACACCATACTCCTTCCCTCACACTGCATCCTGCTTCCGTCCACTCACGCTTTTCTTCTGGCGAGGCCTGTGACTGTAACTCCTGTACATCTGCTGTTGGGGATACAAATTTTTGTCATACACATGTCAATCTGCTCACTTGGCAGCTGCTGGGCTGCCATTCCTGCTGCTGAATCTGACCACACATTAGAATAATTATTTTTTGTGTGGGCTTCACATTTACACATCGAAATTGATTTCAGCAACAGGACCACTTCCAGGAGATCAGAAATCATGCCACGGTATATGATGGGCTTTCTGGTAGAGGTTAAGAAGCCCCTGTGTTTCCACTGGGTTCCAAAATCATGTACAACCCTGCATGCATATCTGCTATTGGTGTAAATATTCACTGTCCTTCCCTCAGCCAATATACATGCCTCAGTCAAGGCAATAAACTCCGCTGCTTGTGCTGACAGATGAGAAGAGAGTGATCCCACTTTGACTACTTCATGGGTAGTCACTACAGCATATTCAACACAGATAAATCCTGTTTACCTGAAAATAATCTGATACAGTAACCATTTCCACATGGATTTATTGGAGAGGAGAATTGTAAAGAGTAAGCAGAGAGCTCAATATAAACATAGAACAATTCTCGGCTTTTACTCACAGATAGAATAAACTGCTTCTCCTCTTGGACCAGTTCCTCAATCTCAAACTCTTTATAGTCTCTCTGTCTTTCCGCTTCTCTATCTCATTTGCTCTCAGTGCTGTATTTAACATTCTCCTGTCTCTGTCTGGTTTTGTTTTGTTCATTCTTGGGACATGGCCATCATTGGCCTGGCTGGTACTTGTTGTCCATCTCGAATGTCCCTTGAGAAGAAATGTCTTCTCTGCCATTGGACACAGCTGAGGCCAAAACATTGAAAGTCTTCAAGGATATACTTCTGAGAGGTAAAGGTTCAAAGGGTAAGGGAAGAACATGGGAACAATAGACTGAGTTGGATGATCAGCCATGATTATGTTGAAATGCGGTATCCCTGTAATAGTCAACCCCATAAATTTAAACTTAAAAAGTAGTCAAAAAATGTAACTATTATTTGAGTATATCCGGTATGTGTAGACCTACATGCACTTTACAGTACTGGGCACTGGGATACAGTACGACAGTGCCATTCTACTGTGGCAGGCAGAATGGAGACAGTTATTTTGTTGATAAATATTCATTAATGGCCATAATTATTTTTTTTCCTTTATTTCATAAAGAAACCTGGTCATTAGTTGTCCATTTTTTGACTCATATTAAGCATGAATTGCATCCCCTCAAACACAATACTCATCTAAAAGTCGACCACCTATTTTCAGCTTAAAAAAAACTTAAATATTTTACCTTTATAACCACAAGTTATATACGGTATTTCTAAGTAAGGAGGGGAACCTGAAAGAGATGCTGTCCCATGTACCTGCTGCCTTTGTCCTTTCAGATGGAGAGGCTGTGGGTTCAGAAGCTGCTGTTGGAGGAGTTTTGGTGAGTTACAGAATGGAATCTTGCTGATGGTACCCACTGTACATCAGTGTAAAAGGGAGTGAATGTTGAAGGTGCTGCCAATCAGGTGGGCTGCTTTCTTCTGGATGGCATGAAGCTTCTTGAGTGTTGTTGGAGCTGCACCCATCCAGGCAAGTTGTTCCATCATCCTCCTGATTTCTACTTTGTCGATAGATGGAAGGCAGGCTGTGGGAGGCAGAGTATGAGCTACTCATCTCGACTTGCTCTTGTAGCCACAGTATTTATTACACCGCTCCAGTTAACGGACAGGTTGGTGTGGACGCCCAGGTTGTGGTTCATCAGAGAATTGTTTCCCATTTTTCTGATGGGATGTGGGCATCACTGGCAAGGCCAGCATTTGTTCCTCATCCCTAATTGCCCTCAAACTGAGTCACTTCACTGTTTATTCCAGAGGGCAGTAAGAACAATCACATCTCTGTGGGTCTGGAGTCACATGTTGGCCAGACCAGATAAGGATGGTAGATTTCCTTCCCTGAAGGACATTAGTGAACCAGATGGGTTTTACAAGAATTGATGGGAACATCAGTGATATGTTTCCAGCTCTAAGTTAGCCTGGAATTGTTGTGTATGATTGTGTTATGAGTCATTTGTGAGCAAATTCAATAAAGAAGCAAACAGTTGGTGGCTTGCTTGGAGATGCTGTTGTCCATGAGAGGTCTGGGTGGTATAAGGGATCCTGATGAAGGGCTTTTGCCCGAAACGTCGATTTTGCTGCTCGTCGGATGCTGCCTGAATTGCTGTGCTCTTCCAGCACCACTGATCCAGAATCCATGACTCTGTAATTGTCTAACGCTATGTTCACGTAGTGAAGGGTTCGGTGCCAAGGCTGCACACAGGACCTCAACATTACTCCATCAACCTGTATTTATCTTTCATTTGATAGTTTAACAGAATACAAAGCGATCAGTTTGTTCAAAACTTGTTGTATTCCGTCGACATTCACTCTCCTGAGTCAGTTCCACATTAAAACTGGATCTCTTTCTCAACATCATTTAAACTAAAGGTTAAACTGGGCTCCAGTGCAACTCTTGCAGCTCCTGTTCTGCTCAATGACACTCCCATCTCCACCTCCGATGTCCTTGTTCTGAGCTGAACCCTTCCTCACCCCCACACTGGTTACTCCCTTTCTTATGACCCTTTCTTAGTCCAAGAGACACAGAGAGAGGAACATAGGTACAGGAGTACACCATTCCGCCCATCATGCCTGCTCCACCATTCAATTAAACGATGGATGATCTGATATTAATCTCAACTCTACATTCCTATATATCCCTGTTCACCTTTCACCCCCCGAGTCATCAAGAATCTTCCTCCCTCGGCCTTAAAAACATTTCAAGATTCTGCATCCACTGCCTTTTGATGAAGAGAATTCCAAAGACTCACAACCCACTGAGAAAAAGCATTTCCTCATCTCTGTCTTCAACGTGCACTCCCTTATTTTTAAAGTCTGCCCCCTAGTTCTAGATTCTCCCTGAAGAGGAACTATCCTTGCCACGTCCACCCGGTTAAGTCCCCTCAGGATTTTACAGGTTTCAATGAAGGCCCTTCTGAGTCTAATGGGATCCAGAGTGAACACATCTGGAGGAAGGGTTTGCAGCTCGAGGAAGTTTGGAATGAATTGAGGAGCTGGAGTGTGCCATGTACAATGCCAGTGTGATTGACACTGATGTCCACTGGCACTACCAGCGACCTGGCAGCAACAGGGAGTGGGTGATAAGCCAATTTGTGAATGGCACCCTCACCAAGGCCCAGGGTTTCCACGATCGGGTTCAGCTTTCCAGGAATGTCAGCAGGAACAGTTACATTCTGAGCCTTGTGAATGTGACTCTCAATGATACTGCTGTGTACAGCTGCAGTGTGTGGAGCTACATCTATGGAGCAGGGAGCCAGCCCAATGTAACTGGTAAGTCAATGGGAGGGAACACTGGTGTGACCAGGGGAGGGAGCACCTGGCTGCTGTGCTTCATCAGTGGAAGGGCAGAATGGCCATCAAGACCAGGTTGGATGGGGAGAGGCTTGGGGGGGGGGGAATTTACACAGTGTTGTGCCCCCATGTAGCTGCTTCCCTTGTCCTTCTAGATGGAGGAGATCGTGGATTTGGAAGGTGTGCCTGAGGATCTCTGATGAATGTCTGCAGTATATCGTGTAGATAGTGCACAGCAGGGAGTCAGTGGTGGAGGGAGTAGATGGTTGTGGATGTGTTGACAGTCAAGTGGGCTGCTTTATCCTGGATGGTGTAAAGCTTCTTAAGTGTTGTTGGAGCTGCACCTATCCAGGCAAGTGGGGAATATTCCATCACACTCCGAACTTGTGCTTTGTAGGTAGTGGGAGAAAGTGAGGACTACAGGTGCTGAAGATCAGAGTCAGCATGTGGTGCTGGAAAAGCACAGCAGGTCAGGCAGCATCTGAAGAGTAGGAGTAGGGAAAACGACATTTCGGGCAAGAGCCCTTCATCAGGAATGAGGCTGTGAGCCGAGGGGGTGGAGAGATAAATGGGAGGGGTGTGGGTCTGGGGAAAGTTAGCTGAGAGTGCGATAGTAGGATGGAGGAGGGGGTAATAGTGATAAGTCAGCGGGGTGGGTGGAGCAGATAGGTGGGAAGGAAGATGGACAAGTAGGAAAGGTCATGAGGGCAGTGCCGATTTGGAAGCTTGGAATAAGGATAAGGTGGGGTAAGGGGAAATGAGGAGGAAATGAGTCCCTATGCACTTCTATCCGCCATGATGAATGCCTCCAAGCCCTCTGTTTCTTCCTCTCCTAGCGCCAGTCCTCCTCTACTGATGCTTTCATTCGTTTGGCTGAACTGGTTCTCACCCTCAATAATTTCTCCTTTGAATCCTCCCACTTCCTCCAGATGAAGGGAGTACCCATGGGCACCAGCATGGGAACCAGCTATGCCTGTCTCTTTGTCAGTTACGTGGAACAGTCCATCGTCCACAGTTAGACCTTCACCATTCCCCACCTTTTCCTCCACTACATCGATGACTGTATCGGCGCCACCTCATGCTCCAATAAGGAGGTTGAACAGTTCATCAGGTTCACTAACATATTCCACCCTGACTTTAAGTTTAACTGGACCATGTCAGACACCTCCTTCCACTTCCTGGACCTCTGCATCTCCATTTCCGGTTACCGACTCAACACGGACATCTTTCACAAACCCACCGACTCCCACAGCTACCTGGACGACACCTCCTCCACCCTTCTGCCTGTAAAAATGCCATCCCTTATTGCAAATTCCTCTACCTCTGCTGCATCTGCTCCCAGGAGGACCAATTCCACAACACAACACAACAAATGGCCACCTTCTTCAAAGATGGCAATTTCCTCTCCCATATGGTCAAAGATGCCCTCCAACGCATCTCATCCACTTCCAGAACTTCCGCTCTCGCACCACACCCTTCCAACCACAACAAGGACAAAAGCCCACTGGTCCTCAACTTCCATCCCACCAACGTCCGTATACATTACATCATTCTCTGCCATTTTCGCCATCTACAAATGGACACCACCACCAGGGATATATTTCCCACTCCACTCCTGATCACTTTCCGTAAAGACCATTCTCTCTGCGACTCTCTTGTCAGGTTCACACCTCCCACCATCCCATCCACAAATGTCATTTACTGTATCCATTGTTCCTGATGCAATCTACTCTACATTGCGGAGACAGGATGCTTACTTGAGAACACTTCAGAGAACATCTCTGGTACATCCGCACCAACCAACCCCACTGCCCCATGGCTAAACAACTCAACTCCCCTTCCCACTCCGCCAAGGACATGCAGGTCCTGGGCTTCCTTCATCGCCACTCCTTTACCACCTGACACATGGAGAAAGAATGCCTCATCTTCTGCCATGGGACCCTCCAACCCAAGGCATCAATGTGGGCTGTTCCAGTTTCCTCATTTCCACTCCTCCCACCAATCCCAGTTCATACCTTCCAACTCGGCACTGGCCTCAAAGCCTCTATTACCTGTCAAACTTCCTTCCCACTTATCCACTCCACCCTCCTCTCCAACCTATCACATTACCCTCACCTCCACCCACCTATCAAACTCTCAGCTACTTTCCCTGTAGCTCCAACCCCTCCCATTTATCTCTCCACCCCTGCCTAATTCCTGATTGAAGGGCTCTTGCCCGAAACATCGATTCTCCTGCTTCTTGGATGCTGCCTGACCTGTTGTGCTTTTGCAACACCACACTTTCGACCATTATAGATAGTGGATAGGCTTTGGGGAGTTACTGTCCTGAGGAGCTCAAAAGTAATGTTGTTGACAATCATGAACTTTGTTCAGACTGAAGCGACTAACTACAAAAGTAACATTCTGATATTTTACAGCAGAATCTTCCCATGGTATTCCCCGGACTTCAGATCCCATTTTAATCATTGGCACCATTCTGGGCTTCGCTGTCTTGATCTGCATTGTCCTGTTCACATTTTTCCTTCGGAAACAAAAGCTGTGTTCATCAGTGAAGGACTCCACACAAGGGTAAATCCCATTTCATCTTGGGTTTGATTCTGCACTGCACTGATATTGTTTTCAACATTGGGGTGATTGTTTTTAGTGAGTGCTGATATTCCCACTGCAGTGTACAGATCTATTGTAAATGGTGGGTCAATGACTGTCAAGACAATCCTACACATCCAGGTGCCCAATCACTGCCAGTTTCCTCTATCTCTGGTATCACACATCCTCCAGTACCAGGCCACAGTCAGAAAGTTTTGAATGGCTCAAATGTGGGTGGCACTGTGACTCAGTGATTAGTACTTCTGCCTCACAGCGCCAGGGACCTAAGTTGATTCTCGCCTCGAGTGGCCGTCTATGTGGAGTTTGCATATTCACCTGATGGCGTCACGGGTTCCCTCTAGGTGCTCCGGTTTCCTCCCACAATCCAAAGGTGTGCAGGTTAGGTGAATTGGCCATGCTAAATTGCCCATAGTGGTGTGTCAGTTAGGTGCATTAGTCAGGAGTAACTGTAGAGTAATATACTTGGGTAATGGGTCTGGTTGGGTTACTCTTTGGAGGGTTGGCTTGGGCTTGTTAGACCAAATGGCCTCTTTCCACATTGTAGGGATTCTATGATTCTATAATTCATTAGACAACACATGCAAGACCCCCGGTAGATATGGGACCATTACCCACAAAGCCCAGAATCAAGGTCTGCCTTAGAGCTGAGGGTCACAGGCAGCAAAGCACCTCCTGCTGGAAGACCAAGGGTGTGTCAGACCACTCAACCCAACAGTCCATGCTGGCCTTTCACCTCCACATCAAATTCACTTCCACACAGCCAAAATCTAATTTCCCTTTCCTGCTCCCCCATCCATTTAATTCCCTTTATCCTCACACCCCTCTCCAATTGAATCCTGAATGTAGACATGTTTTTTGATTCATTCATGGCTTGAGGCTGTCACTGGCCAGGCCAGCACTTAAGACCCATACTTAATTGCCGAGAGGATAGTTAAGAGTCAGTCACATAGCTGTGCGTCTGCAGGCACATGTAGTCCATAATTATCGCAATATTTGGCTAGTATTTCTCTCTGTTCCAAACTTCCCTTTTGCACTGTCAGATTCCTGATGTGATTAATAAGCTAATGGTTAGAGCAGGTCAGTTGTCTGATGAACACAATTGATGATGAAAGGTCAACAGAATGAAGGTGGTAGGTTCTCCCTGGGCTTTTAGCTGCAGCTTGAACTGCCCCTCAGGGCAGCAATGCCGTAAAGAGCGACCCCGAAAATGGATGGACCTTCAAACACAGAAACAGCCTCCTGTCGTCCACCAGCCAACAGAGACAGATCTTTTGACATCTGTTATACCCCTTTCAGAGCCATTCTTTATTGAATATCTTTTGAAAATCCAAGTACAACACATTGCTAGTTCTGTCAATCCATTCTGGTGGGACTTCCTGTAAAAATCTGTAATGATTTAGTCAGACACGATTTTCCTTTCATGAAGCCATGTGGACTCGATTTGATTAGACTCTGCTTGATCAGATTAAATCACAAAAGGTTCATGCATTCTGTAGCCAGATGGTGGGACAGAAAGCAAGGTCGGAAAAAGTGAGGACTGCAGATGCTGCACATCAGAGTCGAAGAATGTGGTGCTGGAAAAGCACAGCAGGTCAGTCAGCATCCGAGGAGCAGGAGAATTGTCATTTTGGGCATCAGCCCTTCATCAGTAATGAGGCTTATGGGCCAAGAGGACTGAGCGATAAATGGGAGGGAGTCGGGGTGGAGGGAATGGAGCAGGGAATGCAATAGGTAGATGAAGGTGGGGGTGAAAGTGACGGAGATTGAAGCAGATAGTTGGGAAGGAAGATGAACAGGTAGGACCATTCAAGAGAGTGGTGCCGAACTGGAAGGTTGGGACTGAGATAAGGTCGGGGAAGCAGAAATGGAGAAACTGATGAAATCCACATTGATTCTGTGTGATTGCCTGGTCATAAATCGAAAGATGAGGTGTTCTTTCTCCAGGCGTCAGGTGGTTAGGGTTTCACTATGGAGGATGTCCATGACCTGAATGTCCTTGGTAGAGTGGGAGGGGGAGTTAAAGTGTTCAACCACAGGGTGGTGGGGTTGGTCAGTGCGGGAATCCCAGAGATGTTCTCTGGAATGATCCGCAAGTTGATGTCCTGTCTCTCCGATGTCGAGGAGACCGCAATGGGAGCAACAGATGCAGTAGATAATGTGTGTGGAAGTACAGAAGTGCTCTGTCGGATGTGAAAGGATCCTTTGGAGTATTGGACAGAGGTGAGAGGAGAGGTGTAGGCACAGGTTTTGCACTCGTTGCATTGGCAGGGGAAGGTGCCCGGAGGCGAGGGTGGGTTGGAGGAGGACATGAACCTGACAGAGGAGTCATGGAGGGAATGTTCTCTCCAAAACCCTGAAAGGGGTGGGGAGGGAAATATATCTCTGGTGGTTGAGTCTGTTTATAGGTGCCAGACATGGCAGGGAATGATGTGGTATATCCGGAGGTTGGTGGGGTGGAGGTGAGGACCAGGGGGAGTTTCTGTCTATGTTGAGACTGGAGGGGTGGGGTTCAAGGGCGCAGGTGAGGGATGTGAAGGAGATGCACTAGAGGTCATCGTTGACCACATGGGAAGGGAAATTCCGGTCATTGAAGAAGCAGGCCATCTGGGATGTTCTATGTTGGAATTGGAATTCCTGGGAGCAGATGTGGCAGAGGCAGAAGAATTGGGAATAAGGGGCAGGGTTTTTACAGGAGGCAGGGTGGGAGGAAGTGACGTTGTGGCAGGGATGGTGGGGTGGAAGTGGTTGTGGCAGAGATGGAGAAGGTGGAAGTGGTTGTGGTGGAGACGGAGGGGGTGGAAGTGGTTCTGGCAGAGACGGTGGGGGGTGAAGTGATTAGATTAGATTAGATTACTTACAGTGTGGAAACAGGCCCTTCGGCCCAACAAGTCCACACCGCCCCGCCGAAGCGCAACCCACCCATACCTCTACCCCTACATTTACCCCTAACCTAACACTACGGGCAATTTAGCATGGCCAATTCACCTGACCTGCACATCTTTTGGATTGTGGGAGGAAACCGGAGCACCCGGAGGAAACCCACGCAGACACGGGGAGAACGTGCAAACTCCACACAGTCAGTCGCCTGAGGCGGGAATTGAACCCGGGTCTCTGGCGCTGTGAGGCAGCAGTGCTAACCACTGTGCCACCATACCGCAGTGGTTGCGGGGAAGACAGTGGGGATGGAAGTGGTTGCAGTGGACACGGTGGGCCTGGAAGTGGGTATGTCTGAGACAGTGGGGGTGGACATCGTTGTGGCAGAGACGGGGATGGATGTCGTTGTGGCGGTGACAGTGGGGTGGAAGTGGTTGTAGCGGAGACGGTGGGGGTGGTGGAAATGGTGGGCATAGAAGTGGGTATGGCTGAGACAGTGGAGGTGAAAGAGGTTGTGGCATAGACGGTGGGGGTGGAAGTGGTTGCGGTAGAGACGGTGGGCGTAGAAGTGGGTATGGCTGAGATGGTGGGGGTAGAAGTACTTCCGGTAGAGACGGTAGGAGTGGAAGTGGTTGTGGTGGAGACAGTGGGGGTGAAAGTGGTTGAGGTGGAGATGGTGAGGGTGGATGTGGTAGAGGTGGAGATGGTGAGGGTGGATGTGGTTGTGGTGGAGACGGTGAGTGTGGAAATGGTTGCGGTGGAGACAGTGGGTGTGGAAGTGGTTGCGGTGGAGATGGTTTAGGATGGATGTGGTTGTGGTGGAGACGGTGGGGGTGGAAGTGGTTGCGGTAGAGATGATGGGGGAGGAAGTGGTTGCTGTAGAGACAGTGGGGGTGGAAGTGGTTGCGGGAGAGACGGTGGGGTGGAAGTGGTTGCAGTGGAGACAGTGGTTGTGGTGGAGACGGTGTGCGTAGAAGTGGGTGTGGCTGAGATGGTGGGGGTGGAAGTGGTTCTGGTAGAGGCGGTAGGATTGGAAGTGGTTGTGATGGAGACAGTGGGGGAGAAAGTGGTTGAGGTGGAGATGGTGAGGGTGAATGTGGTTGTGGTGGAGACGGTGGGTATGGAAGTGGTTGCAGTGGAGACAGTGGGTGTGGAAGTGGTTGTGGTGTGGATGGTGGGGGTGGAAGTGGTTGCCATAGAGACTGTGGGGGTGGAAGTGGTTGCGGTGGAGAGGGTGGGAGTGGAAGTGGTTCGAGCGGGAGACGGTGGGGGTGACAGAGGTTGTGGCGGAGGCGGTGGTGGTGGAAATGGTTGTGGCGCAGATGATGGGGGTGGAAGTTGTGGCGGAGACAGTGGGGGTGGATGTGGTTGCGGTGGAGACGGTGGGGGTGGAAATGGTTGCGGTGGAGTCAGTGGGGGTGGAAGTGGTTGTGGTAGACGCGGTGGGGTGGAAATGATTGCGGTGGATACAGTGAGGATGGATGTGTTTGTGGTGGAGATGGTGGGGGTGGAGGTGGTTGTGGTGGAGACAGTGAGTGTGGAAGTGGTCGTGGCTGAGACAGTGGGTGTGGAAGTGGTTGCGGTAGAGACCGTGGGGGTGGAAATGGTTGCGGTGGAGACAGTGGGGGTGGAAGTGGTTGTGGTAGACGCGGTGGGGCGGAAATGGTTGCGGTGGAGACGGTGAGGATGGATGTGTTTGTGGTGGAGATGGTGGGGGTGGAAGTGGTTGTGGTGGAGACAGTGAGGATGGAAGTGGTTGTGGTAGAGATGGTGGGGGTAGACGTGGTTGCCGTAGAGACTGTGGGGGTGGAAGTGGTTGTGGTGGAGACGGTGGGTGTGGAAATGGTTGCTGTGGAGATGATGGGGGTGAAAGAGGTTGTGGTGGAGGTGGTGGGGTGGAAGTGTTTGTGGTGGAGACAGTGGGGGTGGAAATGGTTGTGGCTGAGACAGTGGGTGTGGAAGTGGTTGCGGTGGAGATGGTGGGGTGGAAGTGGTTGCCATAGAGGCTGTGGGGATGGAAGTGGTTGTGCTGGAGAGGGTGGGTGTTGAAGAGGTTGCAGTGGAGACGGTGGGGGTGAAAGAGGTTGTGGCATAGGTGGTGGTGGTGGAAGTGGTTGTTGTGCAGATGAGAGGGGTGGAAGTGGTTATGGCGGAGACAGTGGGGTGGAAGTTTGATGTGGTAGAGACGGTGGAGGTGGACGTGGTTGTGGTTGAGACGATGGGGGTGGAAGTGGTTGCGGTAGATGCGGTGGGGGTGGAAGTGTATGTAGTGGAGATGGTGGGGGTGGAAATGGTTGCAATGGAGACTGTGGGGGTGAAAGTGGTTGGGGCAGAGACGGTGGGGGTGGCAGTGGTTGCGGTAGAGACAGTGGGTGTAGAAGTGTTTGCGGTGAAGATGGTGAGGGTGGATGTGGTTGTGGTGGAGACGGTGGCTATAGAAGTGGTTGCAATAGAGATGGTGGGGGTGAAAGCTGTTGTGATTAGATTAGATTAGATTAGATTAGATTAGATTAGATTAGATTAGATTAGATTAGATTAGATTAGATTAGATTACATACAGTGTGGAAACAGGCCCTTCGGCCCAACAAGTCCACACCGACCCGCCGAAGCGCAACCCACCCAAACCCATTCCCCTACATTTACCCCTGCACTTAACACTATGGCCAATTCACCTGACCTGCACATTTTTGGACTGTGGGAGGAAACCAGAGCACCCGGGGAGACACGGGAAGAATGTGCAAACTCCACACAGTCAGTCGCCTGAGGCGGGAATTGAACCCGGGTCTCTGGCGCTGTGAGGCAGCAGCGCTAACCACTGTGCCACCATGCCACCGTGGTGGAGATGGTGGGGGTGGAAGTGATTGCGGTACAGACTGTGGGCGTGGAAGTGGTTGCGGTGGAGATGGTGGGGTTGGAAATGTTTGCGGTGGAGATGGTGGGGGTGGAAGTGGTTGCAGTAGAGAGGGTGAGGTGGAAGTGGGTGTGGTGGGGACAGTGGGGGTGGAAGTGGTTGCGGTAGAGACAGTGGTTGTAGAAGTGTTTGCAGTGAAGATGGTGAGGGTGGATGTGGTTGTGGTGGAGACGGTGGCTATAGAAGTGGTTGCAATAGAGATGGTGGGGGTGAAAGCTGTTGTGATTAGATTAGATTAGATTAGATTAGATTAGATTAGATTAGATTAGATTAGATTAGATTAGATTAGATTAGATTAGATTACATACAGTGTGGAAACAGGCCCTTCGGCCCAACAAGTCCACACCGACCCGCCGAAGCGCAACCCACCCAAACCCATTCCCCTACATTTACCCCTGCACCTAACACTACGGCCAATTCACCTGACCTGCACATTTTTGGACTGTGGGAGGAAACCGGAGCACCCGGGGAGACACGGGAAGAATGTGCAAACTCCACACAGTCAGTCGCCTGAGGCGGGAATTGAATCCGGGTCTCTGGCGCTGTGAGGCAGCAGTGCTAACCACCGTGCCACCGTGGTGGAGATGGTGGGGGTGGAAGTGATTGCGGTATAGACTGTGGGCGTGGAAGTGGTTGCGGTGGAGACGGTGGGGTTGGAAATGTTTGCGGTGGAGATGGTGGGGGTGGAAGTGGTTGCAGTAGAGAGGGTGAGGTGGAAGTGGGTGTGGTGGGGACAGTGGTGGTGGAGGTGGTTGCGGTAGAGGCAGTGGGGGTGGAAGTGGTTGTAGTGGAGACGGTGGAGTTGGAAATGTTTGCGGTAGAGATGGTGGGGGTGGAAGTGGTTGCAGTCGAGAGGGTGGGGGTGGAAGTGGTTGTGGCTGAGACAGTGAGTGTGGAAGTGGTCGCGGTGGAGACGGTGGGGGTGGAAATGGTTGCGGTGGAGACGGTGGGGGTGGAAATGGTTGCGGTGGAGACAGTGGGGGTGGACGTGGTTGTGGTAGATGCGGTGGGGTGGAAATGGTTGCGGTGGAGACGGTGGGGATGGATGTGTTTTTGGTGGAGATGGTGGGGGTGGAAGTGGTTGTGGTGGAGACAGTGAGGATGGAAGTGGTTGTGGTAGAGATGGTGGGGGTAGACGTGGTTGCCGTAGAGACTGTGGGGGTGGAAGTGGTTGTGGTGGAGACGGTGGGTGTGGAAATGGTTGCTGTGTAGATGGGGGGATGAAAGAGGTTGTGGCGGAGCTGGTGGGGTGGAAGTGTTTGTAGTGGAGACAGTGGGGGTGGAAGTGGTTTTGGTGGAGAAAGTGGGTGTGGAAGTGGTTGCGGTGGAGACGGTGCAGGTGGAAATGGTTGCGGTGGAGACAGTGTGGGTGGAAGTGGTTGTGGTAGACGCGGTGGGGTGGAAATGGTTGCGGTGGAGACGGTGAGGATGGATGTGTTTATGGTGGAGATGGTGGGGGTGGAAGAGTTTGTGGTGGAGACAGTGGGGGTGGAAGTGGTTTCAGTTGAGACGGTGGGTGTGGAAGTGGTTTTGGTGGAGACGGTGGTTGTGGTGGAGACGGTGGGCGTAGAAGTGGGTATGGCAGAGATGGTGGGGGTGGAAGTGGTTCCGGTAGAGACTGTGGTTGTAGAAATGGTTGCAGTGGAGATGGTGAGGGTGGATGTGGTTGTGGTGGAGATGGTGAGGGGGGATGTGTTTGTGGTGGAGACCGTGGGAGTGGAAGTGGTTGCGGTGGAGACAGTGGGTGTGGAAGTGGTTGCGGTGGAGATGGTGGGGTGGATGTGGTTGTGATGGAGACGGTGTAGGTGGACGTTGTTGTGGTGGAGACGGTGGGGGTGGAAGTGGTTGCGGTAGAGACGATGGAGTTGGAAGTAGTTGCCGTAGAGACTGTGGGGATGTAAGTGGTTGCGCTGGAGAGGGTGGGGATGGAAGAGGTTGCGGTGGAGACGGTGGGGGTGGAAATGGTTGTCGCGCAGATGAGGGGGTGGAAGTCATTGTGGCGGAGACAGTGGGGGTGGAAGTGGTTGCAGTGGAGACAGTGGGTGTTGAAGTGGTTGCGGTGGAGATGGTGAGGGTGGATGTGGATGTGGTTGTGGTGGAGATGGTGGGGGTGGAAGTGGTTGTGGTAGAGATGGTGGGGGTGGAAGTGCTTGCAGTGGACACGGTGGAGGTGGAAGTGGTTGTGGTGGAGACAGTGGGGGTCGAAGTGGGTGTGGTAGAGACAGTGGGGTGGAAGTGGTTGCAGTAGAGATGGTGGGGATAGACGTGGTTGCCGTAGAGACGGTGGGGATAGACATGGTTGCCGTAGAGACTGTGGGGGTGGAAGTGGTTGCGGTGGAGACAGTGGGGGTGAAAGAGGTTGTAGTGGAGACAGTGAGGGTGGACGTGGTTGAGGCACAGATGATGGGGGTGGAAGTGGTTGTGGCGGAGACAGTGGGGGTGGAAGTGGTTGCGGTAGAGACGGTGGGAGTGGATGTGATTGTGGTGGAGACGGTGGGGGTGGAAGTGGTTGCTGTAGAGATGGTGGGGGTGGAAGTGGTTGCCATAGAGCCTGTGGATATGGAAGTGGTTGCGCTGGAGAGGGTGGGTGTTGAAGAGAGTGCAGTGGAAATGGTGGTGGTGAAAGAGGTTGTGGCATAGGCGGTGGTGGTGGAAGTGGTTATGGCGCAGATGATAGGGGTGGAAGTGGTTATGGCAGAGACAGTGGGGTGGAAGTTTGATGTGGTGTTGACGGTGGAGGTGGACGTGGTTGTGGTTGAGACGGTGGGGGTGGAAGTGGTTGCGGTAGATGCGGTGGGGGTGGAAGTGTACATGGTGGAGACGGTGGGGGTGGAAGTGGTTGCAGTGGAGACAGTGGGGGTGGAAATGGTTGCAATGGAGACTGTGGGGGTGAAAGTGGTTGGGGCAGAGACGGTGGGGGTGGAAGTGGTTGCGGTGGAGATGGTGAGGGTGGATGTGGATGTGGTTGTGGTGGAGATGGTGGGGGTGGATGTGGTTGTGGTATAGACTGTGGGGGTGGAAGTGGTTGCAGTGGCGATGGTGGGGTTGGAAATGTTTGCGGTGGAAACGGTGGGGCTGGAAGTGATTGCAGTAGAGAGGGTGGGGTTGGAAGTGGTTGTGGTGGAGACAGTGGGGGTGGAAGTGGTTGCGGTAGAGACAGTGGGGGTGGAAGTGATTGTAGAGGAGACAGAGGGAGTGGAAGTGGTTGTGGTAGAGATGGTGGGGGTGGAAGTGCTTGCAGTGGACACGGTGGAGGTGGAAGTGGTTGTGGTGGAGACAGTGGGGGTCGAAGTGGGTGTGGTAGAGACAGTGGGGTGGAAGTGGTTGCAGTAGAGATGGTGGGGGTAGACGTGGTTGCCGTATAGACGGTGGGGATAGACATGGTTGCCGTAGAGACTGTGGGGGTGGAAGTGGTTGCGGTGGAGACAGTGAGGGTGAAAGAGGTTGTAGTGGAGACGGTGAGGGTGGACGTGGTTGAGGCACAGATGATGGGGGTGGAAGTGGTTGTGGCGGAGATAGTGGGGGTGGAAGTGGTTGCGGTAGAGACGGTGGGGGTGGATGTGGTTGTGGTGGAGACGGTGGGGGTGGAAGTGGTTGCTGTAGAGATGGTGGGGGTGGAAGTGGTTGCCATAGAGCCTGTGGAGATGGAAGTGGTTGCGCTGGAGAGGGTGGGTGTTGAAGAGATTGCAGTGGAAATGGTGGTGGTGAAAGAGGTTGTGGCATAGGCGGTGGTGGTGGAAGTGGTTATGGCGCAGATGATAGGGGTGGAAGTGGTTATGGCGGAGACAGTGGGGTGGAAGTTTGATGTGGTAGTGACGGTGGAGGTGGACGTGGTTGTGGTTGAGACGGTGGGGGTTGAAGTGGTTGCGGTAGATGCGGTGGGGGTGGAAGTGTACATGGTGGAGACGGTGGGGGTGGAAGTGGTTGCAGTGGAGACAGTGTGGGTGGAAATGGTTGCAATGGAGACTGTGGGGGTGAAAGTGGTTGGGGCAGAGACAGTGGGGGTGGAAGTGGTTGCGGTAGAGACAGTGGGTGTAGAAGTGTTTGCGGTGAAGATGGTGAGGGTGGATGTGGTTGTGGTGGAGACGGTGGCCATAGAAGTGGTTGCAATAGAGATGGTGGGGGTGAAAGCTGTTGTGGTGGAGATGGTGGGGGTGGAAGTGGTTGCGGTACAGACTGTGGGCGTGGAAGTGGTTGCGGTGGAGACGGTGGGGTTGGAAATATTTGTGGTGGAGATGGTGGGGGTGGAAGTGGTTGCAGTCGAGAGGGTGGGGGTGGAAGTGGTTGTGGCTGAGACAGTGGGTGTGGAAGTAGTTGCGGTAGAGGCAGTGGGGGTGGAAGTGGTTGCGGTGGAGACAGTGGGTGTGGAAGTGGTTGCAGTGGAGACGGTGGGGGTGGAAGTGGTTGGGGCGGAGACGGTGGGGGTGGAAGTAGTTACGGTAGAGACAGTGGGTGTTGAAGTGGTTGCGGTGGAGACCGTGGGTGTGGAAGTGGTTTCAGTGGAGATGGTGGGTGTGGAAGTGGTTGTGGTAGAGACAGTGGGGTGGAAGCGGATGCGGTGGAGAGGGTGGGTGTGGAAGTGGTTGCAGAGGAGACGGTGGGGGTGGAAGTGGTTGTGGTGGAGACGATGGTGAAGAAATAGTTGCGGTGGAGACAGTGGGGATGGAAGTGGTTGCGGTGATGATGGTGAGGGAGAATGCAGTTGCGTTAGAGACGGTGGGTGTGGAAGTGGTTGCGGTAGAGACGGTGCGGGTGGAAGCGGATGCGGTTGAGATGTTGGGGGTGGAAGTGTATGCAGAGGAGAGGGTTAGAGAGAATGTGGTTGTGGTGGAGACGGTCGGGGTGGAAGTGGTTGTGGTGGAGACAGTGGGGGTGGAAGTGGTTGCGGTAGAAATGGTGGGGGTGGAAGTGGTTGCGGTGGAGAGGGTGGGGTGGACGTGGTTGTGGTGGAGACGGTGGGTGTGGGAGTGGTTGCGGAGGAGACGGTGAGGGTGGAAATGGTTGTGGTGGAAACGGTGGGCATGGAAATTGTTGCGGTGGAGACGGTGGGGGTGGAAGTGGTTGCGGTGGAGATGGAGTGGGAGAATGTGGTTGCGATGGAGATGGTGGGAGTGAAAGTGATTGTGGTGGAGTCAGCGGGGGTGGAAGTGATTGCAGTAGAAACGGTGGGGGTGGAAGTGGTTGCGCTAGAGGCGGTGTGGGTAGAAGTGGTTGCGGTGGAGACGGCGGGTGTGGAAGTGGTTGAAGCGCAGATGATGGGGTTGGCAGTGGTTGTGGCAGAGACAGTGGGGGTGGAGGTGGTTGTGGTAGAGACGGTGGGGTGAAAGTAGTTGTGGTAGAGACAGTAGGGGTGGAAGTGGTTGCGCTAGAGACAGTGGGTGTAGAAGTGGTTGCCATGGAATCAGCGAGGATGGATGTGGTTGTGGTGTAGACAGTGGGTGTGGAAGTGGTCGCAGTGGAGACAGTGGGGGTGGAAGTGGTTTGGGCGGAGACGGTGAGGGTGGAAATAGTTGCGGTTGAGACGGAGGGGGTGGAAGTGGTTACGCTAGAGACGGTGGGTGTGGAAGTGGTTACGGTGGAGACGGTGAGGGTGGATGTGGTTGTGGTGGAGACGGTGGGTGTGGAAGTGGTTGAGTCGCAGATGATGGGGGTGGAAGTGGTTGTGGCGGAGACAGTGGGGGTGCAAGCGGTTGTGGTAGAGACAGAGGGGGTGGAAGTGGTTGCGGTAGAGATGGTGAGGGTGTAAGTGGTTGTGGTAGAGACGGTGAGGTGTGGAAGTAGTTGCGGTAGAGACGGTGGGTGTGGAAATGGTTGCAGTGGAGACGTTGAGGGTGGATGTGGTTGTGGTGGAGATAGTGGATGTGGAAGTGGTCGCGGTGGAGACGGAGGGGGTGGAAGAGTTTGCGGTAGAGACGTTGGGGGTGGAAGTGGTTGCGATGGAGATGGTGGGGGTGGTCGTGGTTGCAGTAGAGAAGGTGGGTGTGGAAGTGGTTGCGGTAGAGACAGTGGGTGCAGAAGTGGTTGTGGTAGAGACAGTGGGGTGGAAATGATTGCGGTAGAGACGGTGGGGTTAGAAGTGGTTGCCATAGAGACTCTGGGGGTGGAAGTGGTTGTGGTGGAGACGGTGGTGTGGAAATAGTTGCGGTGGAGACGGTGGGGGTGAAAGAGGTTGTGGTGGAGACGGTGGGGGTGGAAGTGGTTGTGGTGGAAATGGTGGGTGTGGAAATGGTTGCAGTGGAGATGCTGGGGGTGGAAGTGGTTGCAGTAGAGATGGTGGGGTGGAAATGGTTGCGGTGGAGATGGTGGGGGTGGAAGTGTTTGTGGTGGAGATGTTGAAGGTGGAAATGGTTGCAGCAGAGACGTTGGGGGTGAAAGTGGTTGCGGCGGAGACGGTGGGTGTGGAAGTGGTTGCGGTGGAGATAGTGGGTGTGGAAATGGTTCCAGTGGAGACGGTGATGGTGGAAGTGGTTGTGGTGGAGACGGTGGTGTGGAAATAGTTGCGGTGGAGACGGTGGGGGTGAAAGAGGTTGTGGTGGAGACGGTGGGGGTAGAAGTGGTTGTGGTGGAAATGGTGGGTGTGGAAATGGTTGCAGTGGAGATGCTGGGGGTGGAAGTGGTTGCAGTAGAGGTGGTGGGGTGAAAGTGGTTGCGGTGGAGATGGTGGGGGTGGAAGTGTTTATGGTGGAGATGTTGGAGGTGGAAATGGTTGCAGCAGAGACGTTGGGAGTGAAAGTGGTTGCGGCGGAGACGGTGGGTGTGGAAGTGGTTGCGGTGGAGATGGTGGGTGTGGAAATGGTTCCAATGGAGACGGTGATGGTGGATGTGGTTGTGGTGGAGACGGTGGGTGTAGAAGTGGTTGCTGTGGAGACGGTGGGGGTGGAAGTGGTTGGGTGGAGACGGTGGGCATGGAAATGGTTGCGGTGGAGACAGTGGGTGTGGAAGTGGTTGCGGTGGAGACAGTGAGGGTAGATGTGTTTGTTGTGGAGACGATGGGGGTGGAAGTGGTTGCAGTGGAGATGGTGGGGGTGGAAGTGGTTGCAGTAGAGATGGTGGAGTGGAAATGGTTGTGATGGAGATGGTGGGGGTGGAAGTGTTTGTGGTGGAGATGTTGGGGGTGGAAATGGTTGCAGCAGAGACGTTGGGGGTGAAAGTGGTTGCGGCGGAGACGGTGGGTGTGGAAGTGGTTGCGGTGGAGACGGTGGGTGTGGAAATGGTTCCAGTGGAGATGGTGATGGTGGATGTGGTTGTGGTGGAGACGGTGGGTGTAGAATTGGTTGCTGTGGAGACGGTGGGTGTGGAAGTGGTTGTGGTGGAGACGGTGGGTGTGAAAGTGGTTGCGGTGGAGATGGTGAGGGTGGATGTGTTTGTTGTGGAGACGGTGAGGGTGGAAGTGGTTGTAGTGGAGACATTGGGGGTGAAAGTGGTTGCGGTAGAGACGGTGGTAGATGTGGTTGCGGTTGAGACGGTGGGGTTGGATGTGGTTGCAGTGGAGACGGTGGGGGTGGAAATGGTTGCGGTTGATATAGTGGATGTGGAAATGGTTGCGGTGGAGACAGTGAGGGTGGATGTGGTTGTGGTGGAGACGGTGGGTGTGGAAGTGATTGCGGTAGAGATGGTGGGGTTGGAAGTTGTTGCGGTGGAGACGGTGGTGGTAGATGTGGTTGCGGTTGAGACGGTGGGGTTGGATGTGGTTGCAGTGGAGACGGTGGGGGTGGAAATGGTTGCGGCAGAGATGTTGGGGATGAAAGTGTTTGGGGCGGAGACGGTGGGGGTGGAAGTGGTTGTGGTTGATATAGTGGATGTGGAAATGGTTGCGGTGGAGACGGAGAGGGTGGATGTGGTTGTGGTGGAGACGGCGGGTGTGGAAGTGATTGCGGTAGAGATGGTGGGGTTGAAAGTTGTTGCGGTGGAGACGGTGGGGGTAGAAGCGGTTGTTGTGGAGACAGTGGGGGTAGAAGTGTTTGCAGTAGAGACGGTGGGGGTGGAAGTGTTTGCGGTAGAGAGGGTCGGGGTGGAAATGTTTGCGGTGGAGACGGTGGAGCTGGAAGTGGTTGTGTTGGAGACAGTGGGAGTGGAAATGGTTGTGGTGGAGACAGTGGGGTTGAAAGTGGTTGGGGCGGAGACGGTGGTGGCAGAAGTAGGCCTTTTCTCATTGGAACGGCGAAGGATGAGGGGTGACTTGATAGAGGTGTATACGATGATCAGAGGAATAGATAGAGTAGATAGTCAGAAACTTTTTCCCCGGGTACAACAGAGTGTTACAAGGGGACATAAATTTAAGGTGAAGGGTGGAAGGTAAAGGGGAGATGTCAGGGGTGTGTTCTTTACCCAGAGAGTGGTGGGGGCATGGAATGCGCTGCCTGTGGGAGTGGTAGAGTCAGAATCTTTGGTGACCTTTAAGCGGCAATTGGATAGGTACATGGATGGGTGCTTAAGCTAGGATAAATGTTCGGCACAACATCGTGGGCCGAAGGGCCTGTTCTGTGCTGTATTGTTCTATGTTCTATGTTCTATGTTCTATGTTCTATGTTCTATGTAAGTAGGTATGGCTGAGACGGTGATGATGGAAGTGGTTGTGATGGAGACAGTGGGGGTGGAAGTGGTTGTGGCAGAGAGTGAGCGTGGGAGTGGATATGGCTGAGACAGTGGTCATGGTGCAGACGGTGGGTGTGGAAGTGGTTGAAGTGGATACGATGGGTGTGGAAGTGGTTGCAGTAGAGATGGTGGGGGTGGAATTGGTTGTGGCAGAGGCGGTGGGGGTGGAAGTGTTTGTTGAGGAGACGGTGGGTGTGGAAGTGGTTGTGGCAGAGACTGGGCATGGGAGTGTGTACGGCAGAAATAGTGGGGGTGGAAGTGTGTATGGATTAGACGGTGGGGGTGGAAGTGTGTATGGATTAGACGGTGGGGGTGGAAGTGTGTATGGATTAGACGGTGGGGGTGGAAGTGTGTATGGATTAGACGGTGGGGGTGGAAGTGTGTGTGGATTAGACGGTGGATGTGGAAGTGTGTATGGATTAGACGGTGGGGGTGGAAGTGTGTATGGATTAGACGGTGGGGGTGGAAGTGTGTATGGATTAGACGGTGGGGGTGGAAGTGTGTATGGATTAGACGGTGGGGGTGGAAGTGTGTGTGGATTAGACGGTTGATGTGGAAGTGTGTATGGATTAGACGGTGGGGGTGGAAGTGTGTGTGGATTAGACGGTGGATGTGGAAGTGTGTATGGATTAGACGGTGGGGGTGGAAGTGTGTATGGATTAGACGGTGGGGGTGGAAGTGTGTATGGATTAGACGGTGGGGGTGGAAGTGTATATGGCTGAGACTGTGGGGATCGAAGTTGTTGCAGCAGTCACAAACCTGACTGCCATGGTCAACCTATCGTCTCAGCCTGCTCCTGAATCACTGAGCTTGTCTTTGCATACCTTGACACCGTCCCACTCCCCCTTAGTCCAGGAACCCGCCACCTACATTTGGGACATGACCCATGTCTTCCACCTCCTCCACGATTTTCATTTCCCCAGCCCCCAACACCTCATCTTCACCACGGACATCCAGTAGCTATACACATCCATCTGACCTGACAAAGGCCTACCCGCCCTCCATTTCTTCCTCTCACACTGACCCAACTAGTCCCCTTCCACTGACATGCTCATCTGATTGGCTGAACTGGTCGTCACCCTCAACAACTTCTCCTTCCAATCCTCCCACTTCCTCCAAACCAAAGGGGCAGCCAGGGCACCCTCATGGGCCCCAGCTATGCCTACCTCTTCATCAGGCATGTGGAACAGTCCATTTTCCACAGCTACATCAGCACCATTACCCACTTTTTCCTCTGCTACATTGATGACTGCATCGATGCTATCTTGTTCTCCCATGAGAAGGTTGAGCAGTTCATCAACTTCACTAACACCTTCCCTCCTGACCTCAAGTTCACCTGGACCATCTCAGATACCTCCCTCTCCTTCCTGGGCCTCTCCATCTCCGTATTCAGTGACCAACTCAACAGCTACCTGGACTATTCCTCATCTGAACCTGCCTCCAGTAAAAACATTATTTCTTATTCCCAATTCCTCCACCTCTGCTGCATCAGCTCCCAGGACCAATTCCACCACAGAACACACCTGATGGCCTCCTTTTTCAAAGATGGAACTTCCCCTCCCACATGCCCTCCAGTGTTTCTCCTCCACTTCCCGCACCTCCACATTTAAACCCCACCTCTCTGATCATAACACAGATAAAACATCCCTGGTCCTCACCTTCCACCCCACCAATCTTCAGATAAACTGCATCCTCCCCCATCACATCCACCACCTACAAACAGACCTCACCACCAGGGACATATTTCCCTCCCCATCCCTAACAGTGCTTCGGAGAAACCATTTTCTCCATGACTCCCTTGCCAGATCCATGACCCCCACCAACCCCCACCCTCCCCTCCTGACACCTTCCCCTGCCATCATAGTAAGTGCAAAACCTGTGGCAAACCTCCCCCCTCACCTCTGTCCAAGGCCCCAAAGGATCTTTCCACATCTGAAAAACATTTACCTGTACTTCCACAAATGTCATCCACTGCATCTGTTGCACCTGATGTGGTCTCCTTGACATTGGGGAGATAGGACATCAACTTATGGATCATTTAAGAGAACATCTCTAGGACACCTGCACTGTCCAACCTTACTGCCCTGTTGCTGAACACTTTAACTCCCCCTCCCATTCCACCAAGGACATTCAGGTCCTGGGAATCATCCACCGGCAAACCCTAACCACCCGACACCTGAAGGAAGAATGCCTCATCTTCCCCATTAGGACTTTCCAACCACACGGGATCAATGTGGATTTCACCAGTTTCCCCATTTGTCTTCCCCAACCTTATCCCAGTCCCAACCTTCCAACTAGGCTCCGCCCTCTTGAATGGTCCTACCTGTCCATCTTCCTTCCCAACTATCTGCTCCACCCTCCTCTCCAACCTATCATCTTCTCCCCCACCCTCATCTATCTATTGCGTTCCCCGCTCGCTTCCTCCCACCCCCACCCCCACTCGCTCCCATTTATCTTCCAGCCCCCTTGGCCCACCAACCTCATCCCTGATGAAGAGCTTTTGCTCAATTCTCCTGCTCCTCAGATGCTGCCTGACCAGCTGTGCTTTCCCAGCTCCACACTTTTTGAGAAAGCCAGATACCAGTCTTTTCCATCTCCTTTGTTTAAAGCAATATCCTTTTCTGATTTTTCTCCCCAATCCAAAATAAAGACAATTAAAAAGATGTGGTCTTTATGGGGAAATGCTCTCAACAACATCCCAGCTACCCACCTGTGACATGTGATTATTTGTCTCACAGACTCAGTGACAGCAGCTGGTAACCAGTGTCTCCCTGGAGCTGACAGAATCCCTCCTTCGACAGGACACAGGCAGGTAAGCTTCACTGTTCTTCACTGTACATGTTCCTGGAACAGGGAGGAGCTGGTGTCATTGTCAATTTATGATTTCAAATCAATTTCTCCTGCACAGCCAACCTTTTATCTGAAACCCCTTGTTACATCGAACGGGGTTAAGCTGCTGGAAATGGAGACCAGCTATTTATGAACTGGTCACAAAATTTAAAAATGTTTACAAACCATATTCAAGAAGCCATTTCCCTATCTTTTAGACACAGCATGACAGAACGCACATATCAGGTTTCTCTCCTTAACAAGAGTTCCTGTTTCGTACAAAGAAGTAGAATTCAGTTTTAGGAAAACAATGACATGTAGCTCTCCCAGTTAAAACTCACACCCTCGAATAAAAACCCCCTTTCACACATAGAGACTGGCATAGACAGATAAAAACATGGGCGTAATGAACAGTGGAAAGAGTGGGAAGACAGTTCAGAGTTCCCTATCCACAGGGTTTTCTGATTTGATTCTTGTGCTGCTCAGATGGTGTTTCTCAATCTTCCTTCTCCAGATGCTTTCACTTATTTTCAGGAGGCAGAGGGGGAACTGATTCACACTGATAGCAGCTCCCTGAGTGATTCACACTGACACCATCTCCCTGACTGATTCACACTGACACCATCTCTCTGACTGATTCACACTGACAGCAGTTCTCTGACTGATTCACACTGACACCATCTCCCTGACTGATTCACACTGACACCAGCTCCCTGACTGATTCACACTGACAGCATCTCCCTGACTGATTCACACTGACACCATCTCCCTGACTGATTCACACTGACACCATCTCCCTGACTGATTCACACTGACACCATCTCCCTGACTGATTCACACTGACACCATCTCCCTGACTGATTCACACTGACAGCAGCTCCCTGACTGATTCACACTGACAGCAGCTCCCTGACTGATTCATACTGACACCATCTCCCAGACTGATTCACACTGACACCATCTCCCTGACTGATTCACACTGACAGCAGCTCCCTGACTGATTCACACTGACAGCAGCTCCCTGACTGATTCATACTGACACCAGCTCCCTGACTGATTCACACTGACAGCAGCTCCCTGACTGATTCACACTGACACCATCTCCCTGACTGATTCACACTGACACCAGCTCCCTGACTGATTCACACTGACAGCAGCTCCCTGACTGATTCACACTGACAGCAGCTCCCTGACTGATTCATACTGACACCAGCTCCCTGACTGATTCACACTGACACCAGCTCCCTGACTGATTCACACTGACACCATCTCCCTGACTGATTCACACTGACAGCAGCTCCCTGACTGATTGATACTGACACCATCTCCCTGACTGATTCGCACTGACAGCATCTCCCTGACTGATTCACACTGACACCAGCTCCCTGACTGATTCACACTGACACCATCTCCCTGACTGATTCACACTGACACCATCTCCCTGACTGATTCACACTGACAGCATCTCCCTGACTGATTCACACTGACACCATCTCTCTGACTGATTCACACTGACAGCAGCTCCCTGACTGATTCATACTGACAGCAGCTCCCTGACTGATTCACACTGACACCATCTCCCTGACTGATTCACACTGACACCATCTCCCTGACTGATTCACACTGACAGCAGTTCCCTGACTGATTCACACTGACAGCAGTTCCCTGACTGATTCACACTGACACCATCTCCCTGACTGATTCACACTGACACCATCTCCCTGACTGATTCACACTGACACCAGCTCCCTGACTGATTCACACTGACAGCATCTCCCTGACTGATTCACACTGACAGCATCTCCCTGACTGATTCACACTGACAGCAGCTCCCTGACTGATTGATACTGACACCATCTCCCTGACTGATTCACACTGACACCAGCTCCCTGACTGATTCACACTGACAGCATCTCCCTGACTGATTCACACTGACACCATCTCCCTGACTGATTCACACTGACAGCAGCTCCCTGACTGATTCACACTGACACCATCTCCCTGACTGATTCACACTGACAGCAGCTCCCTGACTGATTCACACTGACACCATCTCCCTGACTGATTCACACTGACAGCAGTTCCCTGACTGATTCACACTGACAGCATCTCCCTGACTGATTCACACTGACACCATCTCCCTGACTGATTCACACTGACAGCATCTCCCTGACTGATTCACACTGACACCATCTCCCTGACTGATTCACACTGACACCATCTCCCTGACTGATTCACACTGACAGCAGCTCCCTGACTGATTCACACTGACACCATCTCCCTGACTGATTCACACTGACACCATCTCCCTGACTGATTCACACTGACACCATCTCCCTGACTGATTCACACTGACACCATCTCCCTGACTGATTCACACTGACAGCAGCTCCCTGACTGATTCACACTGACACCATCTCCCTGACTGATTCACACTGACACCAGCTCCCTGACTGATTCACACTGACACCATCTCCCTGACTGATTCACACTGACACCATCTCCCTGACTGATTCACACTGACACCAGCTCCCTGACTGATTCACACTGACACCAGTTCCCTGACTGATTCACACTGACACCATCTCCCTGACTGATTCACACTGACACCAGCTCCCTGACTGATTCACACTGACACCATCTCCCTGACTGATTCACACTGACACCATCTCCCTGACTGATTCACACTGACAGCAGCTCCCTGACTGATTCACACTGACACCATCTCCCTGACTGATTCACAGACACCAGCTCCCTGACTGATTCACACTGACACCAGTTCCCTGACTGATTCACACTGACACCATCTCCCTGACTGATTCACACTGACACCAGCTCCCTGACTGATTCACACTGACACCATCTCCCTGACTGATTCACACTGACACCAGTTCCCTGACTGATTCACACTGACACCAGCTCCCTGACTGATTCACACTGACAGCAGCTCCCTGACTGATTCACACTGACACCATCTCCCTGACTGATTCACACTGACACCATCTCCCTGACTGATTCACACTGACACCAGTTCCCTGACTGATTCACACTGACACCAGCTCCCTGACTGATTCACACTGACAGCAGCTCCCTGACTGATTCACACTGACACCAGCTCCCTGACTGATTCACACTGACACCATCTCCCTGACTGATTCACACTGAGCTTCTCACATTATTATTGCAAAGCAGAAGACTTTTGTTATAAATAACTAGTCACAGGTTCACAGAACACATGTTTTTGGTTAGAATTCCAGTATTACCTACCCTCCAGCCCCATCCTCTCCCTCCCACCTCAATTCCCTCACTCTCTCCACACTCCTGCTCTGTAAATCCTCTCCCCCTACTTCCCCAATGGGCAGCTGTGTAAACAACACTCACAGTGAGGATCAGGTTACTTGCTTTCAGAAAGTGCAG
This sequence comes from Chiloscyllium plagiosum, assembly GCF_037043375.1. Classification (NCBI taxonomy): domain Eukaryota; kingdom Metazoa; phylum Chordata; class Chondrichthyes; order Orectolobiformes; family Hemiscylliidae; genus Chiloscyllium; species Chiloscyllium plagiosum. The sequence continues at coordinate 4,717,744 of NW_028270148.1, read as the reverse complement.
GAATCGCTCTACATTTCTTGGTTTCTAAACCTGTTAATTTTCCATTTCAGTTCACAGTCAAAAATACAAAACATTTCCACTCCTTGACAGCTCATGTCTCTCGAGAGAGACCAGGAGGACTGATCCCACATCTCTACATGATCTCTCAGACACCAATGAGGGGTTATTGGAGAGCAGCTTAGCATGGCTCATCTCCAACTATCCCTCATGGTGACCAGTGACTGATCCTTCAGCAGGAAAACCAAATCACTCAAATTATCAAATGAGATGTACCCGTCCAACTTGTCTTGTGTAATTCATAATCAGGGTTAAGTTTGACCAGGATGTTCAGGTCCAAGTATTCCTGATTTTGTTCCTGGTTTTCCCTCTGGGATCTACTTTTCTCTGAGAGCTCTATTCCTCTCATATCCAGCTGTACTGTCAGCTGCCCACAGCTCTGATTCAGAAACTGTTTGACAAATCAGCCACTTTTTTGGAAATAGAAAGGTTTCAAGACTAATCCCTGACTCTATCTAATCAGCATTCAGTCATCTCTCATTTCACAATGATTACTGAGTACAATATTTCTTGTTTCCTTCTAATTACAGAATGTGAAGGATTCTCCAGCAGATTCAGACTCCGCCTACATGGTAAATATCTTGCACTGCAATTAACATCTGGCTTTACAACATTCACCCTATTCCCAAAGTGTCCTGTTTCTGACTTTCCATTGGTCCCATCATCTGACTGACATTTCTATCCACCAATCATCATGAGTGGGAATAGGCTCAGTGCGAAGCAAACCAGAGTGTTCACCATGCTGGATTCCCAACTCAATTAATGAGATTTTCCTGTTCTCCACCAGAAGTTGAGCCCTCCTGGACCCTTCAAGTTCAAATCTCATCCTCTGCCACTCAGCCCCACGGCTATCCCTTCTTCCATCATACCCAATCCCTGGTCTCCTCAGCCACTGCCAACCTCAGGAGCCAGCTACAATCATCACTGCATTCCATTATTCTCAGAAAGAAAATGTTTTTCCATTTACATCATTCCTCTCACAACCCCAGCATAGCTTGGGAGCCTTTACAATGACTGAAGAGTTTTGAAGTGTGGTCACTGTTATCAGAAAGAGAGGAACTGATTTAAACACAGCAACATCACTGGGAGAACAATGCTGCTTTCGAATATAAGAGCATAAGGAATAGGAGAAAGTATAAAGTTGACAGCTTCTTCAAGCTGCTCCACCATTCAATATAATCCTGGTGGATAATCTGCCCCAATTCCACTTTCCCAGCTGCTCCTCATATCCCAGAAATTCTCAGAGAAACCAAAGGTTTGTCCATTCCAACCTGAAATGCTCTCAGCGATGGAACATTGTCAACTCCTGCGGAGAGAATTCCACAGTTTCTTCCAAAAACATCATCTGTCCACCTGCTTGAGAAGACAGGGTTTCAGTTTGACATCTCATTGAAAGCCTGTCCTGCTGACAGTGCTGCACTGCCTCCGTACTGCACTGAGGGAGCAGCCTGGATGGTACGATCACATCCCTGGACTCGGCTTTCAATCGAAAAGCTCCAGTCTCAGAAACAAATGTTTTTCCACTGGGCCGACACAAATGAATGAAGGAGACATGGATCTGGTTTCAGGGAGGGAAATCCCTTTTGCCCATAAGCAGTAAATATTGTTAGAATGTGAAATCATTCTAAATAAGCCATGATTTTGTCAACATTATAGATCACAGGTTTTAACATATCTCTTTTTCCTGTTAGGCACTGCAGCATTGGGATCGCTCTATTTACAGTGAGCTTAAAGGTATGTTTCTAGTTTTGCCTCCAGCAGGGTAGTTTACCAGCTGCAGCAATGTTCGTGCTGCCTCTGAGATCATGAGAATCTGGGTGCGGGGATTGTGTTATTCATGAGTCTAAGAGCTACTGTTATGTACAGCTACTGTAAAACTGGAGGAAACTCCTGTTATATGCAAGCATGACCTTCCTCAGGCTTTTCAATGTCAGGCCTAACATTAGTGATTGGGTTACACAGAGCAAGATTATTTCTCATGCCTCATGTGATCAGATGCAAGATGGAGTCAGAGATCTTTGTACTCTCAGGTCACAGCTGTGATGCAGTGATGATGTCATCACCATGAGGAATCATCATTCAGTACAAAAGAGACCCTTCAGCCCATCGAGTCTGTTCCATCAATCATTACACTGAACCTCCACTAGTCCAAACTTCAACCACTACATTCACAGCCTTGAATATTATAACATTGCAGTTGCTTATCCAAGTTATTTCTGAAGTTTGAGGTTTCCCGCCTCAACTACCCTCCCAAGCAGTGAATTCCATATTCCCACTAATCTCTGGGTGAAAAGACCTTTCCTCAAATCCCCTCTAAACGTCCGGCTTCTCATAGATTCATGGAATCATACAACACAGAAACAGACCCTTTGGTCCAACTCGTCCATGCTGATCATTTTCCCAAACTAAAATATTCCAAGTTGCATGTGTTTGGACATATCCAATGGAACCTTTCCTGTTCATGTACCTATCCAAATGTCTTTTAAATATTGCAATTGTACCTGCATCTCCCATTTCCTCTGGCATTTCATTCCACTTATGAACCACCCTCCATATGAATATATCGCTTCTCAGGTCCCTTTTAAATCTTGCTCCAGTCACCTTAAAAATGTGTGCCCTAGTTTTGCATCCCTTACCCACAACAAAAGATCTTTGCTCTTCACCCTATCTATGTTCCTCCTAATTTTTAAGTTCACCCCTCAACCTCTTGAGCTCCAGTGAAAACAGTTCCAGCCTGTCCAACCTCTCCTTTTAACTGAGGACAAGCTCCCCAAGCTCCCTCTGTCCCCCTGAGCTTCCTCGTGTCCTGTCATTCATTGAGTCCTCCATGTCTCATACAGCTCCCCTGACCCATTGACTGTGAGACTGAACACAACAACCGATGAAGTTGAATTAAAAATCCAGCCTCATGGTGACCACTGAAACCCAGTCGATAGTCATCAATAACTTCCCAGTTATTGAACGTATCTGTCAGAGATGAAAACCTGTAGGTTATACTTGGGAGGTCTATATGTGACTCCAGACCCACATCAATGTCATTGACTCTAAACAACCCTCTGAAATGGCACTAACAAGGCAGTCAGTTCAAGAGGCAATTCGGGAATGGGTAGTGAATGCTGGCCCAGTCAGTGACATCCACATCCCATAAACGAATAAAAAATAAACCATCACCCGACATGGTCTTGTGTTTATTGTAATCATTCTGGGGATGTGGGTGTGGTTGTGTCAGCTTTCATTGACCATTTCTAGTTGCCCTGGTGGTGGCATGAACTGAAAGTGGGCAGTGAGTGCAGTGTGATCACAGGCCATTATTGATCATGTCTGACACACACATACACACACACACACACACAAAAACATACACTCACAAAAACACACACACACACCTTGTGTTTTTTTTTATAGAATCCCTGCAGTGTGGAAACAGGGCCTTCGGCCCAGCAAGTCCATCCTGACACCCAAAACCAAAACCCAACCCTATTGTCCTATATTTACCCCTGACTAATGCACATCCCTACACATGATGAGTAATTTAGCATGGCCAATTCAACTAACCTGTACATGGGAGGAAAATGGAGCACCTGGAAGAAATCCAAGTAGACATAGGAAGAATGTACAAATTCCACACAGACAGTTGCCCTAGTTTGGAATTGAACCCTGTTCCCTTGCGCTGGTGTTCTGACCAACTGCAGCCTTGACTGACATTGTCTCTGGGATACATATATTCCCCACCAGCTGGTGAGACTAGGCTGGCAGCTTCCAGGCAGGAATCTCTGAGTTATCTCCTGGGTAAACCCATTACATGTGAAATTATCTTTGGAAATTAATAATGTTTTTAATTTTATTTGACAGGGCCTAAAGCAACTCCTGAAACTTAAACTATAGAATCAATCCTTCTGTGCAATACCTGGGTCCTGGAACATAAGGATTATCAGATGCTGACTGCGGGGCATTATTCCCAGATTTTGCTCACTCATTGATAGAAATTGTAAATACTTGAGACCTCAGCACTGACCCTGTGACAATCTCTGATTCTTGCCCTGTCTGGCCTAATGTGACTCCAGAAGCAAAGTTTAATTTGATTAATGTATGTCTCCTCGCTGGGCACTTTGGAATGGCCAATAAATGCTGGCGAGCCATTAATGACAATATTCATGAACATGTGAAAGGTAGGCTTCACTAGTTACAGCCTGAAAATCAATCATTTATCATTGTTGTTTGTTGTTGTAAATCCAACAAGATAATCAACAAGATAATCCAACAAGATAATCAACGAGTCGATAATATTTTCACTTTCACAAAATCTTGGTGACTCTACCTGTCTGCATTGAGTTTTCAAAGTCTCTTGCTATAACAGCCTTGGGAATCAATTTGAACAAAATGTTTGGTGAACTTCTTATTGTTTTCTACTGGCTTGGAAATTAAGTTGCAGGAGTTCCCATGTACCTGCTGCCCTTGACCTTCTAGATGGACATAGTTGTGAGTTTAGAAGATGCTTTCTGAGGACATTTGGTGAATTTCTGCAGTGCAGCTTGTCGAGGGTACACATTGCTGTTAATGAGTGTCAGTGGTGGAGGGAGGAGATGTTTGTATGTGTGGTGCCATTCAAGTGGTTGCTTTGTACTAGATGCTATCAAGTCTCTTTACTGTTGTTGGGATGTTCAAATAAATGATTTGTGATGTACATCACATGGCCCACATTACAATGAGTGTCAGCTCAGTGGTTTGGACTGCTGTGTCAAAGCACCAGCAACCTAGGTTTGATTCCACTCTCAGGAACTTGTATGTGTGCAATTTGCACATTCTCCCTATGGCTGCATGGGTTTGCTTTGGATGCTCTGGTTTCCTCCCACTGTCTAAAGACATGCAGATCAGGTGTATCAGTGTGTTAAATTAACCGTGGTGTCCAGACATAATCCTGTATTTCCCATGTTCTGGCCAGGTGGATGAGCCATGAGCCAGGTCATTTGATGCTCGAACCACTCACTGTGCAAAAAAAGTTGCCCCTCATGTCCTTTTTAAATCTTTCTCCTCTCACCCCAAAAACAGTCCTCCTAGTTTTGAACTCCCCTGTCCTCGGGAAAATATCTGAGCTATTCGCCTTATCTATGACACTCATGATTTAAAAGAAAACTCTACACAGTTACCCCTCAACCTCCAATGCTCCAGTGGAAAAAGTTTCAGCCTATTTTTATAACTCAATTCCTCCATTCCTGGCAAGATCCTGGAAATGGTTTCTGAACTCTTACATATTTAATAGTGTCCTTCTGATAGCAGGGTGACCAGAAGAGTCCCAGTTTGAGGGTTAGATGGGATGAGGGTAGAAGATGCAACAAGTAGATAACTGATCTGTGGAGTGGAGACCTGTGACAAAGGCCTTCTTTCTTTTTTTTTAATTCATTCATGGGATGAGGATGTCATTGGCTGGGCCAGCATTTATTGCCCTTCCTCAATTGACCAGGGGCAGTTAAGAGTCAACCACATTGCTGTGGGTCTGGAGTCACATGTCGGCCAGACCAGGTAAGGATGGCAGTTTCATTCCCTGAAAGACATTAGTGAATCTGATGGGTTTTCCCAACAATCAACAGTGGATTCATGGTCATTGTGTGACTCTTAATTCCAGATTTTTGTTGAATTCGAATTTCACCGTCTGCCATGCTGGGATTCAAACCCAGGACCCCCAGAACATGACCTGGGTCTCTGGACTAACAGTCCAGTAATAATACCACTAGGCCATCATCTCCCCATTTCAGCCTAACACCAACTATATGATTGCTTGCACTACACCTGATATGCTCCAAAAACTTGTGATTTCAAACAAACCTGTTGGACTATAGTCTAATGTTGTGTGACTTCTGACTATGTCCATCCCAGTCCAACACTAGCTCCTCCACATTATTGCTGGCTGAACAGCTTCTGAACATGAAAGGCTATAGCCAGAAGCCATCGGATCTCTGGAAATTGAGGTGGAGTCCTTTTCTCTGCAATAAAAGCTAACTAATGCCCAAAGAAAGCCAGTTTATTTTCCCTTACCAGCTGCTGCAAGCTGTTGGTTTTAAGCAGAATTTGTAAAACAGTCATTCTGTGTTTCCGACAAGGAAGTAGAAAACACCTGAAGAGAGAGAGAGAGAGAGAGAGAGAGATCAACAAGCAGCAAATCCTGATGAATAAAATGTACATTAATTCACAGCCAAGGCAACACGGCTCTGCAGAAATAGTTTGAGCTGTTTTTAAAAATGCCTGAAACAAAGACCATCCCAGAGGGGGAAGGAAATCCCATCAGAAGATGGAATGTGTTAGATTCTCAGAGTTCCTTCAATTTCTTGTCAATGAGGCTGATTACAGAAAGTGAAACATTGATGGGAGATCTTCTGACCATAATTCATATTCCAATGAGTAATTGTTCCAAATCCTGACATTGTAAACGTTATCTTTGCAAAATATTCATGCAGAGATTTTATCAGCTTTTTCCGTGTCTTTTACTGACTGAGAGGGAGAAACTGTGCAGCTGGCCCTCCTTGAAGATCTCTTCGCTTTTTACCAAAAGAGAAGGATCTTTTCTCACTGTTTTTCATCAGCTTGACAAGTTTGCTTCAGTTGTTCTCCTTAAATATCCAAACAGTTCCACATTCCGGCTTCTCACAGTGCGAGCATTTTTATGTCATCCTAATATAGGTTTCAGTTCAGTGTTTACTTTTTGCAACAGAACTTTCAAGGGTGGTTCTGATGTTCCCTTACATATTTCATGACTTTTTTTCAGCTGAAGAGTATACTCCCAGCTCTGTCTGCTCCTGCATACCCGATAGAATTGCACTTTTTACTAAAATTGTCTCCACTGCTCTTATTTCTCCATCCAATCTGAGTATCCTCACATCTGTCTGCATTACATCTGATTTGCTATTGGCTGCTCACTCCCTCACAATGGGACAAGAAGAGAAAGCCCCAGGAACTACCTGAGCCAGGATGGGGGCTGAAGCCAGGCTCTCAGCAACATTCAACATGAAGCTCCAGCTAATTATGTTGGAAACTCCCGGAATATTATGATCACTCTTCCCTAGTCAGGTGACTCGGATGGCTGGAGTATAATGTAGAATAATCACAACATCTCCGCTTCAATCTCAGTCTCAGCTGTGGGAGCTCATGGAGATTAAGCCCCTCCCCTTTCCCTGTGCTCAATGTGGATCGAACCAATTGCTCTCGAATGGAGAGAGATGTGTGTGCTCCTTTGTGCTCTGTGGTTCATTCCCAATCCCTGAGAGATTCCCCTGCAGATGTGACACCTCACAGAGCAATCTCCCTGACTCTGCACATCCAGCCCGATGGCACTGACAATCTTGTGAGTTGAATGGAATTAATATTACTCATTCTCCAGGAAAAAGCTTCACATTTCCCACAAAATCCTCCTCCCATTGTCACAAATAAATCCCCTTTCTCCCAAACACACCACCAACACTTAACCTGAACTCAGCTTCCTCCCCATAGTGAATCCATCCCTGAGATCACTCTCCGTCATCTCCTCAATCATCTTGATCACAAACTGATCTCCAATTCATTCATTGAGCATGAGGTTTTTACTGGAGATGATTGTCGTATAAACTCCACTTACTGATTACAATGAGCTGGTTTCCTTCACCAAGGACACTTCCCTGCACTGAGCAGTAATAGACCCATGTCATTGGGCTGCATGTTTGTGATGGTCAGAATGAAGCTGTTACTAGAGGGCTCTTTGAAAGACTGGAAATGTTCAGTGAATCCTGGGCTCCATTGTTTTTTATTAAAAATGTATGAGATAGACATCTTGCAGTGGTTACCATGACAGTGTTGTTGTCATTTTTGTCCTGAAGGCTGGGCAGTTTGCTGCAAACAATGATCTGTTGAAGGTTTGGTGGTTGTTTAAAGGGAGAAGTGGAGAAGTAGGGAAGGCCACTACAGGACGTGTCAGAGAATCAACACAGATGCCATTATTACACGTAGGGACACCACTCACCTTGTGGTGAGGTATTCATGTGAATCAGCCTACATTGTCTATCTCATACGCTGCAGACAACGATGCCCCGAGGCATGCTACATTGGCGAGACTGAGCAGACGTGACAGCAACAGATGAATGGACACCGCATGACAATCACCAGTCAGCATTAGAGACATTGAGCTTTGGACCTTCGGGTGACCATCATACAAGGCAGACTTCGGGACAGGCTGAGCAGAGGCTGATAACCACGTTCTGTACCCAGGGGAATGGCCTCAACCGGACCTTGGGTTCATGTCACACTACAGGTGACCACATTGCACTTTACAGTCTCTCAAACACACACACACACACACACTCACACACACAAACACACACACTCTCTTACATAGTCACACACTCACGTAGACCCTTTCTCATACACAAGCTCTCTCTCTTATGCACACACATACACCTCCCACACTCACATCCACACACGCACTCTCTCACAGACTTACACCCCATCACACTCACACACACACTTTTCCAAGCTTGCACACAAGCAAGCCCACACTCTCTTGTAGAGAACATAGAACATCGAACATAGAAGAATATAGCGCAGTACAGGCCCTTTGGCCCTCGATGTTGCGCCGATCCAAGCCCACCTAACCTACACTAGCCCACTATCCTCCATATGCCTATCCAATGCCCGTTTAAATGCCCATAAAGAGGGAGAGTCCACCACTGCTACTGGCAGGGCATTCCATGAACTCACGACTCGCTGAGTAAAGAATCTACCCCTAACATCTGTCCTATACCTACCACCCCTTAATTGAAAGCTATGCCCCCTCGTAATAGCTGACTCCATACGTGGAAAAAGGTTCTCATGGTCAACCCTATCTAAACCCCTAATCATCTTGTACACCTCTACCAAGTCACCCCTAAACCTTCTTTTCTCCAATGAAAACAGCCCCAAGTGTCTCAGTCTTTCCTCATATGATCTTCCTACCATACCAGGCAACATCCTGGTAAACCTCCTCTGCACACGTTCCAGTGCCTCCACATCCTTCTTATAGTATGGCGACCAAAACTGCACACAATACTCCAGATGCGGCCGCACCAGAGTCTTATACAACTGCAACATGACCACAGGACTCCGGAACTCAATTCCTCTACCAATAAAAGTCAATACGCCATATGCCTTCTTCACCGCACTATTTACCTGGGTGGCAACTTTCAGAGATCTGTGTACATGGACACCAAGATCCCTCTGCTCATCCACACTACCAAGTATCCAACCATTAGCCCAGTACCCCATCTTCTTGTTACTCTTACCAAAGTGAATCACTTCACACTTACCTACATTGAACTCAATTTGCCACCTTTCTGCCCAGCTCTGCAGCTTATCTATATCCGCTGTAACCTGCCACATCCTTCCTTACTGTCAACAACTCCACCGACTTTCATATCATCCGCAAACTTGCTCACCCAACCTTCTAGCCCCTCCTCCAGGTCATTTATAAAAATGACAAACAGCAACGGTCCCAAAACAGATCCTTGCGGAACACCGCTAGTAACTGCACTCCAAGATGAACCTTTACCATCAACTACTACCCTCTGTCTTTCTCCAGCCAGCCAATTCCTTCTCCAAACCTCCAACTCACCCTCAATGCCATACCTCCATATTTTTTGCAGTAGCCTACCATGGGGAACCTTATCAAACACCTTACTAAAATCCATATACACCACATCTACCCCTTTACCCTCGTCCACCTCCTTAGTCACCTTCTCAAAGAATTCAATAAGGTTTGTTAGGCATGACCTGCCCTTCACAAAACCATGCTGACTATCCTTAATCACATTATTCCTGTCCAGATGTTCATAAATCCTACCCCTTACAATTCTCTCTAAGACTTTGCCCACAACAGAAGTGAGACTCACCGGCCTATAGTCACTAGGGTTATCTCTACTCCCCTTCTTGAACAAGGGAACCACATTTGCTATTCTCCAGTCTTCTGGCACTATTCCTGCAGACAACGAGGACATAAAAATCAAGGCCAATGGTTCTGCAAACTCCTCCCTTGCTTCCCAGAGAATCCTAGGATAAATGCCATCAGGGCCAGGGAACTTATCTATTTTCACCCTTTCCAGAATTTCCAACACCTCTTCCCTACATACCTCAAAGCCGTCCATTCTAATTAATTGTGACTCAGTATTCACATCGGCAACAATGTCCTGTTCCTGAGTGAATACTGACAAAAAGTATTCATTCAGTGTCTCCCCAATCTCTTCAGCCTCCACACGCAACTTCCCACTACTATCCTTGACAGGACCTATTCCCATCCTAGTCATTCTGTTATTCCTGACATACCTATAGAAAGCCTTTGGGTTTTCCCTAATCCTACCAACTAAGGACTTTTCATGTTCCCTCCTTGCTGCTCTTAGCTCTCTCTTCAGATCTTTCCTGGCTACCTTATAATTCTCAATCGCCCCAATTGAACCTTCACGCCTCAACTTTACATAGGCCGCCCTCTTCCCTTTAACAACGGATTCCAATTCCTTATCCACCCTTTCCTCCATGCCTGACAGGTACATACTTATCAAGGACACTCAATAGTTGCTCCTTGAACAAGCTCCTCATATCAATTGCGCCCTTCCCTTGAAGCCTACTTTTCCAAGCCATGCATCCTAAGTCGTGCCTCACCGCATCATAATTTCCCTGCCCCCAGCTATAACTCTTGCTCTGCAGTGCACACTTATCCCTCTCCATCACTAGAGTAAAAGTCACCGAATTGTGGTCACTGTCCCCAAAGTGCTCACCTACCTCCAATTCTAACATATGGCCTGGTTCGTTAACCAGAACCAAATCCAGTATGGCCTCACCTCTTGTTGGCCTGTCTACATATTGTGTCAGAGGAGAAAGTGAGGTTTGCAGACGCTGGAGATCAAAGCTGAAACTTTATTGCTGGAACAGCACAGCAGGTCAGGCAGCATCTAGGGAACAGAAGATTCGACGTTTCGGGCACATGCCTTGCGGAACACCGCTAGTAACTGCACTCCAAGATGAACCTTTACCATCGGGCGGTGTTCCTGAAGAAGGGCATGTGCCCGAAACGTCGAATCTTCTGTTCCCTAGATGCTGCCTGACCTGCTGTGCTGTTCCAGCAATAAAGTTTCAGCTACATATTGTGTCAGGAAACTCTCCTGCACACATTGGACAAACACCGACCCATCTAACAAACTTAAGCTATAGCTTTCCCAGTCAATATCTGGAAAGTTATTGGAAAGTCCCTGTGGTGTAAAATTCCAAGCAGTGGAATGTGGTGAAACGGTTAAAAATTATGTCCCAATACATGTGTGAATCTAACCAGAATGGAGGTGTTGCTTAGTCCCGTGTGAATCTTCTTATCTGTATGTAACCAGAATGGAATGTGTTTTTTAGCCTTGCTCTGCTGTTCACATGAATGTTTATATCTGGAAGGGAGTATATCAGCTGGAAAAGTCTCCAGTTCGGTGAGTCTGCTCCGGGGTTACGTTTAACCGCCGAGCGTGGGTTGTTGGCAACCGCTCTACGAGAACTGACGGCTCCCAGTTTTTGTAACATGTAGAGTGAGTATAAGCCAGACCCGTTGTGCGACACTGCGGGGAATAAAATGCCCATATTCTAGCAGTCTCGCCTCTTGGTCGTTTGTTCTGTGTCAGACCACTCTCCTACGAACCTGACCTTGAGAATTTTTTTAAAACATTTGGCGTAGTCGAGCAGGGTCAATCGCAATTGAGGAGAGATTTTGATACAGAACAATGTTTTGGAAAACGACTAAGAAACCAGAAGAACAAACTGTGGAGGTCCCGACCGTCCCGGGATGGCATGGATGTGGGCATGTACATGGCAGTTTGTTTGAGAAAGGATCCCAGTCCTGCCGAAGAACCCCTTGCCTGGGGTACAGCGGAGGATGTGGGCATGTCCAAAAGGCTGAAGCGGAGTTAACAGAATTGAATGGGATTGAACTGAACTGAACTGAGTGGAACTGAAGTGAATCAAATTGAACGGAACAAAATGGAACTGAGCTAAATTGAATTGAAATGGACGGAACTGAATTGAATTACACTGAATTGACTGAACTGAAATTAACTGAAACGAATTGAACTGAATTAAGCATAATGTAACACATGTATTGGGCCAAGCAGTGGAATGTGGTGTAAAATTCCAAGCAGTGGAATGTGGTGAAACGGTTAAAAATTATGTCCCAATACATGTGTGAATCTAACCAGAATGGAGGTGTTGCTTAGTCCCGTGTGAATCTTCTTATCTGTATGTAACCAGAATGGAATGTGTTTTTTAGCCTTGCTCTGCTGTTCACATGAATGTTTATATCTGGAAGGGAGTATATCAGCTGGAAAAGTCTCCAGTTCGGTGAGTCTGCTCCGGGGTTACATTTAACCGCCGAGCGTGGGTTGTTGGCAACCGCTCTACGAGAACTGACGGCTCCCAGTTTTTGTAACATGTAGAGTGAGTATAAGCCAGACCCGTTGTGCGACACTGCGGGGAATAAAATGCCCATATTCTAGCAGTCTCGCCTCTTGGTCGTTTGTTCTGTGTCAGACTACTCTCCTACGAACCTGACCTTGAGAATTTTTTTAAAACAGTCCCCCAAAACAACCACCCTATTCATTCTTCTCCTGAATCATCCTCGCAATCCTTTCTTCTACGTCTCTAGGACTATTAGGAGGCCTGTAGAAAACTCCTAACAGAGTGACCTCACCTTTCCTATTCCTAACCTCAGCCCAAACTACCTCAGATGGCGAATCTTCATCCATCGTCCTTTCCACAGCTGTAATACTATCTTTGACAAGCAATGCCACACCTCCCCCTCTTTTACCTCCACCTCTGACCCTACTAAAACATTTAAACCCTGGAACCTGCAACAGCCAATCCTGTCCCTGTTCTACCCATGTCTCCGTAATAGCCACAACATCGAAATCCCAGGTACCAACCCACGCTGCAAGTTCACCTACCTTATTTCATATACTTCTTGCATTGAAGTATACACACTTCAAGCCACTTTCCTGTTTACAGGCACCCTCCTTTGAGATTGATGCCATGTTCCTAACCTCCCTACACTCCAGGTCCTGCACCCTAAAGCTACAGTCTAGGTTCCCATGCCCCTGCAGAGTTAGTTTAAACCCCCCCGAAGAGCACTAGCAAACCTCCCCCCAAGGATACTGGTGCCCCTCAGGTTCAGGTGTAGTCCATCCTGTTTATAGAGGTCCCACCTTCCCCAGAAAGAACCCCAGTTATCCAGATACCGGAATCCCTCCCTCCTGCACCATCCCTGTAGCCACGCATTTAACTGTTCTCTCTCTCTATTCCTCAACTCTCTATCAAGTGGCACGGGTAACAAACCAGAGACAACAACTCTGTTTGTTCTAACTATGAGCTTCCAACCCAGCTCCCTGAAAGCCTGCCTAACATCCTCAGCCCTCTTCCTACCTATGTCGTTGGTGCCAATGTGGACCACGACTTCGGGCTGCTCCCGCTCCCCCTTAAGGACCCGGAAAACACGATCAGAGACGTCACGTACCCTTGCACCTGGGAGGCAACATACCAAACGTGAGTATCTATCGCCCCCACAAAACCGCCTATCTGTGCCCCGAACTATCGAGTCCCCAATAACTATTGCTCTGCTCTTCTCCACCTTTCCGGCACGGTGGCACAATGGTTAGCACTGCTGCCTCACAGCACTAGAGACTGGGTTCAATTCCCGCCTCAGACGACTGACTGTGTGTAGTTTGCACGTTCTCCCTGTGTCTGTGTGCATTTCCTCCTGCAATTCAAAAATGTGCTGGTTTGGTGAATTGGCCATGCTAAATTGCCCTTGGTATTCAGGGGATGTGTAGATTTTGTGCACTAGTCAGGGATAAACGTAACATAATAGGGTGTTGGTGGGTTACTCTTTGGAGGGTTGGTAGAGAATTGATGGGCTGATTTGAAAGTAAATTTATGATAAATTCTGTGTCCTATCACCCTGCATCTCTAGCTACCTGATTAAGGAGCAGTGCCCTGAAAGCTTGCGCTTCCAAATAAACCTGGTGTTGTGTGATTTTTAACTCTGTCCACTCCAGTCCAACCCCAGCACCTCCAGATCAGAACTAATAGAAGACAGAGAGTGAAGATAAAGGGGACATTTTCAGGATGGCAACCTGCAGCTATTGGAGTGTCACAGGGATCAGTGCTGGGCCATAATTATTTACACTCAGTTTTCTGGTCTGTGTTCCCAGCCTGTGGAGCTCTGTGTCAGCTGCACCAAACAATCCCGGACAGTGATAAATTCTCCTTGTGATACAGAATTTACACAAACTCCACAGCAGCACAAACCATGAAAAGATCTTTTGTAGCAAGTTAAATTTCTCCAAAGAAAAGTTACAAATCATACAACACCAGATTATAGTGCAACAGGTTTATTTTGACTGCTCTTTCATCAGGTGGTTGTGGAGCAGGACCATAAGACACAAAATTTACAGCAAAAAGAATACAGTGTCATGCAACTGAAATGATATATTGAACAAACCAAGGCTGCTGTTAAGTCTTTCAGCTTTTAGAATGGGTTGCAGGTTTCGGTTCATTAATATGTAAATCTCTGGATGTAGGTTTGCTCGCTGAGCTGGGAGGTTCATTTCCAGACATTTTGTCACCCTACTAGGTAACATCTTTAGTGGGCCTCAGGCAAAGCAGTATACATGATTCCTGCTTTCTATTTATATGATTGGGTTTCTTTGGGTTGGTGATGTAATTTCCTGTTCTTTTTCTCAGGGGGTGGCAGATGGAGTCTAACTCGATGTGTTTGTTGATAGAGTTCCGGTTGGAATGCCATGCTTCCAGGAATTCTCGTGCGTGTCTCTGTTTGGCTTATCCTAAGATGGATGTGTTGTCTCAGTCGAAATGATGTCCTTCCTCATCTGAATGTAAGGATACTAGTGAGTCAGGGTCATGTCGTTTTGTGGCTATTTGGTGTTCATGTATCCTGGTGGCTAGATTTCTGCCTGTTTGTCCAATGTAGTGTCTGTTACAGTTCTTGCACTGTATATTGTAAATGATATTAGTTTTGCTTGTTGTCTGTAGAGGATCTTTCAAGTTCATTAGCAGCTGTTTTAGTGTGGTGGTGGGTTTGTAGGCTGCCATGATGCCAAGAAGTCTGAGTAGTCTGGCAGTCATTTCTGAGATTTCTTTGAAGTAGGGGAGAGTGGCTAGGGTTCCTGGGAGTGTTTTGTCTGCTTGTTTGGGTTTGTTGCTGAGAAATCGGCAGACTGTGCTCATTGGGTACCCATTCTTTTTGAATACAAGGTATAGGTGATTTTCCTCTGCTCTGCGTAGTTCCACTGTGCAACACTTCAGTTCAACACTGGCTCCTCCACATCACATTCTCCAAAGCAAACACTTACCCAAAGCAACACTGAGCGACAGCATCACAGCAACTAGAGTTCCACTAATCATCTCAACAGAATGACAACCCAGTTTCTCCACACAGTTTATTGTACCTCCAGTTAATACTTGGAAACACAAAGTTCCCCAGCCAACTGCAGCTTCTTTAATGCCTTGTTTCAGGAGATGAAGAAGTTAAAGTATCAGTAAAGGAAAAACAGTGACAATAGAGTGCTGGCTGCTCTCTTCTGAAGGAGGATATTACTGGCTGGATTTTCTAAACGTGGCTCAGAGAGGTTTATTTCAGGAATGATGGGAATGACTTATTCAATGCAAGTTCCTCAGAGTCACCGAAACATCAAGAAATCACACATTTGTTGCAACCCTGTGAATGGTCAAAACACTTATTAAAAAACACACTGGGCCCAAACCCCTCCACTTTATAACAATTGCCATTTATGTAGCAGTGTGTATACATACAATGAACACATTTTATCACCAATCAAGAAATGCAACCTAAAGACAATAAACCCCCAAAAAATCAAAAAACTGAAATTGCTGTAGGAACTCAGCAAATCTGGCAGCATCTGTCGGGAGAGAAACTGAGTTAACATTTCCAGTTCAGTGTTACTGTTTCAGAAACTTGATCAAATGGTTCAGTCTGAAGCAGAGTTTTAAAGGGAAGGGAACAATAGAGAAACAGGATGGGTTAATCTAGAGAATCCCTGAAAATAGACCGAGGGATCGCAATGTGTGATTAACCCACAGCCAATCATTGTGGTCTCAGCCGGAGATCATCAAGCAGAATACAACATTAGTTAAATACGGAGTCAGCCCTTATATTGTTATAATTATTTCTCAGCAACCTGTGGGGGTGTACTGTACCACAGGGTGGGACTTGATCCCTGGCCTTGTGGTCTACAGTTAGGGACATTGCCAGTGTGCCACAGCCCCCTGATCCTGACATTGGTTACACATCTCAAGGGCAGCAGCTTCTCTCAAACAAATAGCTAGGACCATTTGTCATTTCTGTTGCTGTTCATTCCAAGGCAGTTGTTGATAACACATGAATGCACAGTGGGTTAGGGTGATATGGGTGGGGAAACTTTGTCACCTCAAATGTGCACAAGCTGCCAGCAGCTCCGGGTCATACTTTTCAATTGATTAGCTCAAGAACATAGACACACAGTTTAGTGGTCAGATAATTAGATTATTGAGAAACTGGTTATATCAGTGAAATTGAGTACAATTTAAAATATCTGCTGAACTCACTCTGTCAGTGATGATTAACAAAGATATAAACAAGAAGAAAACACCCAGACCACAGGCAGCAACTGTTGTTCTCTGTTGTTCACGATGTCATTTGCCAGTCTCTGACTGCAACATCTGAAACTGATATTAGGTCAAAATGTAGAAGCTGATGTGTGATTAGCTCAAACCTGATTAAAAACAACAGCTTGTATTTTACAGTGCCTTTAACACAGGAAAACCTTCCATGGGTTTCTCACATGGAGTCACATGGGGAGATATTAGTCTGGGTGACATTCCACAATGGCAGCTGAGATGAGGAGAAATTTCATCAGCTTGAGGTTGATGAATCTGTGGAACTCAATATGCAGAGGGCTGCAGTGGCCAAGTCATTGAGTGTACTTAAGACCGAGATAGATAAATTCTGGATCAGTAAGGGGGCCAAAAGTTATTTGGAGTGACCTGGAGAATGAGTTTCAAAGACATATCAGCAATGATTGAATGGCAGAGCAGGCTTGATGGGCAAAATGGCCTCATTCTGCTCCTAAATCTAATGGTTGTATATATGAAACTGAGGGTCAGTAATTGAATGGGTATAGCCCCACACATTGCAGGTGGAGACTGCACTGGGCTGTATGTTTGTAATGGTCAGAGTGAAGCTGTTCTAGGAGGGCTCTCAGGAAGCAGGAAAGCTGGAGGAGTTTCCTGGTGAATTATTTCTGGAACGAGCTATCATCTTGTCCTTTCTTTTCCTGGGGAGCTGTTGTTACCACTGAATGATCATTTCTGGCAGCTTGGTGTTCTTCATGGTGCACTGTCAGTCTCACTGTCTGATCCTCTCTGACATGATTAACTGTTGGAAATTGAACAAGCACTGGATTCAACATGGCACCTGGAAATGGAAAATAAAGATCACTTTAAAAGCATTAAGGTCAGGCAGTAATCTGCATCTGACAACAAAATCTGTATTTCCAATCGCTTCACCCCTCAGTTCCTCTGAGCTTCCTCATTTCTTATCATTTCGTGAGTATTCCCGTGTCTTGTTCTTTCTTCAAAGTGCATCACCTCACAGATATCAGGGTTTAATTCGAGCTGCACTGATCTGGCCACCTGACCAATCCATTTCTATCCTCCTGCAATCTAATACCATCTAATACCATCCTCCTCACTCACAAGCACTTGGCTGATCTTTCTGTCATCTGCAAACTTACTGACGATCCTTCACACTCAGATCTGCATCGTTTATGTACAGCATGGACAATGAAGGACTGACCACTGATTCCATCACTGGACGCTGGCCTCCAGTCACACAAACAGTCCTCTACTACTACATTATGTTGCTGGGTCAGAATCAATTTGGATCCAACTTGCCAAGTGATCCGAGATCCCATCAGCTTTTACTTTCATTATCAGTCTCCCATAGTGGGCCTTGACAAAGGCTTGGCTGAAATTGCACAGAGAATTGAAGTTAAAGCTTTCTGGAGCTGAATTACGTGAAGGGATTTGGAGACATTATGTCAAAGTGCCATCGAGGTCATTGGTCATCCATCATTTAATTGAGTGGTGGAGCAGGCATTATGGGCTGAATGACCTACTCATGTTCCTATGTCCCTCAGTCTGTATCTCTTAGGTTAAGGGGATGACTAAGAGGTGAGTAAACAGGGCGGCTATGAGGAAGGGCCAAGTGCATCAGAGGTGGAGGTGGGAATGTCATTGAGCAGAACAGAAGCTGCAGAAGGTTCTGGGAAATGATGGCCCAAAGACTCGAGAGCTGAGAGTTTGCAATTTCCAATTTAAACCTCAAGATCATGAGACCGTAAGATATGTGAGCAGAAATGGGCCATTCAGCCCATTGAGTCTGCTGCACAATTTGATCATGACGGAAATGTTTCTCAGCTCCATTCTGCTTCCCTCTCCCCGGTGCATTTAATGTCCTTACGATACAAACACCTATCTGTCTCTATTTTAAATACACTCAGTGACATGGCCTTCACAGCCTTCTATGGCAATGGGTTCAACAGGTTCACCATCCTCTGGGTGAAGAAATTCCTCCTCATCTGAATTCTAAAAGATCATCCCTTAACTCTGAGGCTGTGTCCGAGTCTGTCATACTGGTGGAAACCTCTTCTCCACATCCACTTTATCCAGGCCCCTCAGTATTCTGGATGTTTTAATCAGATCCCACCCACTTCTTCGAAACTTCAGTGAGTACAGACCCAGAGTCCTCAATTTGAAACAACTTAACGGGCTACAACAGAAACCAGTTCAACCTTTATTTTAAATGACACTGAGGTACAGATCAGCCATGGTTCAGCTAAATGTGGAGTTAGCTCAAAAGAGTGAATATCGATGGAATATAATAAATTTCTAGAAAATAAATCACTTTGTATTCTGTCAAACTCTCAAATCTCGATTATTAAAGATTAATACAGGCTGATGGAGTAATACTGGGAAACTTCCAGGCTAACCCAATGTTCCCATTAATTGTTGTAAAAACCCATCTGCTTCACTAATGTCCTTCACGGAAGGAAATTTGCCACCTTTATCTGGTCTGGCCTACACATGACTCCAGACCCACAGAGATGTGCTCGCTCTTATCGTCTTCTCAAATAAACAGCGAAGTGACTCATTTGTCGAGAGGTGCGAGGGAGGAACAGAGGACTGCTGGGAAGATGAGTAAACAACAACATTTTTTGAACAGAGCAGTGAGGAGAGAGGGCAGAGAGAAATGAGGATTTCCAGGAAGTTTTTAAGTGAGTGAGATCTAAACCCGAAACCCTGCACCATAGGGCTTCCCTCCCACCCACCTCCACTAACCTTACGAAGAGTCTGTAAACTCGGTAAGTTTTCAGTTTTTCTCCTTTTTTTTCTTTTCTTCTCTTCCTTGTTTAGTCCTGTTTGAGCTTTCAGAGTAGCAGGATATGGATGTTAGGGCAGTTGCATGTTCCTCCTCCAGAATGTGGCAGGTGAGAAACACTTCCTATGTCTCTGCCGACCACATTAGCGGGAAGTGCACCCAACTCCAGCTCCTCGAAAACCGAGTTAGGGAACTGGAGCTGGAGCTGGATGAACCAAGGATCACCTGGGAGGCTGAGGCAGAAATTGAGAGGTTGTACAGGGAGGTGGTCACTCCTCAGACACAGGATAAGGACAGCTGGGTTACTGTCAGGGGGAGGAAAGGGAGTCGACGGTCAGAGCAGGATTTCCCTGTGGCCGTTCCCCTCAGCAATAAATAAAACGTTTTGGATACTGCTGGTGGGGACGGCCTACCAGGGGAAAGCCATAGTTATCAGGTCTCTGGCACTGAGCCTGGCACTGTGACTCAGAAGGGAAGGGGGAAAATAGAAATGCGCGAGTGATAGAAGACTCAACAGTTAGATGGATTGACAGGAGATTTTGTGGTCAGGAACAGGACTCCCAGAAGGTATGTTGCCTCCCTGGTGCCAGGGTCCGGGATGTCGACGATCGGGTTTACTGGATTCTGAAGGGGGAGGGTGAGAAGCCAGAAATTGTGGTACATATTGGCATCAATGATATAGCCAGGAAAGGGATTGAGGATCTGAAAGTGACTACAGAGAGCTAGGTTGGAAGCTAAAGAGCAGGACAAGTAGAGTAGTGATCTCAGGTTTGCTGCCGTTGTCACAAGATAACGGTGAGGAACAGTCAGCAAATGCAGCTTAACACATGGCTGTGAGGCTGGTGCAGGAGGGAGGACTTCAGATACCTAAACCATTGGAATACCTTCAGGGATTGGTGGGATCTGTATATGAAGGATGAGTTGCACTTGAACTGGAGGCGCACAAATGTTCTGGGTGGGAAATTTGCTTGTGTGGTTCGGGAGAGTTTAGACTAGTTTAGCGGGGGGGTGGGAATCAGAGCTACATACCTGAGAGAGGGGCAGTTGCAGATGGGGCAGTGTCAGGATGCAGTGAATCTATCGGGAAGGTTTCTCATGTGATGAAACAAAGAGATCGGTTAAAGTGTGTCTACTTTAATGCAAGGAGTGTCAGAAATAAAAGTGACAAACTTAGAGCATGGATCAGTACTTGGGGCTATGATCTTGTGGCCATAACAGTAACTGGGTTTCACAGGGACAGGAATGGTTGTTTGATGTTCCAGGGTTTAGAATGTTTAAAAAGTACAGTGCGGGTGGAAAAAGAGGAGGGGGTGTAGCATTGCTAATCAGAGAGTGCAGCACAGCTACAGAAACAAAGGTTGTTGAGGAAGGTTTGTCCACTGAGTCAGTATGGGTGGAAATTAGGAACAGCAAGGGAACAGCCACCTCATTGGGAGTTTTCTACAGACCCCCTAATAGCAGTAGAGAGATTGAAGATCTCATAGGCGGGCAGATTCTGGAAAAATGCAGATGTAGCAGGGTTGTTGTTCTGGGTGATTTCAACTTTCCTAATATCAACTGGAACCTCCTTCGTGCAGATGGTTTGGATGAAGCCATTTTTGTCAGGTGTGTTCAGGAGGGTTTCCTTACTCAATATATAGACATCTGATGAGGAGAGAGGCCATTTTGGATTTGGTGTTCGGCAATGAGCCAGGAAAGGTGTCAGATCTCACAGTTGGAGAACACTTGGGTGACAGTGATCACAACTGCCTCGTATAGCCTTGGAGAGGGAAAGAAGCAGTTACCAAAGGAAGATATTTACTTGGGGAAAAGGAAATTATGACACTATCAGACAAGAGTTGGGAAGTACAGACTGGGAGCAATTGTTCCACAGAAAGAGCACAGCAGACATGTGGAGACTGTTTAAGAATAGATTACTAACAGTGTGGAAACAGGCCCTTCGGCCCAACAAATCCACACCGACCCACCAAAGCGCAACCCACCAGACCCATTCCCCTACATTTACCCCTTCACCTAACACTATGGGCAATTTAGCACGGCCAATTCACCTAACATGCACATTTTTGGATTGTGGGAGGAAACCGGAGCACCCGGAGGAAACCCACGCAGACTCTGTGACTCTGTTTCAGAAACTTGATCAAATGGTATGGTCTGAAGCACAGCTTGAAAGGGGATGATGGATTAAACTGGGTTAAAGAATCCCTGAAAATAGACCCAGGGATCACAATGTGTGATTAACCCACTGCCAATCATTGTGGTCTCAGCCGAAGATCACCAAATAGAATGCAACATTAGTTAAATATGGAGCCAGCCCTTATAATATTGAAATTACTTCTCAGCAACCTGTGGGGGTGTGCTGTACCACAGGGTGGGACTTGATCCCTGGCCTTGTGGTCTACAGTTAGGGACACTGCCAGTGTGCCACAGCCCCCTGATCCTGACATTGGTTACACGTCTCAAGGGCAGCAGCTTCTCTCAAACAAATAGCTAGGACCATTTGTCATTTCTGTTGCTGTTCATTCAAGGCAGTTGTTGATAACACATGAATACACAGTGGTTTAGGGTGATATGGGTGGGGAAACTTTGTCACCTCAAATGTGCACAAGCTGCCAGCAGCTCCGGGTCATACTTTTCAATTGATTAGCTCAAGAACATAGACACACAGTTTAGTGGTCAGATAATTAGATTATTGAGAAACTTGTTATATCAGTGAAATTGAGTACAATTTAAAATATCTGCTGAACTCACTCTGTCAGTGATGATTAACAAAGATATAAACAAGAAGAAAACACCCAGACCACAGGTTGTTCACGATGTCATTTGTCAGTCTCTGACTGCAACATTTGAAACTGATATTAGGTCAAAATGTGCAAACTGATGTGTGATTAGCTCAAACCTGATTAATCAGCAACAACTTGCAGTTTTATAATGCCTTTAACACAGAAAAATGTTTCAGGGTTTCTCGTGGAGTCACATGGGGAGATATTAGTCTGGGTGACATTCCACAATGGCAGCTGAGATGAGGAGGAATTTCATCAGCCAGAGGATGATGAATCTGTGGAACTCAATACACAGAGGGCTGCAGAGGCCAAGTCATTGAATGTATTTAAGACTGAGATAGATAGGTACTGGATCAGTGAGGGGGTCAAAGGCTATGGGCAATGGCCTGGAGAATGAGTTTCAAAAACAAATCAGCAATGATTGAAAGGCAGAGCTCAAGCCTCATCTGTTCCTATATCAGATGGTCTTCTAGATTAGACTGAAGAACAGTAATTGAATGGGTATAACCCCACACATTGCAGGCAGAGACTGCAGTGTCAATGGGCTGTATGTTTGTAATGGTCAGAGTGAAGCTGTTCTAGGAAGGCTCTTTGGAAGGTTGAAATGAAGCAGGAAAGCTGGAGGAGTTTCCTGGTGAATTATTTCTGGAACGAGCTCTCATCTTGTCCTTTCTTTTCCTGGGGAGCTGTTGTTACTAATGAATGATCACTTCTTGCAGCTCAGTGCTCTTCATGGTGCACAGTCAGTCTCACTGTCTGACCCTCTCTGACACGATGAACTGTTGGAAACTGAACTAGCACTGGATTCAACAAGGTACTTGGAAATGGAAAATAAAGATCACTTTAAAAACATTAAGGTCAGGCAGTAATCTGCAGCTGACAACACATTCTGTATTTCCAAACACTTCACCCACTTTCCTCTGAGCTTCCTCATTTCTTGCCATTCAGTGAGTACTCCTTGTCTTGTTACTTCTTCAAGGTGCATCACCTCACAGATATCAGGATTTAATTCTAGCTGCCACTGATCAGCCCACCAGACCAATCTATATTTATCCCCTGCAATCTAACACCATCCTTCTCACTCTCAAGCACTTGGCCTATCATTCTGTCATCTGCATAATTGCCATTGTCCACATTCAGATCTGTATCGTTTTTCTACAGCATGGACAATAAAGGACCGAGCACTGATCCCTTTGGTACACCACAGGACACTGGCCTCCAGTCACAAACAGATCTCTACCATCACCCTCTGTTGCTGTGTCAGAACCACTTTTGAATCCAACTTACCTAGTGACCTTAGATCCCATCAGCTTTTACTTTCACTATCAGTCTCCCAGACCGTGCCTTGTCAAAGGCTTGGCTGAAATCCCAATAACCTACATTCCCCAGAGAACTGTGGAGACTCAGTTATTGGGATCATTCAAGACTGAAATTAAAGTTTTTTGGAGATGATTTACATGAAGGGATTTGGAGACAGTGTGTTAAAGTCTCACTGAGGTCATTGATCATCCACCATTTCATTGAGTGGTGGAGCAGACTACTCCTGTTCCTTTGGCCTAAGAAGGGGAGTAAACAGGGTATGAGGAAAGGCAAAATGCATCAGAGGTGGAGATGGGAGAATCTTTGAGCAGAACAGGAACTGCGGAGGGTTCTGGGAAATGATGGCCCAAAGACTCAAGAGTTGTGATTTGAAATTTCGCATTTAAAATCTCAAGACCATGGTGGAGAAGGCTCGAGGAGTAGAATGGCCTACTCATGTTCCTATTTCATATTTTCTTATTGTCTTATATTCTAGAATAGACAGAAGGATTTTAGAGTAATAAAGGAGAAAGACTGAAAACAAAAAGTAAATCATAGGCATTTGATAAGGTTCCCCATGATAGGCTCATTCAGAAGGTCAGGAGGAATGAGATACAGGGAACTTAGCTGTCTGGATACAGAATTGGCTGGCCAACAGAAGACAGCGAGTGGTAGTAGAAGGAAAATATTCTGCCTGGAAGTCAGTGGTGAGTGGTGTTCCACAGGGCTCTGCCCTTGGGCCTCCACTGTTTGTAACTTTTATTCATGACTTGGATGAGGGGATTGAAGGATGGGTCAGCAAGTTTGCAGACGACACAAAGGTTGGAGGTGTCGTTGACAGTATAGAGGGCTGTTGTAGGCTGCAGCGGGATATTGACAGGATGCAGAGATGGGCTGAGAGGTGACAGATGGAGTTCAACCTTGATAAATGTGAGGTGATGCATTTTGGAAGGTCGAATTTGAAAGCTGAGTACAGGATTAAGGATAGGATTCTTGGCAGTGTGGAGGAACAGAGGGATCTTGGTGTGCAGGTACAATGGCCACCCAAGTGGACAGGGTTGTTAAGAAAGCATAAGGTGTTTTGGCTTTCATTAACAGGAGGATTGAGTTTAAGAGTCGTGAGATCTTGTTGCAGCTCCATAAAACTTTGGTTAGACTGCACTTGGAATACTGCATCCAGTTCTGGTCGCCCTATTATAGGAAAGATGTGGATGCTTTGCAGAGGGTTCAGAGGAGGTTTACCAGAATGCTGCCTGGACTGGAGGGCTTATCTTATGAAGAGAAGTTGAAGAGAGTTTGACTGAGCTTGAACTTTTTTCATTGGAGAAAAGGAGGAGGAAAGGGGACCTAATTGAGGTGTACAAGATAATGAGAAGTATAGATAGAGTCGATAACCAGAGACTATTTCCCAGGGCAGAAATGACTAACATGAGGGGTCATAGTTTTAAGCTGGTTGGAGGAAAGTATAGAGGGGATGTCAGAGGCGGGTTCTTTACACAGAGAGTTGTGAGAGCATGGAATGCATTGCCAGCAGTAGTTGTGGAAGCAAGGTCATTGGGGACATTTAAGAGACTACTGGACATGCATAGGGTCACAGAAATTTGAGGGTGCATATATGAGGATCAGTGGTCGGCACAACATTGTGGACTGAAGGGCCTGTTCTGTGCTGTACTGTTCTATGTTCTATAGAATTCCTTACAGTGTGGAAACAGGCCCTTCAGCCCAACAAGTCCACATTGACCCTCTAAAGAGTAACTCACCTAGATTAATTCCTCTACTCTTCATTTACCCCTGAGTAATGCACCTAACCTAAACATCCTTGAACATTATGGGCAATTTAGCATTGCCAATTCACCTAACCTGCACATCTATGGATTGTGGGAGGAAACCGGAGCACCCGCAGGAAACCCACAAAGACATGTGGAGAATGTGTAATCTCCATACGATCGCCTGAGACTGGAATCCAACCCGGGTCACTGGCACTCTGCAACAACAGTGCTAACCACTGAGCCACCATGCTGCTCCTGATTGACATAAATTAAAATGCTCCCATCTTGGTAAGACTGGACATGCCAAAGTCAATGGGAAACTGATTGGAGTCAGAGGAATATCAAAAGAATTTTCAGAAAAAAGATCCATCACAAAAATAAATAACTATTGTTATGATCAAGGCCAGACCACTCAAAACATTTTTAAGCAAGCAGTCCTAGATCTGACAAATTGTTTTGGTAGGTGTTCAGTGAAAATTACCCAGAGTAAGATAACTAAGTTGACTATTATATTTTAAAACAGACAAAAATGTATTCACCAAATTACACAATGAACACAAACAACAGAATAATGAACCCTACAGAACTCAACCGTCAGAGGGAAATGGGTCTGGGTGGGTTACTCTTCAGAGGGTCGGTGTGGACTGGTTGGACCAAAGTGCCTGTTTCCACACTGTAGGGAATCTAATCTAACCAGCAAGACTTAATTATATTGTTCCAAATCCACACAACAGTCCCAATATGCAAACTTCCTTTAAAACCCAGTATA
The DNA here is from genome assembly GCF_037043375.1 of Chiloscyllium plagiosum. Classification (NCBI taxonomy): domain Eukaryota; kingdom Metazoa; phylum Chordata; class Chondrichthyes; order Orectolobiformes; family Hemiscylliidae; genus Chiloscyllium; species Chiloscyllium plagiosum. The sequence continues at coordinate 4,691,599 of NW_028270148.1, read as the reverse complement.
AATGCTCACAGGTGGAAGTTGAAGGCAGAAAGAGAGAGAGTTTCCATACAGCTCCCTGTTGAACTTCCCATATCAAGACTCAAGTAAAACTGTTCAGCTCAGGTCAGCTTAGCGAGCTGACTGCTCCCCTCAATATACAGGTCACTTCCAAAGCATGACCACTTGGGCCTGAAGTCTCATGTGTTTACATATAAATTAAAGGTCTCTCAAAAATTCTTTTCATCTCTGTACCAAACCAGACTGATTGAAGTCTGGCCTGGTTTGTTGCCCCTTGAAAAAAACCAAAGACAGAGTCTCCTTGAGCCAAGGAACATCTGATAACATGAATGATTTGAATGCACTAATGAGGGAGAGGGACAGCAATAGAGTCCAGAGAATTTGTCTTCAAATATGAATAAGGAAAGTGAGGGTTTGATACTTAAGGGGAGTATTTCCTTCAGCTTCAAAGCCAGGAAGTAAACCAAGAAAGATCTTGAGATACACTGGAGCAAATCAATCCCTGATGCTGCCTAATGATCCTGTTTGTCTTCCAGAGAGATTAGTGAAAGAGTAAATATTAATTGGAGGCATTCATGTAGATTATGCAGAGTTAGATTAAAAAGTGACTTCAGCACAATTGAAATGTGGAGCTTAAGCAAGGAACAGCTACTGTGTGTCCTTGATAGGTATGTAACTGTCAGGCAGTGAGGAAGTGGGTGAGCGAGGGGGCTGTGGTTTACTAAGGAAGTTGAATCTCTTGTCAAGAGAAAGTAGGAGGCTTATGCTAAGATGAAATGTGAAGGCTCACTTAGAGCACTTGAGAGTTTCAAGTTAGCCAGGAAAGACCGAAAGAGAGAGCTAAGAAAAGCCAGGAGTGGACATGAGATGTCATTGGCAGATAGGATCAAGGAAAGCCCGAAGGCCTTTTATTGGTATACCAGGAATAAAAGAATGACTAGAGTAAGATTACAGCCAATCAAGGATTGTTGTGGGAAGTTGTGCATGGTGTCAGAGGAGCTAGGGGAAGCACTAAATGAATATTTTTCATCAGTATTCACACCAGAAAAAGACAATGTTGTAAAGGAGTGAACTGAGATACAGTCTGCTAGACTAGATGGGATTGAGGTTCACAAAGAGGAGGTGTTAGCAATTCTGGGATATTTGAAAATAGATATGTCCCCTGGGCTGGCTGGGATTTATCCTAGGATTCTCTGGGAAGCCAGGGAGGAGATTGCATAGCCTTTGGCTTTGATCTTTATGTTGCCATTGTCGACCGGAGTAGTGCCAGAAGATTGGAGGATAGCAAATATTGTTCCCTTTTTCAAGAAGGGAAGTAGAGAAAATCCTAATAATTATAGACCAGAGAGCCTTGTTTCGGTTGTGGGTAAACTGTTGGGAAAGTTTATAAGAGATTGGATTTATAATCATCTAGAAAGGAATAAATTGATTAGGGATAATCAACATGATTTTGTGACAGGTATCATGCCTCACAAATTATATTGAGTTCTTTCAGAAGGTGACCAAATAGGGGGATGAGGGTAAAGTGGTTTATGTGGTCTATATGGATTTCAATAAGGTGTTTGATAAGGTTCCCCACGGTAGGCTATTGCACAAAATACAGAGGCATGGGATTGAGGGTGATTTAGTGATTTAGATCAGAAATTGGAGAGCTGAAAGAAGACAGAGGGTGGTGGTTGATGGGAAATGTTCATCCTGGAGTTCAGTTACTAGTGGTGTACAGCAAGTATCTGATTTGGGTCCACTGCTGTTTGTCATTTTTATTAATGACCTGGATGAGGGCATAGCTAGATGTGTTAGTAAATTTGCAGATGACATTAAAATTGGGAGAGTTGTGGATAGTGACAAAGGGTGTTAAAGGCTACAGAGAGACATAACTAAGCTGCAGAGGTGGGATGATGGGTGGAAAATGGAGTTTAATATGGAACAATGTGAAGTGATTCACTTTGGGAGGAGTAACAGGAATGCAGAGGATTGAGCTAATGGTAAGATTCTTGGTAGTGTAGATGAGCAGAGAGATCTCGGTGTCCATGTACATAAATTCTTGAAAGTTGCCACCCAAGATGATAGGGTTGTTAAGAAGGCATATGGTATGTTAGCTTTTATTGGTAGAGAAATTGAGTTTCAGAATCATGAGGTCATGCTGCAACTGTACGAAAATCTGGTGTGGCCACACTTGAAGTATTACATACTGTTCTGGTCTCCGCATTATAGGAAGGATGTGGAAGCTTTGGAAAGGATTCAGAGGAGATTGACTAGGGTGTTAGCTGGAATGGAAGGAAGGTCTTACAAGGAAAGGCTGAGGGACTTGAGGCTGTTTTCATTAGAGATGTTGAGAGGTGATTTAATTGAGACATATAAGATAATTAGAGGGTGAGGTAGGGTGGACAGTGAGAGCCTTTATCCGCAGATGGTGATGGCTAACACAAGGGGACATGGTTTTCAATTGAGGGATCTTAGATAGAGGCAAAAGTGAGGACTGCAGAGTCTAGGTTAGAGCGGTGCTGGAAAAGCACAGCAGCACAGGCAGCATCTGAGGAGCAGGAAAATTGACTTTTCAGGCAAAAGCCCTTCATCAGGAATGAACTGGGGAATGGACAGAGGTCCATTCGGTGGTCACTCCACCTGACTTCCAGAATGAAATTTCACAAATATTTCAATAAAATCCCAGTGTCAGGACTTCTAGGGATTACGAAAATGCAGGGAATTCAAGAAAATCGCAAACTTATCTCAATTAATTCAGTGGGCAAGAGGTTACAGTTGGAGGAGATTGTTATGAAAACTGTACTTACTGGTGACTTTGAGCTGGCTTCCTCTCCCATAGATCTTTCCTCCCACTGAGCAGTAATAGACCCCAGTGACAGAGGGCTGCATGTTTGTGATGGTCAGAATGAAGCTATTACTGGAGGGATCTCTGGAAGACTGGAATTGCTCAGTGAATCCTGGGCTGCATTGTGTGAGAGACATATTTACCATGTGTAAAAATTTGCATCTTATTGGCACCCTGGTTTTTGATGGTACCATTTAACAGTGGTGTCAGTCACTGTGGGTGTTCCTCATAGTGCACTGTAACTAGGCAGTGTGACCCTTGGTGACCCATTCCAGGCTCGGAGACTGGAGAAGGACTGGAGGATTTTCACCTTCAGGGAAAAAAATCGAGAATTTCAGAATCAGTTCTCCTGGTTACAATGTGCTGTCAGTTGTTCAAAGAGACAGTTCAGGTGGAACACCTTCTGTATTAAATAGAGAACTGGTTTAAGATTGAACCAATGGAGTTGAAGCAGATCAAACAAAGCATTTTTGAGTAATTAAATATCTTTAATGACTATTACTGTAAAGATTTAAAGAGGAACAGCTGGGTCAGAGTGTAGAGTGACGTGTCCTGAAAAACGGGCTGTTCCTCATTACAGTTCCCAGCCTCAGACTCTCCCCACTCTCTGTCTCCACCAGATTCTCATGTATCCTGTTCCCTTCTCCCTGACCCACTCATCGCTCAGGTTCTGCAGCCTCTTCTGGGAAGGTCCCTCATTCCCCCCATTCTGCTCACTGCTTTCCCCAGAATGATCACCTTTCCCTGAACCAGACTCTTCACAATCCTCCCAATGCCATGTACACAGTGTAACTCACTCTCTAGCCAGTATTCTGCTCTGGGGACTGGTGTGAATGATGATCCCTCTGAGGACGCTAGTCAATATTCCCAGCTATATCAAGGGCTTCTGATGTTTATTGAAAAAGTCCATGTTATGAAGATGTGGGTGTACTATTCTTTTTAGAAAGTTCAAAGCTAGCAGAACTACCTGACAGCACCAAGTGTTCTAAACAAGATACAATGTAAGCTTCTGTTTCATTGTAATACCAAATCTGCAGCCTTCTGTGTTTGTTACAGTGAAAGACCGCCTCATTAAATAAAATTAACAATAATTAGATCCATCAAGTCAGATCTAACAATTGAAAATTGGTACCACAAGAAAGAAACTGACCTGGGTATAGGTGTAGGAGAAAGCAAGGTAGTAGGGTCAGGGATTCAGATCATGCTGCTGCAGTGAGATTAATGAGAATGGAATCGTGGGAGAATTCAGAGAACTGAAAGGCTTGTTTCGAAGATGATGAGCAAGGCAGGAGTTCAGGCAGATCCCTAACATATCTCGCATAGACAGTGAGGGTGGGGAAATAATCATCTGGAAAACTTCAGAGAAACTGGAGGAATAAAACGTCTGTGGCTGAAAGAGCAGTAAGTTCTGGAGAACAGCCAGAAAGATATTATCACCATAACGGAACAAGGCTGCAACCACAGAAAGGAGCATGTTTCCACTGTAATGACAAGAGACATACCAAAGAACAGAGAACAACACAGCACAGGAACAGACCCTTTGACCCTCCAACCTGCACCAACACATTCACCCTTCCATACTAAAACTGTCTTCACTTTCAGGATCCATATCCCTCTATTCCCTTCTTATTCATGTGTTCACCCGGGTGCTTCTTGAATGATTCTATTGTGTCAATTGCGAGAATGTAAACAGGATGCTGATTGCAGTCGTAGGAATATCAAAGGAATCTTCAGAGAAGGGGGCCATTGCAAAATTAATCACTGTTATGATAGGGCAGGACAGAGAGAACATGATCCTTTGAAAGTACAAATGAGGGAGAGGGTGCTTAGGACAGTCCTGAGAATTTGTATTTGGATATTAAAATCGGGAGTGAGACCACTGGAGGGTCTGAGTATTGTATCTCAAAGGAGATCATTTCTGCTTCAAAGCAAGGAGATAAACAAACAAATATCTTGAGGGACTGTTGGGTATGTGTGTAAACAATTAAAGACCCTGAGACATAAGAAATAGGAACAGGAGGAGGCTGCTCGGTCCCACAAGCCTGCTATGTCATCTGATATGGTTGTGACAGATCAACATTCCTCACGACCACTTCCCTATGATTTCCCTGTAATGCTTGATTCCCTGACTAATGAAGAATCTCTCTGTAGCAAAGAGTTCCAAAGATTCACAATGCACTGACGGAAGAAATTCCTCAACACTTCAGTTTTAAATTCGTGCTTCATAATTCTGAGACTGTGTCTTCTGGACTTAGACTCTCCCATGAGGGAAATCATCCTTTCAGCATTGATCCTGTCAAGGACCTTAAGAATCTGATATGTTTCAATGAGATCATCTGTCATTCTTCTAAACCCCAGTGAGGAGAGTCCCAACTTACATTTTTTATTCACTTGTGGAACATGGATATCGCTGGAAGAGCATTTATTGCCCGTCATGAGTTGCCCTTTAGAAGGTGGTGGTGAGGTGTCGCCTTGAATCGCTGCAGTCCATGTGCTGTAGGGAGACCCATAATTCCCTTAGGAAGGGAATTCCAGGATTTTTAATACCTATCTGGGCAAGTGGGGAGCATTCCATCACACGCCTGTAGATGGTAGGCAGGATTTAAGGACTCAGGAGGTGAGTGATTTACCATAACATTCCTAGCCTCTGACCTATCATTGGTGCCACTGTGTTTATGTGGAAAATCCAGGTGAGTTTCTGGTCAAGGATGGTGATCGTGTTGAATTCAGTGATAGTAATCCTATCGAATGACAGGGGGTGATTGTAGATTAGATTACAGTGTGGAAACAGGCCCTTCGGCCCAACAAGTCCACATCGACCCGCCGAAGCGCAACCCACCCATACCCCTACATTTGCCCCTTACCTAACACTACGGGCAATTTCCCATGGCCAATTCACCTGACGTGCACATCTTTGGACTGTGGGAGGAAAAAGGAGCACCCGGAGGAAACCCACGCAGACACGGGGAGAACGTGCAAACTCCACACAGACAGTCGCCTGAGGTGGGAATTGAACCCGGGTCCCTGGCGCTGTGAGGCAGCAGTGCTAACCACTGTGCCACCGTGCCGCCCCAATGCGTGATGGTTAAACTTTGCCTTATTGGAGATGGGCATAGCCTGGCATTTGTTTGGCACGAATGTTACTTTCCCCTTACCAGCCCAAGCCTGGATAGTTTCCTGATCTTGCTTCATTTGAACATGAACTGCTTCAGTATCTAAGAAATTGTAAATGGTGCTGAACCTGTTTAGCCATTGCGTGTAGGGTAATTTCTCAGTACCAGGATCATCCCAGTGAAACTTCTCTGATCTGCCACCAATGAAATGATATTTTTCCTTAAAAAGAGGAACAAAATTGCTCATTGTGCTCTAGATGTGGTCTGACCATCACCTTGTGGCACTGCAGTAAGACTTCCTAACTCTGATTGGCTAACCGCTATTAAATAAGGGCCAGAAGACTCAGCAGGGGCTGAGTGTACAGTGACGTTACCTGAATAAAGGACAGCTCCTGATTACAGTTTCCAGCCTCAGACCCTCCCCATTCCCTGTTCCCACCAGAGGCTCCTCGCTCCTTGCGCTTCCTTCTCCCTGTGATGTAATTATACTGGAAGGAGTGGAGAGGATACTGCCTGGGATGGAGCACTTCAGCCATGAGGAGAGGCTGGATACACTTGCAGTGTTTTCTCTGGAGTGAGAAGGCTGAGGGATGACCTGACTGAGGAGTATAAGATGATAAGGGGCGTGGACACGTTGGATAGAAAGAATGTGTTCCCATTTAATTCAAAGGTCAATAATGAGATGTACAATTTTAAAGTGAAAGTCAGAAGGATTTGAGGATATTTGGGGAAAGATTCAATGGGCTGAAGGGCCTCTTCTCTGCTACCTTAATTGATGGCTTTGTCTCAGCTTCAATCCCAGTATCAGCTGTGGGTGCTCATGCAGAATGAGCCCCTTCCCTGGACCCATGCTCAATGTAGAGTGGTTCCCTTTAACCTGGATGCAGGTGCCCCTTTGTGCTCTCTGGTTTCATTCCCAATCCCTGGGAGACTCCCTGCAGATGTGGCACCTCACAGAGCAATCTCCCTGACTCTGCACATCCAGCCCAATGGCACTGACACCCTTTTGAGTCGAATGGAATTATTATCACTCATTCTTCAGGATAAAGCTCCACATTTCCCACAAGATCCTTCTCCCATTGCCACAAAAAATCCCCTTTCTCCCACCATTCACCAACATTGAACCACTTACTTCCTCCCCACAATGAATCCATCCCTGAGATCACTCTCCATCATCTCCTCAATATTCTTGATCACAAATTGATTTCCAATTCATTCACTGGGCACAGTTATCACTGGGGGTGATTGTCATGTAAACTCTGCTTACTGTCGATAATGAGCTGACTTCCTTCACCAGAGACACTCCCCGAAACCCCACAGTAACAGACCCTAGTGCCTCTGGGCTGCACGTTAGTGATGGTCAGAATGAAGCTGTTATTGGAGGGGTCTCTGGAAGGCTGGAATCGCTCAGTGAATCCTGAGTACCATTGTGTGTTGTTCCTCATGTCATGTGTAAAAGTCTAGATCACCTTAATCCATCTTTCCAACCAATATCAGTAAACACCATTGTGTGTCACTGCGGCGTTCCTCATGGTACACTGTAACAAGGCAATGTGACCCTCAGTGACATGTTCCAGGCTCGGAGACTAGAGAAAGACATTTATGCTTTGAAAATAAAAAATACCAATAAATGAACAACAGTCTGATTGTTCTGTCTTTCCCATAGGCACAAGGTAGCTGAGGGAAATGGAGTAAACTGGACTGAATGGAGACAAATGTAAGGGTCACAAGATTGTGCCCCTCCATCTCCGGGTAGAGGTTATGGAGCCAGTGATGATCCCAGGGTCAATCTGAGGGACCTACAGCTCAGTTAGTAATTTAGGGTGGGTCCCACTGGATGGTTGTCTCCCCTTGTCCAGCAATATTTCATCCCACTTCAGTGGAGATGCAGCACGGATTTGAAGGAACGCAGTTCTGGGTAAAGAATAAGAGAATACAGGCACAACAATCGCTGATTCTGGATGGCACATCAATTTGGTGATGACACCAAGATAAGGAAGAAAGTGAGTTATCAAGATGAGATGGAGACTCTGCAGAGAGAGAGAGAGAGAGAGAGAGACCGGTGAAATGATTAGGCAAAATGTGGCAAATGGAATATAATATTGTAAAATGCAATACAATTCTTCTTTTTGGAGAGTGTAGAAATTATTAAGTAGGTTGGTCAGAAGAATTAGAAGAGGAGTAAATCATTCAGCCCCGTGAGCCTGTTCCACCATTCAATGGAGTCACAGAGTCACAGTGTCATACAGCATAGAATCAGACCCTTCTGTCCGAACAGTCCATGGTGAACATAATCCTAAACTAAACTAGTCACACCTGCCGGCTCCTGGCCCATATCCCTCCAAACTTTTCCTATTCATATACTGATCCAAATGTCTTTTAAACATTGCAATTGGACCCACATTGACCACTTCCTCAGGTAGTTCATTCCACCCTCAAACTACCCTCTGTGTAAATAAAAATACCCCTCATATCTTTTTTTAAAATCTCTCTCCTCTTAACTTAAAAATGGGCTCCCCAGTCTAGAGATCCCCCATCTTAGGGAAAAGACAATGACCATTAATTGTGTCGATATCTCCATCATTTTATAAACTTCTATCACGTAGCCTCTCAACCTCTTATGCTCTAGTGAGAAAAGTCCCAGCTTTTCCAGACTTTCTTTATAACTCAATTCTTCCATAGGCAACAACATCCTACTAAATCACTTCACAACCATCTCCTGTTTAACAATATCCTTCCTATAATCGGGTGACCACAATTGGACACTGTATTCCAGAAGAGGCCTCACCAATATCTTATACAACCTCAATATCACTGTTGTCCCAACTCCTATAATCAAAGGACAAACCAATAAAGGCGAGCATGAAATGTCTTTTTAACCTCCCTGCCATCACCGTGTGAGGAAAACGTGAAAGAATTATGTACCAGCACCCCAAGGTCCTCGGCTGAACAAACAGTCTGCACATCCACTATCCTGCTCTTTCCTGGAAACTAATCATAGAACATAGATCATAGAAAAGTACAGCACAGAACAGGCCTTTTGGCTCATGATGTTGTCCAAGATTTAATCCAAATGTAAAATATAGTAACAACCTACACACCCCTCAACTCACTGCTAGCCATGTGCATGTCCAGCAATCGCTTAAATGTCCCCCATGACTCTGCTTCCACCACCACCAGTGGCAACGCATTCCATGCATTCACAACTCTCTGTGTAAAAAACCTACCTCTGATGTCTCCTTTATATCTTCCTCCTAATATCTTCACACTATGACTTCTCGTACCAGTCAATCCTGCCCTGGGGAAAAAGTCTCTAGCTATTGACTCTATCTATTCCACTCAGTATTTTGTACACCTCTATCACCTGCACCTCTCTTCCTCCTTCTCTCTAGAGCGAAAAGTCCGAACATATTCAACCTTTCTTCATAGGGCAAGCCCTCCAGTCCAGGCAGCATCCTGGTAAACCTTCTTTGCACCCTCGCCAAAGCCTCTGTATCTTTCCTATGAAAGGGCAACCAGAACTGGACACAATGTTCCAAGTGTAGCCTCATCAGAGATTTGTAGAGCTGCAGCAAAACCTTGCGGCTCTTAAACTCTATCCACTGTTGATGAAAGCCAAAACACCATATGCTTTCTTAATTCCCTATCCACTTGGGTGGAAACTTTGAGGGATCTATGTACTTGCACACCCAGATCCCTCTGTTCCTCCACACTGCCAAGAATTCTGTCTTTAATCCTATATGCAGCATTCAAGTTTGACCTTCCAAAATGCATCACTTCGCATTTATCCAGGTTGAACTCCATCTGCCATTTTTCAGCCGAGCTCTGCATTCTGTCTATGTCACGCTGCAGCCTGCAGTAGCCCTCTATACTGTCGACGACACCTCCAACCTTTGTGTCATCTGCAAATTTGCTAACCCACCCCTCAACCTCCTCATCCAAGTCATTTATAAAAATTACAAAGAGCAGAGGCCCAAGAACAGAGCCCTGCAGGACCCCACTCACCACTGACCTCCAGGCAGAATACTTTCCATCTACAACCACTTTCTGCCGTCTGTCAGCCAGTCAATTCTGAATCCAGATAGCCAAATCTTCCTGTATCCCATACTTCCTGACTTTATGAATGAGCCTACCATGGGGAACCCTATCAAATGCCTTGCTGAAATCCATACACACCACATCCACTGCTCGACCGTTGTCAATCTGTCTTGACACCTCCTCAAAGAACTCACTAAGATTTGTGAGGCATGACCTGCCCCTCACAAAGCCATGCTGACTGCCTTTATTCACAGCTGAAAAATGTGTTGCTGGAACAGCGCAGCAGGTCAGGCAGCATCCAAGGAGCAGGAGAATTGATGTTTCAGGCATAAGCCCTTCTTCAGGATTGAGGAGGGTGTGCCAAGCAGACTAAGATAAAAGGTAGGGAGGAGGGACTTGGGAGGGGGGCGTTGGGAATGCTATAGGTGGAAGGAGGTTAAGGTGAGGGTGAGGCCGGAGAGGGGGTGGGGCAGAGAGGTCGGGAAGAAGATTGCAGGTCAAGAAGGCGGTGCTGAGTCCGAAGGCTGGGACTGAGATAAGGTGGGGGGAGGGGAAATGAGGAAGCTGGAGAAATCTGCATTCATTCCTTGTGGTTGGAGGGTTCCTAGGCGAAAGATGAGGCGCTCTTCCTCCAGGCGTTCTGTTGCCATGGTCTGGCGATGGAGGAGTCCAAGGACCTGCATGTCCTTGGCAGAGTGGGAGGGGGAGTTAAAGTGTTCAGCCACAGGGCGGTTGGGTTGGATGGTGCGGGTGTCCCAGAGGTTTTCTTTGAAACGTTCCGCAAGTAGGCGGCCTGTCTCCCCAATGTAAAGGAGGCCACATCGGGTGTAGTGGATGCAGTAAATGATGTGTGTGGAGGTGCAGGTGAATTTATGACAGATGTGGAAGGATCCCTTGGGGCCTTGGAGGGAAGTGAGGGAAGAGGTGTGGGCGCAAGTTTTGCATTTCTTGCGGTTGCAGGGGAAGGTGCTGGGAGTGGAGGTTGGGTTGGTGTGGGGTGTGGACCTGACGAGGGAGTGGCGGAGGGAGTGGTCTTTCCAGAATGCTGATAGGGGAGGGGAGGGAAATATATCCTTGATGGTGGGGTCTGTTTGGAGGTGGCAGAAATGACGAAGGATGATACGATGTATCTGGAGTTGGTGGGGTGGTAGGTGAGGACCAGTGGGTTTCTGTCCTGGTGGTGATTGGAGGGGCGGGGTTCAAGGGCGGAGGAGCGGGAAGTGGAGGAGATGCAGTGGAGAGCATCGTCAACCACGTCTGAGGGGAAATTGTGGTCTTTCAAGAAGGAGGCCATCTGGGTTGTACGGTTTTGGAATTGGTCCTCCTGGGAGCAGATGCGGCAGAGGCGAAGGAATTGGGAATATGGGATGGCATTTTTACGGGGGGGCAGGGTGGGAGGAGGTGTAATCTAGGTAGCTGTGGGAGTCAGTTGGTTTATAGTATACGTCCATGTTGAGTCGGTCACCCGAGATAGAAATGGAGAGGTCTCGGAAAGGGAGGGAGGAGTCTGAGACAGTCCAGGTAAATTGGAGGTCGGGGTGGAAGATGTTAGCAAAGTGGATGAACTGTTCAACCTCCTCATGGGAGCACGAGGTAGCGCCGATACAGTCATCGATGTAGCGGAGGAAAAGGTGGGGGTGGTGCCAGTGTAGCTGCGGAAGATAGACTGTTCCACATATCCGATGAAGTGGCAGGCATAGCTGGGGCCCATGCGGGTGCCCATGGCTACTCCTTTGGTTTGGAAGAAGTGGGAAGATTGGAAAGAGAAGTTGTTCAGAGTGAGGACCAGATCAGTCAGGCGAAGGAGGGTGTCAGTGGAAGGGTATGGTTGGGTCGGTGGGAAAGAAAGAAGCGGAGGGGTTTGAGGCCTTCAGGATGGGGGATGGAGGTGTATAGGGACTAGATGTCCATGGTGAAAATAAGGCGTTGTGGGCCGAGGAAGCGAAAATCATGGAGGAAGTGAAGGGCGTGGGTGGTGTCCCGAACATAGGTGGGAGTTCTTGGATTAAGGGGGACAGGACCGTGTCGAGGTATGCAGAGATGAGTTCAGTGGGGCAGGAGCAGGCTGAGACAATGGGTCGGCCGGGGCAGTCGGGTTTGTGGATTTTGGGCAGGAGGTAGAAATGGGCGGTGCGGGGTTGTGGGACGATGAGGTTGGAGGTGGTGGATGGGAGATCCCCTGAGGTGATGAGGTCATGGTCAAGGGGGCAGTAGGAGAAGGTGTCCATGAGCTGGCGTTTAGCCTCAGCAATGAAAAGATTGGTGCACCAAACTACCACCGCGCCTCCCTTGTCTGCCGGTTTGATAGTGAGGTTGGGGTTGGAGCAGAGGGAGTGGAGGGCTGTACGTTGCGAAGGTGAGAGGTTGGAGTGGGTAAGAGGGGTAGACAGGTTGAGGTGGTTAATGTCGCGGCAGTAGTTGGCTATGAAGAGATCGAGGGCGGGTAAGAGGCCAGCACGGGGTGTCCAGGTGGATGGGCTGTATTGGAGGCAGGAGAAGGGGTCATCAGACGGTGGGCGAGAATCCTGGCTGAAGAAGTAGGCGCGGAGGCGAAGGCGGCGAAAGAATTGTTCGATGTCACGCCGTGTGTTGAACTCATTAATCCGGGAATGTAGGGGATGAAGGTGAGGCCTCTGCTGAGGACTGATCTTTCATCCTCAGAGAGGGGGAGGTCTAGAGGGATGGTGAAAATACGGCAGGGCTGGGAGCTAGGACCTGGTGTGGGGCTGGAGCTGGGAGTAGGGGCGGGGTTGGTCATGGGGCGGGGACGGAGATCAGTGTGGGGGCGGGGTTAGGCATGTGGGCGGAGATCGGCGTGGGGGCGGGGTTAGGTATGGCGACGGAGATCGGCGTGGGGGCGGAGTTAGGCATGGTGATGGAGATCGGCGTGGGGGCGGGGTTAGGCATGGTGACGAAGATCGGCGTGGGGGCGGGGTTAGGCATGGTGACGGAGATCGGCGTGGGGGCGGGGTTAGGCATGGCGACGGAGATCGGCGTGGGGGCGGGGTTAGGCATGGTGACGGAGATCGGCGTGGGGGCGGGGTTAGGCATGTGGGCGGAGGTCGGCGTGGGGGCGGGGTTAGGCATGGCGACGGAGATCGGCGTGGGGGCAGGGTTAGGCATGGTGACGGAGATCGGCATGGGGCGGGGTTAGGCATGTGGGCGGAGATCGGCGTGGGGGCGGGGTTAGGCATGGCGACGGAGATCGGCGTGGGGGCGGGGTTAGGCATGGTGACGGAGATCGGCGTGGGGGCGGGGTTAGGCATGTGGGCGGAGATCGGCGTGGGGGCGGGGTTAGGCATGGTGACGGAGATCGGCGTGGGGGCAGGGTTAGGCGTGCGGGCGGAGATCGGCGTGGGGGCGGGGTTAGGCGTGTGGGCGGAGTTGGGCGTGGGGGTGGAGATCGGTGTGGGGGCGGGGTTAGGCATGGGGGCAGAGATTGGTGCAGGGGCAGAGAATCATGCAGCGTAGTCGTGCAGGTGAGTAACGTCACTGGGGGCGGAAGTGGATGCAGCGACGGCAACTCCGGGGGCAGAAGTGGCTGCGGCGATGGCAGAAACGGTGTTGTTCCTAGTGGCTGTGGACCCTGCGGAGGCTGCGAACCCCACGGAGGACGCGAATCTGTCAGCGATGGTCTTCCTGGTGATCGTGGAGGCGGTTGTGTGGGCGGCACTCGCGGAGGCTGCATGGTCGATGGGGGCGGAAGTGGCGTCATGGTTTGCGGCGGCGATTGCTGCAGCGGCCGCGTGGTTATTGGCGCCCGAGCCTTTAATCACACTATGCTTTGCTAAATAGTCATAAATCCTATCCCTCAGAATTCTTTCCAAAACTTTGCTGACCATAGACATAAGACTGACTGGTCTGTAATTGCCAGCGAATTCCCTATTACCCTTCTTGAAAAGAGGAGCAACATTCGCCTCCTTCCAATCTTCCAGTATGACTCCCGTGGAGAATGAGGAGGCAAATATCCTCGCCAGTGGCTTAGCAACTTCCTTTCTCGCTTCCTGGAGCAGCCTAGGATAAATCTGGTCTGGCCCTGGGAACTCATCAATCTTAATGTTTTCCGAAACTTCTACCACATCAACTTTATCAATCTTGATCTGGTCAAGACTGTATCCCAGCTCCTCTAAGTTTTCATTTACAACAAGTTCCCTTTCCTTCGTGAAAACTGAAGCAAAAAAACTCATTTAGGGCTTCCCCTATCTGCTCAGACTGACGCACAAGTACCCTCCGCTATACCTGACTGGCCCTACCTTTTCCCTGATCATTCTCTTATTCCTCACATATGAGTAAAACACCTTTGGGTTCTCCCTAATCCTTCTTGCCAAGCCATTTTCGTGCCCCCTCCTGGCTCTCCTCAGTCCATTTCTGAGCTCCTTTCTTGCAAGCCTGTAATCCTCTAGAGCTGTGCTAGATCCTTGCTCCCTCCACCTTACATAAGCTGCCTTCTTCCTTTTGACAAGAAGTTCCTCTGTTCTCGTCATCCAATGTTCCTCAATCTTCTTACCTGCCTCAGAGGAACAAATTTGTGCATCACTTGCAACGACTGCTGCTTATATAGTCTCCACATGTCTGCTGTGCCCTTTCTGTGGAACAATTGCTCCCAGTCTATACATCCCAACTCCTGTCTGATAGCGTCATAATTTCCTTTTCTCCAATTGAATATCTTCCCTCAGTAATTGCTCTTTCATTTTCCAAGGCTATGCTAAATGTGAGGCAGTTGTGATCATTGTCACCAAACTGCTCTCCCACCGCGAGATCTGACATTTGTCCTGGCTCATTGCCGAGCATCAAATCCAAAATGGCCTCTCCCCTCGTCGATCTGTCTACATACTGAGTAAGGAAACTCTCCTGAACACACCTGACAAAATTGGCTCCATCCAAACCATCTACACTTAGGAGGTTCCAGTCGATATTGGGAAAGTTGAAATCACCTATAACAATAACCCTGCTACTTTTGTATTTTTCCAGAATCTACCCACCTATGAAATCTTCAATCTCTCTACTGCTATTAGTGGTCTGTAGAAAACCCCCAATGCGGTCGCTGTTCCCTTGCTGTTCCTAACTTCCACCCATACTGACACAGTAGACAAACCTTCCTCAACAACCTTTGTTTCTGTAGCTGTGATGCACTCTCTGATTAGCAATGCGACACCCCCTCCTCTTTTTCCACCCGCACTGTACTTTTTAAATGTTCTAATCCCTGGAACATCAAGCAACCATTCCTGCCCCAGTGAAACCCACGTCTCCATTATGGCCACAACATCGTATCCCAAGTACTGATCCATGTTCTAAGTTCATCACTCTTATTTCGGACACTCCTTGCATTAAAGCATACACACTTTAACCAATCCCTTTGTTTCATCGCGTGAGAAACCTTCCTTTTCAATTCAACATATCCTGTCACTGTCATGTCTGCAACTGATCCCCTCTCAGACATATGGCTCTGATTCCCACCCCAGATTCCCACTCCAGATTGAAGTTATCAATCTCAGTCTTAAACATACACAAGGACTCTGCTCCCACAGCTCTCTGGAGCAAGGAGCCCAAAGTCTCACAATCTTGTTAGAGAAGACATTCTTCCTCGTCTCAGTCTTAAATTGGTGCCCCTTAATTCTGAGACTATGGCCTTTGGTCTGAGACTCGCCCATGAGGGGAAACATCCTGTCAGCATTTACTCTGTCAAGCCCCCTTAAGAACCCTGTACACCTCAAACAGATCACCTCTCATTCTTCTAAACTCAAGTGAGTAGAGTTCCAACCTGTTCAGCCTTTGCTCATAAGACAATCCCTCCATACCAGGGATCATCCTAGTGAACCTTCTCTGAACTGCCTCCAATGAAATAAATCTTTCTTTAAATAAGGTGAACCAAAACTGCTGACAGTACACCTAAAGTGGGCCCACCAGCACCTTGTCCCGTTGCAGTGAGACTTCCTGACTATTACACTCTAACCCCCTTAAAATAATGACCAAAATTCCATTAGCCTTTCTGTTTACCTGTGAACACTGTGTTTCTGAGTTTTGTGCATAGGTTTACCCAAGTCCCTTTGTGTTGCAGCTTTCTGCAATTTCTCTCCATTTAAATAATATTCTGTTATTTTGTTCTCCCTTCCAAAATGATCAACTTCAAATTTTCACACATTACACTCCATTTGTCAGTTTTTTGCGCACTTTTTTAACCTATCAATATCTCTGTAAATTGTTTGCGCCTCTCCCACAAACTGCCTTTTCACCTATTTTTGTGCCACCTGCAAATATTCCAACAGTACATTGACTTCCCTTCTCCCAGTCATTAATATAAATTGTAAACAGTTGTGGTCCCAGCACTGATCTCTGTGGAACCCCACTGCTCATGGTTCACAACCTAAAAATGAACCCTTTATCCCTTTTCACTGTTTCCTGCCCATGAACATTTCTCTAGCCCCAATAGTATGCTGCCTCCAATATTGTGGGCTCTTATCAAATGAATTAACCTTTTGTGAGGTACCTCTCCAAATCCGTCCTGGAAGTCTAAATTTAACACATTTACTGGTTCCCTCTCTCCACTCTGCGAGAGACTTTCTCGAAAAACTCAAATAAATTAGTCAGACACAATTTCCTTTTTATGAATCCACACTGACTCCGCTTGATTCGATTATGATTGTCCAAATATTCTGCTATTAATTCCTGAATATATTAATGTGATTTTTTTCCTCCATTATAGGGGAAGGGCTTGTCCCGATTGGAGTTAAGAATGAAAAGAAGGTTTGAAGCATCTCAGTTTCTTTAGGCCTTGACAGGGTGAATCTGGAGAGGAGGTTGTTTCCCTTTGTGGGAGAGTCTGGGACCAGAGGGCAAAAGCCCACAGGAATGGGTCTGTGATTTAAGATGGAGATGAGGAGGAATTTCAACTCTCAGAGGAAGTGAATCTGAGGAATTATTTTTCCACAGAGGGCTGTTGAGACTAAGTCCAGAAGTAACTTTGAGTCTGATAGCGACAGATTTTTAATCAGGAATGGAATCCAGGGTTATGGGGAAAATTAGGAAAGTAGAGATGGGGACTACCAGGTCAGCCATGATCTCATTGAATGGCAGAACCAACCCATTGAGCTGAATGCCCTAATTCTGCTCTTATATCTTCTGGTCTTAAGGTCTAGTTGTGGAATTTAACAGGCTATTGGATAGTTATTTAAACATAACCAATGTGCAGGTTGGAGGGGAAAAGGCAATTTAACATGCTCACAGAGCTGGTGCAGATAAAATGGGCCCATTGGCTTCCTTCTTCATCAGAACATTCCTGTGATTTTGGGAACAGTGAGATTCCACTTTGTGCAGCAAATGTTGCTTCCCTTTTTCTGTTTCCCGGGCTCAGTTTGCAGCAGGTGTTTATAAAAGGAAACCTTATCTCAACCAAATTGTTGAAATCATAGTTCTTGCAGTTACCCTCTCTTTGCTCCATAGATGGTGAAATTTGCAGTTTGACCCACAGTATTGTCTGTCCATTAAACAGCTGGGAAATGGTGGGAGCACAGGAGAACACTCTACACTCTCAGCAAGTGTGAAGGGGCAGCTTGAGAATAGAGAACTAATGTGAGTGTCAGCATGGATCCATTGGTGAAACTCACTCTGAATCACAAAGCTGTAAATTTACCAACTTTGCAAAACAGGAGGTTGTCTTTCAAATCCACCCTAACGAGACCCAGTGAACACAGACTAATCTAACCTACTTTAAATCCACACCTTAATGGTGTAGCCTGTCCCTCAATCCCATTCTCCCAGTAAATGAATGACAGAAAAGGATGGGAGGAACATTCCATTTTCTGGTCTGTGTTCCCATTTGTAGAGCTCTGTGTCAGCTGCACCACACAATCCCCAGAAAGTGATAAATTATCCTTGTGACACTAGCCTCCAGCTGTCAATGTTCAAACTTGTAGAATCCTCACAAACTCCACAGCAGCACAAACTATGTAAAGGTCATATACAACTAGTTAAACTTCTCCAAAGCAAACAGTCCCCCAAAGCAACACAGCGGGACTGAGTCACAGTAAATACAGTTCCACTGATCATCTCAACAAAGCGCCAACCCTGTGTATCCATGCAGTTTATTGTACATCCAGTTAATACATTGAAACGTAAAGTGTCCTGGCCAACTGCGCTTCTTTAATTACTCATTTCTCAGGAGTTAAAGAAATTAAACTGTCAATAAAGAGGAAGTTCAACATGGTTCTCTCGTATCAGATAGGGGACAGCAGTTTGAACACATTCCTTATTCCATTTCTTGTCTTTCAATGTTTTTTTTTCTAACTTCTTCTTAACCCTTTAGTGAACATACGTTACTGAGTAGGCTTTCCATGAAGTGAATCTGGTAATATTTGTTTATGATTTATTGTCAGTGAATTTACACTGAGAATTATACAGCGACGGTTACATTCACTGCAACAATTGCAATGACAATGGTTCCTAACCCCAGATTATTTGCCAA
The DNA here is from genome assembly GCF_037043375.1 of Chiloscyllium plagiosum. Lineage (NCBI taxonomy): Eukaryota > Metazoa > Chordata > Chondrichthyes > Orectolobiformes > Hemiscylliidae > Chiloscyllium > Chiloscyllium plagiosum. Next base: position 4,673,160 of record NW_028270148.1, on the reverse strand, counting down.
AACATTACAGGTGTAATGACAACATGTATAATTTAAAATTCCACATTGTCATGACTCCCTGGAAGTCAAGCCCACTATTCCAGGAGTTGTCGCATTGGAGAAAGGTTTATTCAAACAGTCCAAAGTCCCCGATTTGCCTGACCGTGAAACTCAGGGCAAATGCAAACACAGACCAGGTAACTGAACTGAACAAGCTGAACTTAAACTGATTACAAACTGTTTGATTTCACCAATGTAGAATGGAAACACAATTTATAACTGGTTTTACGCTTTTTGAATTTCTCCTCTCCCATACGAAGGCAGTCACACAAGACAGACCAGACATGGCTGTTAAGGGAAGAAAAAGATTGAAAAAAATCAGGGAAACACAGTTAAATCACATCGATATGGACCAGGAATTTAATGAGTCACTGGCCTTCTCATCATTTCAATTCAGATTTGGTATTTTTGCTGCAAACACTAAGTTACATTCAGAAGGCTTTTGATGAGGAGCCACAGAAGAGATTGACATGAAAAATTAAAGTCCATGAGTTTGGGATATTGCAATGAAATGGATTGAGAACTGATTGTCAAACAGGTAACAAAGAGTCACAATAAATGAGTCATATTCTAAAAGACACACAGCAATTAGTGGGGTACTACAGGGATCAGTGCTTGGACTTGAGCTATTCACAATATTGATTTATGATTTAGAAAAGTGAACTGAATTTATTGTCTACAAGTTTGCAGGTGTCAGAAAACTGAGTGGGGGGGGTGAGCTGTGAGGAAAATGTAGAGACTCTGCAGTGTGATTTGGACAGGCTGAGTGAAGGGGCAAATATATGACAGAGAAATCATAATATAAACATCCTGGGGGTTACCGTTGACCAGAAACTCAAATAGACTCACTACATAAACACAGTGGCTACAAGAACAGGTCACAGACTGGGGATACTGTGGTGAATAACTCACCTCCTGACACACCAAAGTCTGTCCAACATTGATACGACACAAGTCAGGAGTGTGATGGAAACTCCCCACCTACCTGGATGGGTGTAGCTCCAACAACACTCAAGAAGCTTAGCACTATCCAGGACAAAGCAACCAGCTTGATTGGCACTGCATCTACAAACGTTCAATCCCTCCACCACTGGCGCTCAGTAGTGGCAGTGTGTACAATCTACAAAAGGCACTGCAGAAATTCATCAAAGATCCTTAGACAACAGTTTCCGAACCCACAATCACTTCCACCCAGAAGGACAAGGGCAGTAGGTACTTGGGAGCACCACCACCTGCAAGTTGCCCCCCTCAAGCCATTCACCACCCTGACGTGGAAATATATCACCATTCCTTCACAGTCGTTGGGTCAAAATCCTGGAATTCCCTCTGTACCAGCATTGTGGATCAACCCACAGCAAGTGGACTGCAGCAATTAAAGAAGGCAGCTCACCACCACCTTCTCAAGGGGAAATAGCAATGGGCTATCAATGCTGGCGCAGCCAGCGATGCCCAGCTCCCACAAATGAATTTTAAAAAAGAGAAAGATGACTGCAAGCAAAGAGTAGGAGTAAAAGGGTGTCTCACATGAAGACAGACTGTTCCTTGTAGTGTACTGCACGGCTCAACAGCTGGAGAAATGTTTTGGATATGGGGCCCAATTGGAATGCTTCCAAACTTTCTGATGGTATAAAAAGTAGGTAAGATTGGAAGCTGTGAGGAAGATGCAAGGGGCCATCAAGTGGCCAGGCTCAGTGAATGGGAAAAGACAAGGCAGATGGAACATAATGTGAATAGATGTAAAGATGGCTACTTCACCAAAGGAATCAAGAAGACAGAATATACTTAAATAGTGAGAGTTTGGGAATTGTTAGTGTCCAAACAGACCTGGGTTTCCGTGTTCATGACTCACTAAAAGTCAGCTTGAGGCTGCACCAGTCACTAAGGAAGGCAAATGTTGGTCTTCACCACAAGGGAGTTGTGTCCAGGAGGGAGGATGTCTTGCTGCAGTTGGACAAAGCATTGCGGAGACCATACCTGGATCGTGGACAGTTTTTTTCTGAATGTAAGGAAGCACAGGCTTACCATCGAGGGAGTTATATGGAGGGTCAGTAGACTAATCCCTGGGATGGTGAGTTTGTTGGATGGGAGAGAGTGAGGAGATTGGCCTGTATGCTCTCCGTTTGAAAAATCAGAGGTGATTAGATTGAAACTTTCAACGTGCTTCAAGGGCATGACAGTGTGGATGTTGGTAGCAATGTTTCCCTTGGCTGGTGAGTTAAGAACCATGGGGCATTATCTCAGGAAAAGGAGTCATCCAATTGAGACTGAGATGAGGAAGAATTTCTTCACCCAGAAGGTGGGGAATCTGTGGAATCCCCTATCCCAGAAGGATGTAGGACCTCAATCATTGAGTATGGTCTGTCTAAATGCCTCTTAAATATTGTTATTGTATCTATTTCAACCATCTCCCCTGGCAGCTCATTCCAGGCATCTACTACTAATTTTCCAAAACTCTTTGGATTCTGGAGAAGTACCGAAGGATTAGAAAGCTGCCAATGTGTCATGCATATTCAGAAGGGAGGGAGGAAAAAACAGATACCATCGTGCAGTTTGCTGGCATTTATTGTTGGAAAAATATTGGAATTTTTTATGCAGGAAGAAATAGCAGAACATTTGAAAATCATAATCATATCAAGCAGACTCAGCATGGCTTCACAAAAGAAAAATTGTTTAATTAATTTAATTTATTAGAGTTTTTCAGGGATGTCGCGACCAAAGTGTGTAGAGGGGAAACAGCGGCACTGATAAATTTGGAAATATTTGCAAACTGCGTGAAAATCTTTGGAGTTTCCGGGATTGGAGATATTTAGTCTATTTGGAGAGGCTGGACAAACTTGGATTGTTTTCACTGAAGTATCACAGGCTGAGAGATGACCTGTGTAAACAATCTGCCTCACACATCTCCTTTAAACATTCCCCCCTCACCTTAAACCTATGACCCTCAGATTTCACATTTCCAACCGTGGAATGAGATTTCAACAATCCATTCTGTCCCTGCCTCTCATAATTTTATAAACACCTGTCAGGTCATCTCTCAGCCTGTGATACTTCAGTGAAAACAATCCAAGTTTGTCCAGCCTCTCCAAATAGACTAAATATCTCCAATCCCGGAAACTCCAAAGATTTTCACGCAGTTTGCAAATATTTCCAAATTTATCAGTGCCGCTGTTTCCCCTCTACACACTTTGGTCGCGACATCCCTGAAAAACTCTAATAAATTAAATTAATTAAACAATTTTTCTTTTGTGAAGCCATGCTGAGTCTGCTTGATATGATTATGATTTTCAAATGTTCTGCTATTTCTTCCTGCATAAAAAATTCCAATATTTTTCCAACAATAAATGCCAGCAAACTGCACGATGGTATCTGTTTTTTCCTCCCTCCCTTCTGAATATGCATGACACATTGGCAGCTTTCTAATCCTTCGGTACTTCTCCAGAATCCAAAGAGTTTTGGAAAATTACAACTAACACATCTCTGTAGTTCCCTCTTTCAGAGTCCGTGGATATAAGCCATCAAGGCCAGGGGACTGATCTGACTTTAGCCCCATTAGTTTGTCTGACACAACTGCTTCAGTGACAATGATGGGACTTACTCCTTGCCCAATATCCTTCAGCTTTACTGGAATGTTCAAAATTATCTTGCACTGTAAAGACCGAGCCAGTATATTTCCATAAATGTTTTGATCATTCACAGGGTTGCAGCAAATGTGTGAATTCTCAATGTTGAAGTGAATGAGTGTGAGGGACTTGCACTGAATAAATAATTAGCACCGCTGCTAAAATAAAATTCACTAGATTATGAGAAAATCAAGCCAGTCATATCCTCCCTGAGAAGGGAACAGCCATTGGTTTATTGTCACTGCTTCCCCTTTACTGACACTTTAACTTCTTTACCTCCTGAGAAATGAGACATTAAAGAAGCTGCAGTTGGCTGGGATATTTTGTGTTTCACTGTTTTAACTGGATGTACAATAAATTGTGTGGAGAAACAGGGTTGTCACTCTGCTGAGATGATGAGTGGAACTGCATTTGCAATAACTCTGTTCCTCAGTGTTGATTTGGGTAAGTGTATGCTTTGGAGAAGTTTAAATCTTTATAAAATACCTTTCTATGGTTTGTGCTGCTGTGGAGTTTATGTGAATTCTATAAGCTTGAGCATTGAGAACTGGAGGGGAGAATCACAAGGAGAATTTATCACTCTCTGTGGATTGTTTGGTGCAGCTGACACAGAGCTACACAGGCTGGGAACGCAGACCAAAAAGTGGAGTGTTCCTCCCATCTTTTTCTGTCATTCATTTTCTGGAAGAATGGGATTGAGAACACCATTAAGGTGTGAATTTGGATTGGATTGGATTAGTCTGTGTGTTCACTGGGTCTCGTTGGGGTGGATTAGAAAGACAACCTCCTGCTTTACAAAGTTGGTGAATTTTCAGCTTTGTGATTCAAAGTTAGTTTCACCAATGGACCCATGCTGGCACTCACATTAATTCTCTACTCTCAAGCTGCTCCCTCACACTCACTGAGAGTGTAGAGTCCCCCTGTGCTCCCACCATTTCCCAGCTATTTAATGGACAAACAATACTGTGGAACAAACTGGAGATTTCACCATCTACGGAACAAAGAGAGAGACTAACTGAAGGATATGTGATTGCGACAATTTGGCTGAGATAAGGTTTCCTTTTTAAACAATTGCTTCAAACTGAGTCTCAGAAATAGAAAAGAGGAAGCAACATATGCTGCACAAAGTGGAATCTCACTGTTCATATTTAAACAACCATCCAATAGCCTGTTATATGCCACAACTGGATCTAAAGATGAAAGGATACAGGAGAGAAGAGGCCATTCAGCTCATTGTGTTGGTTCTGCCATTCAGTGAGATCATGGTTGCTCTGATAGTCCCCATCTCTCCTTTCCTGCCTTTTCCCCAAAACCTTGGATTCCATTCCTGATTAAAAATCTGTCGCTATCAGACTGTAAGTTACTTCAGGACTCAATCTCAACAGCCCTCTGTGGTAAAGAATTCCTCAGATTCACTTCCTCTGAGAGATGAAATTCCTCCTCACTTCCATCTTAAATCACAGACCCATTCCTATGAGCTTTTGCCCTCTGGTCCCAGACTCTCCCACAAAGGGAAACAACCTCCTCTCCATATTCACCCTGTCAAGGCCTAAAGAAACTGAAATGTTTCAAACCTTCTTTTCATTCTTAACTCCAATCAGGACAAGCCCTTCCCCTTGGATGGAGAAAAAACAATCACGTTAATATATTCAGGAAGTAATAGCAGAATATTTAGACAATCATAATCTAATCAAGCAGAGTCAGTGTGGCTTCATGAAAGGGAAATTGTATCTGACTAATTTATTTGAGTTTTTTGAGAAAGTCTCATGCAGCGTGGAGAGAGGGGAACCAGTAAATGTGTTGTATTTAGACTTCCAAGAGGCATTTGGAGAGGTACCTCACAAAAGGTTAATTCATTTGATAAGAGCCCACGATACTGGAGGGGGCATACTATTGGGGCTAGAGAAATGGTTCATGGGCAGGAAACAGCGAAAAGGGATAAGGGGTTCATTTTCAGGTTCTGAATTGTGACCAGTGGGGTTCCACACGGATCAGTGCTGGGACCACAACTCTTTACAATTTATATTAATGACTGGGAGAAGAGAAGTCAATCTACTATAGGAATATTTACAGATAGCACAAAAATAGTTGAAAAGGCAGTTTGTGAGAGAGACGCAAGCAAGTCTACAGAGATATTTGTCATTTAACTTGCAAATGGAGCATAATGTGTGAAAATGTGAAGTTGTTCCTTTTGCAAGGCAGAACAAAAGAACAGAATGTTATTTAAATAGGAAGAAATTGCAGAAAACTGCAACACAAAGGGACTTGGGTAAACCTGTGCATAAAACTCAGAAAGCTAGCACACAGGGTTAACAGGTAATCAGGAAGGCTGATGGAATGTTGACCCTTATTTCAAGGGGATTGGAGTATAAGAGTCAGGAAGTCTTACTGCAACTGGACTAGGTGCTGGTTGGGCCACACCAGGTATACTGTCAGCAGTTTTGGTTCACCTTATTTAAAGAAAGATTTATTTTATTGGAGGCAGTTCAGAGAAGGTTCATGAGGATGATCCCAGGTACGGAGGGACTGTCTTATGAGCGAAGGCTGAATAGGTTGGGACTCCACTCACTTGAGAAGAATGAGAGATGATCTCTTTGAAGCGTACACGATTGTTAAGGGGCTTAACAGAGTAAATGTTGACAGGATGTTTCCCATCATGGGAGAGTCTCAGACCAGAGGCCACAGTCTCATAATTCAAGGACACCAGTTTAAGACTGAGATGAGGAAGAATGTCTTCTCTGACAGGATTGTGAGTCTTTGAGTTCCTTGCTCCAGAGAGCTGTGGGAGCAGAATCCTTGTGTATGTTCAAGACTGAGATTGATAACTTCATAACCAGTTTCCAGGAAAGAGCAGAAAAGTGGATGTGAGGAATGTTTGTTCAGCTGAGGATCTCAGAGTGCTGGTACATAATTCTTTGAAGTTTGCATCACATGTAGACAGGGTGCTTAAAAGACATTTCATGCTTAGCTTCATTGCTTCATCCTTTGATTATAGGAGTTGGGATAACAGTGATATTGAGATTGTGCAGGATATTGGTGAGGCCTCTTCTGGAATACAGTGTCCAGTTCTGGTCATCCAGTTATAGGAAGCATGTTGTTAAACTGGAGATGGTTCTGAAGTGATTTACCAGGATGTTGATACCTATGGAAGAGTTGTGTTACAAAGAAAGTCTGGAAAAGCTGGGACTTTTCTCACTGGAGCATAACAGGTTGGAAGGCCACCAGATAGAAGGTTATAAAATAAAGAGAGATATCAATAGGGTTTATGGGAGTTGTCTTTTCCTGAGGATGAGGGATCTCTAGACTAGGGAACCCATTTTTAAGGTGAGAGAAGAGAGATTTCAAAAAGATATGAGGGCCAATTATTTTACACAGAGGGTAGTTCAAGGGTGGAATGAACTTCATGAGGAAGTAGTGGATGCAGATACATTTGCAATGTTTAAAAGACATTAGGATATGTATAAGTATAGGAAAGGTTTGGAGGGATATTGGCAGGAGCAGGCAGGTGTGACTAGTTTAGTTTGGGATTTTATTCGCCATGGACTGTTTGGACAAAAGAGTCTAATTCTGTGCTGTATGACACTGTGACTCTCTAACTCCATTGAATGGTGGAACAGGAATGGGGCTGAATGGACTACTCCTGTTCTAATTCTTCTGATCAAACTACTCAGTAATTTCTACACTTCCAAAAAAAACACTATTACATGTTATAATATTATATTCCATTTGCCACATTTTGCCCAATCATTTCACCTCTCTCTCTCTCTCTCTCTGCAGACTCTCCATCTCCTCTTGACACCTCACTTTCCTCCTTATGTTGGTGTCATCACCAAATTGACCTCTCATCCAGGATCAGAGATTGCTGTGCTGGAGTCTCTCATTCTTCACCCAGAATGGTGTTCCTTCAAATCCGTGCTGCATCTCCTCTTCCATCACCCCTGAAGTGAGGTGGAATATTGCTAGACTCACCCTAACTCACTAATTGAGCTGAAGTTTCATCAGCCTGACCCTGAGACCATCACTGGCTCCATGTCCTCTACCCAGAGCTGGAGGGACACACCCTGTAGCCCTCACATTTGTCTCCAATCTGCCCCAGTCTACCCCATTTCCCTCAGGCACCATGTCACTGTGGAAAAGACAGAATATGATGATCATTAGAACTCTATTTGTTGTGACTCTGTCCCTCTGTGTTACTTTGGGTAAATGTTTGCTTAGGAGAGGTTTAACTTATCGTAAAATACCTTTCTATGGTTTGTGGTTCTGTGGAGTTTGTGTGAATTCCATAAGTTTGAACATTGAGAACCAGAGGGGAGAGTCACAAGGAGAATTTGTCACAGTCTGGAGATTGCTTGGTTCAGCTGACACAGAGCTCCACAGGCCGGGAACATAAATCTGAAAATGGAGTGTTCCTCCCATCTTTTTCTGTCATTCATTTACTGGGAGAATGGGACTGAGGGACAGGCAGCACATTAAGGTGAGTATTTTGGGTGGATTGGATTAGTCTGTGTGTTCACTGGATCTGGTTGGGGTGGATTTGAAAGCCCACTTAGTGTTTTTACAAAGTTGGTGAATTTACAGCTTTGTGATTCAGAGTGATTTTCACCAAAGGACCCATGCTGACACTCACATCAATTCTCTATAATCAATAATATTGAATTTGTTCCATTAAAACATCTCCAGGACTGCACAAACTGTGAACCAGTTGAAGTTCAGTATCTGTGACAACATCGAATCCTGGGTCTGTTCCAAACAGGAACATTTCCAAAAATTAATATGCTGAATGCCAGTTCATGTTTTGTGTGATGATGTTAAATGAAGGAAGGATGTTGATGATCAGGAGATGGAGAGTGTCTCCTGTTCTTTTACACATTGTGCTTTGTAATCTTTAAATCTTTGAATTGGATGCCTGAGCACTCCTCACAACATCTGATGGGATCAAGGACAGAGTGCAATAGAACATAGAACATAGAACATTACAGCACAGTACAGGCCCTTCGGCCCTCGATGTTGCGCCGCCCTGTCATACTAATCTGAAGCCTATCGCACCTATACTATTCCATGCATGTCCATATGCCTGTGCAATGACAACTTAAATGCACTTAAACTTGGTAAATCTACTACCGTTGCAGGCAAAGCATTCCATACCCTTACTACTCTCTGAGGAAAGAAACTACCTCTAACATCTGTCTTATACCTATCTCCCCTCACTTTAAAGTTGCATCCCCTCGTGTTTGCCGTCCCTATACTTAGAAAAAGGCTCTCCCTGTCCACCCTATCTAACCCTCTGATTATCTTGTATGTCACCATTAAGTCACCTCTCAACCTTCTTCTCTCTAATGAGAACAGTCTCAAGGCCCCCAGCCTTTCCCTGTAAGACATTCCTTCCATACCAGGCAACATCCTAGCAATCTTCTCTCTGTTGCTGCTGTGTGTAGCCCCTCCTGCCAGGTGATCTGCTGTCATGGTGCCACACTCATCTCTCTTGTACCAGCCTCATCCACCCACTGTAGCTCATCGGCACCACTCTGTGACATCCACCTAGCCCATTGAAATGTCCCTGGGTCGTCTTCAGTCTTTTGTTGCAAAGATGTTTCACATGAGAAAGGTATCTTTGATAGAGAGTGATTTGCTACTAGTTACTCTGACAATGGCAGTTGGTGGCTTGTTCTGGCTAGCTCTCAAAGTGTCTGCTTCTTTACACCCCAAACATTAGATCATCTCATTGGTTCTAAGTTGATATAAACAATAAATTCAAATTTGATTGAATTTTAGTATTGTGGGGCATAATTTAAACTGATTAGTTAAATTCAAACTGTTGTGAAAACTGACAAATGTTGCATATTTTCAGTTTTCCAGTTCACTCTGAGACTGCTAGTCAGTCACATGACAGGTGCCAACAAGATCTCAGTTCAAAACAGCCTTCACTATCTCTTAAAGGTACAGTACATGCCTTCAACTTCATAGCAAGCACAGGAGTAGGGATGCCATGTTGTAGTTGTGCGGGACATTGATTAGGCCAATTTTAGAATATTACATTCAGTTCTGATCTCTTTGCAAAATGAATGATGTTGTTAAACTTGAAAGGGTTCAGAAAATAATGACAAGGATGTTGCCAGGGTTGTAGGATTTCAACTATCGGGAGACACTGAATAGGCTGAGGCTGTTTTTCCTGAGGCACCAGAGGCTGAGCGGTAACCTTATAGAGTTCTTTTTTAAATTATGAGGAGAATGAATAGGGTAAATATCCACGTCTTTTCCCAGGGTAGGGGTGTTCAAAATTGGAGACAATAGTTTTCGGGTGAGAGGGGAAAGATTTAAAAGGACATAACTGGCAACCTGTCCACACAGAGGGTGGTGCATGTGCGGAATGAGCTGCCAGAAGAAGTGATGGAGGCTCATACAATTACAGCATTTAAAAGGCATTTGGATGAGAATATGAATAGAAACAAGGTCGCGGGATATGGGCCAAATGCTAGCAAAAGGAACAAGATGAATTTAAAATATCTGATTGGAATGGACAAGTTGGACTAATGAGTCCATTTCTGTGCTGTGTATGGCTATGACTCAATGACTCAATAACTTAGTGACAATTATTTGCCTTTTCTTCTTTATTCTGCACATTGTTTCTGCATAAATAATCATCCAGTGCCCTGTTAAATGCCTCAGTTGGACCTTAATGCCATTGGACCAGAAGGTGGAAGATCAGAATCAGACCATTCTGCCCATCGAGACTGCTCATGAAAGCTCTGATAATCCCCAATTTGACTTTCCTGTCTTTTCTCTGTATCTCTGGATTTACTTTCTATTTAAAAATGCGTCTTTCTAAACTTCATCGTACTGAATGGTGCAGCCTCAGTTCCCCTGTGTGGTGGAGTTCCCTTCTCAGTAAGGAAATTCCTTCTCCTCTCTGCCTTAAGTATACATCCCCTTATTCTGAGATTCTGTCCTCTGCTCCCAGTCTCAGTGGAAACATTTTTTCATATCGATGCTGTCAAGTCCTCTAGGAATCTTTTCTGTTTCAATACTGTTGCCTCACATTTTTCGATATTCTGGTGAGAACAAGCCCAATCAATGTCACCTCTCCTCGTAAGACAGTGCCTCCATAACAGCCTAGTGACCCTTCTCTAGACAGCCTCCAAAGCCAGGACACCTTTCCTCAGATAAGGAACAAGAACTATTTCACAGTATTCCAGTTTTGGTCTGACTTGGGATTTGTACAGTTTTGACAAAACCTTCCTAATTTTATTCTCCATTTCCTTTGAAATAAAGGATACTCTCCATTTGCCTTTCCTCTGACCAACAGAACTTGGATGTTAACCTTTTGTCATTCATGGACGAGGACTCCCAAATCCCTCTGTTCTGTAGCTTTCTGCCAACTTCCCTATTTCAATAATATTCAGCTCCTCTGTTCTTCCAGACAAAGTGTATGGACTCACATTTCTTCATCTGCCAAGTTTTTGCCTCCTCACTTCCTGTGTCTCCTGTGTCAGTATCCCTGTGCAGACTCTTTGTCATTACTTACCTTCACACCTATTGTTGTGTTAACCACAGACTTGGAGTCAGTACATTCACTGTCCTCATCCAAGGCATCAATAAATACAGTAAATAATTCTGGCCGCAGTACTGATCCCTGTGACACTCCAACAGCTGCAGGTTGCCATCCTGAAAATGCCCCCTTATCCTCACTCTCTGTCTTCTATTAGTTAGCCAAACTTCTATCCATACTTATAGACTCCTGTCAACACCATGCACTCTTTTTATTAGCCTAATGTGTGGGACTTTATCAAAAACTGACTGAAAATCCCTCGATATTACATCTACTGCTTCTTGTTTTACAAAAGACAAAATACTGCAGATGATGGAAACCTGAAACTAGCACAGGGAATGTTGGAGAAACTCAGCAGGTCTGGCAGCATCTGTAGTGAAAGAAAGAGAATGAACATTTTATGCCTAATCGGAATTTTCCTAACAAATCTATGTTAACCTGCAATTGGGCCGTTATTTCAGTTATATTGTTCTGAATATTCTGTGCATTCAAGTAAAGAGTCATGGACATTATTTCCCCCAGTGACCCTATTCACTGCTGCTTTTATATGTTTGTATCCTCTGTCTGTTCCTGTCCCATTCTGGATATTGTTGTCTCCTGTCTGCTGTCTCCCCTTGCTTTGTCAGCCCGAGACAACTTCTCCCAAAGCTTGCCCCTTTTGAATTAGTTTATAGCTCTCTCTATAGCCCTAGTTATTTGATTCACCGGGACACTGGTCCCAGCATGGTTCAAGTGAAGCCTGTCCCTTTTACCCAGTACTGGTACCAATGCCCCACAAACCAAAACCCATCCAGACCAGACTCCGAGTCACAATTGAACTGCTTGACTGTATTTGCCCAGTACCAGTTTGCCAGTGGCTCAGGCAGTAATCCAGAGATTCTTACCTTGCAGATTCTGTCTTATAATTTAGCTCCAAACTGTTCAAAGTCTTTCAGTGAAGCTTTCTTTCTTGTGTTCCCAGTGTTATTCGTCCCAACATGGACAATGATGACCAGATCCTTTTCCTCCCACTCCAAGATTCTTCTCCAGCCCTGAGGAGATATCCTTTTCCCTGGCACTGGGCAGGCAGCAAATCCTTTGGAAATCAGGCTCATGTCTGTAGGGATAAGATCTATCCCCCTCATTATACTGTCCCCTCTCACAATGACATTTCCATTTCTTCTCCCCACTTCAATCACTCCCTGTCCCAAGGTGTCATGGTCAGTTTGCCCATTCTCCCTGCAGACTGCAGTCTTGCCCATTTACTCACTGTCCCTGCAATCCCACTCTTGCCCACACAACTTGCAGGAACCTGATAACTGCCAGATAATTGCAGCAGCTCAAGTTTATTGTCCACAGACTTGAGGTGTTCTGGAACAGCCAGGTTGTACTGTGTGTCAATCCTTTTCACCCACAAGCCCCACCCCCATCATCACTCACCCATCAACCCCACCCCACCCACATCATCACTCACCCATCATCCCCACCCCACCCCGATCATCACTCACCCAGAAAACCTCACCCTTGAAGATCACTCTGCTGATTGAATGGATTTCTCTTGATCATTCCTGATTTACTATCTCTCCATCACTATTCTTTGTGATGGATTGGTTGTGGCTCATGAAGATGAATCAATGTTTCCCATCAACACATCTCAAGCAATAAAACGGTGGTATAGTGAAGTTAGCAGGTGTACATTTCTGAGTCTAACCCTGTGAATACTATCAAATGGAGTAAAGGTTGTCCCCAGTGTTTTTTGGCTTTGCAGATTAAAATATTCTTGTTGGATCTTCATTTTTCTGGTCACTGCTCTCTGGCACTGACTCTCTCAATGTCTGTATCTTTGAAACACCCTTTCCCTCTTCAAGAGGCTACTTAAAATGCTATTAATGACCAATTCTTTGATTTTAGTGACCGTGTATGAGGGACTATCCAAGAATCACTGGAACAAAATCAGAAAATGATGGGGTTCTGATGAAGAGTCATTAGAGTCGAAATGTCAACTCTGTTTTCTTCCCACAGATGCTGCCAGACCTGCAGAGTTTCTCCTGCAATTTACATAGAACATAGAACATAGATCATTAATGCACAGTACAGGCCCTTCAGCCCTCGATGTTGCCCCAATCTGTGGAATTAATCTGATTCCTATCTAACCTACACCATTCCATTATTATCCATATGCCCAATTAAATGCCCTTAACACTACTAAGTGAGTCTACTACTGTTGTAGGCAGGCCATTCCACACCCCTACAATTCTCTGAGGAAAGAATCTACCCAAATATCTGCCATAAATCTACCACCCCTCAATTTAAAGCTATGTCTCTTCATGTTAGCTTTCACCATCCGAGGAAAAATGCTCTCAATGTCCACCCAATCTAACCATCTGATTATCTTATACGCCTCGATTAACTCACCTGTCCACCTTCTTCTCTCTAACAAAAACAGCCTCAGTTCCCTCAGCCTTTCCTCATAAGACCTTCCTTCCATATCAGGCAACATCCGAGTAAATTTCATCTGAACTGTTTCGGAAGCTTCCACATCCTTCCAATAATGCAGTGACCAGAACTCCAGTGTAATACTGCAGTGCGGCCTTATCAGTGTCTTGTACAGCTGAAGCATGACATCATGGCTCCAAAACTCAATCCCCCTACCAATAAATGCCAACACATTGTCTACCTTCTTAACAACCCTATCAACTTGGATGGCAACTTCCAGGGATTTATGCAGCAGGACATTAAGATTTCTCTATTCATCTGCACTGCCAAGAATTTGACCATTAACCCCGTACTCTGCATTACTGTTATTTCATCCGAAGTGAACCACCTCACACTTTTCCGCATTAAATTCTATTTGCTACTTCTCCGCCCAGCTCTGTCCCCCTGCAATCCACAACATCCTTTGGCACTATCCACAACTCTGCCTACCTTAGTGTCATCGCAAGTTTACTAACCCACCCTTCTACGCACGGATCCAGATCATTTATAAAAATGACAAACAGCTGTGGCCCCAAAACAGATCTTTGCGGCACACCACTGGTAACTGAGATCCAGCATGAGCATTTTCCATCAACCACCAACCTCTGTCTTCTTTCAGCTAGCCAATTTCTGATTGAATTCACTAAATCACCTTAAATCCAGAAATTCCGTATTGTGTGCAATAGCCTTACCATGTGGAACCTTGTCAAACGCCTTATTGAAGTCCATATACACCACATCAACTACTTACCTTCATCCACATGTTTTGTCACCTTCTCAAAGAATTCAATGATGTTAATGAGGCACTACCTACTCTTCACAAAACTGTGTTGACTATCCCTAATCAAATTATTCCTTTCTAGATGATTATAAATCTTGTCTCTTACAACATTTTCCACCATCTTACCCACAACTGAAATAAGGCTTACTTGCCTATAACTACCAGGGTTGTCTCAACTCCCTTTCTTAAACAAGGGAACAATATTTGCTATCCTCCAGTCTTCTGGCACTACTCCTGTCAACAATGATGACATAAAGATCAAAGCCAAAGCCTCTGTCATCTCCTCCCTGGCTTCCCAGAGAATCAGAGGATAAATCCCATTTGACCCAGGGGTCTTATCTATTTTCAGATCTTCTAAAATTGCTAAAACCTCCTTGTTGTTAACTGCAATCCCATCTAATCTTGTAGCCCATATCTCCGTATTCTCACTAACATTGCCCTTTTCCAATGTGAATACTGACGACCAGTATTCATCGAGCACTTCCACTATGTCCTCAGATTCCACACACAAATTTCCACTACTGTCTTTGATTGGGCCTAATCTTATTCTAGTCATTCTTTTATTCCTGATATACCGATAGAAGGCCTTAGGGCTTTCCTTGATCCTATCCACCATCAACTTCTCATGTCTCCTCATGGTTATTCTTAGCCCTCTCTTTAGGTCTTTTCTGGCTAACTCATAACTCTCAAGCCCCCTAACTGAGCCTTCACGCCTCACCCTCACATAAGCCTTCTTCTTCCTCTTGACAAGAGCTTCAACTTCTTTAGTAAACCATGGCTCCCACTCTCAACAAGTACCTCCCTGCCTGATAGGTATATATTTATTAAGGACCCGCAGTAGCTGTTCTTTGAATAAGCTCCAAATTTCAAGTGTGACCATCTCCTGCAGTTTCTTTCCACATCCTATGCATCCTAAATCTTGCCTAATCACATCGTAATTGCCTTTCCTCCAGTTATACCTCTGTCCCTGCTGTATATACTTATCCCTGCCCATTGTTATTGTAAACATTACCAAATTATGGTCACTATCGCCAAAGTGCTTAGCTACTTCCAAATCTAACACCTGACCGGGTTCCTTCCCCAGTACCAAATCCAATATGGCATCGCTCCTTATTGGCCTGTTCACATAATTTCTTTTAGGTTTCAGATCTCCAGTATCTGCACTTATTTTTATAACCAAGGAATCAAGGGGGTGGATAAGGGCCAAATGATGAAATCTACTCATGCAGATTAGGGACATGGATGAGACAATAGATGTTCCCATTGTACATTCACCTTTCTATGAAGAACTGGCCTTGCTTTTTTTTTGTTTCTGTTTTGGCTCCTGCTTCTGAGCTCCAGATTTCTGAATCTATTTGTGGGAACTGCTGCCTCATCCATTTCCTGTTAGTTTGGGTCTGTCTGCTCCATCACGTTTTAGCTCGAATTCTAATTTCACAATTTCATCTTCCACGACAGGAAACGGTTCCTCTGCTGCCTGAGAATCAGTTTCTGTTCTCACTCTCACTGTTTGAATGCTGAGGCTGTCTTTTATTCTGTCTTGTGTTTCTTCACATTCATTGGGTGGTTATGACAGGGCACTACAGAGCGAGTCGGGGGTTTCATTTCCCTTTCCAGTAAACCCCATCGTCACTAGCTGCAGCTGTCTGTACAATGGTTAACCGTCATTTATGTTTCACCTTCTGTACTGGCTGAGATTATCTGGTTAATGAGAGCTGTTTCTCATTACCAGGCGGATATTGTCCTGTGAGATAGTTAATACCTGAAATGGTTAACTCATATCACAAGATAAGCTCCACCATCAGGATAGAAAGGACAGTTCCTGTGAGGAGTTAACCAGTTCTAAGTTCTCGGTTCAGTGTGATGGTCTTTATTGTGAAACAGTAACTTGTCCTTTTAAGTCCGGCCTGAGGTCTCCCAGAGACTCTCACATCACTCAGATGGAATGTAACTCACTATTCAGTATGATGTCATAAACCAACTCTGTTTATCAAGACCGAGCCACTCTCCTGCCAAAGAGTTCATGGGGTATCCTTCCCTGCTTGGTCTCTGTAACTCAGAGGAATATCATGAAATTGATTGTTAACACTGAATCTACACACATCATCCCTGTTTTCACTCCATCTCTCTTCTTAAATAGTGGGTAAACATTTGTTGTAATCTATAGGGAGTAATCTATAGGGAATGTTCCAGAGATTGTAGAATCTTGGAAGCTGACCACTAATGCATCCATTATTTCCAGGGCCACTTCCTTAAGTGCTTTGGGATGTAGATTATTAAACCCTGGGGATTTATCAGCCTCCTGTCTCATCAATTTCACCAATACCATTTCTCGACTAATTTAGATTTCTTTCATTTCCTCTCTCTCACTAAACCCTGTGTTTCCCAATGTTTTCTGGAATGTTCTTTGTGTCCTCCTTTGTGAACACAAAACTAAACTCCCCTGTTTTTGACTGTAAGAGACTGACATTTATCTTCACCTTTTTTTTCTCAAAGTCAGAAGTCACATGATACCAGGTTATAGTCCAACACGTTTATTGGAGATCACAAGTTGTCGGTTTTCAACTGATGAAGGACCATTGCTCTGAAAGCTTGTTATTTTAAATAAACCTGTTTTGATGTTGTCCACCCAAGTCTAACACCGGCACCTCCACAATCTTTTTCAATTCGCATTCTGACAAACACCTTTACAGTCAGTTTGTATGTTCCCCTCAAGCATACTCTTTTACATGGTTTTCTATTCCTGAATTAATCATTAATCAATCACTACTTGGTTCTGTTGCTTTTCTGGAAGCCCCCTTACCCATTTTACTTCTGTATCAGGCAGCATTATCTGTGGTAAAGATCCTGTATCCAGGAAATGGAGGGAGAAACTACCCATTTTCCCCCAGTCTGACCGCCAGGACCCTTACGTGTTGAGAGGCCTCAGGTTGCTGAGACTGGAGAGACTGTGTCTCTGTTGATCTTTGGGAAAATCCTGCCCCTTTAAATGCTGCCTGACTGTCTTTTTGAATGCAGCAGATCCTTCCCAGTTCCAATCCTCACATCTGCTGCGGATTGTTAGGAAGCCTCTCCCACTATGAATAGTCTAGGGAAGAGGATTGCAGTGTGTGGCAAGTTAGCTTGTGTCAGACAGTGGTTCAACAGTATGAGCTCAACATATCACTGTTATCGCAACATCTGTATTGCTGTTCTCAACACACAGTGACTGATAGCCAGGATATCAATCAGGAACATAGAACATAGAACATAGAACAATACAGCACAGAACAGGCCCTTCGGCCCACGATGTTGTGCCGAACATTTGTCCCAGCTTAAGCACCCATCCATGTACCTATCCAATTGCCGCTTAAAGGTCACCAAAGATTCTGACTCTACCACTCCCACAGGCAGCGCATTCCATGCCCCCACCACTCTCTGGGTAAAGAACCCACCCCTGACATCTCCCCTATACCTTCCACCCTTCACCTTAAATTTATGTCCCCTTGTAACACTCTGTTGTACCCGGGGAAAAAGTTTCTGACTGTCTACTCTATCGAGTCCTCTGATCATCTTATAAACCTCTATCAAGTCACCCCTCATCCTTCGCCGTTCCAATGAGAAAAGGCCTAGCACTCTCAACCTATCCTCGTACGACCTATTCTCCATTCCAGGCAACATCCTGGTAAATCTCCTCTGCACCCTCTCCAAAGCTTCCACATCTTTCCTAAAGTGAGGCAACCAGAACTGCACACAGTACTCCAAATGTGGCCTAACCAAAGTCCTGTACAGTTGCAACATCACTTCACGACTCTTGAATTCAATCCCTCTGCTAATGAACGCTAATACACCATCGGCCTTCTTACAAGCTCTATCCACCTGAGTGGCAACTTTCAAAGAACAAACCATCACAACTGGTTTAGACAACCTGCTCCACATCTTTAATGTAGGACTAAGACTGTTGGGGGCTCCTTTTAAATTTTGGCAAGAGTTTAAAACAATCAGACTGCTGTTCATTTATTGCTATTTTTTATTTTGAAGGTACAACTTACCCAGTCCTTCTCCAGTCTCTGATTCTGAAACGAGTCACCGAGGGTCACACTGCCCGGTTACAGTGCACCATGAGGAATGGTAAAGTGGCAGACAATGATGTTCATTGGTACTGGGAACAAGTGGGAAGAAGGAGAGAGCTGATTTTGAAAGATTACACATGGGAAAATGCAATCAGACAGCCAAGATTCACTGAGCGATTCCAGTCTTCCAGAGAGCCCTCCAGCAACAGCTTCATTCTGACCATCACAAACATGCAACCCAATGACACTGGGGTCTATTACTGCTCAGTCTGGGGAAGGATCTATGGGAGAGGAAGCCTGCTCATTGTAGACAGTAAGTAGAGTTCACACAGCAATCATCTCCAGTAATAACCTCATGCCCAATGAATGAATTGGAGATCAGTGTGTGATCAAGATGATTGAGGTGGTGATGGAGAGTGATCTCAGGATGGATTCACTGTGGAGAGGAAGCTGAGATGAGATTCAATGTTGGTTGGGAGAGTGGAAAGGGGATTTATTTGTGACAAGGTGAGGATGATTTTGTGGGAAATGTGAAGCTTTATCCTGGAGAAAAAGTGATATTAATTCCATTCGACTCACAAGAATGTCAGTGCCATCGGGCTGGATGTGCTGAATCAGGGAGATTGCTCTGTGAGGTGCAGGGGAATCTCCCAGGGATTGGGAATGAACCATAGAGTACAAAGGGTCACACACATCTCTCTCCATTTGAGAGACAATTGGTTTGGTCCAGGTTAAAGTGAAACACTCCACATCAAGCACAGGGAAAGGGGAGGGGTTTGCTCTCCATGAGCTTCTACAGCTGAGACTGGGATTGAAGGTGCGATGTTGCCCTTATTCTACATTATACTACAGACATCTGAGCCACCTGACTAGGGAAGAGTAATCATAATATTCTGGGAGTTCCCAACATAATTAGCTGGAGCTCTGTGTTGAATAATGCTGAAAGTCTGGCTTCAGTCCCCATCCTGGCTCAGATAGATCCTGTGGCTTTCTCTTCTCCTTTCCCCATTGTGGTGGAGTAGGCAACCAATATCAGATCAATGCCAACCATGATGCCATTCTAACGAATCACATCTGCACACACATGGTCCACATCCCTCTATTCCCGACTTGTAAATGTATCTGTCTAAATGCCTCTTAAATGTTGCTATTCAATCTATTTATTCTATCTCCCCTGGCAGTGCAGACCAGGCACCTACCACCATCAGCCTTTCCTCACACATCATTTTTAAACTTGGTCCCCTCACCTAAACCTATTCCCCTAAGTATTTGACATTTCCACCCTGTGAAAAACACTCTGACTATTCATCCTATCCACATCTCTCATAATTTTATAAATTTATATCAGGTTGTACCTCAGCCTCTGACACCTTTCCAAAAACAACCCAAGTTTGTCCACCCTCTCCTTATAGACTAATACAGTCCAACCCAGACAATATCTTGATAAACCTCTTTTACACCCTCTCTAATGCCTCCATCACCTTCTAGCATGTGGTGACCAGAACTACACTTAAATGTGGCTGAACTAAAATGCTATACAGCCGCAACATGACGTGTCAATTTTTATACTCAATGCCCTGACCAATGAAAGCAAGCTGTATACCTTCTTTACCAGCTTATTTACTTGTAATGCCACTTTCTGGGAGCTATGGACTTGCATATCAAGATTCCTTTGTATATCAATTCTCATCAGGGTCCTGCCATTTACTGTATGCTTTCCATTGGCATGTGACCTCCCAAAATGCATCACACTTGTCCAGATGTAACTCCATCTGCCATTTCTTCATCCAACTTTCCAACTGATCAAAATCTCACTGTATCCTTTAACAACTTTACTCACCATCCACAAAGCCTCCGATTTTTGTGTCATTTGCAAACTTACTGAAACACAAAAGCATAGAAATTAGAGCAGGTGTAGGCCATTTGGCCCTTCAAGCCTGCGTTACTATTCATTACAATCATGGTTGATCATGCAATCCCTTTGCTGTGCTCTCTCCACACCCTTTGATCCACAAAGGACCATGTCCAGCTCCGACTTGAACATATCCAACAAATTGGCCCCAACAGCTTCCTCTGGGAGAGAATTCCACAGGTTCACAACTCTGAGTGAAGAAATTCTTTCTTATCTCATTCTTGAGTGGTTTACCCTTTATTCTTGAATCATGACGCAGAGTTCTGGATTTCCCCAACATTGGGTATATTCTCCCTGCATCTCGCCTGTTCTCTCCTCGTTCTTCTAAATTCCATCAAATACAAACCAGGTCATTCCAGTGTTTCCTCATATGTCAGTCTTGCTATCCCAGGAATCAGTCTGGTGAACCTTCACTGGATTCCCTCAAAAATGTCCTGCCTCGGACACTGAGAACAAAACTGCACACAATACTCAAGCTGTGGCCTTACCAAGGCCTGTATAACTGCAGTAGGGCATCCTTACTCCGATTACACAAATTGTCTCGCTATGAAGTCCAGCGTGCCATTAGCTTTCCTCACTACCTGCTGTACATGCATGCCAAACTTCAGCAATTATTCCACCATGACACTCAGGTCTCATTGCACCTCACCTATTTCCTAAACTGCCACCATTCAGATCATAATCTGACTTCCTGATCTTATGACCAATTTGAAAAAACTCACAATTATTCACATTGTATTGCATTTGCCAAGTACTTCCCCACTCAGCCAGTCTGTCCAAATCATCCTGAAGCCTATTATCATCCTCCTCACAGCACACCCTGCCACCCAGCTTACTGCAAATTTGGAGATATTGCATTCAGTACCTTCATCCAAATTGTTAATGTATTTATGAACAGCTGGATTCCAACACTGAACCCTGCAACTCTGGAAAGGACCTGTTTATTCCAACTCTGCTTCCTGTCTGCCAATCAGTTCTCTATCCGTGTCAATACCTTAGCTCCAATGCCATGAGCTTTGATTTTCCTTACTAATCTCTTGTGAGGGACTTTGTCAAAGTTTTTTGAAAGTCCAAATACGCAACAGTTACTGCTTCATCCTTGTCCACTCTCCTGGTCACATTCTCAAAAAATTCCACAAGATTTGTCAAGCATAATCTTCCTTTAATGAATCCATGCTGACTCAGACCGATTCTGTCACCTCTTTCCAAATGACCAATTATTACATCTTTAATGATCGACTCCACCATTTCCCCACCACCGATGTCAGGTGAACCTGCCTATAATTCCCCATTTTCTCTCTCCCTCCTTTTTTTAAAGAAAGGGGTTACATTAGTTACCCCCCAATCCATTGGAACTCTTCCAGAGTTCACAAAATGCTGGAAAATGATCACCAATGCATTCATTATTTCTAGGGCCACTTCCTTAAGTACTCTGGGATACAGAGCATCAGGTCCTGGGACTTATCAGGTTTTAATCTCATCAGTTTCACCAACACCATTTCCTGACCAATAAGGATTTCCTTCAGTTCCTCTTTCATACTTGACCCTCTGTCTTCGAGCATTTCCTGAAGGAAGATCCAAAGTATTTGTTCAACTGACAAAAAACAACCAAAGGAATTGTGGCTGCTGCAAATCAGAAGCAAAAACAGAAGTTGTTGGAAAAGTTCAGCAAGTCCAGCAGCATCTATAAAGAGAAATCAAAGTTAATGTTTCAGGTCCAGTGACCCTTCCTTAGAACTTTTCTGAGGAAGGGTCACCAGACAAGGTCTCTCATGGTAGGCCTCTCCAGAAGGTTCAGATTTATGGGATCCATGGTGACTTGGCCATGTGGATTCAGAATTGGCTTGCCTATGGAAAGCAGAGATGGAAGGTTATTTTTCAGGCTGGAGGTCCATGGCTAGTGGTGTTCTGCAGGGATCCATCCTGAGACCTCTGCTGTTTGTGATGTAGATAAATGACTAGGATGAAAATGTAGATGGGTAGTTTAGTAAGTTTATAGATGATACAAAGATCTGTGGAGTTGCAGATAGTGTAGAAGATTGTCAAAGGATACAATGGGTTAGAGATGAATTGCAGAAAAAGACGGAGAAATGGCAGGTGGAGTTTAATCCATATTAGTGTGAGGTGCTGCACTTTGGGAGATCACATATTCAGAAAAGGTATGCAGCTAATGGCAGGACCCTGAACAGCATTGATGTACAGAGGGATCTTGGGGTTCAAGTCCATAGCTCCCCAAAAATGGTTATGCAAGTAGAGGGTGGTAACAAAGGTGTGTGTAATGCTTGTCTTTATTGGTCACAGACTTGAGTACAAGAGTC
Organism: Chiloscyllium plagiosum; assembly: GCF_037043375.1. Classification (NCBI taxonomy): domain Eukaryota; kingdom Metazoa; phylum Chordata; class Chondrichthyes; order Orectolobiformes; family Hemiscylliidae; genus Chiloscyllium; species Chiloscyllium plagiosum. The sequence goes on along the minus strand of NW_028270148.1, from coordinate 4,650,438 downwards.
AGGATGTCATGTTGCAGGTTTATAAAAGTTTGATTTGGCCACACTTAGAGTATTATGTTCAATTCTGGTTGCCATATGATAGGAAGGATATGGAGGATTTTGAGAAGGTGGAGAAGAGATTTACTGGCTTTTCCCTGCTTGAATTAGACAGTATAAGCTATAAGGTGAAGGTCAATAGACTCAGGTTGTTTTCTGTAGAGCAGCAAAGGCTGAGGGGAAACTTGATAGAAGTGTCTAAGATGCATTGATAGTGGTGACACTCAGAATCCTTTTCTCAGAAGTGAAATGTCTAAAACTAGGGAGCATGCATTCAAGGTGAGATGGATAAAGTTCAAAAGAGACATGAGGGGTTAGTTTTTCACACAGATAGTGGTAGGAGTGTGGAACGCACAGCCAGGGGTGGTGATAGAAGCAGACACAGAAGAGATGTTTAAGGAATTTTTAGATCAGCAAATGAATATTCATGGTATGGAGGAATATGGACCAAGGGCAGGTAGAAGGAATTAGTTTCATTTGGTGTCATGTTCAGCACAACATTGTGAGCTGAAGGGCCTGTTCAGGTGCTGTACTGTTCTATGTTCGATGTTCCATGTTCCATGTTCTATCCTGGGCCATTTCTGTGATCCTCGTATCCAATCTTTGTTCCCTGAAGTAAACTACTGCTCTCGCTGAGTGGAGTTTTGTGTCCAACATTGACGTTTCTGATGCTATTTTCACCCACCCTCCTGGGTCTGGGAATATCAGGTTTAACCTGTTACGGAGTCTTCTTTTCTTCAACATCTCTGCTGGAGCTATCCCTGTCGGTGCACAAAGGCTGGTCCTATAATCAAACAGGAACCGGGACAGTTTGGTATCAAATGAAGTTGTAGGCTGTTTCTTTAAGCTGGCTTCAAAGTTTGGACTGCTCTTTCTGCCAGATTATTGGCTGATAGGTTATATGGAGCTGTCCTTGCATGTCAAGTGTCATTTGATTTTAGGAAATACTTGAATCCTCTGCTGGTAAATGATGGCTCGTTATCTGTGACCAGCACCTTGGGAAGTCCGTGTGTTGCGTTAGATGAGTCATAGAGTCATAGAGATGTATAGCATGGAAACAGTCCCTTCGGTCCAACCCGTTCATGCCGACCAGATATCCCAACCCAATCTAGTCCCACCTGCCAGCACCCGGCACATATCACTCCAAACTTTTCCTATTCATATATCCATCCAAATGCCTCTTAAATGTTGCAATTGTACCAGCCTCCAACACCCCCTCTGGCAGCTCATTCCATACACATACCACCCTCTGTGTGAAAAAGTTGCCCCATGTGAAAAATCTTTCCCCTCTCACCCCAAACCCATGCCCTCCAATTCCGGACTCTCCGACCCCCGGGAAAAGACTTTGTCTATTTACCCTATCCATGCCCCTCATAATTTTGTAAACCTCTATAAGTTCACCCCTCAGCCTCCGACAGTGCAGAGAAAAACAGCCCCATCCTGTTCAGCCTCTGCCTGTAGCTCAAATCCTCCAACCCTGGCAACATCCTTCTATATCATTTCTGAATCCTTTCAAGTTTCGCTACCCCTTTCCGATAGGAAGGAGATCAAAATTGCATGCAATATTCAAACAGTGGCCTAACCAATGTCCTGTACAGATGCAACATGACCTCCCAACTCCTGTCCTCAATACTCTGACCAATAAAGGAAAGCATACCAAATGCCTTCTTCACTATCTTATCTACCTGCGAGTCCACTTTGAAGGAGCTATAAACCTGCACTCCAAGGTCCCTTTGTTCAGCAACATGCCCTAGGACCTTACCATTAAGTGTATAAGCCCTGCTAAGATTTGCTTTCCCAAAATGCAGCACCTCCCATTTATCTGAATTAAACTCCATCTGCCACTTCTCATCCCATTGGCCCATCTGGTCAAGATCCTGTTGTAATCTGAGGTAACCCTCTTCGCTATCCACTATAGCTCCAATTTTGGTGTCATCTGCAAACTTACTAACTGTACTTCTTATGCTCACATCCAAAGCATTTATGTTAATTAATTAAAGGACCAGCTCGCAACCTTTTTACCTTTGGCCCCATGTTTAACAATTGTGGCCGATGCATGTCCAATCACTTCGAGTGGGTGTCCATACTGACTGAAAATACAGAGCAAATGAAAGGATTGACATAGTCAATGTGTAACCAAGCCCAGGGTTCACCCAGCCATTCCCATGAATTTGAGGGAGCTGCTAGTCGTAATTTTTGTCCTTGTTGGCACTCTGGGCACTGCTCACCAATGCAGCTGTATCTGCATCCAATACTAGCCACCATTTTCATTTTGGACACCCCTGGATGACCCTAGTGGAGTTCAGCCAGTATCTGGCTGAACCTTTGCTTGATGGAATCACTCCTGCTCCCTATAGTAATCTGCCATCCTCTACAGTAATCGTGGCTCAGCGGGTCCAGAAAGGTTTCAGTTCAGGTTGACTTTCCCCAACTACACCATTTGTTTTAGTTTAGCCAGGACTGATCATTCTGTGTCCACAGTCAGGTCTGGTCAGCGGTGACCAGAAGGGTATCCGGAAAGTTTATAATTGGAATGGGCTCTTCCAATGGCAGCCTACCGGTGGATTAATCTGTAAGCAGGAGGTGGCTCAAGGCATCACATTTACCACTTGGCCTTCTGGATAGTTTTCTCTCATCAAGTTCCCCTTTATTTACACATGTTTAATACATGACACTGATCCAGCTCCCTCAGAGCCAGTACTCAGAATGAACAGAAGTCCTGATGTTCCTATTTATATCTGTCAGCCAGGGCTTCTTTTGGAAGGCTATTATTGAACTGGAAACAGTGCAGAAGAAATTTACAAGGATATTTCCAGGATTCAAGACACTGAGTGATAGGGAGAGGTTGGACAAGCTTGGAGCTTTTTGCTTTAAAGTGCAGGAGACTGAGACGGGAGTCTAATAGAAGTGCATGGACATTTTGGTTGGCATGGACCAGTTTGGACTGAAGGAACTGTCTCCGTGCTGTAGGACGTTCTGATTCTATGATTCTATGACTATGATTGTTTAGATAAAACGTCTGGGAGCTGGTATATGAAGTGTGTGTATGAGAAGCTGAACTCTGCGTCTCTGATCAACTCCTGGGCATGGCGGGGGGCACATTGTCAGACAGTAATTAGGCGATAACCATTGCCAGTGAATACTCAGGAACTCTGTGTACATGGCAGAGAAACACTTGTGAGGATTTAGCGTCAAAATCTGAGGAGAGCAGTGTCTGACTGAGCATGAGAATGAATATTGTAATTAGGCAGTAAAATACAGGAATAGGAGGAGGCCATTTGGCCCATCTAGCCTGCTCCACCAATCATGGCTGGTCTGATAACCCTCAAACCTACTGTCCTGCCTTATCCTGCAAGGGGAAACTACCTCTCTGCATTGCCTCTTCAATATCTAATATGCCACACTAAATTCTTCTCACATTCTGCTAAACTCAGATGAATACAGGCCCAACCAACTCACCATCTCTGCATAACAATATCCCTCCTCACCCAGGATCAACTGAGTGAACCTTCTCTGGACTGCCTCCAATATCAGTGTATGTTTCCTCAGATAAGGGGCCCACAACAGCCCACATTATTCCAGCTCTGGTCTAACTAGTGCCATCTATAGTTGTAACAAAGTCTCCCTAATTTTAACCGCCATTCCCTTTTGAAATTAAGTCTAATGTTCCACCTTCCTTCCTTACTCCCTGCTGAACTTGGATGCTAGCCCTCAGTGATTCTTACACACTCTCCAATCCCCCCAGTCCCTCTGTGCTGGGCTGCCAAGCAGTCTTTCCCCTCATGGGAGACAATGACCAAGTAGCATCATCACTAGATTATTAACCCAGAGACCCAAGGCATGTTCTGAGACTCCATATTCATGGAAAATGTTCAAAGTTGAATTCCTTAAAAACCTGGAATTAAACATCTGATGATGACCATAAAACGATTGTTAGGGAAACACCCATTTAGTTGACTGCCATCCTTTAGCCTAAATGTGACTCCAGACCCATAACAAAGGAACTGAATCTTAACAGCACCCTGAGCAATTAGATTAGATTACTTACAGTGTGGAAACAGGCCCTTCGGGCCAACAAGTCCACACCGACCCGCCGAAGCGCAACCCACCCAGACCCATTCCCCTACATTTACCGCTGCACCTAACACTACAGGCAATTTCGCATGGCCAATTCACCTAACCTGCATATTTTTGGACTGTGGAGGAAACCGGAGCACCCGGAGGAAACCCACGCAGACACGGGGAGAATGTGCAAACTCCACACGGTCAGTCGCCTGAGGCGGGAATTGAACCCGGGTCTCTGGCGCTGTGAGGCAGCAGTGCTAACCACTGTGCCACCATGCCACCCATACTGTGGATTATGGATGGGGAATAAATTATCGTCATGTGCAGTACCTTATCAAAAGTGATTTGAAAATCCAAATACATTACATCCACTTGATTCCCTTTATCTCTCCTGCATCTTACCTCATCAAAGAGTTCCCGTAAATTTGTCTGGCATTATTTATCCTTTGTGATGCCATGCTGACTCTGCTGATTCATGTTATACATTTCTAAATTTTCTGTTGATACCATCACTATCACCATCATCACTATCATAATTATTGCTGCTATTGCTGGAGGGTGAGCTGCCTTCTTGAACCACTGCAGTTCATGCCCTGCAGGTAGATCTGTAATGCTCTTAGGGAGAGAATTCCAGCATTTTGACCCAGTGACACTGAATGAACAGCAATATATGTTCAAGTCAAAATGATGAGTGGCTTGGAGGGGTTCTTGCAGGGGTTGAAGTTCCCAAGCCCGTGTCCTTCCAGATGGAAGTGATTATGGGTTTGGATTATGCTGAAGAAGACATTGACATTCCTCAATTAAATTGCTGGAAAAGCTCAGCAGGTCCGGCAGCATCTATACAAAGAGAAATCAGATTTTACGTTTCAGGTCCAGTGACCTTTCCTTAGAACTGTGCTGAAGAAGGGTCACTAGATAAGGTCTCTCATGGTCGGCTCATCCAAAAGATTAAGATTTATGGGATCCATGGTCACTTGGCCATGTTGATTCAGAATTGGCTTGCCCATAGCAAACAGAGTGTCATGATGGAAAGTTGCTTTTCAGGCTGGAGGTCCGTGACTAGTGATGTTCTGCAGGGACCCATCCTGGGACCTCTGCTGTTTATGATATACATAAATGAGTAAGATGAAAATGTAGATGGGTAGTTTAATAAGTTTATAGATGATACAAAGATCTGTGGAGTTGCAGATAGTGTAGAAGATTGTCAAAGGATGCAATGGGTTAGAGACGAATTGCAGAAAAAGGCAGAGAAAAGGCAGGTGGAGTTTAATCCATATAAATGAGGTGCTGCACTTTGGCAGGTCAAATGTTTAGAAAAGGTATGCAGCTAATGGCAGGACCCTGAACAGCACTGATGTACAGAGGGATCTTGGGGTTCAAGTCCATAGCTCCCTAAAAGTGGTTATGCAAGTAGAGGGTGGTAACAAAGGTGTGTGTAATGCTTGTCTTTATTGGTCAGAGAATTGACACAAAGTCAGGAAATCATGTTGCATCTTTCTAAGAGTTTGACTTGGCCACACTTAGAGTATTATGTTCAATTCTGGTTGCCACATGACAGGAAGGATATGGAGGATTTGGAGAGGGTGGAGGGTGAAGGGGATTACCCTGCTTGAATTATAGGGTATAAGCTATAAGAAGAGGATAAAAAAACTCGGATTGTTTTCTGTGGAGCAGCAAAGGCTGAGGGGAAACTTGATAGAAGTGTATAAGATTATGAGATACACTGATAGTGTTGACGGTCAGAATCCTTCTCTCAGAATTGAAATGTTTAAAATTAGGATGCATGTATTTAATGTGAGACAAGGCAAGTTCAAAGGAGACGTGAGGGTTCGGTTTTTCACACAGATAATGGTAGGAGTGTGGAACACGCTGCCAGGGGTGGTAATAGAAGCAGACACAAAAGAGGTGTTTAAGGGATTTTTAGATAAGCATATGAATATTCATGGTATGGAGGGATATGGACCAAGAACAGGTAAAAGGAATTAGTTTCATTTGGTGTCATGTTCGGCACAACATTGTGAGCTGAAGGGCCTGTTCAGGTGCTGCACTGTTCTATGCTCAATGTTCCATGTTCCATGTTCTATCCTGGGCCATTTCTGTGATCCTTGTATCCAATCTTTGTTCCCTGAAGTAAACTGTCACTCTCGCTGAGTGGAGTTTTGTGTCCAGCATTGGTGTTTCTGATGCTATTTCACCCTCCCTCCCGGATCTGGGAATATCAGGTTTAACTTGGTGAGGAGTCTTCTTTCCCACAACATCTCTGCTGGAGCTATCCCTGTAGGTGCATGAAGGCTGGTCCAAAAATCAAACAGGAACAGGGACAGTTTGGTAACAAGTATAAGTTGAAGGCTGTTTCTTTCAGCCTGGCTTCAAAGTTTGGACTGTTCTTTCTGCCAGATGATTGGATGATGGATGGTATGGAGTTGTCTTTGCATGCCAAGTGCCATTTGACTTTAGGAAATACTTGAATCCTCTGTTGGTAAATGATGGATCGTTATCTCTGACCAGCACCTCAGGCGTCCAGGTATTGCACTCGATGCTCGCAACCTTTTTTCCATTGGCCCCTGTGCATGTCCAATCACTTTAAGTGGGTGTCCATACTGATTGAAAATACAGAGCCCATGAAAGGATTGACATAGTCAACGTGTAACCGGGTCCAGGGATCACCCAGCCATTCCCATGAATATGAGGGAGCTGCTAGCGGTAATTTTCATTCGTGCTGGCACTCTGTGCACTACTCACCAATGCTGCTGTGTCTGCATCCAATCCTGGCTACCAGACATTACCTTCCATCACATTTTCATTTTGGACACCCCTGGATGACCCTAGTGGAGTTCAGCCAGTATCTAGCGGTGACCTTTGCTCGGTGGAATCACTCCTGCTCCCTACAGTAATCTGCCATCCTCTACGGTAGTCAGCGCTCAGCAGGTCCAGAAAGGTTTCAGTTCAGGTTGTGATGGCCCTTTGACTTCCCCCAACAACACCAGCTGTTTTAGTTTAGTCAGGACCAGATCTTTTAGTGTCCACAGTCATGTCTGGTCAGCGGTGACCAGAAGGGTCTCCAGAAAGTTTATAGTTAGAACGAACCCTTCCAGTGACAGCATCACCGGTGGATTAATCTGTAAGCAGGAGGTGACTCAAGGCATCACATTTACCACTTGACCTTCTGGATAGTTTTGTCTCACCAAGTTCCAATTTATTTACACATGTTTAGTATTTGACACTGATCCAGCTCCCTCAGAGCCAGCTCCCAGAATGAACAGAACCCCTGATGCTCCTGTTTATATCTGTCAGTCAGGGCTTCCTGATTGGACCAGATTAACGGCCCCAAACAGGGAACTCATATTCTATGAGATCAACCTGGCTGAACTCATTACAATCCCCACACAGGGCCCCACCATTAAGTGTACAGGTCCCGGCCTGGTTTGCCTTACCAAAATGTAACACCTCACATTTGTCTAAATTGAACTCCATCTGCCAATCCTTGACTCATTTGCCCATTTGCCCATTTGCCCATTTAATCAAGGTCCTATTGCACTCTACGATAACCTTCTTTACTGTCCACTATAGCATCTATTTTGGTGTTGCAACTTACCAACCATGCTGCCGATATTCACCTTCAAATCATTTCTATAAATGGTGAAAAGCAGTGGATCCAACACTGATCCATGTGGAACACAGCTAGGCACAAGCATCCAGACCAAAAAAGCACCCCTCCACCACCACCCTCTGCCTCCTCCCTTCCAGTTAAGTTTGTATCCAATTTACAAGCTCTACCCAATCCCATATGGTGTAATTTTACTAACTAATCTACCACACAGATCCTTCCTCAGTATGAGCTGACTGTGAATTTATTTCATTCACGGTCTGCTTTCTGATCCTCAGTGAGAGCCATCATCACAAATCCTCCCTATGAATTATCTTCACCTTCCAGGAGAGTTTCAGCTGCCCTTTCATTTGTTTGTGATGTCACATCAACCCTTACTGACAGATTTTCTTACCATTGCCCTGGTTCCCACACACGATGGAAAGTTCCCAGGGACTTGCTCCTGGAAGTATTCTGTTTCTTGAACATAAGAACCAGGAGCAGGAGTAGGCCATCTGACCCTTCAAGCCTGCTCCCCCATTCAGTAAGATCATGGCTGATCTTTTCATGGCCTCAGCTCCACTTACCCGCCCTCTCACCATAACCTTTAATTCCTTTAGTTTTCTATCTTAGCTTTAAAAACATTCAATGAGGAAGCATCAACTACTTCACTGGGCAGGGAATTCCACAGATTCCCAACCCTCCGGCTGAAGAAGTTCCTTCTCAATTGAATCTTGAATCTGCTCCCCCTTATTTTGAGGCTATGTCCTCTTGTCCTAGTTTCACCCACCAATGGAAACATCCTCTCTACTTCTATCCTATCATTTGCCTTCATAATGTTATGTTTAAATAATATTCCCCCCTCATTCATCAGAATTTCAATGTACAAAATTCCAGTCTACTCAGTCTATCCTCATAAGACATCCCCCTCAATTCCAGGATCAACCTAGTGAGCCTCGTCTGCACCCCCTCTTGTCCCAGTACAATCTTTAAACCTCCTTTAGACATTTTATATTTGTGGGTGAAGCTGCGAGCTTTCATCCAGCCAGGCAATTTCCCAGAAGTGAGTCTACATTCGTGAGACCACGGAGGGGGGTGTGTGTGGGTGGTAGGGGTGGGGAGGGGGGGTGGGGTTTAGTGTGATACATTTGTGAGATTACTGAGGGGGGGGGATGTGGGTGGTAGGGGTGGGTGGGAGGAGTGGTGATGGGGAATTATTTGTGGGAATAGTAAGAGGATTCTGAAGGGAAATGTGGAATTGATCCAGGGGATTTACAGAGATATGAATAACATCGTGGAGAGTTGGGCAGTGAGGGGAAGAATGGAGTATGAGGTGACACCAATGAAAAGGATCATATTCCAGGGATAAATGTGAAGTAGATCAGGCTAATGAAGATGATTTTTGGAATGAACATTCTGCCACCTCTTTTCTGATTTGGAGAAAAGGAATGTGCCAATATTCCAGGGTGGGAGATGGATGGCAGGATTGGAGCCCTGGCATCTCACTTGCCACGGGTGAGGTTCCAGAAGACTGGAAGGCTGTAAACGCCGTACCCTTATTCAAGAAGGGCTGCAAAGAGAAACCTGGGAACTGTAGACCAGTTAAGCCTAATATCTGTGGTATGTCAGTTACTTGAGAAGACTCTGAGAGATAAGATATACATGCATATAGATAGACACAGTTTGATTCAGAGTAGTCAGCATGGTTTATGAGTAGGATATCATGCCTTGTAAATTTATTAGTGTTCCTTGATGAAGTGACCAGAAAGATTGATGAAGGCAGTGGGTAGATGTAGTCTGTGTGTATTTCAGTAAGGCCTTCAACAATGTTCCACATGATAGGCTGCTCTGGAGGGTTAGATTACCCCTTCCCCTCCCAGTACATCCTTCAAACCTCCTTTGGATATTTTATATTAGTGGGTGAAGCTGAGAGTTTTTGTCCAGCCAAGCCATTTCCCAGAAGTGAGTCTATGTTTGTGAGACCATGGAGAGGAGTGTGGGAGTAGGGGGGGTGATTGTGATGAGGTGTTATTGTGGGAATAGTCAAAGGATATTGAAGGGAAATGTTGAATTGATCCAGGGGATTTGCAGAGATATGAATAATATCGTGGAGAATTGGACAGTGAGGGGCAGAATGGAGTGTGAGGTGATATCAATGAAAAAGACCATGTTCCAGGGATAATTGTTAAGAAGAGAAATGTTGAGGATCAGGGTAATGAAGATGATTATTTGGGATAAACATTCTGTCACCCTTTCCTGATTTGAGGAAAAGGAATGTGCCAATATTCTAGGGTGGGAGACCGATGGCAAGATTGGGGCCCTGGCTGATATATTTGCATCATCCCTCGCCATGGGTGAGGTTCCGGAAAACTGGAGGTTATCAAATGTTGTGTCCTTTTTCAAGAAGGGCTGCAAAGAGAAACCTGGGAACTATAGACCAGTTAAGCCTAACATCTGTAGTAAGTAAGTTACTGAAGAAGATTCTGAAGGATAAAATACACATACATCTGGAAAAGATAGGGTTTGATTAGGAGTAGTCAGTATGGATGTGTGCGTGGGATATCATGCCAGAGTTCCTTAATGAAGTGACCAGAAAGGTTGATGAGAGCAGGCATGTAGACATAATCTGCATGGATTTCAGTGAGGCCTTTAATAAGGTTCCACATGATAGGCTGTTCTGGAAGATTAGATTGCATGGAATCCAGGGAGAACTGACAAATTGGACACACAATTGGCTTGGTGGTAGGAATAATAGTGGAAGGATGCTCGTCGGATTGGAAGCCAGTGACTAGTGGTGTGCCTCAGGGGTCAGTGTTAGGCTGACTACTGTTTATAAACTATATTAATGATTTGGATGAGAATATACAAGGCATGTTTAGTAAGTTTGCAGATGACACTAAAATAGGCAATACCGTGGACAATGAGGGACATTATCAGAAATTGTAGCAAGACCTTGATCAGTTGGGGAAGTGGGTGAAGAAATGGCAAATGGAGTTTAATAAAGATGTGTGAGGTCTTGCGTTTTGGAAAGTCAAATCAAGATCCAAGATTCATGGTGAATGGGAGGGCCTTAAGGAATGTAGTGGAATAGAGGGACCTTGAAGTCCAGGTACACGTTTCTCTGAAAGCTGAGCAATTATGGATGGATAATAAATGCTGGCTTTGCCAGCAATGTTCACACCTTGATTGAAGAAATAAAATTATATTCTTCCTATTGAAGTACAAGACATTGTATTCCACGCAATACATTTCATCTGCCAACATTGTACCCACTCACTGAACCTGTCTATTGCTCTGTGCAGACTCTTTGTGTTATTCTCCCCACTGGCCTTCCCATTTATTTTTGTGCCATCCACAAACTTTGCTGCAGTCGATTCATTTTCCTCATCTAGTCATTAATATCAATTGTCAATAATTGTGGCCCCTGTGGAACTTCACAAATAACAGGTTGTTTCTCTGAAAATGCCCACTTTATCCCAACTCCTGTCATTTTTAGTTAAGCAATCCTCTGTCCATACTACCTCCAACACCAGGGTCTCTCATCTTATCAAGTAGCGTCATGTGTAGTACCTTATCTAAAGTGATTTGAAAACCCGAATATATTACATCCACTGGATCCCCTTTATCTATCCTGCTGCTTACCTCATCCAAGAGTTCCAATAAATTTGTCTGGCATTATTTATCCTTTGTGATGCCATGCTGAGTCTGCTGATTGATGTTACATATTTCTAAATGTTCTGCTGATACCATCACCATCACCACTATCATTATTATTGCTGCTATTGCTGGGGGGTGAGCTGCCTTCTTGAACCACTGCAGTTCATGTCCTGCAGGTAGAGCTGTAATGCTCTTAGGGAGAGATTCCCAGCATTTTGACCCAGCGACACTGAATGAACAGCAATATATGCTCAAGTCAGAATGGTGAGTGGCTTGGCGGGGTTCTTGCAGGGGGTGATGTTCCCAAGCTCATGTCCTTCCAGAAGGAAGTGATTGTGGATTTGGATCGTGCTTGCATGTCCAAAATGTCAATAAGATTCTGAACAGAGTTAAGAAATATTATTTGACACATGGTTTATTTAATTATTTCTGTTTATTCTGATGAATTTTATTTGATCTGAATCAGTCACAGATGCAGCTCAATGGTTTAGTGTAATAATCTGTTCTCTTTGTTTAACTGAAAACCCCTACCACCTGGTCAGATCCTTTGAATACAGCAGTACTGTGAATCTGCTCTTATCGGAATAAACATATTGTCTTTTTCTTTGAAGGCATAACTGGCCCAGTCGTTCTCCAGTCTCCGAGTCTGGAACGTGTCACCGAAGGTCACACGGCTGAGTTACAGTGCACCATGAGGAACGCCACAGTGACACACACCGATGTTCATTGGTGCAGACTGTCCCCAGAACAAATTATGGAGCAGGTTTTAACACATCCAGGAAATGGGTCCACACAATGGAGTCCAGGGTTCACTGAGCGATTCCAGCCTTTCAGAGACTCCTCCATTAATAGCTTAATTCTGATCATCACAAACGTCCAGCCCAGTGACACTGGGGTCTATTACTGCTCAGTCTGGGGAAAGATCTTTGGGAGAGGAAGCCTGCTCATTGTCGACAGTAAGTAGAGTTTACATGACAATCAACTTCAGTTATAACCTCATGGCCAATGAATGAATTGGAGATCAGTTTGTGATCAAGAAGATTGAGGAGGTGATGGAGAGTGTTCTTGGGGATGGATTCACTGTGGGGAGGAAGCTGAGCTCCGGTTCAGTGTTGGTGCTGGGAGGAGAAAGGGGATATTTTTGTGATATTGGGAGAATGATTTGTGGGAAATGTGGAGCTTTATCCTGGAGAACAAGTGATATTAATTCCATTTGCTTCACAAGAGAGCCGGTGCCATCAGGCTGGATGTGCAGAGTCAGGGGGATTGCTCTGTGAGGTGCCACATCTGCAGGGGAATCTCTCAGGGATTGGGGATGAATCACAGAGCACAAAAGGGCACACACATCTCACTCCATTCCAGAGCCAATTGTTTAATCCAGTTTAAAGGGAACCACTCTGCATCAAGAACTGCGAAAGGGGGGGTTGGGGGGGGGGGAGGGGTTGCTCTCCATGAGCTCCCACAGCTGAGACTGGTTTTGAAGCTGAGATGTTGCCATTATTCTACATTATACTCCAGCCATCCGAGTCAGCTGACCAGGGAAAAGTGATCTAGGAGTTTCCAACATAATTAGCTGGAGCTTCATGTTGAATGTTGCTGAGAGCCTGGCTTCAGACCCCATCCTAGCTCACATAGTTCCTGGGGCTTTCTCTTCTACTTCTCCCAGGATGGGAGAGTGGGCAGTGTTATGAAGATGTAGGGTGAACTGTATCTTTCAGAGAGTGAAAGACTTAGAGAAGCACATAGACTACTGGAAAATTTATAATGTAACATTTGGTCCAGCAACTAGCAATACCTGGGTTGCTAAGAAATTCAAATTTGGCCAATCAGTTTAAATTATGCCCCAAAATACCAAACTCCAATCAAATTTGAATTTGCGATTTTGACAATATTAACACCAAAGCAACAATCCAATGTTTTGTGTCTAAATATTAAACAAATTGAACAGTTGGAGATGAACTGCCAAGCCACCAGCATATCCAGACTGCCTGCAGAATAACTCTTTTAAAGGTACCTTTATCTATCAATGACCCGTGAAACAGAAAGCATAAGAAAAAGAAAAGAAGACAGAGGAAGACTCAAAGAGAAGATTCAACAGGTGGCTGGTTTTGAAATTTGAATTTCTTTTGGTAAATTTTAATCTTAATGGTCCAGTATTATAGAAGGGAAAGTAAAAGATAGGTTAGTTAAAGGAGTTGTAACTAATTGTCAGTTAATTATTCTCTGCTTGACTTTTAAGTAAAAATATTTTATTAATTTTTGCTTTAAATAGTGATCTTTGGGATAGTTCTTGGCCTCTCAAATTTTAAAGATTACAGCACGGGTTTAATCATTTCTGTGTTGCTGGTTTAAATTATCAGTGGGGTTACCCCGTGTTGTAGCAGCAGCCAATAGCAGATCAGATGTAGTGCGGAGAGATGTGAGAATACTCAGACTGGTTGGAGAAATAAGAGCAATGGAGACAATTTTATTTAAAAGTTCAATTCTAATGGGTGTGCAGGAGCAGACAGAGCTAAAGAAAATCATGAAATGTGTAAGAACCGTTCTTTAAAGTTCTGTAGCAAAAAAAAAGCACTGATTTCACCCAATTCACATGAAACTGAAGAAATTCTGAGATGTCAGCACATTCTAATTTCTGATGTGATATCCTTGATGCACTGGGATGGTCTTTCTTTCAGAATTTATTTCGAGAAACAGCAGTAACTATTTCTGCAGAACCGTGTTGTCCTGTCTGTGAATGAATGTATGTTTTAGATTAATGGGATATAGTTTAATCTCAAATAGAAATGCAGCTGTTGTTCACATTTTCTGCTTATTTCAAGAATCTGTCTTGCTGATAATCAATGCCATGTTTGATGTTATTAATCAACCTGCTTTTTGTTTAGTTTGGATTTGAGGACAGAAAATAGACAAATTGGCTGCAGTGTTGATTCAGTAACAGATTTAGTATGACTTGTGGTTAACTGGGGCTTGAATACTAGTGCACTCCCCACATGAGAGTCTAAACACTTATGTGAGGTGATTGGTTTCTATGAAAATTTAATATCATTTAGTATCGAGTTTGAATTCTGAACGAGTGACATGTAGGTTTTGGTCTTTGTGTGTATGAGAGGATTTAAAGATTACAATGACAATGTTGCTGGAGTGATGATTTTTTTAAGAAGACATCAATCTGACAGACATAGTTCTTGGAGTGGGAATGGGAAATTGTTTGCATGGGGGGAATCTTATGAGCAGGCAGAGTAAACATTGAAACCATTAGGGTGCTTACAGGTTGATGGAATTGGATTGTTTTTCATTTCAAAGAAGCACATATTACTCGGAAAGCCTGATTTTTCTCATTCACAGAATCCTGGTGGGTATTAAATATATAACTCATGTTTTCCTGCTGAAAAGTGATAGTTTTGGACTGTTTAGAAATAAGGGGCCTCAGGATAAGCATTTAATCTGAGAATTGCCCCCCCTGAAAATACTACATTTATCCCAACTCTCTGCAATGTTAGTTCGTAAATCCTTTGTCTTTACCATCTGCAATACTAAGGACTCTTGTTGTATTAAGTCCCTTAATGTATGGTACCTTACCAAAGGTGGTTATGGGCAGCATGGTGGCTCAGTGGTTAACACTGCTGCCTCACATTGCCAGGTACCTGGGTTCGATTCCAATGTCAGGTAACTCTCTGTGTGGAGCTTGCACATTCTCTCCATGTTTGTGTGTGTTTTTTTCTGGGTGCTCCAGTTTCCTCCTACAGAACAAAGATGTGCAGATTTGGTGAATTGGCCATGCTGACTTATCCATAGTGTTCAGGTTAGGTGCATTAGTCAGGGGTGAAAATAGGATACAGGAATGGCTCTGGGTGGGTTACTCTTCGGAGGGTCTCTGTGGAGTTATTGGGCCAAAGGGCCTGTTTCCACACTATGTGGGATTCCATCAAGCATTTTGTAAATTAAACTGTGTTATCGACTGGATCCCCTTTATCTATCCTGCTTCTCACCTCATCAAAGCATTCCAGTAAAGTTGTCCGGCATTATTTATCCTTCATGAAGCCATGTTGATTCTCTGCTGAGTCATAGGAGACATTTCTAAAGATTCTGCTGATACCATCAACATCATCACCATTGTCATCACTATTTTCACCTTTATTATTATTATTAATGTTGTTATTACTAGTGGTGAATTGAATTGCTGCAGTCCATGTGCTGTAGGTAGATCCACAATGCCCTTACAGGGGGAATTTCAGGATTTTGACCCAGTGACCATGAGAGATGAAGTAACTCCACAGAGGCCGGTACCTCATCAAGAAGTCACTCTTTATTTACATGTGCAGAGTCCTTGACACTGATCCATCTCCCTCAGAGCCAGTTCTCAGCGTGAGCGTGTGATGATGCTGAACCTTCAGCAAGGTTTTGTTGTCCTTGGATTATTTTTTTCAGCAACGTCATAATAACACAGACTCTGAAAAGTCTGGGTTTGGATGGGTTTTAGGGCTAGTTTGATTACAGCTCACTGATACTGCCTCAGGCAAAAGACTTTTATATTTTAAAAAACAAACATTTGTACAATGAGAGGGGAGTGGCCAGTCCTCCCAGCTCAGCTTCCGTCTGGTTTGGTTTGGTTTTCACACAGTAGAGTTGAAAAAGTTGCTGGACCCCAAAGAAGCAGGTCAATGTTGATCCTTGGAAAATCTCAGCAGGTTTGGCAGCATCCGTAAGGAGAGAAAAGAGCTGACATTTCGAGTCTAACAAAGGATCAGTTAGACTCGAAATGTCAGCTCTTTTCTCTCCTTACAGATGCTGCCAGACCTGCTGAGATTTTCCCCGCATTTTCTCTTTTGGTTTCTCTTTTGGCTGCCTCCTTCCGTGAGGAAAGGAGAGATAATTACAGCAATAACTCAGTATTTACATTTGCCGGAAATGCCACCGGAATCTTTAGAGAATTCAATTAAAATATAATAGTTTGAATTCCAATTAAAAGCAGAGGAAAGCTAAAAAGAACGAATCGTTTCAACAGAGCAACAAGTAAAAGAACAAATTGTTTTAAAGAACAAAAAAAGGGAAGCGAGAGAAAAGGAGAAGAGAGAGAGGGAGAGAAGAGCAAGAAAGAGTGAGAGAAAGTGAGTGAGAAGAGATAGAAAAGTAGAGAGAGGAAAGGAAGAAAAAGAGGGAGCTTGAATTTCAGAAATTGGCAACAAGACGGGGAAGTCAGCTTAAAAGGATGAGGCTGAAGAGTGAAGGTAAGCTGAATGAGGAAGAGGGTGAGGATGAGCAAACCCCTGTTGAGAAATTGTTTAAATATATTCAAGCATTGCCGAATTTGATGAGAACAATGTGGAAGCTTTTTTCATCTCATTTGAAAAAGTGGCTAAACAAATACGGTGGCCAGTGTCGAAGTGGGTTTTGTTGATCCAAAGTTGAAAAATCTAGAGCTGGAAAACACAGCCGGCCAGGCAGCATCCGAGGAGCAGGAAAATCCACGTTTCGGGCATAAGCCCTTCTTCAGGAATTCTCGAAATGTCGATTCTCCTGCTCCTCGGATGCTGCCTGGCTTGCTGTGTTTTCCAGCACTACATTTTTCAACTCTGGTCTCCAGCATCTGCAGTCCTCACTTTCTCCTTTGTTGATCCAAACAAAATTTGTAGGAAGGGCCAGTGATGTATTCACATCACTATCAGAGGAGCTATCTGGGGCATAAGAGGAGGTGAAGAAAGCCACCTTAGGTGCAGATGAGCTTATGCCAGAAGCAGACAGGCAATGTTTCAGGAATATAAGGTGGGAGCCTGCAAACAAAGTAATTTTGATATTGGATAAGGGCATTAAAAACAGAGCAAAACTATGACTCTCTTAGAGAGACAATTCTTTTGGAGGAGTCTAAAAATTCACTTCTAGAAGTAGTGAGAACTCATGTGGAAGAGCAGAGTTAAAACGGCAAGATTAGCAGCTGAAATGGCTGGTGATTATGAGCTGGTTCATAAAGCTAAGTTTGGTACATCTCAGTAATGATCATAAGGATAACTTGCCCCTGGTTAAAAAGGAAATCATTGAAGGGGACAGAGAAATTAAAGAGCTTCAGTGTTTTCACTACAATAAAGTCACGTGAAATTAGTGTTGGTAGGTTAGGAAAAACACTGGGAAACCAGATATAGGAAAACAGGATAAGTCAGTGACTTTTGTTGGGGTGATAACAGAAAGCACAGTGGAGGCTAGAAAGCTGCATCAGAATGTACGAGCTGGTCGGAGATTGGTTAAGGAGGAAGTGCCCAGATCTTCTTAAACCATATACCTGTGAAGGTAAAGTTTACCTGCCTCGGCCAGGTAAAGAGGATACATTACAGGATCCTCTCGATATATGATGCTGAAAGACGAGGAGATATGTCCTTCTGAAGGACTATTGCCAGAAAAGGTGCAAGTACCGGGAATTCAATGGGAGACAAGAAGTGCACAATTATGTAAAGTGAGCTTCAAGTGTCCAGTGAAGAATGGAGAAGTCATGGCAGGAAGACTGGACAAACTCTCAGCTCTAGGAATACAATTTGTCCTTGCTAATGATACAGCTGGTTCACAGGTGGGAATGCTACCTATGGTGATTGGACAGCCAGTGGAAACTTAGGCAACTGAACGACTGCAGGACACATATCCTGGAATTTTTCTTGACTGCGAGGAATTGAGGTCACAAAGTCACCAGTTGAAACAGAGAGAACAAAGAGTTCAGGTAAGAAAGTTGAAGTGGGATTAGCAGAGACCATGTTTATTCAGATGATTGACACAAACAGGGAGCAGATAGGTCGTAATGCAGACGTCTTAACTCAGATAAATTAACTGAGTTACAGCAGTAAATTTAGAGCAATTGTATCAAAAGGCGTACATAGAAAAATAATCTGAATCTATCCCTGAACATTATTATCTTAAAATGATGTCTTACTGAGGAAATGGAGACCATCACGTATTCAGACAGATGAGAAATGGGCAGAAGTTCATCAAGATTCTGGGTAATCCAAGATGGAGGACGGGAAGAATTTCTGGCTGTAAGAGCTGCTCGTTTTTTTGAGGTATTTTAGGTGTTGGAGGTGATTTCCTCGAATTCCAGGTGCAGCAATTACTGTTTTATATGCTGTTGCATTGTTTGGAACTTTGGAAGAAAAAAGGTCAAAACAACAGCAGTTTTAAAAGGGAGAAGAGCAGACAAAGGAAGCACATGGTGAGATCAGTGCAGGAGAGAGAGAGAGAGAACCCGCATAGTTACTGCCTTTGCTGTTTTTGAACTCATGTGTCGCTGGACATCGGAGTACATTTAGGAAAATTAACAAACAGTGAATTTCACAACTAATCTTGGAGGAACCAGTTTGGGCGAAGTTCACAGCACAGAATCAGATAAGTTAATTGTTGTTTTAATTCTGTCCAAGAAAAAGGCTGTATTAGTGAGTACAGTGGGTTCTTTCTTGATTATATGTTTTTGGAGATAAGCCTCTTGAATAAACTTAAAATATAAGCCATAGCTATTCATTTAACCTGGTGCAGTGTTTGTAGAGTAATAAGACGGTGTTATTTTCTGGGTCTGTAGATTGTGAAGAAGCAAAAATGGCCTTTGCAGTGATATGTACTTCTTGTCAGATGTGGGAGTTTAAAGAGAGTTTCAGGGTTACTGTGGATTGTATCTACCATAAATATTATTGGATGCAAATCTTATCAGATCGAGTGGATCGGTTGGAGAGACAAATAGAAGCGATGAGGAATTTGCAACAGCAACATGTGATGGATGGCAGTTATAGGAAGGGGGGAAAGTCTCAGATACAGTCATATAGATGGGTTAACTCCAGGAAGGGTAAGAGAGGTAAGCACCTAGGGCAGGAGTCTTTTGTGGATATACCAATTTCAAACAGGTATGCTGTTTTGGAAAATGTAGGGGGTGATGGATTCTCAGGGGAACGTAGCACAAACAGCTAAGTGTCTGGTATTGAGACTGGCTTTAATCCAATGAGAGGTACGTCGGCTTCCAAGAGATCAATTGTGTGAGGAGATTCTATAGTCCGAGGTACAGACAGACGTTTCTGTGGCCAGCAGAGAAAAAGCAGAATGGTGTGTTGTTTCCCTGGTGCCAGGATCAAGGATGTCTCAGAGAGGGTGCAGAATGTTCTCACAGGAGAGAGGAGCCAGCAAGATGTCATTGTCCACATTGGAACCAACGATATAGGAAGGGAAAAGGTTGAGATTCTGAAGGGAGATTACAGAGAGTTAGGCAGAAATTTAAAAAGGAGGTCCTCAAGGGTAGTAATATCTGGATTACTATGAGCTAGTGAGGGCAGGAATAGGAGGATAGAGCAGATGAGTGCATGGCTGGAGAGCTGGTGTATGGGGGAAGGTTTCACATTTTTGGATCATTGGAATTTCTTTTGGGGTAGAAGTGACCTGTACAAGAAGGACGGATTGCACCTAAATTGGAAGGGGACTAATATACTGGCAGGGAAATTTGCTAGAACTGCTTGGGAGGATTTAAACTAGTAAGGTGGGGGAGGTGGGACCCAGGGAGATAGCGAGGAAAGAGATCAATCTAAGACTGGTACAGAAGTGAGTCAAACAGTCAGGGCAGGCAGGGACAAGGTAGGACTAATAAATTAAACTGCATTTATTTCAATGCAAGGAGCCTAACAGGGAAGGCAGATGAACTCAGGGCATGCGATATCATAGCAATTACAGAAACATAGCTCAGGGGTGGGCAGGACTAGCAGCTTAATGTTTCAGGACACAAATGCTACAGGAAGGATAGAAAGGGAGGCAAGAGAGGAGGGGGTGGAGTGGCATTTTTGATAAGGGATAGCATTACAGCTGTGCTGAGGGAGGATATTCCCGAAAATACATCCAGGAAAGTTATTTGGGTGAAACTGAGAAATAAGAAAGGGATGATCACCTTATTGGGATTGTATTATAGACCCCCCCAATAGTCAGAGGGAAATTGAGAAACAAGCTCGTAAGGAGATCTCAGCTATCTAGAAGAATAATAGGGAAATTTTGGTAGGGGATTTTAACTTTCCAAACATTGACTGGGACTGCCATAGTTTAAAGGTTTAGAAGGAGAGGAATTTCTTAAGTGCGTACAAGACAATTTTCTGCATCAGTATTTACTGTGGAAAAGGATATGGAAGATATAGACTGTAGGGAAAAAGATGGTGACATCTTGCAAAATGTCAAGATTAGAGAGGAGGAAATGCTGGATGTCTTGAAACGGTTAAAGGTGGATAAATCCCAGGACCTGATCAGGTGTACCCGAGAACTTGGTGGGAAGCTAAAGAAGTGATTGCTGGGCCTCTTGCTGAGATATTTGTATCATCGATAGTCACAGGTGAGGTGCCAGAAAACTGGAGGTTTGCTAACGTGGTGCCGCTGTTTAAGAAGGGTGGTAAGGACAAGCCAGGGAACTATAGAGCAGTGAGCCTGATCTCGGTGGTGGGCAAGTTGTTGGAGGGAATCCTGAGGGACAGGATGTACATGTATTTGGAAAGGCAAGGACTGATTAGGGATAGTCAACATGGCTTTGTGCATGGGAAATCATGTCTCACAAACTTGATTGAGTTTTTTGAAGAAGTAACAAAGAAGATTGATGAGGGCAGAGCAGTAGATGTGATCTATGTGGACTTCAGTAAGGCATTTGACAAGGTTCCCCATGGGAGACTGCTTAGCAAGGTTAGATCTCATGGAATACAGGGAGAAATAGCCATTTGGGTACAGAACTGGCTCAAAGGTAGAAGACAGAGGGTGGTGGTGGAAGGTTGTTTTTCAGACTGGAGGCCTGTGACCAGTTGAGTGTCACAAGGACCAGTGCTGGGTCCTCTACTTTTTGTCATTTACATAAATGATTTGGATGCTAGCATAAGAGATACAGTTAGTAAGTTTGCAGGTGACACCAAAATTGGAGGTGTAGTGGACAGCGAAGCGGGTTACCTCAGATTACAACAGGATCTTGATCAGATGTGTCAATGGGCTGAGAAGTGGCAGATAGAGTTTAATTCAGATAAATGCGAGGTGCTGCATTTTGGAAAAGCAAATCTTAGCAGGACTTATACACTTAATGGTAAGGTCCTAGGGAGTGTTGCTGAACAAAGAGACCTTGGAGTGCAAGTTCATATCTCCTTGAAAGTGGAGTCGCAGGTCGATAGGATAGTGAAGAAGTCGTTTGGTATGCTTTCCTTTATTGGTCAGAGTATTGAGTACAGGAGTTGGGAGGTCATGACCTATCGGAAGGATGTTGTTGTGAAACTTGAAAGGGTTCAGAAAAGATTTACAAGGATGTTGCCAGGGTTGGGGGATTTGAACTATAGGGAGAGGCTGAACAGGCTGGGGCTGTTTCCCTGGAGCATCGGAGGCTGAGGGGTGACCTTATAGAAGTTTACAAAATTATGAGGGGCATGGATAAGATAAATAGACAAAGTCTTTTCCCTGGGGTGAGGGAGTCCAGAACTAGAGGGCATAGGTTTAGGGTGAGAGGGAAAAGATATAAAAGAGACTTTTTCACGCAGAACGTGGTAGTTGTATGGAATGAGCTGCCAGAGGAAGTGGTGGAGGCTGGTACAATTGCAACATTTAAGAGGCATTTGGATGGGTATATGAATAGGAAGGGTTTGGAGGGATATGGGCCAGGTGCTGGCAGGTGGGACTAGGTTGGGTTAGGATATCTGGTCGGCGTGGACAGGTTGGACCGAAGGGTCTGTTTCCATGCTGTACATCTCTATGACTCTGACTCTAAGTTGCATTGTCAGTTGGTTATAGAATGGTAGTGCTGTGAGCGGCACATGAGCTCCCACTAGGGGGTTATTTATGAGTGAAAAAAACACAAGCTAAAATATAAAAACATTTTTACTGGCCTGGATTGCACAAGGTTGCAGTTAAACTTTGTCAGACCTATCGTATATGTCAGGTAGTTGGAAAACCACAGGCAAAAGTAAGACCCTTTAATACCTATACCTGCATTTGAGGAACCTTTAACAAAAGTCTTAATTGATGGCATAAGATTTACCATAACAAAAAGTTCCAGAGGCCATTCTATTTTGCAGTATCACAGCAAAAAGGATAGTAGAGGAGTTACTCAAATTTTTCATTAAAAAAGGATTATGCACAGAGATGCAATCAGATCAACGATCAAACTTCACATCAAACTTATTCAAGGAAGTTATGGACAGTGTAAGACTAAAACAATTCAAATCGACTGCGTCCCATCCTGAGTCACAGGGAGTGCTCGAAAGGTGGCATCAGACAACAAAGACCACGTTGAGGACTTATAGTCAAGGCAGGTGATTGGGAGAAAGGAATTCCTTTTGTACTTTTTGCAATCAGAGATGCATCAAATAAATCGACCAAATTCAGTCCCATTTGAATTAGTTTTTGGACATGAAGTGAGAGGACCA
Organism: Chiloscyllium plagiosum; assembly: GCF_037043375.1. Taxonomy (NCBI): domain Eukaryota; kingdom Metazoa; phylum Chordata; class Chondrichthyes; order Orectolobiformes; family Hemiscylliidae; genus Chiloscyllium; species Chiloscyllium plagiosum. The sequence goes on along the minus strand of NW_028270148.1, from coordinate 4,627,704 downwards.
TTAAAATTGATTAAGGAGAAATTGGTAAGTCATAATTCAGAGACCAGACATTTGGACTATGTGTCAAATTTTTGGGAATGATTAAATAGAGTTAGGGAATTGGCTGGACAGCATTTAAACGTATCACAGAATACAACGAAACAGGAAACAGATAAGAAATAAAAAAATCACAAATTTGCTGTTGGAGATAAGGTTTAATCGACCTTGTTAAGTCAAAGGGAATTTGAATGAGCTGGTCTATTTGATAAGGACTCCAAACTGAAAGTAATCTCACAGAGTGCGTCATGCAAATATGCTCAAAAGGTATTTTGACAGGGAAGGAAAGCAAGAGGAGAATGTGTTACTGGTTACAACACAGAGTGAAAAACCAAGTTCAGTGGCTTCTTAACTGGACATTCCTCAAATTAAATTGGACAGTGAGGAAGTTGTCAAAAATTGGGATAAATTATTGAATTACATTCCAGAGAAAAATCAAAATTACCTGAAAGAGATATGACTATCACATGGGGAGATATGTGGAAATAAGCTGGGAAGTATGAACCTAATTATGCATGATGTAGATATAGGAGATACTGTTCCAATTAAGCAACATCCTTGTCAGCATGACTCTCTAAAGTTGACACAGGTTGAAAAGGAGATTGAACGCATGCTCCAAGATGACATAATCGAAGTGAGTTACAATGATTGGAGCTCACCCATGGTAATGTGTCAAAACCAGATGGTACCCAATGGATATATGTGGGCAATTGCAAGGTCAATGCATTTACAAAGACTGATGCATATCTGAATTCATGTTTGGAAGACCATGTTGAGAAGGTGGGAAAAGCAACCTATATTTCTAAGTCTGACTCACTCAGAGGATACTGGCAGATATCTTTGTCAGAAGGAGCAAAGGCAATTTTGGCTTCAGTAACATCAAATGGACTGTACCTATTTAAAGTCATACCACTTGGTATGAAAAATGTGCCAGCCACATTTCAGAGACTAACCAATAAGTTCATTGCCGCAATACCCAATTGTGTCATTGATGACCTGATGATTTTTAGTCACACTGGAAGGAACATTTGCAACATTTATCCAACTTGATCGATCGACTTCAGTAGGCAGGCTTGGTGTGAAACATGGCTGTGAGTGAACTTGTCAAAGCCCAAATCATCTTCTGGGCCATGTTATTGGACATGGACAATAGCCCCACGGAATGCAAAAACAATGGGAATTGGAGAGTTTCCCACACTATCGACAAAAAGAGCAGTACTACGATTCATGGGATTGAGTAGATTTTATCGAAAATGCGTACAAAAGTTTAGCAGTGTGGCTGCTCCACCCACTGAATTGCTAAAGAAAGACAAGAAGTTTCAGTGGACAGCAGACTATCAGAAGGCATTTGACAGCCTGAAAGCTGTGCTAACCACTGCCCCAGTATTTGCCACACCTAATTACACAAAGCCATTCAAGGTGGCTATCGGTGCAAGTGATGTGGGTGTCAGTGTTGTGCTTTTGCAGGAAGATGACGAGAAGATAGAAAGACCTATTGGGTATTTCTCTAGGAAATTGAACATTCATCAGCAGAAATATTTGACAGTTGAGAAAGAGACTTTGAGCTTGGTGTTGGCTTTACAACATTTCAATGTTCATGTTACCAGTCATGTTATCGGAGACAATCATTTACACTGAACATAACCCATTGAATTTTGTGGAGAAATTTAAGGACAAAAATTCCAGATTGTTTAGATGGAGCTTGTTGTTACAGCCATTCAGTTTGAAAATTGTGCATGTGGCAGGTCGAGAAATTGTGACTGCCGATACATTGTCGTGATTCAGAGATGCCGGTGTTGGACTGGGGTGTACAAAGTTAAAAATCACACAACACCAGGTTATAGTCCAACAGGTTTAATTGGAAGCACACTAGCTTTTGGAGCGACGCTTCGAATTAGTGTGCTTCCAATTAAACCTGTTGGACTATAACCTGGTGTTGTGTGATTTTTAACTTTATACATTGTCGAGATTTGAATGAGAAACAGAGGCATTCGCTGACAGGAGTAAACAGACTGAAACAGAATGTAGTAGAACACGTTTGCATGAATATTGTTAATGTAATATATTATGTGTGTGTTATGGAGTGCTAAAAGTTCAGAACTAAGGATTTTTAAAATGAAGCCCTCTTTGGATACTGATGGTTAATTTCTTTTAAGGGGGGGAGGTGTGATAGGCAGCTTCTCTCTGGTTTGGTTTGGTTTTGGCAGTCTGGCTATTCACTGAAAGCAGTCAAGCAATTGTAAAACCAGCTGGACCTAAAGAAGCAGGTCTATGCTGATCCTCTTTCTGACTTCTCTCCTGTAAGACACTGTTTTTGATTTTACCTTTTGTGCCAAGAGGTGTTATTGGGATTGCTGCAAATATTTGGAACAGCATCATTAAGTTGGGACGATCTGCTGGGTTTTCAGATTCATTAAGTTATTCTGTATTCTGTTCTCTTTTGTTTGTGTTTCACTCAGAATCTTGTAAATAAATTTTATTTTGTTTAAAAGTACGTGGTTTGATCAACTGCATCCCTTCTGCAATATCCATGTTATACCTGCTCAAAACAACGAGTAAATTTAGGGTCTGAGTCACTTTCTTGAAATGTTTTGAGGTGTGTCTGGCCTGGATCATAGCAAGCATATCCCCAAACATTCTTGTTTTTTTTTCTTTTTTTTGGTCCAAAGACAGTCCCCTTCTTCTCAGACATAGTCAAGGAGGAGATTTCTTGAACACACACACGCACAGGTCCAGCTCCCTCAGAGGCAGCTCTCAGAGTGAATAGAACCCCTGACCCTCCTGGTTTTTTTTTGCAATGCTTTGTGATCAGACACTCCTGTTTTTTTTTGTGTGTGCAGGTGTGAGACACAGTGAGAGACACAAGGTGTACGAATCTTTATTCAATTTCCACCACCAGGAAGATAGGAAAGCACCCGAGTGGCCAGTGACAAGCAGTGCCTTCCACAAAGGGCAATGCTGTGTGATCAAACAGTGAAGGGGAGGGCAGGGATTAAATCAAAATAGAGCTGGAGGGGGAAATAATGCACTCCACTCCCTGCGACTCCCACCTCTCCCTGAACAACTCCATTGTGTTACACTCCTGTTATCTGTCAGCCAGGGCTCCCTGATTGGACCAGGTTAACAGCCCCAGTCAGGGAACTCATGTTCTATGACGTTCACCTTGCTAACTTCATTACAGTCACTACAAAGAAACAATGATATATTCCCAAGATAGGATGATGTATGTTTGAAAGGGACCTTGCAAGGGATAGTGTTCCCATGTATCTCTTGTCCTTCCAGATGGAAGTGAACCGGAGTTTTGAACCAGCTGCAGATAAAATTGGCATGACGAGAGTTGAGAAATATTATTAAATACACTATTTATTTAATTATTTCTGTTTATGTTGATGAATTTTTTTGTCATCTGAATCAGTCACAGATACATCTCAATCGTTTACCATAACAATGTGTTCTGTCTGTTTAACTCAAAACTCCTATCACCTTTTCAGATCTTTTCAATATGGCAGTACAGAGAATCTGCTCTTGCGGGAATAAACATATTGTTATCTTTTTCTTTAAAGGCATCACTGGTCCAGTCCTTCTTCAGTCTCCCAGCCTGGAACGTGTCACTGAGGGTCACACTGCCCGGTTACAGTGCACCATGAGGAACTCCGCAGTGACACACACCAATGTTCACTGGTACCGACTGTCCCCAAAGCAAATTATGGAGCGGGTTTTAACACATCCAGGAAATGGCTCCATACAATGGACCCCAGGATTCATGCAGCGATTCCAGCCTTTCAGAGACTCCTCCAGTAACAGCTTCACTCTGACTATCACAAACGTGCAGCCCAGTGACACTGGGGTATATTACTGCTCAGTATTAGAAAACATCTATGGGACAGGAAGCCAGCTCAATATCACTGGTAAGTAGAGTTTACATGATAATCTCCTCCAGCAATTACCTCTTGCCCAATGAATGAATTGGAGATCAGTTTGTGACCAAGAAGATTGAGGAGGTGATGGAGAGTGATCTCGGGGATGGATTCATTGTGGGGAGGAAGGTCAGCTCAGGTGCAGTAATTTATTTAATTGTTTTGTGAGATGTGGGTGTCACTGGCTGGGCCAGCATTTATTGCCCATCCTGCATTGCCCTTGAGAAGGTGGTGCTGAACTGTCTTCTTGAACCACTGCAATGACCCATTGGTTGTCATTACTGGATTTAGGTTGGGCTCCTGCACAATCTAGTAAGACCCTGCTGAACGTTTCTTCAAAAGTTGTCATCGGGATTAAAGGTGAAGCTTTAATTGAGGGTTGGGGGTTCACCCAGTCCTGACATGGGCCAGCTTGCTTGGTAAAATGTAACATCTTTACATAACCCTGACCAATAGAAATTCCCCGACTGTGTTCCTCATCAGTAAATGACCTGCCACTGGAATTTGATGAGCTAGTTTGTAAAATTTCATTCTGGTCCTCAGATGGAGTGACCACCTGATGGACCACTGTCCATTGCTCATCGCCTGGTATTTGGGATAGACATTAGTTCCTCATTAATATTTTGTCTTTCAAACAATAACACTCAGAGACTGTTTCAGATTTCATTTCTGAAAATAAAAACTGAAATAGCTGGAAAATCTCAACAAATATGGCAGCAGATTCTCTATGCAGAGAAATCAGAATTAATATTGCGGTCCAGTGACACTTGTACAGAACTAATAGCAACAAGGAAAATTATGGTTTTTATACAGAAAATGGGGTAGAGCCCAGTGTGAGAGAAAAACTGTTGGCAAGACAAAGCAGTGGGTAATAGTCAGTCTGGGGGAATGAGCAGCTGCTGAAGGGAGCAGTTAGTGTCTGACAATGGGTAGTGTGTGTTAGCTGCCTGAGTAATGATAAGGCGTGGTGTGTGGGGGAGGGGGAAAGCAAGGGGAAAGTGCTCAGACTCTAAAATTGTTGCACTCGATATTGATTCCAGAAGGCTGCAGGGTAACCAAGTGGAAAATGAGGTGCTGTTGTTCCAGCTTGCTCTGAGCTTCACGAGAACACTGCAACATGACTGAGACAGAGATGTAGGCCAAGGAACATGGTGGTGTGTTGGAGTGGCAAGCACCTGGGAACTTAGGGCCTTTATTGCGGACAGTATGGAGGTGTTCTGAGAATGGGTCACCCAGTCTGTGTTTCATTTCCTAAATGAAGAGGACCCCACATTGTGAGCAGCAAACACAGTTTGTCTCATCACAGAATACTCAGAGGCCTGGATAGAATGACGTGGAGAAGATGTTTGTTGGAGAGAGTAGGATCTGGGGCACAGCCTTACAGTGAATTACAGTCAATTACAGCTGAGATGAAGAGGAATTTCTTCAGACAAAAGGTGGTAAATCTGTGGAACTCATTGCTGCAGAGAGCTGTAGTAGAGACCAAGTCATTGAGTATATTTAAGACAGAGATAGACAGGCTCTTATGAGCAAATGGATCAAGGGTTATGGGGAGAGGGCAGGAGAATGGGATTGAAACATATCAGCCATGATTGAATGGCAGAGCAGACTTGATGGGCTGAATGGCCTAATTCTGCTCCTATATCCTATGGCCTTATGGTCTATAATGTCATGCTTATTTTGAATAATTAACCCCACTGGTTCACTCTGATAAACTTACCATCTGTCCTTTCTCATTAACTCTAAATTGAAGTCCTTCAGAACGTTCAAATCAGTTTTAATTTATTCACACGTTTTCTATTAAAGATGTAAATATCCCAGTCCTTCACCAGTCTCCGAGCCTGGAACGTGTCACCGAGGCTCACACTGCCCGGTTACAGTGCACCATGAGGAATGCTTCAGTGACACACACCAATGTTCACTGGGACCGTGAGAAACCAGGGAATAAGATGGAGTGGGTTTTAACACATGACATGAGGAACATCACACAATGGAGCCCAGGATTCACTGAGCGATTCCAGTCTTCCAGAGAACCCTCCAATAACAGCTTCATTCTGACCATCACGAACACGCAGCCCAATGACACTGGGGTCTATTATTGTAAAGCGTGGGGAGACATCAGTGGGAATGGAACCCAGCTGAATGTAACAGGTAAGTCTTGTTTACCTGAGAATAATCTGATACAGTAACCATTTCCACATGGATTTATTGGAGAGGAGAATGTGTTAAATTCTTCTGGTAAAGAGAAAGCAGAGAGCTCGACATAAACATCGAACAATTCTCGGTTTTTACTCACAGATAGATTAACTGTTTCTCCTCTTGGACCGGTTCCTCAATCTCAAACCCTTTCTCTGTCTCTCTCTCTTTCTGCTTCTCCATCTCGTTTGTTCTCAGTGTTGGATTTAACATTCTCCTGTCTCTGTCTGGTTTTGTTTCATTCATTCTTGAGATGGGGCCATCACTGGCTGGGCTGGTACTTGTTGTCCATCGTGAATGGCCCTTGAGAAGAAATGTCTTCTCTGCCACAGGAAGCAGCTGAGGCCAAAACATTGAATGCCTTCAAGGAAGAGTTAGATATGGTTCTGAGGGCTAAAGGGTTCAAAGGGTAAGGGGAGAACGTGGGAACAAGAGACTGAGTTGGATGATCGACCATGATTATTTTGAAATGTGGTGTAGGCCCAATGGCCTGGATGGCCAAATCCATGCCCGATTTTGTATGTTTTGAGCAGGTGATGGTGAGCTGCCTTCCTGAGCTGTTGTGGTCCACTTGGTGTTCTGTCACTGGACCCAGTGACACTGAAGAAATTATGATGATACACTGTATATACTCGAGTATTTGTCAATCTCATGTAAAAGCCGATTCCTATTTTTGGTCCAAAAATCTGGAATTTTCCATATATCTCATGTAAAAGTCAACCCTAGTTCTTCACAGTTAACAGATCAACATTGATGAGTCAGTGTGCCTGCCCATTCCACTCCACTCCACTCCAGCTTTCCAGTCTGCTGGCTATACCATTCCGTTCCAGAACGTCCAATCCACCAGCCATCCTACTCCGATCCAGATTTTCAGAATAAGTGTAATTCTTGTGATTTTTTTTCTTTATTTATACGTCAGTTGGGCTTCTGCCAACAAAACAGTATGAATTTTGACGGGCATGAAATTCAGATCCTCAAATGTGGTATTCCTGTAATAGTCGACCCCATAAATTTAACCTTAAAAAGTTGTCAAAAAATTCAACTATTGCTTGAGTATATACAGAATGTGCTGAAAATGTGTTGCTGGAAAAGCGTAGCAGGTCAGGCAACATCCAAGGAGCAGGAGAATCAACGTTTCGGGCATGAGCCCTTCTTCAGGAATGAGGAAGGTGTGCAAAGCAGGCTAAGATAAAAGGTAGGGAGGAGGGACTTGGGGGAGGGGCGTTGGAAATGCGATAGGTGGAAGGAGGTTAAGGTGAGGGTGATAGGCCAGAGTGGGGGTGGGGGCGGAGAGGTCAGAAAGAAGATTGCAGGTTAGGAAGATGGTGCTGAGTTGGAGGGTTGGGACAGTTATTTTGTAGATAAATATTCAATAATGGCCATAGTTATTTTTCCTTTTGTTGTTTATTATTTTATAAAGAGATCTGGCTCTTGCTTGTCTATTTTTTGACTCAGAGCAAACATGAATTTCATCCCCTTGAATGCAATACTCCTGTAATAGTCCACCCCTAATTTCAGCTTAAAAATAATTTTAAAAATTTGACCTTTATAGCCACAAGTTGTATACAGTATTTCCAATTCAGGATGGTGAGTACTCTGGAGGGGAACCTGAAAGAGATGCTGTCCCATGTACCTGCTGCCTTTGTCCTTTCAGATGGAGAGGCTGTGGGTTCAGAAGCTGCTGTTGGAGGAGTTTTGGTGAGTTACAGAAGGGCGTCTTGTAGATGGTACCCACTGTACATCAGTTTAAAAGGGAGTGAACGTAGAAGGTATTAGTTGTGGGGCCAATCAGGCGGGCTGCTTTCTTCTGGATGGCATGAAGCTTCTTGAGTGTTGTTGGAGCTGCACCCATCCAGGCAAGTTGTTCCATCATCCTCCTGATTTCTGCTTTGTTGATAGATGGTAGGGTGGCTGTGGGTGTTAGAGTGTGAGCTACTCACCTCGACCTGCTCTTGTAGCCACAGTATTTGTTACACTGCTCCAGTTAATGGACAGGTTAGTGTGGACTCCCAGGATGTTGTTCATCAGGGAATTGTTTTCCATTTTTCTGATGGGATGTGGGCATCACTGACAAGGCCAGCATTTGTTCCTCATCCCTAATTGCCCTCAAACTGAGTCATTTGGCTGTTCATATCTATATTCCTACATATCCCTGTTCACCTTTCACCCCCCCCCCCCCCCCCCCCCCCCCACCCCCGGGTCATCGAGAATCTCCCTTCCTCTGCCTTAAAAACATTTAAAGATTCTGCATCCACTGCCTTTTGATGAAGGGAATTCAAAACACTCACAACCCTCTGAGAAAAAAAAGATCATCATCTCTATCTTCAACGTGCAATCCTTTATTTTTAAACTCTGCCCCCTAGTTCTAGATTCTCCCTGAAGAGGAACCATCCTTTACACGTTCACCGGGTCAAGTCCCCTCAGGATCTTACAGGTTTCAATGAAGGTCCCTCTGAGCCCAATGGGATCCAGAGTGAACACATTTGGAGGAAGGGTTTGCAGCTCGAGGAAGTTGGATCCAAGTTGAGGAGCTGGAGTCTGAGCTGCAGACATTGGGTCACATCAGGGAAGGGGAAAGTTCCCTGGAAACCTTTCTCCTGAGGGTGCTCCCACCCAATGGATTCAAGAATTGGAGATTAGTCGTGGATCAGGGACAGGAGGCTTTGACTGCAGGTGAGGATGGTGTGGGTCCCAGGCCTTTCTAACAGTGAGTCCAATGTCACAGGTTGGGACCTGACCCCAAGGATTCCCCCAACCCTGGGATAATAACCCTGGTCAGGAATGGAAGGGAAAGTCTGAGGTTCCGAACAGAAGGGCTTCACTTTGCCCATTGCTGACTCAATTCCAGGCAAGTGCAGTCAGAGTCTATCTGGCTCAGGGACAGAGTCAGAGAATCACAGAAACATTCCAGTGTAGAAGGAGAGCATTCAGCCCATCCTGTCTGCACTGACTCTTCAAATGATCATCATTCCCAACTATCAATGTCCTGCTCTCTCCCCACAGCCTTGCACACTGTGAGGATACAGAATCGGATGGAGCAACAGTGAATCAGAGAGGGTGTGCTCAGGGAGCATCGATTACAGGCTGTTTGAAACTTCCAACATTTTTTCTTTCATTTTCAGTGAGAATGAAACTTTTTAAATGGCTGCTCAATCTCTTCCAATCAGTCAGCTGTGACCATTGTGAAATTCTCCTCTTGATAGTTTATTCACAGAATGAATCACTGCAGCAAATTGGAAAGCATTCAGTGATGGATATGCTTCAAATCATTCCCCCTCAAATTACAAAGAGCAATATCCACACAGGAAGCTTCAGTTCATCCTCTGCAAATCATCATTTAACCAGGAGAAGATTTTATAAAATGTTACAATTCCAGTTATATTATTTTTTTCTCTTCAATATGAACAGACCCATTGGCTGATCCAGTCCTCATTCAGGATCCAGTGGTCAGCAAGGTAGCAGAGGGTGAAACTGTCGAGTTTGAGTGTGCCATGAACAATGCCAGTGTGACTGACACTGATGTCCACTGGCACTACCAGCGACCTGGCAGCAACAGGGAGTGGGTGATAAGCCACTTTGTGAATGGCACCCTCACCAAGGCCCAGGGTTTCCCCGATCATGTTCAGCTTTCCAGGAATGTCAGCAGGAACAGTTACATTCTGAGCCTTGTCAATGTGACTCTCAATGATACTGCTGTGTACAGCTGCAGTGTGTGGAGCTACATCTATGGAGCAGGGAGCCAGCTTATTGTAACTGGTAAGTCAATGGGAGGGAACACTGGTGTGACCAGGGGAGGGAGCACCCGGCTGCTGTGCTTCATCAGTGGAAGGGCAGAATGGTCATCAAGGCCAGGTATTCCCAAGGCTGGATGGGGTGTGACTTGGAGAGGAACTTGCAGGGGGTGGTGTTCCCATGTATCTGATGCCCTTGTCCTTCTAGATGGAGGAGGTTGTGGGTTTGGAAGGTGTGCCTGAGGATGTTTTGTGAATTTCTGCACTGTATCTCATAGATAGTGCACAGCAGGGAGTCAGTGGTGGTGAGAATGAGTGCTTGCAGCTGTGGTGGCCAATGGTGTCAGTTGCTTTGACCTGGATAATGACAAGATCATGAGTATTGTTGGAACTGCCCCCATCCAGGCAAGTGGGGAGTATTCCATCACACTCTTGACTTGTGCCTTGTCGATAGTGGGCAGGCTTTGGGGAGTCAGGAGGGGAGTTACTGTCGTGAGGAAATCAAAATTAATGTTGACAATCTTAGACATTGGCCAGACTGAAGTGACTGTGTGTGTGTGTAACATTCTGATATTTTACAGAAGAGTCTTCTCATGGTATTCCCTGGACTTCAGATTCCATTTTAATCATTGGCACCATTCTGGGCTTCACTGTCTTGATCTGCATTGTCCTGCTCACATTTTTCCTTTGGAAACAAAAGCTGTGTTCATCAGTAAAGGACTCCTCACAAGGGTAAATCCCATTTCTTCTTTGGTTTGATTCTGTCACTACACTGTTATCATTTTCAACATTGGGGCAGTTGTTTTTAGTGAGTGCTGATATTCCCACTGTAGCACACAGATCCATTGTAAATGGTAGGTCAGTGACTGTCGAGACCATACCTTACATCCAGATGCCCAATCAATGCCAGTTTGCTCTATCTCTAGTATCACACATCCTCCAGTGCCAGGCTACAGGTACCTGCTGGTGACAGTCAGAAAGCTTTGAATGGGTCAAGCATTAGACATCACCTGCAGGATCCCCATTAGGTACTGGATCATTATCCACTGAGCCCATACTGGCCATTCACTTCCACATCAGGAGAAAGCCCAAATCACAGTTCCCTGTCCTGTTCCCCTATCCATTCGATCCCCTTTATCCTCACACCCCTCTCCAATTGAATCCTGAATGTTGACATTGATCCTCCACCTACCATTAATCTGGAGAGACTCCCAGAGCCTCCCCATCATCTGGTGAAGGGATTTCCTGAACGTCTAGACTCAATCTTTTCTTTTGCAATTTGTATTGATGATCCCTCATACTTCATCCCCTCAATAGTCTGTTTCTCTCTCATTCATTGCCCTTTTAAAGGATTTTAAATACTTTGATTACAGTCCTAAAGTTTGGTTCATCCAATGATATAAAGACTTTCTGAAGTCTTTCTTTGTAATTCCATTTATTGTACTTGGCAGCATCCCAGTGAGTTGTTGACCAGAAGAAATAGGAACAGGAATAGGCCATTTAACCCTAAAGCCTGCTCTGCCACCCAATAGGATCATGGCTGATCCAACATTCCTCTCAATCACTCTCCTGCCTCTTTCTATAACCCACAAATCCCCAACTGATCAAGATCTCCATCTCAAAAATTCGAAGAATCTGCCCCCACAGCTCTCTATAGCAAGGAGTTCCAAAGACTCTCAACCCTTACAGATAAGAAATTCCTCCTCATCTCAGTCTTAAATTGATGCCCCATTATTCTGAGACTATGTCCTCTGGCTCTAGACACTCCCATGAGGGAAACACTCTCCTTAGCATTAACTCTGTCAAGCCCATAATAATCATATGTTTCAACGCGATCACCTCTCATTCTCTCATCTCCAGTAAGTAGAATCCCAACCAGTTTAGCCTTTGCTCATAAGACTATCCTTCCACACCAGGGATCATCCTTATGAACCTTTTCTGAATCGTCTCTGTTAAATGATATATTTTCTTAAATAAAGCAATCCTGCTGACTGTACTTCAGATGTGCAGGTCACCCTCTCAGTCTTCACAGCTTCATGACCTTGAGAGCTCTGTCAGTGTCTGGAGGCTGATGGAATGTTCACCTGAGCAAAGGACACACATGCCCAGAGGGTCTTAACTAACATTCAAAAGATAAAGAATATTCTCTTGATGCTAAAATTGTAACCGCTGACTTTGTGAAGATTGTTTGAATCTAACAGTGAGTGTAAATACAGTGGGAAGTTAAAGTATTGTCCGTACACAGGGAGCCCAGTGGATCACTGTATCCAGCTGAGTCTAGTTCCTGTTTATCCATGACCCTCCAGCTCAGGTTACAGAGTCCTGTTACTGAGAAAGACACTCAAACAGAATTGAAATGTAGCACCCATATCAGTCTCTACTCTGTCTCCAAATATGACGGTTATTCTCATATTCACCTGTGGAATATAGGCATCAGTGGCTGGGCTCAGTATTTATTCCCCTGGAGAAGGCGATGGTGAGTTGCCTTCTTGGACTGCTGCAGTCCAGTGCACACGCCGTGTTTGTTGCATTCCAATGGAAAGATTAAAATCTCCAGTCATCAGCTCCTAACATGAGCTGCAAGACAGAGTTTTGATTTTGCCCAATCCTCCCTGCTAGAATATTCTTTCTGAACCTCTGGAATAAGAGAGATAAAAATCAATTCCATTTCTAAACATTTTTCTAAATGATTGGTTAATTGATGTTAAAGCATGAACAGTTTACACATGAATAGAGTTTGAAACTTACATAAATCAGAAACTAACATCAGCTATTTTTCTGAAAGCTTAAGGGTAAATCCTTCCTCACTCGCACTTTTTAGCTGGTTCCTGTTCCATTGTAGAGAAGTCACTGGGAAATGATTGGCTTCATTGTTACTTTTCAATCTGTTCTGACTCCTCTCTGGGGCAGTTGGGGCTTGAACCCAGATGATCTGTCTCAGAGAGAGAGAGATACTGCCCCTTCACAGTGAGGCCCCTTAACAATCAAAGCCAGACTTGAGCCAGAAGTTTTCTGATCACATCACAGGCCAGAGCAAAGTCACAAATCCACTTGCTGATGACTTGCTCCAGCTCTATTCCAATATGAGCTTATTTCTCGGTCTGTACCAGCTGACAGTGCAGCAAGTTTCTTGAAGAACTGTCTCCCTTCCACAGTCAGATTAGATTACAGTGTGGAAACAGGCCCTTCGGCCCAACAAGTCCACACCGACCCGCCGAAGCGTAACCCACCCATACCCCTACATTTACCCCTTACCTAACACTACGGGCAATTTAGTATGGCCAATTCACCTAACCTGCACATCTTTGGACTGTGGGAGGAAACCGGAGCACCCGGAGGAAACCCACGCAGACACGGGGAGAACGTGCAAACTCCACACAGTCAGTCGCCTGAGTCGGGAATTGAACCCGGGTCTCTGGCGCTGCAAGGCAGCAGTGCTAACCACTGCGCCACCGTGCCGCCCACAACAGGAATAACAACAACTTGGCCAAGTTTCCCAGCATGCCCTCTGTTTTGGTCAAATTCTTTCCATAGTTGTTCACATAAATTCTGCTCTTTTAAAAAAAAGAACCAAGTTTCGAGATCATCCTTTTCATCTTTAAACTGGTCTTTAAAGTCCATGGTGAATAGTGTAAAATCCATCATCCCAAGACTGTGAAGGAGACAGTGTTGTTCTGTGGTAGATGTGCAATAAATCGAATGTGTTGCATTTATTTAGGAGCCCTGTTGAAGACCAGAACATTGTGTATACAACAGTAAATGGTAAGCAAACTAATTCCATCAATATTGCAACATTGGGCAGGAATTACTCTTTGATCCAAATCTCCATTTAACATCATTAGATTTCTGATATCATTGATAAGCTCATGGTTAGAGCAGCTCATTTGTTGGATCAACACAACTTACCATTATGGTAACTCACTGGGAAATATTCACACGAGGCTGCATATGTTCTTTAACAATGGAACTTACGTTTATTGCACCAAAGAAAGAAAAAAAACACAATATGTGTGGATATATTTATTACAGTGCGAAGAACCTTAACACACTCATTAAAACAATGTTTCACCCAAATTCTCATCGCTATCTATTACAGAGGCACAGTTATCACTGCTGCCTCACAGCACCAGCGACCTGGGTTTGATTCCAGCCTCAGATGACTGTCGATAGAGTTTGCACATTCTCCCCGTGTCTGTGTGGGTGTGCTCTGGTTTCCTCCCACAATCCAAACATGTGCAGGTTAGATGAATTGGCCATGCTAAATTGCCCATAGTGTAGTTTATTAAGTAGGGGAATGGGTCTGGGAGGGTTGTTCTTCAGAGGGTTGGTGTTGAGTTGTTGGGCCAAAGGGCATATTTCCACAGTGTGGCAAAATTATATTCCAGTCTCAACCCTTTAATTTCCCAAATACTGATTCCTGTTCATTTCTTTGTCTTGAACTGTCATAACAATTTCTTAGTTTTTAATCTGAATTCAAATGCATGAATCAGTCAATGTTCTAATGTCTCTACATTTTCAATTTGAACAAGTTGAAGGTTTAGATTCGATTGCTTACAGTGTGGAAACAGACCCTTCGTCCAACAAGTCCACACCGACCTGTCAAAGCGCAACCCACCCAGACCCAGCATGGCCAATTCAGCTAACCTGCACATCTTTGGACTGTGGGAGGAAACCGGAGCACCCGGAGGAAACCCACGCAGATAGGGGGAGAATGTGCAAACTCCACACAGTCAGTCACCTGAGGCAGGAATTGAACCCGGGTCTCTGGCGCTGTGAGGCAGCAGTGCTAACCACTGTGCCGCCCGTTTCTGTCCCAAATTCTCCTTGTTTGGAGAAGTTCACAAATGGGAAAAACATTGCTGCTGTGGTGACTGGTTTCTTCTCCATTTAAAACTCTAGCTGGGAGAGAAACTCAATCTTTATTCTGAATTCAACTCTTGGTTGTGTTCAGCTTAATCTTTGTGTTTATCGAACTGAACTCAAAACAAAACATTTACACTGTCGGTCATGAACCCAAAAGGATAGCTATTATTTATTTAACACTGCAGAGGCTCTCCGAACTCCCAGATGGCATTCACGTGTCTTCTTGGAATGGCTGCATTGAATTCCTGTTCCAGAATGACTTTCTGACCTTTTAAAAGAATCTCAGCAGCACGAATCCATATTCATGCATATCTCTTTTTTAATAATTCCAAATTACAATGATGAGATATTTCACATACTGTTCATCACCACAAAAGAGCGGGGATAAGGAGAAATGTTATCACTGGACAGAATTGCTGCGATCTTGAACACTCCCTGAAAAGGTGTGAGAAGCTGATTCCACAATGAGTGTGAAGAAGGGTTTGGATAGGTACTTGAGGAAGAGGGATGTAAAGGGTCACTGATAAAGAGCAGGGCTGTGGGAATGAGCACAATAACTCTTTAAAAGATCTAATGTGGGTGTGATTAGTCGATGGTGCTCTGTGCTGAGTTTGAGTGATTGACATGATGAACGTTATAACGGAGAGCAGTGTCCAGGATTCCCATCAGCTACCTTCCTCTAAAACTGCCCAAAGTCACACTGGCATTTTCCCCTCACCATCTTTCCCAGTTGAAAGAGCTCGATCATGACTTGGCTCCATTCTGAAGAGGTTTCATTCTGTTTTCTTTCAGATCGAACACGGAGCAGTGAGCGAGCAGCAGTTCCTCCTGTTGTGGTAAGGAAATGGGACACCGCTGTTGGTTTTTGCTGCATTTTGAGAAACAGAAGCCACATCCGGGAGGAACTTCGGTATCACCAGAACGATAACAAACCATAACTTGTAACACACAGAAAGTCTCTGTTCCACAACAGGCTTTGACAGAAAATAATCAAAGAGCAATCAATCATTCCCTTCTTTTTAATCTTGGGACAAGTTGCCTGGACAGAAATGTCCACAATGTTCCAGTGCCTGGGAAATGCTCTCACATTTTGTGGGATTACCATCACAGAGAGAATGCCCTGGGGTCTATGTTCATCCTAATGGATTGTTCAGGTGCTGGGGGACCCTCTGAGGGCTGAGATTAAGAAGGGGGAATGAGCCAGTACCTTGTGGCTGTGATTCAATCTCAGTTCCACCTTCCTTCACCATCCCCAATGTTCTTCCTTCCCTCAGTATCCAACCGATTGCTGTCTGGTGCCTGTGAGGAGCTGAAACCCACAACAAGCCCTGGGTCAGGGAGATTCAATCCCTGCTCTGCTCCAACTGAGCTGACTGCAGTCGGGGGGAGAGAGGAGCTTGGCTCCATTGACCTCAGCACCCGAGATTAAGGAGTGGGGATGAGCCAGCATTCCAGCTTTTCCCTCCCGGATCATGATCCTGACATCCTTGGATACCAGCCAGGGCTCATTGGGGACTCTCTTGCTGCTCATTCAGATGGATATTGATTCAAGCCTCAGTGCACAGATTTGAGCACAGATTTTGGGCTGACCCTCCAGGGCAGTACTGAGAGAGTACTGCTCTATAAAAGCTGCCCCTCTTTTGGGCATGGAGTGAAATCGCGATCCTCTCTGCTGCTTCGGATGGATGTAAAACATCCTGGGCATTAGTTTGGCAGAGAGCAGAGAGGTTCTGCTGAACTCCCTGGGTGATGTGTGTCTATTCCCCAACATTCACCAAAGCAGACCATTTGCTCAGCGCTGCTGCTGGGATCTTGCGGTGTCTGTGAGGAAATTACTGAGTGATGTTTGTGTTCGATTCCAGCATGCTGAAGGGGAATGTCATTATGCTGAGGTTCACTTTCATCGACAAGGAAGCAGCCAGCCGACAGTGACAGCTGCTGAAAGGAGCTCGGAATACGCAGTTATAAAACGGGCAAGAAACTGAAGTTCAACAGGACCCTTTCACTCTGCAGCAAGGAGCAGCCAAGAACAGTTCACTCGAACAGACTCATCTCAGCTTCAACTTCACATTCACCCAGATTCAGGCTGCCTCACCAACAAATGTCCCATGTCCATATATTCCCAGACCCTGAGATTACTAGGCACTCAGACCCTCCTAGACCCTGAAATTACTGTGCACTCTGATCCTCTCAGACCTTGATAGAACCTGGAACAGTACAGCACATGAATGGGTCCTTTGGCCCACGATGTTGTGCTGAACATAATGCCAAATGAAACTAATCCCTTCTGCCTGCCTGTGGTGCATATTCCTCCAATCCTTGAACATTCATGTGGCTTGTTTGAAAATTCCTTAAACACCCCGATTGTATCTGGTTCCACTGCCATCCCTGGCAGTGCATTCCAGACTCCTCCACTCTCTGTGTAAAACCCTTGGCCCTTAAATCTACTGTGAATGTCCCCTCTCTCACCTTAAATGCGTATCTCATAGTATTAGACATTTCAACTCTGGGAAAAGGACTGTCAATCCAATCCATACATCTCATTATCTTATGGACTTCTATCAAGCTTCTCCTCAGCTTCTGTTGCCCCAGAGAAAGCAACCTGAGTTTTTTCTAACCTCTCCTTATGGCTCATACCCTCTAATCCAGGCAGCATCTTGGTAAACCTCTTCTGCACTCTCTCCAAAGCCATCATATCCTTCCTGTCATGTGGCAATCAGAGTTGATTACGATACTCTAAATGTGGCCTAACCAAAGTCTGATAAAGCTGCAACCTGACTATTGTACTCAATTCCCTGATCAATAAATGCAAGCATGCATGTGCCTTCTTTACAACACTATCCATTTGCAAGACCACTTTCAGGGAGGTGTGGACTTGAACCCCAAGTCTCTCGCGACAACAATGCATTTTAAGGTCCTGCCATTAACTGTATACATTTCCTTAACATTTGATCTCCAAAAGCGCAGCACCCCACACTTACTCGAATTAAACTCCATTTGCCATTTCTCAACCCATATCTGCAACTGATCTATATCCTGCTGTATCTTTTGCCAACCTCTACACCATCTTTGGATCACCTGCAAGCTTCTCACCCACCCATCTACATTTTCATCTAAGTCATTGATATTTTTATAAAGCAGACACTCCTCTGAAGAACTAAAACTGAAACACCCCAAGAGGAGCACCTTGCCCTATAATCTGTTTAAGGAGGGGGGAAAGTGGTGCAACCTGCCTTTAAGCAACTTCCAGTTATTAAATAAATTAAACCTCTGATACTGACTTTACAATTAATAAGTAACAATTTATTTATGTACTTCTAACAGTGAACAAATTAATGAAATTATTAATTTGCCAAATAAATCCCTTCTAACTCTTAATTATTACCAAATAAAACAAGATTCTGGTGGTATGCTGTTCCAATAAGTATGAGTCCACTCATAAAACAGAAAATAGCATTTAGTTTCTCGTAACTGTAGCCTGTTTACATGTCTTCTGGAATCTTCTGTGCCTTCACGATCAATTCTCCTGTCAGGAATATTAAATAGTTGTGCTATTAGTACAATTCTCATTTAGACGGTGTTTTACTCTCAGACATAGAGGAGGCTGTGAGAGCCAGCAATTCTCTCTCAGTAGCTGATGGTCATTAGCTCTAACGGATGGCAGCTTTCTCTGAGGTCTTTGTCCAACTGCCCCCTTCTTTTATACCCAGGATGACATCTCAATATTTCTTACAATAGGATTGATCCAATGTTGTCAAAACCGTCACATTTAAATTTAATAGGTTTTTGGTATCCAAGTGAAAGTGAGGACTGTATATGCTGGAGATCAGAGTCAAAATGTATGATACTGGAAAAGCACAGCCAGTCAGGCAGCATCCGGGGAGCAGGAGTGTCGACATTTCAGGCATTTCTGATAAAGGGCTTATGCCTGAAACATTGAGTTTCCTGTTCCTCGGCTGCTGCCTGACCTGCTCTGCTTTTCCAGTGCCACATTTTTTATGACTTTTGGTATCTAACTACAGACACAAGCCTTTATCTGAACGCCTCTGGGCCAGCTGGTTTTCAGATTTTGGGATTGTTTTGGATTTTGGAATAAGTGACAGTTTAACGGTGAAATTAAAAAAAATACCGAATGGCAGACGCATCTGTGAGTACTACGAGTGCTGAGACAGAATTGACGCCTGCCAGTGCTAGGCCACTTTGCCATGTCATGTCTGAGTGATGTGGGTCAAGTTGGTGTGGAGTTGGGTTAATTGTTTGCACATCAAACAAACTTGTTATGCAGAAAGTAACTTCACAAGAAATACTTCGGATTTTGGAGGTTTTCGGATGACGGATTTTCGGATAAAGGATTGTCTATCTGTACCTGGTTCAGATTGATTGGCTAAGCTCAAAAGACTATTGTCTTAATAAAAACTGCTGCTTTGTCTCCTAACTGTATGGCCTTTCGATACAAATGTTTCAATTTGGGTCCTCTGTGGACTTGCAAACGTTCAAACTGCTGCTCGCACGCATCCATTGAAAATCTCTAAACTATTAAGAAGGTCTGGAGGTGTACTAAAAAGCTCACAGAACTACCTGACACAGTAGAGTATTCTGAATAAGGTAACAATGTAACATTTGGCTGAACAACTAGAGTAGCTCAGTTGCCTGGCTACAAAAAGCAAATTCAAATTTGACTAATCAGTTTAAGTTATGCCCCGAGATACCAAACTCCATTCAACTTTGAATTTGGTGTTTTGACAATATTAAAACCAATGAAGCAATCAAATGTTTTAGGGTATGAATATCAGACATTTCGAACAGTTACCCAGAGAGGCAAAGAGCAGCAAAGAGAACTGTCAAAAGACCAACAGATGTGGGCTGCTAGTTAGAGCTCTCTGAGAAGTACCTGTCTGGAGAAGGAATTTGCACAGAAAAAAAATTGATACCGAACTGGAGAGAAAATCTAGAGAAGAAGATATAAAGAGAAGATTCAACAGCGGGCTGGTTTTGAAATTTGAATTTTTTGCAAATCTTAATTGGGGGTTTTATCGGAGCAGTTTGGATAGAGGAGGAGGTAAAAGATATGTTTAAGGAAAGGAGTTGTTAAGAGTTGTTAGTTAATATTCTCTATTAGACTTAAAGAATAAAGTTCTTAATTTTTTGTACTTTAAATTGTGACTTTGGAATAGTTTATTGCCTCTCAAATTTTCACAGATTATAGAATGGGATGAACCTTTTCTGTGTTGCTGGTTTCAATTAGCAGAGGGGTTTACCCTGGTTCGTGACAGTTTGGGGGCTCGTCCTGGATTTGAGCAGTTTAGGTCTTGGAATTGTGATTTGCACAGGTTTAGACTGATTTAAATAGATTTGGGGAATGAAAAAGCCCAATACATTTAAACATTTGCAGGTTAGTGTCCTAGATCTTTAAACAAAATGTAGGTGAGGCAATTTGTTTAATTTCAGTGACATATGGTTGATTAAATGAGAAATGAGAGAAATGGCTATTAAAATTGCTAAAGAGATTCTGGAATTTGAAGATGATTCTCAAATTTTCCAAAAAGGTTTGGAAGGAAAGAAACAGGCCATACTTTTAGAATTAGCAAAGAAATTAGATATGGGTTTAACCAAGGACAAAAGTAAAGCTGAATGTGTAAGGGAATTATTCAAACACTTAGGTGTGTCAGAGAAACAGACAAGTGCAGCTGAGGTACAAAAACCTAAGTTATCATTGAGGAAAATGTATTTAGAAGGTAAACAAAAAGAGAGAAAATGAGAAAGACAGAAAGAGGAAAGAGAGAGAGAGAGAAGGTTGTTAGCTGAGCAAATGGAGAAGGAAGAAAGGGAAAGAGAAAGAGAAAGAGAATTTGAACTTGAGAAGTTGCACTTAGTCAGCAAAGTCAAGTTAACAGGATAGAGATGAAAAAAGAAGATAGAGATATATACAAATATGTCAAAACTTTGCCACATTTTGATGAGAAAGATATTGAAGCCTTTTTTATTTCACTTGAAAAATGGGCTAGGCAAATGGACCGGTCTGAGGATTTATGGGTAATGCTAGTACAGACTAAACAGGTCAGCAGAGCTAGTGAGGTATTTGCCGCACTGTCAAATGAGGGGTCAAGAGATTATGAAGAGGGTAAACAGGATATTTTAATTGCTAATGAATTGATACCAGAAACATATAGACAGCAGTTCAGAAACACAAAGATGCAACCAAGTCAGAGTTATGTTGAGTTTGAAAGAATTAAACATAGTCATTTTGATAGATGCTTTAAAGATAGATAGGCCCTTTGAGGTTCTAAGAGAGATTATTCTCCTCAAGGAGTTTAAAAAACTCACTTCCAGAGATGATAAGAATTCGTGTGGAGGAACAGAAAATTCAGGAAGTGAGAAGGGCTGCAAAATTAGCTGATGAATACATGCTGATGCATAAGACAAGCATCTAGCCAGAATTTCATCCTATAAGGAATGGATGTTGGGAGAAAGGGAGATCCTACAGTATGAAACAGAGTAGAGAACACTGTTAAGATTTTACTACAGGTTAAAGAAGCCCAAGAGGGTTGAATGGAGGTCAAAGGCCTCAGGTGTTTTCACTGTAATGGAGTGGGACATAGAACATTACAGTGCCCGTGGTTTCAGAAGGGCACTGGGAAAAGGTGTTTTCTCTACCAGAAGGTTGGACACGTAAAGTCACAGTGCTGGTCGTTAAAGAAAGGCACTGTGCGAAAAGATGTAAAAGAAGCTAAGCCAGTGGCTTTAGTGAAGGTAATAAAGGAGACCCTTTAGTAGAGCTGAGGAGCTGCAGGAGAGTGCACGGCCTTGGCAGGGCTGGGTATGGAGTTAGTACCTGATCTCTACAAAGAGCTCACCTCTGTGGGTACTCAGAAAGAACAGGGGGAGAAGGACAAGAAGTTATAATTTTGAGAGATGCAGGATCTAACCAGTTGCTGATAGTAAGGGATGAGTAAATTTGCACTCTTTCTGTTCTGTTACCCAAGAGTGTGATAATTTGTGGGATAGACGGACAGAAATTTAGCATTCCCCTATGTAAGATCAGGTTGGAGTGCCAACTCAAGACTGGGGAAGTAACAGTGGGAGTGATTAACAAATGTCAGTTCCAGGAATTACGTTTATTCTTGGGAATGATTTGGCAGGATCCAAGGTGGGAGTGACACCCCTTGTTGTGGAGAAGCCCAAGGTAAACCAAGAAACTGAGGAGGTAAAACAGAAATATCCTGGTATTTTCCAGACTGTGTAGTAACCAGATCCCACCATTTTAAGTCACAGCACAAAGCAAAAACTAAAGAGAAAGCTGAAGGAGTTGAGGTTCAGTTAGCAGATACCCTGTTTGAAGTAATGGTGCAGGAAAAACCTGAACAGGCAGAGGGTCAGACAAAAGTGTTTAGTCCTGAAAGGCTAAGGGACTTACAACAGCAAGACAAGATGATAAAAAAGATATGTGGATGTGCACTCCGAAAAGGAGGCAGAGAATATTCCGGAGGGATATTATCTGAAAGATAGAATCCTAAGACGGAAATTTCGACCACGGCAGGTTAGTGCCAAAGAGAAATGGGCCGAAGTGCACCAGATTGTGTTGCCTGTGGCATACAGACAGGCGGCGTTACAGGTAGCATATGAACTAGCTGTTGAAGGTCACTTAGGGGTACGAAAGACTCAGACCAAGGTACAAAAATACTTTTATTGGCCTGGAATGCACAAGGCTGTGGTTAACGTTTGTCATATGTGTCATACATGCCAAATGATAGGTAAGCCACAGGCGGTAATAAAACCAGCACCTTTGTTACCAATTCCCACATTTGAAGAACCTTTCACTTGGGTTATAATTGATTGTGTAGTTCCCCTCCCGAGAACTAAAAGTGGGAACCAGTACTTGTTAACCAAAATGGCTGTGTCTACCAGATTTCCGGAGGCAATTCCATTATGGAGTATCAAAGCAAAAAAGATGGTAGAGGAGTTAGTAGCTTTCTTCACACAGTGTGGACTACCCAGTGAGATTCAGTCGGATGATGGGTTAAGTTTTACTGCTCGGCTGTTTAAGGAGGTTATAGGTAGCTTAGATATACAACACTTTAAATCCAGTGTGTATCACCCTGAATCCCAGGAGCCTTAGAAAGGTGGCATTAGACCTTGAAGACCATGTTGAAAGCATACTGTCAGGATTACCTGAATGATTGGGATAAAGGGATCTCATTCATATTGTTTGCCATTAGAGATGCCCCAAATGAATCTACTCAGTTCACTCCCTTTGAGTTAGCTCAACAGCACCTAAAGAGGGCACAGTATAGAATGAAGCAAGTGGCAGATAAAAGCTCTGAGACTCGGACATTTTCCCAAGCGGATGATGTGTTAGTTCTGTTACCAGTGATAGGAGATCCCTTCAAAGCCAGGTTTAGTGGTCTCTATCAAATTGAGAAAAAGTTGAGCCAGGTGAACTATCTAATAAAGAAGCCAGACAGAAAAAAACGATATCAGGTAAGTCATGTGAACATGTTGAAACCATATTATACTAGAGAGAAAGAACTGGAGAAACAGGTGTTAGTTACTGCCCCACAGAGTGAAGAATCCAATCCAGATGATGTGGATTTTGATGTGCCTCAAAATAGATTAAAAAATGAAGAAGTCCTTGAGGAATGGGATAGGTTAGTAAGCTATCTGTCTCAGGAGCACAGAACGCAGTTGAAAGATTTGTTACTGCAGTATAAGGACATATGTAAGAATCAGGTGGGGAGGACCAATGCTGTTGTACATGAAGTAGACGTAGGGAATACTACTCTGATAAAACAACACCCCTATCAAAGTCAGGCAGGTCCAGATGGAGGTGGAGGGTATGCTCGATGAGGACATCATTGAACTGAGCCAGGGCGAGAGGGGTTCGCTGATCGTCTTAGTTTCCAAACCAGACA
Source organism: Chiloscyllium plagiosum (assembly GCF_037043375.1). Taxonomy (NCBI): domain Eukaryota; kingdom Metazoa; phylum Chordata; class Chondrichthyes; order Orectolobiformes; family Hemiscylliidae; genus Chiloscyllium; species Chiloscyllium plagiosum. The sequence continues at coordinate 4,604,052 of NW_028270148.1, read as the reverse complement.
TGGCTCAACCATTTTGTGTGGATTATTGGAAGGTCAACACCGTTACGAAATTGGACATGTATCAACTTCTAAATTTAAGGATTATATCAAAAAAGTCAGACAAGTCAGTTACATCACCAAGTTGGTCTTACTGCGTGGTTACTGGCAGGTACCTTTATCATAGAAGGTGAAAAAAATTTCCGCATTTGTAACCCCAAATAGGCGATATCAATTTAAAGGGATGCCCTTTGGAATGAAGAATACACCTGCCACATTCAAAGCCTCACAACCTAGAGTAATGGTTGGGTTAACAAACAAACTGTGCAGTCTATGTGGATGATGTAGTGATCTTTAGTAAGTCCTGGAAAGATCACATGGTACAATTGGCAGAGCTCTTTGAATGACTATGAGAAGCAAAACTGGTAATAAACTTAAACTAAACCGTATTCGCAAAAGCCGAGGTGACATTCTTGGGACATAACATCGGTCATGGAAATTTGACCCCAAGGAACGCCATCGAGGAATTTCCACAACCAGCCTCGAAGAAAGAGGTGTTTCGATTCTTAGGACTCAGTGGATTCTATCAGAAGTTTGTTCCAAACTTCAGCAATGTAAGTGGCACCGTTAACCGTTATGCTGAAGAACACCAAGTTTCGATGGACAGAACAATGCCAGAAGGCGTTCAACCATTTGAAAGCAATATTAACCACCAGACCAGTTTCAGCTACACCAAGCTTTTCAAAACCTTTTAAAGTTGCCATCGATGCCAGTGACATTGGAGTTGTAACGTACTGTTATAGGAAGATGATGATGTGAATGAACTGTCAATTGGTTAGTTTTTTGAAGAATCCACATCAACCAAAGGAAATACCCCACAATTGAAAAGCACTATTGAGTTTGGTATTGACCTTACAACATTTAATGTGTATGCCATGAACAATGTATTGGATATTGTTGTGTACATGGATTACAATCTTTAACGACAAGAATACGATACTATTTCATTGGAGTCTTATGTTACAAACCTTTAATTTAAAAATCATATATGTTGCGGGTCATAAGAATGTAATTGCAGATGTGTTATTATGGATTTAACTAATAAAGTTTAGATGAGATTTGTATTTATCAAATGTTATATGTATGTAGAGGAAGAAGTTAAGATGAACTTAGACTAAAGTTATCTGTATGTTATGGCAATGTTTTAAAGAATAGAAAAAAAATGAAGCCACCTTTTCATGATGACGGTTCATTTTTTTATGGGGGGAGGCGTTATGAAGGTTACAGTTGTACTGTCCCTTTAAGAGAGTTGAAAATCTAGCAGAACTACTTGACGCAGTAAAGTGTTTTGAATAAAGTAACAATGTAACTTTGGTCAAATAGCTGGAGTAACTGGGTTTCCTGGCTACAAAAAACAAATTCAAATTCAGCTAATCATTTTAAATTATGCCCCAAAATGTCAAGTTCCAATCAAGTTTAAATTTAGCACATTTTGAACAATTACCCAGAGTGGCAAAGAGCAGCAAAGAGAACTGCCAAAAGACCAACAGATGTGGGCTGATAGTAAAAGGTAACTGTCTGGAGGGGTTTGTACAGAAAAAAAAAATTACACTGAACTGAAGAGAAAATCTACAGCGGTAGATACAAAGAGAAGATTTGATAGCTGGCTGGTTTAGAAATTTGATTTTTTTTCTCTCAGTCTTAATTGGGGTTTTTATCGGACCAGTATTGTACAGATGGAGGTAATAGATCGGTTTAGGAAAATGAGTTGTAAATAGTTATTAGTTAATATTCTCTGCTCGACTTAAAGAATAAAATTCTTAATTCTTTTTGTACTTTAAATAGTGGCTTTGGGATAGTTCTTTACCTCTCGAGTTTTAGCAGATTACAGCACAGGGTGAATCTTTTCTGTGTTGCTGGTTTAAATTAGCAGAAAGGTTTACTCCATGTTATAATAAAACACAGAAAAACACCATCTTTTAAAGGGACCATGCAATGCTTCACTTCCCCCCCCACTCCCCAAGCATTTTATAAACACCAAATTCTAACTCCCTGCCTCCCAATCTACTAGTACTCTACCCAACCTTGCAACACCTCGTCCCTTATGAAAAAATTGAGCCATCATTATAAAAAGATGACTTCATTTTTTTGTTTCTTCTTTTAAAACCATAATCTATGATATTACTGCATCCATAGTTTATTAATCTGGAGTTACACATTTTACACTAATGTTATTTGTACAAAACATTGAATACTACGATTTCTATCTTAGATGAGCATTTTTCTTTTAAGCTCACGATAATGCATCTATGATAATATTTTCACATGTACAATCTGTAAAGTCAATGCTTGTAACCTGAGACTCCAGCAAAATAATCTGGTGTTCGTGTCATCAAATCTCTCTGGAAACGTCAAAACATTGTGATCAATATACACAATTATCTCTGATACATTGTTTGCAAAGTAAACATTAAAATGCTGTGTGGCCAATATCAAACTCAATAACCCCTTTTCAATGGTGATTTTTTTTTCTGGTGGATATTGAGTTTTTTTTTATTTCTATTTCACAATCATCCTCCAGTAACAACACAGCTCCAGCACCAACATTGCTTGGGTCAATGGTAACTTTGAAGAGTTTCAAAAAGATTTGCTGTGGCTAAAACTGGTATTTTTAACAGTGCTTTTAAATTCTCAAACACCTCCTGGTATTGTTCTGCCCACTGCAATTTCAGGTTTTTTTTAACAAATCTGTCAATGGTGCCACTACACTACTAAAGGTTGGTACAAATTTCAATCTCAAAGTTCAGAGCACTTCGTTCTTCAAGGATGGCATTGGAAATTCCTCAATGACCTTCATTTTCACAGTCCTCAGTGTCATCTGTCCATATCAAATTTTGTGAACTACGAATGTCTGTTTTTATCAAGTTTATGACCAGCTTTGCCTACCATATTCTCTGAAAGATCTTTGCCAAATGCTGCATGCGATCTTTCCAGGAATGGTAAAAGATCCCTCCATCATCTATGTAGGTGCACATTTAGTCAATCCTGCAGCAGCTCTGTTCAGAAGCCTTTGAAAAGTGACTGGTATGTGTTTCATTCCAAATGGTGTCACATTAAATTGAAATAGCCCACTTAGGGTTAGAAAAGCAGAAACTTCTTTTGGTCTCTCCAACAAAGGTACTTGCCAGTAACCGGGCAATAAATCCAATTTTGTGATGTAATTGGCTTGTCCTACATTATCCATACAATCCTCCAGCCTTGGAATTAGGTATGAGTCAGATTTGGTCACAGCATTGACCTCCCAATAATCTATACAGAAGCTTTGAGTATAATCAGATTTGGGAACTAACACAATTGGTGAACTGCATTCATTTTGATGTATCTCTGTGATGTCTTCTTGGAACATCATTTTCACTTCCTTCTGAACCTGCTCTGTGTTGAGAGGATTAAACCTGTGGGAAGTTGTTCTATTGGAATCGCATTCCCTACATCAATCTCATGTACCACAGCATTAGTCCTCCCTATTTTATTTCTGCATAGGTCCTCGTAGCACTGTAACAAGTCTTGGAATTCAGTTCTCTGTTCCTGGGGCAGACAGATCACTACCTCATCCCATTCATTGAGGACTTCTTCATTATTCAACTTCTTCTGAGACACATCAAAATCCAAATCATCTGGATTTTATTCCTGACTCTGAGTGGCAATAACTAATATCTGTTTCTCCGGTTCCCTTTCCCTGTCATAGTAATGTTTCAGCAAAATCACATGACATAACTGATAAATATTTTACCAGATAATTCACCAGACCTAACTTGTTCTCAATCTGATAAGGACCACTAAACCTTGCTTTGAAGGGATCTGCTACCACTGGTAACAGCATTAATACTTTATCCCTATAGACAAATGTACAAATTTTCAATTTATTATCTGGTCCTTGGTTCATTAGGTGCTGTGCCACCTTCAAACATTGTCCAGTTAATTCACCTGCTCAGTTTAATCTTTCTCTCACCTCAGATACATAATCCAATGTGAGATCTCTGACTTCAGACTGATCAACTTTTTCTTAATTAATTTTAAAGGCCCTCTTACTTAGTATTTGAATATCAATTCAAATGGAGCAAACTGATTCGATTTATTTGGTGCATCCGTAACAACAAATAATATAAATGGGATACCTTTATCCTGATCATTTGGGTAATCCTGGAAATAAACCCTCAACATTGGCTTTAGGGTCTGATGCCACCTTTCCAATGTTCGCTGGGATTCAGGATGCTACACACTTGATATAAAGTGTTTGATATCTAAACTATCTGTGAAATCCTTAAATAATTTGGCAGTAAAGTTGGACACTTGATCTGACTGAATCTCCCTGGGTCTATAATGGGTAAGGAAAGCAAGCAATCTCTCCAGAACCTTTTTTGCCTTGACATTCCATAATGAAATTGCTTCCGGACACCTGGTAGACACACCCATTCTGGTTAACAAATATTGCTTCCACTTTTAGTTTTAGGGAGAGGACCTACACAATCATAACCTGTGTAGAAAGTTTTTTGAATGGAAGAATTGGCATCAAAGGTGTTTTTTTTGTCACTGCCTGTGGCTTTCCTACCATTTGACAAGTATGACAGTTACAGCAAAACTCGACCACATTGTTATGTGATCCAAACTGACTAAGATACTTCAGTATCTTAACCTGAGTCTTCCACACTCCTACATGACCTTCTACAGGTAATATGTGTGTTACCCATAGACCATAAGACATAGGAGCAGAAGTTAAGCCATTCAGCCCACCAAGTCTGTGCCATCATTCAGTCATGGCTGGCAATCATACCCACAATACTTCCTGTCTGTATTCTACCAGCAGCACAATTTGGTGAACCTCTGCCCATTTCTCACCTGCACTAATCTGCCAAGATCTCCATTTACAGCTGAAGATTTTACCTTTAATTACATAACATTCTGGAATACACTCTGATTCCTTTTCCAAGTAGGCTTTGATATAAATCCTTTATCATCTCATTTTTTTGTCATGATTCCATTAATCTTTCAGAATGAAACACCTCTGCCTGATCCTCTAGCTGCTTCAGCTTTTCCTTCACTATCTCATCAAACAGAGCGCCAGCTAACTGGAACCCAACCTCTTCATCTTTCTCTTTTGTTCTCCTTCAATGTTTTAACTTATGGCTGTGAGATCTTGTCACCACACAGTCCAGAAAATCCCAGGGTATTTTTGTTTTAATTCCTCAGTTCCTTGGTTTTCCTTTGGTTTTTCTATTAGAATGGGCCTCACTCCCATCTGTGATCCAGCTCTAATGTTTCCGAGAATAAACAGGACTCCTGGAATAGCAAATTTTTCCATCAGTCCCACAATCACTTCCCCAGTTTTGATTGGACTTTCTAGCTTTATCTTACATGAAGGAACATCAAACATAAACGTAGAACATAAAACAATAAAGCACAATACAGGCCTTTCGGCCATTTTTGTTGTGCCGACTTTTTATCCTACTCTCAGATCAAACTAACCAACATACCCTTCAATTTACTATCAATGATGTGCCTGTCCAAGAGTCACTCAAATATCCCTAATGTCTCTGACTCTACTGCCATCACTAGCAATGCATTCCATGCACCTACCACTCTCTGTGCAAATAACCTACCTCTGACATCTCCTCTAAACCTTTCTCTAATCATCTTAAAATTATATCTCCTTGTGATCACTATGTCTGCCCTGGGAAAAAGTCTCTGGCTATCCACTCTCTCTGTGCCTCTCATCATCTTGTGCACCTCTATCAAGTCACCTCTCATCCTTCCTCTCTCCAATGAGAAAAGCCCGAGCTCCTTCAACCTTTCTTCATAAGACATGCCCTCCAGTCCAAGCAACATCCTGAAAAATCTCCTCTGCACCCTGTCTAAAGCTTCCACATTCTTCCTGTAATAACGCAACCAGAACGGAACACAATATTCCAAGTGCAGTCTAACCAGAGCTCCATAGAGCTGCAGCATAACCTCACAGTGCTTAAACTCAATCCCCCGCTAATGAAAGCCAATACACCATACATCTACTTAACAACCCAAAAATGACAAAATCCCTCTCAGTAGTGAATACTGAAGCAAAGTATTCATTCAGGACCTCCCCTACCTTCTCTAACTCCAGGCACAAGTTCCCTGCACTATCGTTGATCGGTCCCACCGTCACTCTGGCCATCCTCTTGTTCCTGTCTCCATTTATTCCACAGGTTACCATGCTGTCGGGCAATATTTCAGAAGGAGGGCAAATATTTTCATCTCTTACTATTAGAAACAGACTGGCTCCCGTATCCCTCAATATTTTAACCCTTTTTACCTACTCTCCCTGTTCTACCTGCATAAATCTTACCCACACAGATGAAGTCTTTGAAAAGGTCTGGCATTATCTCACTATCCAGCCTGTGACTAAGCTGTGCACTTTCCTGCACTTCTTTTAGGATTTCTTTCACTGCCTTAACCAATGCCACTGGATTAGCCCCTTTTACCACATCCTTTCTCCCAGCACCTTTTGAAACCCCCAGCACCATGACTTTGTTTATCCCACCTTATTGCAATGAAAACATCTGAGGTCTTTCACCTCTTTTCCATGTTCTTGGATTTCTTTTGTCACATATGATAAATTTCTCCCAGGGTGATCTCCTTTTTGGTTTTCATTAAAGGATCATCCTTTTTCCCAATTTCTATCCCTCACAGAATGAAATTGCCGTCGGCAACTAGATTTCGTTTTAAACACTAACACATGTTCATCAGCCTCCCTACAGCTCTTCACATTGTCTGAACTTTCTGTTGCTCAACATGAGTTCTTATCACTTCTGGAAGTGAGTTTTTAAACTCCTGCAGCAGAATAATCTCTCGTGTATCTTTTCTATCTTTAATGCTCTCATCCATCAATTAAAGTTATTCTGTTTAATTTTTTAAAACTCGGTATAAGTCTACAAAGTTAAAAATCACATGACATCAGGTTATAGTCCAACAGGTTTAATTGAAAGCACTACTTTTCAGAGCGCTGCTCCTTCATCAAGTGGTTGTGGAGTATAAGATTGTAAGACACAATCGTCTTACAATTGTGTACTCCACAACCACTTGATGAAGGAGCAGCACTCTGAAAGGTAGTGCTTCCAAGTAAACCTGTTGGACTATAACCTAATGTCATGTGATTTTTAACTTTGTACACCCCAGTCCAACACCAGCATCTCCAAATCATGATGGTATAAGTCTGACATGGTTCTTTTCTTACATTTCTGACCCATCGTCAATGTGCTTCTGGTACCAATTCATAGTCACTCAACATCACCTTTTTCATTTCCTCATGTTCTCCTGACACCGCCTCTGACAGTGCTGCAAGCATCTCACGAGCCCTGCCGACCAACTTGGACTGAATTAACATTAGCCACACACTCTCTCGCGAGTTCATCTGGTTAGCCAATTTCTCAAAGGAAATGAAAAAATCTTCGGCAGCTTTTTCATCAAATTTTGGTAATGTTTGGACGTATTGGTATATATCCCGACCAAGAAGTTGGCTACGATGAGTTTGCTTATCATCACTTCTATCCTATAATTTTATTTCTGTTTTTTGAAGTCCTTTTGCTCCAAGTTATAATGGCTCGATGGTTAGCACTGCTGCCACACAGCACCAGGGACTCGGGTTCGATTCCCGCCTTGGACGACTGTCTGTGTGGAGTTTGCACATTCAACCCATGGGTTTCCTCTGGGTGTTCCAGTTTCCTCCCAGAATCCAAAAATGTGCAGGTTAGGTAAATTTGCCATGATAAATTGCCCATAGTATTCAGAGTCATGTAGGTTAGGTGCACTAGTCAGGGATAAAAAAAAGGGGGTAGAGGAATTGGTCTGAGTGGGTTGCTCTTCAGAGGGTCTCTTTGTGGGGCTGAGAGGCCTGTTTCCACACTGTAAGGATTGCATGAAAGTTCCAACTTCATCTTTTCCAACTCAAGCATTCTTTCCCTTTCTTTCTCCTACAGTTCACTATCTAACTCCAATTGTCTCATTTGCTATGCAACCTTTTCTAACTCTGCTGCACTTGATTGTTTCTCTGATCTATCTAAATGCTTGGCTAGGAAAAATGAGGGCAACAGTTCAGAAACAACTGGCAAAATTAAACCAACTCAAACTGCCAGGCAAGATTTAAACTTCAATGAAAACAGGAACCGAGCCAATCACACTGAGCAGCAGGCAACGTCGGAGTGGGATTATCATGAGACGATTTTACCAGAGATCCAGGCAACACTCTGGGGATCTTCCAACTTTAATGATCAAACTGTCAATCATTATTTTTCCCAACAATGTGACGAATGTCTCCAGTTTAAGGCATGACTTGCCTCATCCTGATCAAGCTCAGCTCTGCCTGGGCTATCTATTGACCCAGTGCTGGCTGCTAACTGGGGAATCCCAATAACCAGAGCCAGTGCTGAGGAAGGAAAGGCTGAGATTCCAAATCAGGATGGACTGGGACTTGGAGGGAACTCACAATTCAAGCTGTTCCCACAATGTCCCTGCTGTTGTTCCGCACAATGTTAGAGGGAGCAGCAGAGGGCTGTGTTCCAAATAATCTCAGTGAGGGACTGAACTGCCTCCTGCACCTTTCACCCCCATACTGAGCTGCTGCACTGTCTGAGTGCCCAGTCATCTTAGGGTCTGAGAGAGTCGGAATGCCCAGTAACCTCAGTGGCTGGGACGGTTTGAGTGCCCAGTAAATCTCTGGGTCTCGGAATATATGGATATGAGATGGTTGTTGGTGAGGAAGCCTGAATCTGAAGTGTGAATGTGAAGTTGAAGCTGAGATGATTCTGCTCGAATGAGCTGCTCTTAACTGCTCCTTGCTGCAGAGTGAAAGGGTCCTGTTGAACTACAGTTTCTTGACCATTTTATAACTGCGTACTCCGAGCTCCTTTCAGCAGTTGTCACTGTCAGCTGGCTGCTTCCTTGTCAGTGAAAGTGAACCTCAGCATAATGACATTCCCCTTCAGCCAGCTGGAATCGAACATGAACATCACTCAGTAATTTCCTCACAGACATCGGGAGGTGCTCATTTGTACACAGCAAGATCCCAGCAGCAGTGCTGAGCAGATAGTCTGCTTTGGTGAATGTTGGGGAATGGACACGCATCACCCAGGGAGTTCAGCAGAACCTCTCTGCTCTCTGCCAAAGTATTGCCCAGGGATATTTTACATCCATCCGAGGCAGCAGAGGGGATCCAGATTTCACTCCATGCCCAAAAGAGAGGCAGCTTTTACTGAGCAGCACTCCCTCAGTACTGCCCTGGAGGGTCAGCCCAAAATCTGTGCTCAAATCTGTGCACTGAGGCTTGAATTGACATCCATCTGAGTGAGCAGCAAGAGAGTCCCTACTGAGGCCTGGCTGCTATCCAAGGATGTTCGGAACATGATCTGGGAGGGAAAAGCTGGAACACTGGCTCATCCCCCCCTTCTTAATCTCAGGTGTTGAGGTCAATGGAGCCACGCTCCTCTCTCCCCCAACTGCAGTAGCTCATTTGGAGCAGAGCAGGGATTGAATCTTCCTGACCCAGGGCTTGTTGTGGGTTTCAGCTCCTCACAGACACCAGACAGCAATCAGTTTTATACTGAGGGAATGAAGAACATTGGGGATGGCGAAGGAAGTTGGAATTGAGATTGAATTACAGCCACAAGGTACTGGCTCATTCCCCCTTCTTAATCTCAGCCCTCAGAGAGTCTCCCTGCACCTGAACAATCCATTAGGAGGAACATAGATCCCAGGGCATTCTGTCTGTGATGGTAGTCCCACAAAATGTGAGAGCATTTCCCAGGCACTCGAAAGTTGTGGACATTTCTGTTCATGCAACTTGTCCCAAGATTAAAAAGAAGGAAATGATTGACTGCTCTTTGATTATTTTCAGTCAGAGCCTTTTGTGGAACAGTGTGTGTTACAAGTTATAATTTGTAATCATTCTGGTGATACTAATGTTCCTCCCGGATGTGGCTCTTGTTTCTCAAAATGCAGCAAAAACCAACAGTGGTGTCCCATTTCCTTACCACAACAGGAGGAACTGCTGCTCGCTCACTGCTCCGTGTTCGATCTAAAAGAAAACAGAATGAAACCTCTTCAGAATGGATTCTGGATTAGTGGCGCTGGAAGAGCACAGCAGTTCAGGCAGCATCATGAGGAGCAGTAAAATCGACGTTTCAGGCAAAAGCCCTTCATCAGCACCACTAATCCAGAATCTGGTTTCCAGCATCTGCAGTCATTGTTTTTACCTCTTCAGAATGGAGCCAAGTCACAATCGAGCTCTTTAAACTGGGAAAGATGGTGATGGGAAAATGCCAGTGTGACTTTGGGCAGTTTTAGAGGAAGGCACCTGGTGTGAATCCTAGACACTGCTCTCCGTTATAACGTTCATCATGTCAATCAGACAAACTCAGCACAGAGAGAGAGCACCATCCGCCAATCACACCCGCATTTGATCTTTTAAAGAGTTATAGTGCTCAACCCCACAGCCCTCTCTTGACAGTCCTCATCCTCAAATACCTGTCCAAACCCCTCTTCAAAGTTGTTATGGAATCAGCTTCTAACACCTTTTCAGGGAGTGTGTTCCAGATCTTAGCAACTCTGTCCAGTGAAAACCTTTCTCCTTATCTTTGATCGAACATTTTTGTGATGAATGGTGTGTAATATATATCATTTTTGAAATTTAGAATGATTTAAAAAGCAACACGTGAACATGGATTTGCATTGTTGAGATTCCTTTAAAAGGTCTGAAAGTCATTCTGGAACAGTAATTCAATGCAATAATTCTAAAAAGACACGTGACAGTTACCAGTGAATTGGGACAATCTCTGGAGTATTACAGAAATCAGTTGGATATACTTCTGAGTTTATGACAAGCAATGTAAATTCAGCTATGAATTTTGTTTTGAGTTCAGTTCAAAAAATAAACAGAGATTAAGCTCAAAATAACCAAGATTTGAATTCAGAATGAAGTTTGAGTTTCTCTCCCAGCTGGAATTTTCAGTGGAGAAGATGCCAGCCAACACAGCAGCACTGTTTTTCCAGCCTGTGTTTTTTTTTCCAAACAGGGAGAACCTGTAAGGGAAACCTTCAGGTTGTTTGAACTGAAAAAGGTTGAGCCACTGGATTGATTCATGCAATTGGATTCAGACAAAAATCATGGAATTGCTTTCACAGTTCAAAACAGGGAAGTGAGCAGGAGTCAGTTCATTGGAAAATTAATAAGTTGAGATTGGAGTATAATTCTGTGGATGCGGCTACAACGAAAAATGATAGGAATGTGGGCGAAACATTGTTTTAATGATTGTGTTAAGGGACAGTTAAGTGACTGCTGGACAAGCATATGGACAGCAGTAAATTGAGGGGTGCATAGATTAGGTTGATCTGAGATTAAGATAACTGCTCGGCATAACATTGCGTGCTGAAGGGTCTGTACTGTGCTGTACTGTTCTATGTTCTATGTTCTGTATTCTATGTTCTATGTTCGTCTCACTGTAATAAATATGTCAATCAGACAAATGACTGCTCTGACTATTAGCTTATTAAACACATCATGAATCTAACCACGTAAAATGGATATTTGTAACAGAGAGTAATTCCTAGCAAATATTGTGATAATGATTGAATTAATTTGCTTACCATTCACTGTTGCACACACAGTGCTATAGTCTTCAACAGGGCTTCTAAAAAAAATGCCACACATTAGAGTTATCACACATTTACCACAAACAACGCTATAATGTTTAGACACTTGCGCTGGTAGACTTTACACTTTACTCTAAAGACTTTTGAGGCTAGCTTAAAGACAGAAAGAATGCTCTAAATACTTGGATCATTTGCTAAAAAGGCCAGAATTTGTCTGAACAACAAAGGAAAGAATGTGACCAAAACCCGAGGGCATGGTGGGATACTTGGCCAAGTTGTTGTTATTAGTGACTGTGGAAGGGAGAGATTTCTTCAAAAAAACTTGCTGCACTGTCTGCTGGTAAAGACCGAGAAAGAAGCTAATGTTCGAATGGAGCTAGAACAAATCCAGGATCAAAGGCATATCTCAGAAAAATAAGGTTGCAATTTAAGACTGAGATGAGGAGGAATTGTTTTTCTCAAAGAGTTGTGAGTCTTTGGAATACCTTGCCACAGAGAGCTGTGGGGGCAGAGTCCTTGTGTATATTTAAGGCTGAGACAGATAGATATTTGATCAGCCAGGGAATCAAAAGTTACAGGATAAGAGCGTGAGGAATGTTGGATCAGGCATGATTATATTAAATGACAGAGCAGGCTCGATGGGCTGAATGGCCTTCGCGGGTTCCTATTTCTCCTGGTCTCATAGTCACCGACTCACTGGAATGCTGTCCAGGATAAGCTAATACAGAAACAAAGAACAACTTCAGAATGTCTCTTTATCATTGGAAGGACCCAGACTGCAGGGCTATTATTATAGAACATAGAATGACACCTCGCAGAAAAGGCCCTTCGGTCCTTGATGTTGTGCTGACCTGCGAACTAATCTAAGCCCATCACCCTACACTATCCCATTATCATCCATGTGCTTATTCAAAGACTGTTTAAATGCCCCTAATGTGGCTGAGTTAACTACATTGGCAAGCAGGACATCCCACGCCCTTACCACTCTCTGAGTAAAGAATCTGCATCTGACATCTGTCTGAAATCTATCATCTCTCAATTTGTAGCTATGCCCCCTCTTACAAACAGATGTCAACATCCAAGGAAAAGGACTCTTACTGTCTACCCTATCTAATCCACTGATCATCTTGTATGTCTCTATTAAGTGCCCTCTTAGCCTTCTTCTCTCCAATGAGAACAGACCCAAGTCTCTCAGCCTTTCCTCATAAGACCTTCCCTCCAGACTAGGCAACACCCTGGTAAATCTCATCTGTACCTTTTTCAATGCTTCCACATCCTGTAATGGGGTGACCACAACTGCGCAAAATACTCCAAATGAGGCCACACAAGCGTTTTGTACAGTTACAGCAGGACATCACGGCTCCAGAACTCAATCCCTCTACCGATAAACCTAACACAGTGGGCTTTCTTATTAGCACTATCAACCTGGGTGGCAACTTTCAGAGATCGATATACATGGACTGCAAGATCCCACTGCACATCAACACTACCAAGAATCTTTCCTTTGACTCAATATTCTGCCTACCTGTTATTCTTTGCAAAATAAATCACCTCACATTTATCTGCATTGAACTCCATTTGCCACCTCTCAGCCCAATTCTGCAGTTTATCCAAGTCTCCCTTGGAATGAAGATGGGTGATGAAATAAGGTAAATGAGGTGAAGAGCATACATTCAGAGAAAGGTAAAATATCAGAATATCACACACACAGTCACTTCAGTCTGAGCAATGTCCAAGATTGTCAACAACATTAATTTTGAGTTCCTCAAGATAGTAACTCACCTGACCTCCAAAGTCTATCCACCATCTACAAGGCACAAGTCAGGGGTGTGATGGAATACGCCCTAATTACCTGGATGGGGGCAGCTCCAACAACACTCAAGAAGCTTAACATCATCCAGGACAAAGCAGCCTGCTTGACTGGCACACATCCACAAACATCCACTCTCTCTACCACCAATGCTCAGTAGAAGCAGTGTGTACTATCTGCAAGATACACTGCAGAAATTCACCTTAGATTCTCAGACAGCACCTTCCAAACTCACAACTTCCTCTCCCTAGAACAAGGGCAGCAGCTACAAGGGAACACCACCCCCTGCAAGTTCCCCTCCAAGCCACTCCCCATCCTGCCTTGGGAATACCTGGTCTTGATGACCATTCTGCACTTCCACTGATGAAGCACTGCAGCCGGGTGCTCCCTTCCCTGGTCACACCAGTGTTCCCTCCCATTGACTTGCCAGTTACATTGAGCTGGCTCCCTGCTCCATAGATGTAGCTCCACACACTGCAGCTGTACACAGCAGTATCATTGAGAGTCACATTCACAAGGCTCAGAATGTAACTGTTCCTGCGGACATTCCTGGAAAGCTCAACACGATTGGGGAAAGCCTGGGCCTTGGTGAGGGTACCATTCACAAAGTGGCTTATCACCCACTCCCTGTTGCTGCCAGGTTATTGGTAGTGCCAATGGGCACAGTGTCAATCACACTGGCATTGTACATGGCACTCTGGAACTTGACAGTTTCATCCTCTGCTACCTTGCTGACTACATGATCCTGAATGAGAACTGGATCAACCAATGGTTCTGTTCATATTGAAGAGAAAGAAAAATGTAACTTGAATTGTAACATTTTATAAAATCTCTCTCTGGTTAAGTAGAGTCATAGAGACAGAAAGCACGGAAACAAACTCTTCTGTCCAACCAGTCCATGCCGACCATGTTCCCAAGCTGAACTAGTCCTAGTTGTCTGCGTTTGGTCTACCCCTTCAAACCTTTCCTATTTAGGCACTTGTTGAAATTTCTTTTGAATGTTGTCACTGTATCTACATCCATCACTTCATCTGGCAGCTCATTCCACACATGAACCACACTCTCTGTAAAAAAAGATGCCACTAATGGCCTTTTTAAAGCTTTTCTCAACTTAATATGTTTCCTTGTAATTCTGAACTTCCTCACCCAAGGGATAAGACATTTGTTATCACTTTATCTACACCCCTCATGATTTTATAAATCTTGTCAAGGGTCACCTTTCACCCTTTGGGGAAATCCCCAGCCATTCCAGCCCATCCTTATAATTCAAACACTCCATTCCCAACATCATTCTGATAACTGTTTTTTGAACCCTGTCCAACTTAATAATATCATTCTGATGCTAGGGTGACCAGAACTGCACACAGTACTCCAAAAGAGGCCTCACCAATGTCCTACAATCTCAACATGATATTCCAACTCAAAAACTGACATGTTAGAGCAGTGAAGGCAAGTGAGGGAAATGCCATTGTAACAACTTGACACACATTTCAGAGAGCTATATCTTTCAACTCTTACGTCTCTCAATTCTACAAACTAAAATGTGCCCCCTAATTTTGAAATTAACCACCTAGGAAAAAGACCTTTGCTATTAATCTTAGATACGCCCCTCATGATTTCAGAAATCTTTACAAGGTCACACCTTTACCTCTTACGCTCCAGTGAAAATGTCCCCACCTATCCAGCCCATCCTTATAATTCAACGCTTCCATTCCCAGCAACATCCTGGTAAATCTTTTGAACCCTGACCAATTTAATAATATTCTTCCTCTGGCAGGGCTACCAGAACTGTACACGGTACCCCGTGGAAACACAAATGTCCTGTACAACCTCAATTTGACATCCCACATCCTATACCCAAAGGTCTAAACCATGAAGGCAAGCTTGTTAAATCATGTCTTAAGCACCTTGTATCTCTGCAATGTTACTTTCAAAGAACTGTGTATTTGAACTCCAAGGTCACTGTTTGATAACACTATGGAAGACCCTTGTTTGTCTTACCAAAATGCAATACCACACAGTTATCCAAATTAAACTCCATCTGCTACTCTTCAGCCCATTGCCACAGTTGATAAAGATCCCTTTGTAATCTTAGATAATGTTCTTCACTGTCCACCAATATTGGTGTCATATACAAATGTACGAACCATGCCTTTTATATTCCTTTTCAAATCATTTATACAAATGACAAAAGAAAGATGGTTCAGCACTATTCCCTCCAGTACACCATAGGTTACAGGCCTCCAAAAAATAATCCTCTACCACCACCTTCATCTTCTACCATCAAGCTGATTCTGTATCCAATTGGAAAGCACTCTCTGAATCCCATGTGATCTCACTTGACTAATCTACTATGCAGAACCTTGTCAAAGGAGATACTAATGTTCATGTTGACAATGTCCTCTGCTCTGCCATCATCAATCGTTTTGCTTAGATTCTCAAAAATAACTCAATTTTGTGAGACACGATTTCCCACAAACAAAGCCATGTTGACTATACCTAGTCCTTACCTCTCCAAATGCATGCAAATCCTGTCTGTAGGAATCCCCTCCAACAACTTACCCACCCCTGATATCAGGTTCACACGTTGACAGCTCCCAGGCATCTCCTCACAGATTTTCTTCAATAAAAACACAAAAATGGCCAATGATGACTTGGAAAGGATGAACTGAACCTTCCTGTGTCGATATTGCTATTTGTAATTTGAGAGGGAATGATCTGAAATATAACCATTAGCTGAATGATTTCCAATTTGTTGGTATGATTCACTTTGTGAATAAACTATTGAGAGAAGTTCACAATGCTCACAACTGACTGATTGGAAGAGAGCAAGCAGCCATTTAAAAAGTTTCATTCTCACAGAAAACCAAAAGAAAAATGTTGAAAGTTTCAAACAGCCTGCAATCAATGCTCCCTGAGCACACCCTCTCTGATTCACTCTTGCTCCATTCGATTCTAAATCCTAACAGAGTGCAAGGCTGTGGGGAGAGAGCAGGACATTGGCAGTCAGGAATGATGCTCATTTGAAGAGTCAGTGCAGACAGGATGGGCTGAACGGTCTCCTTCTACACTGGAATGTTTCTGTGGTTCTCAGATTCTGTCTCTGAGCCAGATAGTCCCTGATTGCACTTGCCTGGAATTGAGTCAACAATGGCAAAATGAGGTCCTTCTGATCGGAAACTCAGACTTTCTCTTCCATTCCTGACCCAGGTTATTATCACAGGGTCGGGGAGTGTGTGGGGTCAGGACCCAAACACAAACCTGTGACATTGTTAGAAAGGCCTGGGACCCATACCATCCTCACTTGCAGTCACAGCTTCCTGTCCCTGATCCATGACTCATCTCCAATTCCCTAATCCAATGGAGAAAGGTTTTCAGGGAACCATTCCCTTTCCCTGATGTGACACAATGTCTGCAGCTCAGACTCCAGCTCCTCAACTTGGATCTAAACTTCCTCAAACTGCAAACCCTTCCTCCAGATGTGTTCACTCTGGATCCCCTTGGACTCAGAGGGGATTTCATTGAAACCTGTAAGATCCTGAGGGGACTTGATCAGAAGGACATGGAAAGGATGGTTTCTCTTCAGAGAGAGTCTTGAATCAAGCTGGAGAAGGTACAGAAGAAATTTGCTAGGATGTTGCTGGGTATGGAAGATTTCAGTTGTAAAGAAAGGCTGGATAGTTTGGGACTTTTTTCACTGGAGCGTAAGGAGGTTGAGCGGTGACCTTATAGAAGTTTATAAAACAGTGAGAGGTATAGGTAGACTTTATGGGAGTTGTCTTTTCCCAAAGATGTGAAATTTCAAGACTCAAGAGCACCCTTTTTTAAGGTTAGAGGAAAGAGATTTATAAAAAAGACATAAGAGGCATTTTTTTTTACACAGAGGTGGTTAGTGTTCAGAATGAACTTCCTGAGGAAGTGATGGATGTGGGTACAATTGCAACACTTAAAATGCATTTTTATTGATGCATGAATAAGAAAGATTTGGAGGTTGTATGGACCAGGAGGAGGTAGGTGGGATTAGTTTGGTTTGGGATTCTGTTCGGCATGGACCAGCTGGAAGGAAGGGTCTGTTTCTGTGCCGTATGGCTCTATAATTAGGAGTCACAGTTAAAAAATAAGGAAGTGCACATTGAAGACAGAGATGAGGAAATGTTTTTTTTCTCAGCGGGTTGTGAGTCTTTGGAATTCCCTTCATCAAAAGGCAGTGGATGCAGAATCCTTAAATGTTTTTAAGGCAGAGGGAGGGAGATTCTTGATGACCCGGGGGATTAAAGGTGAACAGGAATAAGTAGGAATGTTGAGTTGAGATAATATTCGATCATCCATCAGCATCATTTAATTGACAGGATGGATAGACTTGATGAGCTGATTGGCCTTCTCCTGTTCTTGTGTCCCTCTTTCTGTGTCTTTTAGACTAAAGGAATGAATGAGTGTCATAAGAAGGGGTGTAACCAGGGTGGGATGAAGAAGGTTTTAGCTCAGGCAAAGGACATCAGAGGTAGAGATGGGAGTGTCATTGAGCATCAAGGGGTTGTGGGAAATGATTACCCAAAGTCTCAAGAGCTGAGAGTTTGAAATTTCCCATTTAAAACAAAGACCATGAGACCATGAGACCATGAGACCATGAGATATAGGAGCAGAATGAGGTCATTCAGACCATTGAATGTGTTCTGCAATTTGATCATGACTGAAATGTTTCCATTCATCATAGTCTCAAAGCATCGAAAGGAGGAGGAGTAGGTAATCCTGCCCATTTAGTCTCCACTGCCTTTCAACATAATCATGGCTAATCATCCAACTCAGTCCCCTGTTCACATTTTTTCCCCAATACTTTTTGATCCCATTAGCCGAAAGAACTTTATCTCACTCCTTTTTGAAAACATTCAATATTTTGGCCTTAATGCTTCCTGTGACAGAGAATTCTACAGGTTCCCCACTCTCTGGGTGAAGACATTTCTTCTCAAGGACCATTCAAAATTGACAATAAGTGCTGGCCCAACTAGTGGTGGCCATTAGCCAAGACTGAATGAAACAAAACCAGACAGAGACAGGAGAATGTTCAATACAACACTGAGAACAAACGAGATGGAGAAGCAGAAGAGAAAGAGTTTGAGATTGAGGAACTGGTCCAAGAGAAGAAACCGTTTATTCTATCTTGGAGTAAAACAAGAGAAAGTAACTATTCTATGTTTATATTGAGCTCTCTGCTTTCTCTGTACCAGAGGAATTTAACACATTCTCATCTCCAATAAATCCATGTGGAAAAGGTTACTGTGTTAGATTATTCTAAGATAAACAGGACTTACCTGTTACAGTCAGCTGGGTTCCATTCCCACTGATACCTCCCCACATTTTACAATAATAGACCTCAGTGTCACTGAACTGCATGTTTGTGATGGTCAGAATGAAGCTGTTCTTGGAGGGGTCTCTTAATGACTGGAATCGTAGAGTGAATCCTGGGCTCTATTTTAAGGGTTGTTCCTCATGTCTTGTGTTAAAACCGACTCTGTGTTATGTCCTGGTTGTTCCCGGTGCCAGTGAACATCAGTCTGTGTCACTGCCATGTTCCTCATGGCGCAGTGTAACCGGGCAGTGTGACCCTCGGTGACACGTTCCAAGTTCAGAGACATTTACAGCTTTAAGAGAATAGTGTGAATAAATTAAATTTAGTTTGAAGGTTGTGAACAACTCCAATTTAAATTTAATGAGAAATGACAGATTGTAAGAGTGAAAAAGTAGAGGTAAGTATTCAAAATAAACAAGACATTTTAAACCAAAGCACTATGAGATAATGGAGTGTTGTAAGGCCATTTGGCCCATCGAGTTTGCTCTGCCATTTGATCATGGCTGGTATGCTTCTTAACACATTCACCTGTCTTCTTCCTGTAATCCTTGAATCCTTATAAATCAAGAAATATATCTGTCTCTAAATACGCTCAATGACTTGGCCTCAACAACCCTCTGCAGCAATGAGTTTGATAGATTTAACACCCTTCAAGTGAAGAAATTCTTCCACATGTCAGTTCTAAGGGGTCGTTCCTTCAGTTTGAGGCTGTGCCCTTGGACCGTAGTCTCTCTTACCCATGGAAACATCTTCTTCACATCCACTCTATCCAGGCCTTTTATTCTGTAAGTTTGCATCAGATCCCCCCCCCCCAACTTCCCTATAAACTTCATTGAATACAGGCCCAAAGCCATCGGCTATTCCTCATATGACAAGCCCTTGATTGTCAGGATCACTCTTGTAATCATCATCTGAACCTCCTTCAACACCAGTACACCCTGGCTTAGAGTCAAATCACAGAAATAAAGAACAAGAGGATCATTAAAAAAAAGCCTTAATAAATTCAGACCATGTGATGTTCTGAGAATTCCATCTCAAAAGGAACGGTGTCTCCTTCAGTTTCAAATCAAAAAGGTAAACCAATATAGATTTTGAGAGAGAATTAAACAAGTCAGCCACTGATGAGACTGTTTATTTTCCTGAAGGGTTAATGAATGAGAAAATACTTATTGCAGGCAATCTTGGTGCTTACACCCCAGTATCACTGAACAGAGCCGAATTAATAAATGACTTGGTCTATGGAGTTGTTGTAGTTGGAAGAGTGTAATACATTCCTATTAGGGAATTTATTTTTCTGGAATGACTTGGCAGATTCAAACACATTAGCTACCAAGGATGGTTTAACAACAATGGAGGTGAAATAGACTGAAATGGTATGGGGGGAGTATTCTGGATTGATTCCTGATGGTATAGTGACTAGATGTCAGGTTCACACAGTTAGAACAATGGGAAAAGTGGTTGATGAAACAATGCGTTTGATTGGAGTTACTGTTATCAGACTCAATTTTGAAAAACTTGTCGATGAAAAGAATGAAGAGAAACAGAAGACTGATATGTTCAGAATATCTTCTTTAGCAGAAATGGAAGAAATAAATCCTGACTTGGGAGAGTTTTATCAAATACCCTCCAGAGAATTGGAATCAGAAGAATCCCTGAGTGTTATTACTTGAAAGGTAAAGCATTAATGAGGAAATACCAGGTGATGAGGAATGGACAGTGATCCATCAGGTGGTCACTCCATCTGAGGATCAGAATGAATGTTCACAATTTAGCTCATGAAATTCCAATGGCAGGTCATTTATGGATGAGGAACACAAGCTAAAATATTTTTAAAAATTTATTGGTCAAGATTAGATAGAGCTGTTAAATTTTACCAGACAAGCTGGTCCATGTCAGAACTTGGGAAATCTCCAACCCTCAGTTAAAGCTTCACCTGAAATCCTGATCACAGCTTTTGAACAACCGTTTAGCAGGGTCTTAACAGGTTGTGCAGGAGCCCAACCTAAATCCAGTAATGACAACCAATGGGCCACTGCAGTGGTTCAAGAAGACAGCTCAGCACCACCTTCTCAAGGGCAATGAAGGATGGGCAATAAATGCTGGCCCCGCCAGTGACACCCACATCTCACAAACCAATTAAATAAATTACTGCACCTGAGCTGACCTTCCTCCCCACAATGAATCCATCCCCGAGATCACTCTCCATCACCTCCTCAATCTTCTTGATCACAAACTGATCTCCAATCCATTCATTGGGCAAGAGGTTATTGTTGAAGGTGATTGTCATGTAAACTCTATTTACTGGTGATATTGAGCTGGCTTCCTCTCCCATTGATACTTTCCAACACTGAGCGGTAATAGACCCCAGTGTCACTGGGCTGCACGTTTGTGATGGTCAGATTGAAGTTGTTACTGGAGGGGTCTCTGGAAGGCTGAAATCGGTCAGTGAATCCTGGGCTCCTTCCTGCGATGTTCCTCACATCATGTGTTAAAACCCACTCTATTTTATTCCCTTGTTGCTCCTGGTACTACTGAACATTGGTGTGTCACTGTGGCGTTCCACCTGGTGCACTTTAACCGGGCAGTGTGACCCTCGGTGACACGTTCCAGGTTTGGAGACTGGAGAAGGATTGGATCTTTAAAGAAAAAGATCAGAATAAGCTTATTCCCACACGAACAGATCCTCTGTACTGCTGTATGGAATGAATCTGTCAGGGTGGTAGGAGTTAAAAAGCGAGAACAGGTTTACACTAAACCATAGAACTACATGTGTGACGGTTTCTGACCAAACAAAATCCATCAACATAAGCAAAAATAATTAAATATGCAATGTGTACAATACTATTATTTAAATCTCTTCAGAAATGCATTGACATTTTGGGCACAATTTCTTCTGCAGCAAGATCAAAATGCGCAACGACTTCCATTTAGAAGGACAGGGGCATCAGATACATGGGAACATCACTGCCTGCAAGTTCCCATCTAAACCACTCACCATCCTAATTTGGAATTATATCAATGTTCCTAAGTGTCATTGGGTCAAGATCCTTGAATTCCCTGCTTAAGGGCATTAAAGGTCTACCTACTGCAAATGGACTGTAGTTGTTCAAGAAGACATTAGCTTGTACGAGGGGGCATAACTACAAATTGAGGGGTGATAGATTTAAGATAGATGTCAGAGGCTGGTTCTTTACTCAGAGAGTGGTAAGGGCGTGGAATGCCCTACCTGCCAATGTAGTTAACTCAGCCACATTAGGGAGATGGTGATGATGGTATTGGCAGAACATTTAAAAATGTACAATATGAATGGTTTTCCAATAAATACAAGTCCCCTCATATAACAAAAAAAAGAACTTAAGTCTCTTGATATTACAGCCAGGTTACGTGTCTTCTGGAATGTTCTGTGCATTCTCCATTTATTCTTCTGTCAGGAATATTAATGAGCTGTGCTATTAGTACCATTGTTATTTAAATGGCATTTTCTCTCAGACATAGGTGAGGCTGTGAGAGCCAGCGATTCTCTCTCGAGGGCTGTTAGCTCTGGTGGATGGCAGCTAGCTCTGGGGTCATTTTCCAACTGTCCCCATGAGACATATCAATATTTCTTACAATAGGATTGGTCACAAAGCCATCAGATTTAAATTTAATAGGTTTTTGGTACGAGCCTGGTTCAAATTGATTGGCTAATTTAGATTAGATTCCCTACAGGCTCTTCAGCCCAACAAATCCACACTGACCCTCTGAAGAGTAATCCACCCAGACCCATTCCCCTACCCTATAATTACCCCTGACTAATGCATCTAACGTGATGGGCTATTTAGCATGGTCAATTCACCTGACCGGCACATTTTTGGATTGTGAGAGGAAACCGAAGTACTCGTAAGAATCCCACACAGACACGGACAATGCACTAACTCCACAGTTGCCTGAGGCAGGAATTGAACCCAGGTCACTAGCACTGTGATTCACCGTGCCACCCTGCTGTCTTCAAAAGCCTGTTGTCTTGGTAAAATGGGCTGCTTGGTCTGCTAACTGTATGGCCTTCTCATACAAATGTTTCAATTCGCGTACTCTCTGGGCACTTGTAAACTTTCAAGTTGCGACTCGCAGACATCCATTTTAAATCTCTGAGCAGAGAAAATACATACCATCTTTTAAAAGGACCATGCAACGCTTTCCCCGCAGCATTTCACAAACAACAAATTCGAACTTCCTGCCTCCCAGTCTATAAGTAAGCTCCCCAACTTTGCACAATATATGTCAAAAACAGCAGAGGGTTCCACGGATCCCTACGGAACACCATTAGTCATGAACCTCCAGCATGAAAAAGCAACCTTGCACCACTACCTTCTGCCTTTGCATTACAAGCCAATTCTGAATTCATATAGCACCGTCACTGTGGATCCCATGCAACCTAATCTTCTGGATGAGCCAACCACGAGAAAGCTTGTCAAAAGCCTACTAAATCCATGAAAGCAACATCTACTGCTCTGCCCTTAGCGATTACATTTGTCACCTCCTCAAAAAATTCAATTAAGTTAGTAAGACATGACCTCTCCTGCACAAAGCCATGCTGACTGTCCTTAATTAGGTCATGTTTTTCTGAATGTGCTTAAATCCTATCCTTAAGAATTCTCTCCAATAGTTTCCCACTCACCGATGTGAGACTCACTGGTCTATAGTTTCCTACATTACCCTATTTCCCTTCTTGAACAAAGGAACATCATTTTGATATTACTGGGCACTCAGACCCTCCCAGACCCTGAAATTACTGGGCACTCAGACTCTCCCAGACCCTGAGATGACTGGGCACTCAGACCCCCCCGACCCTGAGATGACTGGGCACTCAGACCCTCCCAGACCCTGAGATTACTGGACAGTCAGACAGTGCAGCAGCTCAGCATGGGGGTGGTAGGTGCAGGAGGCAGTTCAGTCTCTCACTGGGATTATTTGGAGCACACTGCCCTCTGCTGCTCCCTCTAACATTGTGCACAACGACAGCAGGAACATTGTGGGAACAGCTCGAATTGCGAATTCCCTCCAAGTCCCAGTCCATCCTGATTTGGAATCTCAGCCTTTCCTTCCTCAGCACTGGCTCTGGTTATTGGAATTCCCCAGTTGGCAGCCAGCACTGGGTCAATGGAGGCAGGCCTGAGCTTGACCAGGATGAGGCAAGGCATGCCTTAAATTGGAGATATTCATCACATTCTTGGGAAAAATGATGATTGACAGTTTGATCATTAAAGTTGGAACATTGCCAAAACATTGACTGGATCTCTGGTTTAATCGTCTCATGTTAATCCCACTCAGACATTGCCTGCATCTCAGTGTGGTTGGCTCAGTTCCTGTTTCATTGATGTTTTAATCTTGCCTGGCAGTTGGGATTGGTTTTATTTTGCCAGTCATTTCCAAATTGTTGCCTTCAGTTGGATTGAACTGGTGTGCTGTACATTTACTGTTGCATATTCAAGAGAGCCCTCATTTATCCCATCTTGGATCTTTCATTCCTTACTCTCCATATTCCCCTCCTCCATTTCCCTTCCCTTCGTTTACTCCCTCCCTCCCTTTGATCTCCTCCCTCTCCCACCCTTTCCCCAAACTTCTTCTGTCTCTCTATGCCCCTCATCCTCCCATTATTTCCTGCCCTCTCTATGGTGGCCATTCCCCTCCTCCCACCATCGCCCTCAATGTTTTCCTCAGACGTCCTGTCTTGCTGGGGCTTTAATGGCTGACCATCCCATTGGTCGAAATGGATTGGAGACAATCACATTTCAGAGCCTCACAATGTATTCCCCTCACCTTGGCCCCAATAGGCCCAAAAACCCAGGCACACACGCTGAGCCTGATTGATGAACCCTCAAGATCACCTGGGATCAATCCTTGGGATCTGATTGGAATCCAGTCAATGCGGGAGACAGAGGAAAACCAGACTGGGTCAGGACACACATTGGTGAAGCAGCTCACTAGCTTCACTGTGAGCCTCAGGAATGTTGGAGCTGGCTGGGGGGGTGGGGAGTTCAAGGGTGAGTGGTTCCTCTGCCCCTACCTTGTTTTACCAACCTCCCCACTTCTGATCCTGTCACCAATGGCCCAGAACATTCCAGGATTCTGGGAGTATAAATGGATGGGATGTGCTCTTGTGTAGCAGAGGCCTGGAGAGGGTCTTGATGCTGACTCAGGGACTGGGGCTGGAACATGGAGCTCTCTGCTCCTGCACATTCACATTGAACCTGATCCCAGCAGCCACTTCACTCCAGAACAATGCAAACATGGAGAGGGGGTGGGGGGGGGGGGGTAAACTGCAGGCAACTGGTTCAGACAAGGTGTACAACTCAATGATGAGGTGAATGGGAGCCTGTGACCACAGACTATTTGAGAGCTCACCACAAGAGGAAGGATTTGATGCCATGACTGTGGCTGCAGTTCCCTCTCCACAACTGCTCTCTAACACTTAGCCCCGTAACCACTTTCAGGAACAACTCTTTGACACTGAGCTGATGGTGAGCACTCGATGCAGATCAGTACATCATCAGCTGCATGCCTGCTCCTGAGGTTACAGCTACCTCTAACCAGTGAACTGCCTGACAATCCTTTATGTCCTTTACACTCCCAGACCCTGAGAATACTGAGCACTCAGACAGTGCAGCAGCTCAGCTTTGGGGTGGAAGGTGCGGGAGGCAGTGCAGTCTCTCACTGAGATTATTTGGAACACACTGCCCTCTGCTGCTCCCTCTCGCATTGTGCTGAACAACAGCAGGGGGAAACAGCTTGAATTGTGATTTCCCTCCAGGTCCCAGAGCAAATATGTCATTGACCAAGAATATCAGTCAGTTCTGAGTTGCTGATGGTCCTGTTTTAACATCACGATCTCTCAGGTCAATCCTCCCAGGGATTGGTGCTGGTCAAATGACCTTCCTGGAATCTGTCCCAAATCCCTCATGACTCCTCCTTGGGTTGGTCCATGCAACAACATTCATTGACTAACTCTGAGTCAGGCTGTGACCCCACACAGTCAAATCTGGCAAACAGTTCAACCTGAGTCCCATCACCAATGAGTCTGCTTCTGTCCTCCCCAAGCATGCACCCCCAAGGATATGACAGTGGTTAAAACAAGGGAATTAAAGAGAATTCAGGATGATGAAAGATCGCTCAGGAGAGAGAAAACAGGAACTATCAACATTGCAGTTGGGGTCACTTTGAGCAACATTGTGCAGAGAATGAAACTGAGTGCCTTTTTTGGTTTCACTCAAATCCACAACACCCAGTGCACCTTAAAATAAACACATTCTGAAATGTCTGTGTGAGTGTCATGGTGGGTTTTAAATCATCAAACCAGGTTTGTGTTGGTGTTTCCCTCTGCAGGATAATGGGAGATGGGAAAGGGGGAGAGCTGCCTGTTGGATGGAGCTGCAGCCCATGTTGCAGCTGGATAGAACTTTGTTCGGTCACATTTGGAATATTGTGTACAGTTCTGGTCACACTACCAGAACGATGTGGAGGCTTTGGAGAGGGTTCATAGGTACAGGGCCTCAATTTCAGGTTCAAAACCTCAGAGAGTATTGTAACTGATTGGATTGGGTTCACAGGTCTCTGCTTTTATTGTCTCACTCTGTAAATAAATGGAATACTGAGGAAAGGTTTACTGCAGTTCCCTCTTTCACCAACAGAGGGGGCAGGGCGTGTTTCTGAAATTGACCAGTGGGGCTTATTGAATATCTCAATCGAGGAACCAGTATCATCACTATGGGCCAAATGGCCCCCTTCTGCTGCTGTATTATTTGATGGTCAAACATGTTCTTTCTTTCTGTCTGCGACAGGTTCCTGCCTCATTCTCACTTCTCTTCGTTTCATCATTTGACTTCTCAGCCC
This sequence comes from Chiloscyllium plagiosum, assembly GCF_037043375.1. Classification (NCBI taxonomy): domain Eukaryota; kingdom Metazoa; phylum Chordata; class Chondrichthyes; order Orectolobiformes; family Hemiscylliidae; genus Chiloscyllium; species Chiloscyllium plagiosum. Next base: position 4,577,377 of record NW_028270148.1, on the reverse strand, counting down.
CAGGGAGGGAGACCATGGGGCAGGGGCTTGACCCTGAACCTGAGCATTTTAGTCAAACTGGGATTGGTGCCCCAACTGGCCAAGGGGTGGGGGGTGTGGAGGGCAAGGTAGGGGGTTTATGGAGGGAAGAGTCTAGGGGAGGAGGGACAAGAGGGAAAGGGTCATCAGTGGGGCATGTGTCAATGGGCACAGGGGACTCCCAAAGCAGGTCCTCTATAACCCATCCTCCATAACGGTCTAGGACAGAGAGCGATGGGCAGAGCATCCAATCTATTTACTGTGTCACACCCAACTTGAAATACAACACAATGTCACGGTGTTGTACAACATACCCCTTGGAAAAGAGGCACATTTGAAATAATTGGCTGTGCTATGACATGGAGTAAACCCCTCTGCTAATTAAAACTAGCAACACAGAAAAGATTCACCCCGTGCTACAATCTGCTAAAACTCAAGGGGCAAAGAATTATCCCAAAAGTCACTATTTAAAGTAAAAAAATAACAACTTTATTCTTTAAGTCCAATAGAGAATATTAAAACAAACAACTCTTGTCTCTTTAATCTATCTTTTACATCCCACTCTCCAAGGAGAAAGTGAGAACCTCAGATGCTGGAGATCAGTGCTGAAAATGTGTTGCTGGAAAAGCGCAGCAGGTCAGGCAGCATCCAAGGAGCAGGAGAATTGACGTTTCGGGCATGAGCCCTTCTTCAGGAATGAGGAAAGTGTGTCCAGCAGGCTAAGATAAAAGGTAGGGAGGAGGGACTTGGGGGAGGGGCATCGGAAATGTGATAGGTGGAAAGAGGTCAAGGTGAGGGTGATAGGTCAGACTGGGGTGGGGGCGGAGAGGTCAGGAAGAAGATTGCAGGTTAGGAAGGTGATGCTGAGTTCAAGGGTTGGGACTGAGACAAGGTGGGGAGAGGGGAAATGAGGAAACTGAAGAAATCTGAGTTCATCCCTTGTGGTTGGAGGGTTCCTAGGCGGAAGATGAGGCACTCTTCCTCCAGCCGTCATGTTGCTATGGTCTGGCGATGGAGTAGTCCAAGGATCTGCATGTCCTTGGTGGAGTGGGAGGGGGAGTTGAAGTGTTGAGCCACGGGGTGGTTGGGTTGGTTGGTCCGGGTGTCCCAGAGGTGTTCTCTGAAACATTCCGCAAGTAGAGAGCGCCCATTCCACTCTCCAATACCAGGCCGATTAAAAATCCCAATTACGATTTACAAAAAAGTAATCAAGTTTCAAAGCCAGTCAGCTTTGACAAATCTCCTTTATAGATTCTCTCCAGGTCAGTTGTGATGTTCTGCTGTGCAGACTTATTCGACAGACAGGTACCTCTCAGAGAGCTCTTAAACTAGCAGCCTGTATCTGCCTGTTATTTGGCAGTTCTCTCTCAACTGTTCAAAAATGTCTGGTTTTATACCCCAAAACATCGGATCTCTTCATTGGTTTCAATATTACCAAAATAATAAATTCAAACTTGATTAGAATTTGGTGTATTGGGGTATAATTTAAACTAAAGGCCGAATTTGAATTTGTTTTAGTCTCATGGCAACTCATCTGCTGCTAGTTGTGTCGACAAAATGTTACATTGTTACCTTTTTCAGAACACTTTGTGTATGTCAGGCAGGCCTTGCCAGCTTTTCAACTCTCTTCAAGGTACAGTACCTCTACACCTCATAACACCTCTAACCCTTAAGAAAAAAATGAACCACCATAATGAAAGGATGGCTTCATGTTTTTTTCTATTCCTTAACCACATTATCATGACATTCTTTTGATATTAATCTAAGTTCATATTAACTTCTTCCCACATAAATATAACATTTAATAGTTATTAATTTTATTTGAGGAAAGCCATTCTGGCTACTGAGGGAGTGCATCGTAGGTTCACAAGGTCAATTCCTGGAATGGTGGGACTTTCCTATGCTGAGAGATTGGAGCGACTGGGCTTGTATATGCTTGAGTTTAGAAGGCTGAGAGGGGATCTGATTGAGATGTATAAGATTATTAAAGGATTGGACACTCTGGATGCAGGAAGCATGTTTCGGCTGATGGGTGAGTCCCGAACCAGAGGACACAGTTAAAAATAAGGGGTAGACCACTTAGAACAGAGTTGAGGAGAAACCTCTTCACCCAGAGAGTGGTGGGTGTATGGAATGCTCTGCCCCAGAAGACTGTGGAGGCCAAATCTCTGGATCCTTTCAAGAAAGAAGAGCTCTTAAAGATAGTGGAATCAAGGGTTATGGGGATAAGGCAGGAACGGATACTGATTGAGGATGATCATAATGGTGGTGCTGGCTTGAAAAGCAGAATGGTCTACTCCTGCACTATTGCCTATTGTCTATTATCTTTATCATTTAAATCCATGATAACACACCTGTTATTACATTCTTATGACCCGCAACATGTACAATATGTAAACTAAAAGTCCGTAACATAAGACTCCAATGAAATAATCGCATATTCTTGTCTTTAAAGCATTCCATGAATTTACAAGGATTGTGATCCGTGTACACAACCGTCTCCAATGCATTGTTTGTGACATACACATTAAAATGTTGTAAGGTCAGTACCAAACTCAATTGATCTTTTCCAATCATGGAGTATTTCCTCTGGTGAATGTCAAGTTTCTTTGAAAAGTAACCAACTGCCAGTTCAATCCCATCACCATCTTCCTGTAGCAGTACAGCTCCAACTCCTATGTCACTAGCATCAATGGCAACTTTAAAACATTTTGAAACGTTTGGTGTCGCTAAAACCGGTACGGTGATTAATATCACTTTCAAATGGTCGAATGCCTCCTGGCATTGCTCTGTCCACCGAAACCTTGTGTAGTCCTTCAGCAAATTAGTTAATGGTGCCACTACACTGCTGAAGTTTGGAACAAACTTCCGATAGATTCCACTGAGTCCTAAGAACCAAAGCATCTCTTTCTTCAAGGCTGGTTGTGGAAATTTCTCGATGGTGTTCGTCTTTGCATTCCGTGGGGTCAACCTTCCATGACTGATGCTATGTCCCAAGAATGTGACCTCTGCTTTCACAAATTCAGTTTTATTTAAGTTTATCACCAGTTTTGCTTCTTGTAGTCATTCAAAAAACTCTGCCAGCAGTGTCATGTGATCTTTCCAGGACTTACTATGGATCACTACATCGTCCAAATAGACTGCACAATTTGTTAACCCAACTCTGTTCATGAGGCTTTGGAATGTGGCGGGTGCATTCTTCATTCCAAACGGTATCACTTTAAACAGATATCGCCCATTTGGGGTTACAAACGCAGAAAGTTCTTTCGCCATCTTTAATAAATGTACCTGCCAGTAACCACACAGTAAGTCCAACTCGGTGATGTAACTGGCTTGTCTGACTTTTTTGATACAGTCCTCCAATCTTGGAATTGGATATTTCAAATTTTGTAACAGCATTGACCTCCCAATAATCCAGACAAAATTGATGGGTCCTGTCAGGTTTGGGAACTAAGATGATCAGTGAACTCCACTTGCTCTGGCTTGGTTTAATGATATCCTGATCGAGCATGGCCTCCACCTCCTTCTGGACCTGTCTGGCTTTGAGAGGATTAAGCCAATATGGGTGTTGTTTTATTGGAGCAGTATTCCCTACATGTACTGCATGTACAATAGCATTAGTCCTCCCTATCTGATTCTTACATATATCCTTATACTGCAGTAACAAATCTTTCAACTATGTTCTATGCTCCTGAGACAGAGAGCTTACTAACCTATCCCATTCTTCAAGGACCTCTTCATTTTTTTAATCTATTATGAAGCACATCAAAATCCATACCATTTGGATTTGATTCCTCACTCTGAGGAGCAGTAACTAACACGTGTTTCTCCAGTTGGTTCTCTCTAGTATAATGCTTTCATCATAGTCACATGACATACCCGTGCTACAACATGGGGTAAACCCACCTGCTTAATTCAAACCAGCAACACAAAAAAGAATTATCCCATTCAGTAATCTGTAAAAATTCGAGAGGCCCAGAACTATTTAAATTAAAAATTAACAACTTTATTTCTTAAAGTATAACAGAAAATAATTAATGAACAACTATTTACAACTCCTTCTTTGAACCTCCCTTTTGCCTTCCCCTCTGCAATACTGGTCCAATAAAAATCCCGATTAAGTTTTATAAATCTTAAGATTTACAAAGCAAAACTTCTTATCTCAAAATCAGGCAGCTTTCATTTCTTCTCTTTTGGTCTTCTTTTCTTCTTCTTAGGGATTCTGCTTCACAGGTTATATATTAAATGTTCAAAAATATCCAGTTTTATGCCCCAAAACATCAGATCATTTCCTTGGTTTTAATGTTATCAAAATACTAAATTCAAACTTGATTTAAACTGATTGGCATAATTTAAACTGATTGGCAGAATTTGAATTTGTTTTTGTCTCATGGCAACCCAGAGACTTGATTTGTGTTACATTCTTACCTTGTTCAGAACACTGTATGTTGTGTCAGTCAGGCCTTGCTAGCTTTTCAACTCTCTTAATGTTACAGTACCTCTCCACCCTCATAACAAATGGTTTAAAGGGATAATGTAAGCACAGAAAATTCCAAATGCACTCTGTGGCGAAGATGCTAATTCAAGGGGTCACTGACATTGTTTCCTCAAAGCCTGACTAAAAACAACTTCAGCTCCATGTTTACTTGGAGGAGGGGCTGGTTCAGGGTCACTGAGTGACCTTCCCTTTGACCTGGGTTGGTCTGATCAAACCTGCCTCATTGTAGTTAAATAAATTACACTCAGCGTTTGAAGACAGTAGAAGATATAGTGAATCAAAAATATTCTTAATGTGGTAAAGAGATAGATTAATATCCATCTGAATGTTGATAACTTAAACAAAATACAATTGTATAATTGTTTTCAAAGGAAGTACAAACAAAGGGGCCAGGCAATATACAGTTAAAGGCACAGGACAATATACAGTGACACTGTCCAGTTGCAGAGGTTGTGAGGAGCTATCCCCCATTGCAGTGCAGTCCATATGGTCTATAACACAAATTTTCTTTAAACATCTCAATTATACTCAAGGAGCTTGACACCATCCAGGAGAAACCCATCATCATCCATGTGCTTATCTAAGGATTGTTTAAATCTCCCTAATGTGGCTGAGTTGACTACATTAGCAGGTAGGGCATTCCACGCCCTTACCACTCTTTGCGTAAAGAACTTGCCTCTGGCATCAGTCTTAAATCTATCACCCCTTAATTTGTAGTTATGCCCTCTCGTACAGCTGACGTCATCATACTAGGAAAATGTCTTTCTCTGTCTACTCTATCTAATCCTCTGATCATCTTGTATGTCTTTATCAAATTCCCCCTTAACTTTCTTCTTTCCAATGAGAACAGACCTAAGTCTCTCAGCCTTTTCTCATAAGACCTTCCCTCCAGACCAGGCAACATCCTGGTAAATTTCCTCTGCACATTTTCCAATGCTTCCACATCCTTTCTGTAATGGGGCGACCAGAACTGTAAACAATATTCCAAGTGTGGCCGCACCAGCGTTTTGTATAGTTGCAGCATGATATTGCGGCTCCAGAACTCAATCCCTCTATGAATGAAACCTAACACACCATATGCCTTCTTAACAGCATTATCCACCTGGGTGGCAACTTTCAGGGAACTATGCACATGGACTCCAAGATCCCTCTTTCCACTGAGCCAGTATTCTGCCTTCCTGTTATTCTTACCAAAGTGCATCACCTCACATCTAGCTGCATTGAACTCCATTTGCCACCTCTCAGCACAATTCTGCAGTTTATCCAAGTCCCCCTGCAACCTGTAACATTCTTCTAAACTGTCTGCTACTCCACCGACTTTAGTGTCATCTGCAAATTTACTAATCCATCCACCTATGCCTGCGCCTAAGTCATTTATAAAAATAACAAACAGCAGTGGTCCCAAAACAGATCCTTGTGGCACACCACTAGTAACCGGACTACAGGCTGAATATTTTCTATCAACCACCACTCGCTGCCTTCTTCCAGAAAGCCAGTTTCTAATCCAAACTGCTAAATCACCCTCAATTCCACTCCTCTGCATTTTCTCCAACAGCCTACCATGTGGAACTTTATCAAAGGCTTTACTGATGTCCAAGTATACCACGTCAACTACCCTACCCTCATCTACATGCTTGGTCACCTTCTCAAAAAACTCAATGAGGTTTGTGAGACACAACCTGCCCTTGACGAAACCATGTTGACTATCTGAAATCAAATTTTTGCTTGCTAGATTATTATAAATCTTATCTCTTATGATCCTTTCCAAAACCTTTCCTACAACAGAAGTAAGGCTCACTGGTCTATAATTACTTGGGTCATCTCTACTGCCCTTCTTGAACAATGGCATAACATTTGCAATCCTCAAGTACTAAACCTGTAGACAATGACGACTCAAATATCAAAGCCAAAGGCACTGCTATCTCCTCCCTAGCTTCCCAGAGAATCCTTGGATACATCCCATCCGGCCAGGGGACTTGTCTACTTTCACTCCTTCTAGAATTGATAACACCTGTTTGTAACTAACCTCAATCCTTTCTAGTCTAATATCTCGTACCTCATTCTTCTCCTCCACAATATTTTCCTTTACCTGAGTGAACACCGATGAGAAATGTTCATTCAGCACCTCTCCGATCTCTACAGGGCCCACATTCAACTTCCCACTTCTGTCTTTGACTGGCCCTATTCCTACCCTAATCATCCTTTTATTCCTCACAGACCTATAGAAAGCTTTAGGGTTCTCCTTTATTCTATTTGCTAAAGACCGCTCGTGTCCTCTCTTTGCTTTTCTTAACTCTCTCTTTAAATCCTTCCTCGCTGATCTGTAACTCTCCATCACCTCATCTGTACCATCTTGCCTCATCAACACATAAGCCTCCTTCTTCTTCTTCTTAACAAGAGATGCAATTTCTGTAGTAAACCACAGTTCCCCTACCTTATCACTTCCTCCCTGCCTGACAGGGATATGCCTTCAAAGTTTGTGAGAAGATTTGTAGCTCAGGTACTCATTGTTGTGGTTCTGTTCACTGAGCTGGGAATTTGTGTTGCAGACGTTTTGTCCCCTGTCTAGGTGACATCCTCAGTGCTTGGGAGCCTCCTGTGAAGCACTTCTGTGATGTTTCCTCCGGCATTTATATTGATTTGTATCTGCTGCTTGCCTCTTGGACATGACCAGCTATCCTTAGTAGCCACACACTCAGATGACAAGCAACATGAGTTCGACTGGGACAACACTACTATTATAGGACAAGCCAAACAGAGAACAGCCAGGGAATTCCTAGAGGCATGGCATTTATCCACAGATTCAATCGATAAGCACATCGACCTGGACCCAATATACCGACCAATGCAACGGACAGCTGGAATTGACAACCGGAAGCAGCAGATTCAAACCACTACAAATGCCGGAGGAAAGATCACAGAAGCGCTTCATAGGAGGCTCCCAAGCACTGAGGATGTCACCTAGACAGGGGACGAAACGTCTGCAACACAAATTCCCAGCTCGGCGAACATAACCACAACAGAGATATACCTATCAAGGACACACAATATCTGTCCCTTAAACCAGCTCCGCATTTCAATAGTCTGCATCCTCTGCATTTTGCTACCCCATTCTATGCATCCTAATTCTTGCCTAATCGCATTATAATTGCCTTGCCCCATCGATAACTCTTGACCTGTGGCATGTACCTATCCCTTTCCATTGCTAAACTAAACGGAACTGAATTATGGTCACTCTCTCCAAAGTGCTCACCTATAACTAAATCAAACACCCGGCCTGGTTCATTACCAAGCACCAGATCCAGTGTGGCCTCCCCTCTTGTCGGCCCTTTGACATACTGTGTCAGGAAACCCTCCTGTACACATTGGACAAACACTGATCCATCTGACGTACTTGAGCTATAACATTTCCAATCAATTTTGGGGAAGTGAAAGTCCCCCATAATGACCACCCTGTTCCTTTCACTCCTCCCAGAATAATGTTGCTAATCCTCTCTTCCACCTCCCTGGAACTCTGCGGAGGCCCATAAAAAAACTCCAAGCAGTGTGACCTCTCCTCTCCTGTTTCTAACCTCAGCCCACACTACCTCAGTAGACGAGTCCTCATCAAACATTCTCTCAGCCACCGTTATACTAACCTTGACTAACAAGGCCATGTCTCCCCCTCTTTTACCGCCTTGCCTGTTTTTAATGAAAGATCTAAACCCTGGAACCTGCAACATCCATTCCTCACCCTGCTCTATCCATGTCTCCGAAATGGCCACAACATCGAAGTCCCAGGTACCTATCCATGCTGCAAGCTCACCTACCTTATTTTGGATACTTCTGGTGTTAAAGTAGACACACTTCAAACCACTTCGCTGTCTGCCAGCACATTCCTGTGACCCTGAAATCCTGTCCCTATCCTTCCTACTCTCATCCTCCTGTGCACTGCAACTACACCTCCGATTCCCATCCCCTGCTGAGCTAGTTTAAACCCACCCGAATAGCACAGCAAATTTCCCACCCAGGATATTACTACCCCTTTGGTTCAAGTGAACACAGTCCTGTTTGTACAAGTCCCACCTTCCACAGAATGAGCCCCAATTATCCAAAAACCTGAAACCCTCCCTCCTGCACCATCCTTGCAGCCACATGTTCAGCTGATATCTCTCCTTATTCCTTGCCTCGCTATCATGTGGCATGGATAACAATCCAGAGATAACAACTCTGCTTATTCCTGCTCTCAGCTTCCACCCTAGCTCCCTGATATCCTGCCTTACATCCCTATCCCTCTTTCTACCTATGTCGTTGGTACCTACATGGACAACGACTTGAGGCTGGTCACCCTCTCCCTTCAGGACCCCCAAGATACGATCTGAGACATCACGGACCCTAGCACCTGGGAGGCAACACATCCGCGAGTCTCGTTCGTTCCCTACAAGCCTTCTATCTGAGCCTCTAAATATTGAGTCCCCAATGACTAACATTCTCCTCCTTTCCTTCATTCCCTTCCGTGCAACATGGACAGGCTCTGTGCCAGAGACCTGGGCTCAACTGCTTGCCCCTGGTAAGTCGTCCCCCTCAACAGTATCCAAAACGGTATACATGTTTCTCGGGCGAACGAGCACAGGGGATCCCTCCACTGACTGTTTTTCCCCTTTCGAACAGTCACCCAGCTTTCTTCTTGCCTAGGAGTAACTACTTCCCTGTAACTCCTTTCTATCACAGCCTCTGCCTTCTGAATGATCCGAAGTTGATCCAGCTCCCGCTCCAGTTGACTAACACAGTCTAGGAGGAGCGAGCGTTGGGTGCACTTCCTGAAAATGTACTTGGATGGGACACATTTGGCATCCCTGACCTCAAACATCATGCAGGAGGAACATTGCTCTCCGTGCATTGCCATCCCTGCTAGTCCCCGAGTCACAAAATAAAAAAGAGGCTCAAAGTTTGGGAGAAGATTTGTAGCTCGGGTGCTCATTGTTGTGGTTCTGTTCGCCGAGCTGGGAATTTTGTGTTGCAGACGTTTCGTCCCCTGTCCAGGTGACATCCTCAGTGGCTTGGGAGCCTCCTGTGAAGCGCTTCTGTGATGTTTCCTCCGGCATTGAAAGTGATTTGTATCTGCCGCTTCCAGTTGTCAGTTCCAGCTGTCCGTTGCAGTGGCCGATACATTGGGTCCAGGTCGATGTGCTTATTGATTGAATCTGTGGCTGAGTGCCATGCCTCTAGGAATTCCCTGGCTGTTCTCTGTTTGGCTTGTCCTATAATAGGAATGTTGTCCCAGTAGAGCTCATGTTGCTTGTCATCTGAGTGTGTGGCTACTAAGGATAGCTGGTCATGTCGTTTCGTGGCTAGTTGGTGTTCATGGATGCGGATCATTAGCTGTCTTCCTGTTTGTCCTATGTAGTGTTTTGTGCAGTCCTTGCATGGGATTTTGTACACTACATTGGTTTTGCTCCTGCTGGGTATTGGGTCCTTCGTCCTGGTGAGTTGTTGTCTGAGAGTGGCTGTTGGTTTGTGTGCTGTTATGAGTCCTAGTGGTTGCAGTAGTCTGGCTGTCAGTTCGGAAATGTTTTTGACGTATGGTAGTGTGGCTAGTCCTTTGGGTTGTGGCATGTCCTCATTCCGTTGTCTTTCCCTTAGGCATTTGTTGATGAAATTGCGGGGGTATCCGTTTTTGGCGAATACATTGTAGAGGTGTTCTTCTTCCTCTTTTTGCAGTTCTGGTGTATGCAGTGTGTTGTGGCCCTTTTGAACAGTGTCTTGATGCAACTTCTTTTGTGTGTGTTGGGGTGGTTGCTTTCATAGTTCAGGACTTGGTCTGCGTGTGTGGCTTTCCTGTAAACCTTTGTGGTGAATTCTCCGTTCGGTGTTCTCTGTACCATCACATCTAGGAATGGGAGTTGGTTGTCCTTTTCTTCCTCTCTAGTGAATCGGATTCCTGTGAGTGTGGCGTTGATGATCCGATGTGTGTTTTCTATTTCTGTGTTTTTAATGAGTACAAAGGTATCATCTACATATCTGACCCAGAGTTTGGGTTGAATTTGTGGTAAGACTGTTTGTTCTAACCTTTGCATTACCGCTTCTGCTATGAGTCCAGAGATGGGTGAGCCCATGGGTGTGCCGTTGATTTGTTCATATATTTGGTTGTTAAATGTGAAGTGTTTTGTGAGGCACAGGTCCAGTAGTTTGAGTATGCCGTCTTTGTTGATAGGTTCACCGTCCTGTTGTCTGTTCTGTATGTCCAGCAGGTTGGCTATTGTTTCTCTGGCTAGGGTTTTGTCGATAGAGGTGAACAGTGCTGTTACATTGAATGAGACCATAGTTTCTTCCTTGTGTATATTTCTGATGATGTCCAAGGATTCCTGTGTTGAAAGTATAGAGTGTCTGGATCCACTGATCAGGTGTTTCAGTTTCTGCTGTAGTTATTTAGCCAGTTTGTGTGATGGCGTCCCTGGTAGTGATACTATGGGTCTGAGTAGGTCTATGGGTCACACTATCATAAATGAAAAACATTTCTGAATTGACAGCCAGACTACTGCGACCACGAGGACTCATAGCAGCACACAAACCAACAGCCACTCTCAGACAACAACTCACCAGAACAAAGGACCCAATACCCAGCATGAGCAAAACCAATGTAGTGTACAAAATCCCATGCAAGGACTGCACAAAACACTACATAGGACAAACAGGAAGACAGCTAACGATCCGCATCCATGAACACCAACTAGCCACAAAATGACATGATCAGCTATCCTTAGTAGCCACACATTCAGATGACAAGCAACATTTGAGTTCGACTGGGACAACACTACTATTATAGGACAAGCCAAACAGAGAACAGCCAGGGAATTCCTAGAGGCTTGGCACTCATCCACAATTTCAATCAATAAGCACATCGACCTGGACCAAATGTATCGGCCACTGCAACGGACAGCTGGAACTGACAACCGGAAGTGGCAGATACAAATCACTATAAATGCCGGAGGAAACATCACAGAAGCGCTTCACAGGAGGCTCCCAAGCACTGAGGATGTCACCTTGACAGGGGATTGAAATGTCTGCAACACAAATTCCCAGCTCGGCGAACAGAACCACAACAAAAAAGAGACGCTTACCTGATATGTCCCTGGTCTTTAAGGTTAGAGGTGATGGTTGGGTGGTAGGCCCTACAAAGGTAGGGTCTTGGGTTGAGAAGACACAGACGTATATAGTAGGATGGAAATAAAAATAAGAAATATAAATAAAAATAATAAGTAACTCAATTATTCCTGCCTGGGAGCTCCCAGCCTCTCTTAAATCTGGTGGGGAATGTGTATCTCAGAGACAATGACAGTTGAAGCTGCAGCTGGTCTTATCACCATGAGGGCTGTGGAGGAAAAATGACCAATGATGACCGGATATCACATGGCATTCAATGCCCACTGTTGGTTTTTAATTCCATTTCATTGGTTGTTGTGTTCAGTCTCACGGTCAGTGGGTCAGGGGAGCTGTATGAGACATGGAGGACTCAACGAATGGCAGGACATGAGGAAACTCAGAGGGACAGAGGGAGCTTGGGCAGCTTGCCCACAGATCCCTGAAGGTGGCAGGACACGTTAATAGAGGCATTATGATGGGACACTTGCCTTTATCAATCAAAGCATAGACTGTAAGAACAGGGAGGTGATGTTGGAGCTGTATAGGACATTGTTCAGGCCACAGTTGGAGGACTGTGTGCAGTTCTGGTTCCCACACTACAGGAAAGATGGGATTGTACTGGAGGGGGTGCAGAAGAGATTCACCAGGATGGTGCCCGGGATGGAGCAGCTTAGTGATGAAGAGAGGCTGGCTAAGTTTGGGTTGTTTTCTTTGGAAGAGGAAAGGTCAGAGGGTGGGAATCTGAGTGTGGTTTAGAACATTATGAGGGGCATAGACACAGTGAATAGAAAGCAGCTTGCTCCCTAAGTTTGAGGGTTAAAAATGGGGTTTTATGATTCTATGACTCTCAAAACTAGGGGACATATTTTTAAGGTGACGGGAGAAAGATTTAAAAAGGACTTGAGGGGCAACTTTTTCACACAGAGAGTGGAACAAATTGCAGAGGAAGTACTAGATGCAGATACAGTTACAACATTTAAACAACATTTGGGCAGGAACATGAACAAGAAAGGCGTAATTGGATATGGACAAAACATAGGCAAATGAGAGTGGTTTAGTTTGGGAAACTTGGTCAGCATGAACAGACTCCGTGCTATACGACTCGATGACTCTGTGAAAAGCAGAAGATTTAGAGGGGATTTTAAGGAAAAGTATTTTCACCCAGAGGGTGGTGAGAATCTGGAATTCATGGGTTTAGAGGGTAATTGAAGTGGGAAATCTCAACCTTCAAAATGCACTTGGATAAGCAACTGCAATGTCAGAATATTCAAGGCTGTGAACGTAGTGGTGGAAGTTTGGATGAGTGTAGGTTTTGTGTTGGGATTGATGGGAAAGACTCAATGGTCTGAAAGGTCTCTTTTGTCCTGAATGATGATTCCTCATGGTGATGACATCATCACTATCTCACAGCCTGTGACCTGAGAGTACAAAAATCTCTGACTCCATCTTGTATCAGATCACATAAAGCATGCGACTGTACTGGAAATAATCCTGCTCTGTGTAACCCAACCGCTAATGTTAGCCCAGACATTGACAAGCCTGAGAAAGGTGATATTTGCATATAATAGGAGTCTCCTCCACTTCTGAAGCAGCTGCACACAATAGTAGCTTTTAGACTCATGAATAACACAATCCCCACACCCAGATTCTCATGTTCTCGGAGATAGCATAAACATTGCTGCACCCGGTAAACTACCCTGTTGGAGGCAAAACTAGAAACATACTTTTAAGCTCACATTAATAGAGTGATCCCATTGCTGCAATGGCTAACAGGAAAAAGAGAAATATTAAAGCCTGCAATCTGTAACATGGACACAGTGATGGCTTATTTAGAATTGTTTCACACTCTAACAATATTTACTGCTTATGGGCAAAAGGGATTTCCCTCCCTGGAACCAGATCCATGTTAGCAGCCTCCTTCATTCATTAGTGTCAGTGGAAAAACATTTGTTTCTGAGACTGGAGAGTTTGGATTGAAAGCTGAGTCCGGAGATGTGATTGTACCACCCAGGCTGCTCCCTCAGTGCAGTACAGAGGCAGTGCAGCATTGTCAGCAGGATAGGCTTTTCAATGAGTTGTCACACTGAAGTCCTGTCTTCTCAAGCAGAAAACAAATTATCTTTAGAAGAAAATGTTTTCCTTAAAGGGTTGATAATCTTTGGAATTCTCTCTACCAAAGAATTGACAATGTTCCATCACTGAGAGTATTTCAGTTTGGAATGGACTGACCTTCAGTTTCTCCAAGAATTTCTGGGATATGAGGAGCAGGTGGGAAAGTGTATTATCCGCCAGGATTGTATTGAATGGTGGAGCAGCTAGGAGAAGCTGCCGGCTTTACAAAATAAAAGCAAATTACTGCGGATGCTGGAATCTGAAACCAAAAGAGAAAATGTTGGAAAATCTCAGCAGGTCTGGCAGCATCTGTAAGGAGAGAAAAGAGCTGATGTTTCAAGGGACAAAGGGTCAGTTAGACTCGAAACATTAGCTCTTTTCCCTCCTTTCAGATGCTGCCAGATCTGTCGGCTTTACACTTGCTCCTATTCCTTATGTTCTTATATTCTGAAGCAACATTGCTCTCCCAGTGACCTTGCTGTGTTTAAATCAGTTCCTCTTCTTTCTGATAACAGTGACCACACTTCAAAAGCACAATCCCAGATGGAAAATCAGGAACAAAATCAGGAATACTTGGACATGAACATCCCAGTCAGATTCTGAATTACACAAAGCAAGTTGGACCAGTACGTCTCATTTGGTAATTTGAGTGATTTGGCTTTCCTGCTGAAGGATCAGTCACTGTTCAACATAAGGGCTAATTGGAGATGAGCCAAGCTCAGCTGCTCTCCAATAACCACTCATGTGTGTCTAAGAGATCATGTAGAGATCTGGGATCAGTCCTCCTGGTCTCTCTCTCTGCCAGGGAGTAATGAAGAGAGACACAAGCTGTTATGCAGTGGAACTGTTTTTATCTTTTGTATTTTTGATTGTGAATTGAAATGGCAAATTAAATGCTTTGCAAATCAAAGATTGTTGATGGATTGCTACACTTTCAGAGATCAACTAACCTGACCCTCATTGCAAGTGCTGTTTACACGGCTGACTGCTGGGGCAGTAGAGGGAGAGGGTTTGCAGACCAGGTGGAGCTGGAAGGTGGAGAGAGAGGGAAGGGCTCTGGGAGGAGGGTATGTAATAATTGAGATGTAACTGGCAATATGTAGCTGATTGGTTTGTGAACACACGATCAATTATTGATAATAAATTTTTTATGCCTCCCAATAGCAATGTGAGAATTCAAAGGAAGCTGAACAACTTTGGGAGTGTAATCAACAGAGAGAACCCATCAGACCTGTACCAGTTCAAAATCAGTCTCTCTGTTCTCTGCAGTAAAACAGTATTTTAAAGCTGAAGAAAGTCAGCTGATTTCTCCTTCAGCAATTCCTTTAAGCTGCAACTTTTAATGAATCAGTCAGGGAGCTGCTGTAAGTGTGAATCAGTCAGGGAGCTGCTGTCAGTGTGAATCAGTTCCCCCGGTGTCTCCTGTAAACAGGTGAAAGCACAAGGAGAAGCAAGATTAAGAAACAGTGTCTGAGCAGCACAAGAATCAACTCAGAAAACTCTGTGGACAGGCAGTCTGAAATGTCTCCCCAGTCTTTG
This sequence comes from Chiloscyllium plagiosum, assembly GCF_037043375.1. NCBI lineage: Eukaryota > Metazoa > Chordata > Chondrichthyes > Orectolobiformes > Hemiscylliidae > Chiloscyllium > Chiloscyllium plagiosum. The sequence goes on along the minus strand of NW_028270148.1, from coordinate 4,562,088 downwards.
TCCATAACGCCCATATTTTTTATCTGTCTCTGCGTGTCTGGATGTGGCAAAGGGGGAGTTTATAACAGGGCATGAATATTAACTGGGAGAGTTATATGTTCAAAGTTTGGGAGAAGATTTGTAGCTCGGGTGCTCGTTGTTGTGGTTCTGTTCGCTAAGCTGGGAATTTGTGTTGCAGACGTTTCGTCCCCTGTCTAGGTGACATCCTCAGTGCTTGGGAGCCTCCTGTGAAGCGCTTCTGTGATGTTTCCTCCGGCATTTATAGTGGGACAAACAGGAAGACAGCTAACGATCCACATCCATGAACACCAACTAGCCACGAAACGACATGATCAGCTATCCTTAGTAGCCACACACGCAGATGACAAGCAACATGAGTTCGACTGGGACAACACTCCTATTATAGGACAAGCCAAACAGAGAACAGCCAGGGAATTCCTAGAGGCATGGCACTCATCCACAGATTCAATCAATAAGCACATCGACCTGGACCCAATATACCAGCCACTGCAGTGGACAGCTGGAACTGACAACCGGAAGCGGCAGATACAAATCACTTTCAATGCCGGAGGAAACATCACAGAAGCGCTTCACAAGTGGCTCCCAAGCACTGAGGATGTCACCTAGACAGGGGATGAAACACAAATTCCCAGCTCGGCGAGCAGAACCACAACAACAGAGTTATATGTTAACAGCCCATCATCGTTTCCCTGTAACTATATACAATTTGTTTGTAATAAACTGGAAGTCTTGTTAAGGAAGGAAATCTCATTTGTGTTTTCTGAAAAACTGGTTCAAAAAGACAGGGAAATGGGGGACTTGTGTGTGGTTTATAAAATCTTTAAATTTTATGACAATTCCAGAAATAGCTGGCCTCCATGATGAGGTGTAACAAGAGACTTAAGACAAAAGGTTGGCTGTTCAGGAGAAATTGATTTGAAATCATAAATTGACAATGACACCAGCTCCTCCCTGTTCCAGGAACATGTACAGTGCAGAACAGTGAAGCTCACCTGCCTGTGTCCTGTTGGAGGAGGGATTCTGTCAGCTCCAGGGAGACACTGGTCGCCAGCTGCTGTCACTGAGTCTGTGAGATAAATAATCATATGCCACAGGTGGGTAGCTGGGATGTTGTTGAGAGCATTTCCCCATAAAGACCACATCTTTATAATTGTCTTTATTGTGGATTGCTGAACAAAATCAGAAAAGGGTATTGCTTTAAACCAAGGAAACCATGGAATACTATGAAGGTGAAGGTGTGTACTGTGCCTTTAAGAGAAAGTGAATACTGTTTGTTTATTGGAACATTGTATTGTTATAGAGTTGAAAGCAGATAATAAGCAGTTAAGAGAAAGGGGGTTTAAGAGTTGGAAATATCATTCCACAAACACCTCTTGGTGAAAAGGTAAATTCAAACATAGATTCTTGCAGGCTGGAAGAAACAATACCCAAAGAGAGATTTCAGAAGAAAGTCAGAGGAATCCTTCACTGAAGCTTCCAACTCTGCTGGAATCACACATCTTGTGACTGTTACAGCTAAACCAAACAAGATAAAACCTGAACTGGGAGAGCTGACCACTCTCCTTCCATTGTTAAACTAGATTCATCTTCATTTTTGTCTTTACAACCTCTCTTCAAAAGAAAACCAAAATAACGTATTTAAAGCAACAGCATCACCATACCATCCCACTTTTAAAAAGTTGAATCATCAATACAGAAAGATGGCTTCATTTTAAACCCCTTAGTCTTACTCTGGTAGTACATTACAATACATATACATTACATTGGCTCTAAGCATGCAAACATTCACTATTGCATTTTATTGCAGTCCATTTATTCCTGCTACCAAACATTTCCATCTTTCTTCATTCCAATCTCACAATGTATCAGCAATTGCATTTTCTCATCCGAGGATGTGTATAATTTTCAAATTGAATGGCTGCAAAAATGAGCACCATCTAAACTGTCTGGAATTTTTGTCAATAAATATTTGTAGATACAATTGTCTCAGACACATTATTGGCAACAAAAATATTGAAATGTTGTAACGCCAACATCAAGCTCAATGTTTCCTTCTCAATTGTGGAATATTTATGCTGATGATTATTCAGTTTCCTGGAGAAGTATCCAATAGGTCTTGTTTCTATCTTTTCATTCTCTTCTTGTAAGAGTACAGCAACAACACCCACATAACGTGCGCTGATAGCCACCTTGAATGGCTTTGCATAATTAGGTGTGGCTAACACTGGGGCAGTGGTTAATGCAGCTTTCAGGCTGTCAAATACCTTCTGACATTCCTCCATCCACTGAAATGTTCTGCAATTCTTCAATAAGTCAGAATGGAACAACCATATTACTAAAATTTGGCATGATTTCTGATAGTGGTGGTACGTGAAATGCACTGCCAGTGGTGATATTAGAGACCGATACAATAGGGACATTCAAACAACCCTTCGATAGGCACATGATAGTAAAATGAAGAGTATGTAAATTAGTTTGGAGGAGTAGGATAAAAGAGGACACAGCATCGAAGGCTGAAGGACCTGCACTGTGCTGTACTGTGCTATGTTCTATATTCAATTTTCAATCCTAGAAATCGCAGTACTGCTCTCTTTGTAGATGACATGGGAAACTCCCTAACAACCTTTGTTTTCACATTCTGTGGGGCCATCTGTCCATGTCCAATAACATGGCCCAGGAAGGTGACTTGGGCTTTTGTGAATTCAAGCTTAGCCAGGTTTATCATCAAGCCTGTCTCCCAAAGTCAATCGAATAATTCCGATAAATGCTGCAAATGTTCCTTCCATGTGTGATTAAAAATCATCAGATCGTTGATGTGTATCACACAATTGGGTTTTCCAGAAATGACTTTATTGGTTAGTCTTTGAAATGAGGCTGACACATTTTTCATACCAAATGGCATGACGTTAAATTGGTGCAGTTTTATCGGTGTTACGAAAGCCGAAATTGCCTTCGCTCTTTCGAACAAAGGTACCTGCCAGTATCCTTAGAGAAATTCCAACTTAGAAATATAAGTTGCTTGTCCCGCCTTCTCAAAACAGTCTTCCAAACCGGAATCAGATATGAATCAGACTTTGTAGCTTCATTGATTTTGCGATAGTCTATATATCAGATTGGATATCATCTGGTTTTAGCACTATTACTATGGGTGAGATCCATTCACTGCAACTCACTTTGATTATATTATCTTGGAGGATTAGTTCAATCTCTTTATGAACTTGCGCCAACTTTAGAGGGTTAAGAATGTAAGGATGTTGCTTAATTGGAACAGCATTTCCTATACCTACATCATGCATAATCAGATTAGAACTTCCCAACTTATTCCCAAATATCTCTCCATGCAATAGTAATAACTCTTTCAAGTCATTTTGATTTACCTCTGGAAGGTAACTCCATAATTTAGCCCAATTTTTGAGAATGTCCTCATTGTCCAATTTAATTTGAGGGATGTCCAATTCAGAATCTTCTGAATTTGGTTCTTTACTCTGTGTTGTAACCAGTAACACATTCTCCTTATGCTTTCCTTCCCTATCAAAATACCCTTTGAGCATATTTGCATGGCACACTCTGTGAGACTTCTTTCTATCTGGATTTCTTATCAAATAGTTCACCTTACTCAATCTCCTTTCAATTTGATAAGGTCCATTAAACCTTGCTTTTCAAGGTTCACCTATCACTGGAAGTAACACTAACACTTTGCTTATGTCAGCAAAATTGTGAGTTTTTGATTTCTTGTATGCTTCGTGCTTCATTATGTGTTGTGATGTTTTTAAATGCTGTCGAGCCAACTTCCCTGCACTATTTAATCCTTCCCTAAACTTTAACACATGGTACAAGTATGTAGTCTCTGAATTCTGGCTCACCAATCTTTCCTTCATTAAATTCAGTGGTCCTCTCGCCTCATGCACAAAAATGAATTTAGTGGACTGAATTTGTCAATTCATTTGGTGCATCACAAATGGACAAAAATACAAACAGAATTCTTTTATTCCAATCATCTGGAAAGTCTTGACTGTATGTCCTTAACATGGTCTTTAAAGTTTGATACCACCTTTCTAAAGCTCCATATGATTCCAGGTAGTATGCAGAGGATTTGATTTATTTTATTCCGAAACTATCTATAACCCCCGTGAATAATTTTGATGTAAAATTTGAACCTTGATCTGATTGTATTTCTGTGGGTAGTCCAGATTTCGTGAAAAATTTGAGTACCTCTTTTATTATTATTTTAGCTGTGACATTGCATTATGGAATGACCTCTGGAAATCTAGTGGACATATTCATTATTGTTAATAGACAATGATGCACTCTTTTTGTTTTTGGCAGGGGTCTTATGCAATCAATAAGACCCATGTAAAACGTTTGTCAAATGCAATAATGGGTATTAAAGGTGCTTGTTTTACTACTGCCTGAGATTTTCCAATTACCTGACAAGTATGACATGGCCGACAAAATTTAACTACATCCTTGTGCAATCCAAGCAAGTAAAAATGTTTTTGTATTTTAGCTTGAGTCTTTCTTACCCCTAAATTATCTCCTATTGGTAGTTTGTGTGTTACCCACAACACCTCCTTTCTATAACTCACTGGTAGTGCAACTTGATGAACCTCTGCCTATTTCTCATCTAACTGAAAATGTGATGGTCTCCATTTCCTCATCAAGACTTCACTTTTAAGATAGGAACATTTGGGAATACTCTCAGATTCTTCTTCCGTGTACACTTTTTGAGAAATTTGTTTCAGTATTTCATCCTTTTGTTCTAACTCAGTTAATTTCACTGAGCTGAAGACGTCTACTTTGTCCTCCACCTGTTCTTGTTTTATTTCAACCATTTGATCAAACGTGATCTCTGCTAATTCTACTTCAATTTCCTTATCTGTATTCTTTGACTGCTATTCCTGTTTCAACCAGTGGCTTTGTGACCTTGTCATCACACAGTCAGGAAGAATCCCAGGATATATTTCCTGTAATACCTCAGTTGCCTGATTTCCCACTTGCTTTTCAACCACAGTAAACAGCACTCCTATATGTAATCCAACTATGCCATTACCAGGAAAAAGTGCATTCCTGGAGCTGACGGTTTCTCCAGCATTCCTATTTCCACTTTTTCACTTTTCACCAAGTACTCCAACCTCACTCAATAAATGGAGCACTTCTCAACTCACTTTGAATTTCATGTACTAGCACTTTTTCTGACAATAGTCCTCCTGACTTACATGTCTCCTCATCTATCCACATCAAAGATTGACATGATCTCATAAATCTTAAGACTGTAGCTTCTTTATCTGCTGCTCCTGATCTATGTGAGTAAACCTTATCTTCAAAGTGAATGGTTTACAAAGATCTGGCACTTCCTCCTTAAACAACCACAGACCCAAGCTGTGCAGCTTTTTAGTTTTCACTGCATCTTCCTTTACCGCTTTAACAAATGTCACTGGATTATGCTTTTTTCCTACATCCCAGTATTTTTTCTAACCCACCAACACTGTGATTTCATGTGGCCTACTTTATTGCAGTGAAAACACCAGAGCTTTTTGACTTCTTTTTCCCCTTCATGGGTTTTCTTTTTCCCTGTTATTTTTACTATCCTCAATGAGATCTACTTTTTGCTTACCACACGAGGATTTCTTTTTCAATTTCCATTCTTCACCAATGGAAATTGATGTCTGAAGCTGCACTTTGATTTATGAACCAACTCATAATCATCAGCCATTTCAGCTGCTAATCTTGCCGTCTTAACTCTCTGCTGTTTCACATGACTCTCACAACCTCAGGAAGTGAATTTTTGAACTCCTCCAAAATAATCTTCTCTCCAAGAGTGCAATATGTTTGATATATCTTTAATGCCCTTATGCAACTATCAAAATTACTTTATTTGATCCTTTCAAACTTAATATATGGTTGACCAGGGTCCCTTCCTTAGGTTCTTGGAACATTGTTGGCTTCGAGTACAAACTCATATGCACATAAGATGGCTTTCTTCACCTCCTCATACTCCCCAGATAGCTCTTCTGATAGTGATACAAATACCTCATTAGCTCTACCAATCAACTTTGTTTGGATCAACAAAACATATGATCATTGGGCATTTTATTTGTTTAGCCACTTTGTCAAATGAGATGATAAGGGCTTCTACATTCTTCTCTTCAAATTTAGGCAACACTTGGACATATTTAAACAGTTTCCCCACAAGGCTACAATGGGTTAACTCATCATCACTGTCCTCCTCAATAAGCGTACCTTCACCTCTAACCTTTTAAGCTGACTTTCCTATCTAAGTGCCAATTTCTGAAGTTCAAACTCTCCCTTTTCCTCTTTTTCCCCTCTCTCTCTTTCCTTTTCTTCTACTGGACCTTCCTTTCCTTTTCTTTTTATTCTGCTCATGCAATTCTTTGCTTTTCTCTTTCCTCTGCTGTTAACTGTAATTCAAACTGTTTCAGTTCCTTTTCATGTTCAAGCTGCTTCATCTGCCATTTCCAAAGATTCTAATGGCATTTATAGCAAATGTAAATGTCGAACTATTGCTGTAATTACCTCTCTTTTTCTCACAGATGAAGGAAACCCCAACTCCAGTTTGTCTGCCTTGATTCACCTCTTCTAAAACCCCCAAAGTCATTTCATCCACCCCCAGAAACCACTTAGTGACTGAAAGAGCCATTACTACACAAAGTACTGTTTAAACCAACTAAACTCCAACCCAGAACAAAAAACCTAACACCTACTATTTGCCGCCTTTGAGTCCAACAGCCCTGAACACAAATTAGAACTATAGAATAAATCCTGGGCCAGCCTGTAATCTGTTATGGACCAGGCCAGAACCCTCAAAATATTTTAAGAAGGTAATCTAGACCCTAACTTTTTCTTATTTTCGGGGCAGATGTGATGTGGATATTCCAGGTGGGATGCAACTGTTCAAATCACTCGGCTTTAAGCAAAATAGCATTTATTTAAGGACTACTGTTGAAACATGAACAAAAGAAAATGGAACTTAGAATATCTTAAGTATTGGAAAACTTAACTCACCCTGATACAGTATTTATTACTAATTAACTGTTTCAATCCAATAACATTCCATAAATACACCCCTTGGCAAAAAGATAAATTCAAATACAGATTCTTACAGACAGGAGGGAACAACATCAAAGAGAGGTTTCAGAGAAAGTCTGAAGAATTCTTTAATGAAGTTTGCAACTCTCCAGAATCACACACCCTGTGACTGCTACAGCTAAAACAAACCAGAAAAAACCTGAACTGGGAGAACTGGCCATTCCCTTTCCATTATTAGACTTTTTGGTGCCTCTGCTTTAATGACCTCTCCTCAAAAAAAGCAAGGACAAAATAACTTTTTTAAAGTGACAGTATCATCACAAGGTGTGACGTTAATTATTTATTCAGTGTAAGATCCTTATAATCGGTCACTTAAACACTGAGCATTTATATAGTTGCTACAACCCTGTAAATGGTCAAAACATTTAGTTAAAAACTCTGACCAACATCCCTCCTCTATTTAACAAAACTGGCATTTATACAACAGAATGTACTCAGTAAAATGATTCGAAAACTTTACACAAGAAATGAATAAATTTTATCACCAATTGAGGAATGAGATCATAAGACAAAAATCTGATCAAAAAACAGAAATTGCTGGAGAAACGCAGCAGATCTGGCAGTATCTGTGGAGAGCGAAACATAGTTAACATAACCTGCAAACATATTAAACAAATCCTGTCGATCCTGTAGGGGACTTCAAACCAGAGTCTACAGTAAAACATCACATACAGACCAAATATTGAAGTATCGAAGCAATCATCCCAACACCCATACGAAGCTGTAATAGAACATTATTTCAATGAGCCAACACACATTTCAGCACAGAAAAACTATGCAGACCAGAGGAAAATCACCTATACAGTGTATTCAAAATGAACGGGTACTCAATGAACACAGTCCACCGATCTCTCAGCAACAAACCCAAACAAGCAGACAAAACACGTCCAGAAACCCTAGCCACTCTCCCCTACATCAAAGACATCTCAGAAATGACTGCCAGAATACTCAGACCCCTTGGCATCATGGTAGCCTACAAACCCACCAACACACTAAAACAGCAGCTAATGAACTTGAAAGACCCCATACAGACAACAAGTAAAACTAATGTCATTTACAAAATAGTGTGCAAGAACTGTAACAGACACTACATTGGACAAACAGGTAGAAAACTAGCCACCAGGATACATGAACATCAACTAGCCACAAAACAACATGACCCTCTATCACTAGTATCCTTACATACAGATAAGGAAGGACACCACTTCGACAGGGACAACACATCCATCCTAGGACAAGCCAAACAGAGACACACAAGAATTCCTAGAAGCATGGCATTCCAACCAGAACTCTATCGACAAACACATTGACTTGGATCCCACTTGCCACCCCCTGAGAAAAAGGATAGGAAATAATATCACCATAGGAAATGATGTTACCACAGGAGCTGACATCACCAACCCTAGGAAACTCAAACATATAAATAGGAAGTGGTCTACACCACCAGTGCTTCATTCAGAGGCTCATGGAAGATATTACCTAGTATGGTGATTAAATGTCTGAAAACAAACCTTCCAGCTCAGTGAACAACCTCAACCTGAGCTACAAATCTCAAAACTCACTTTATTCTTCACTGTTAACACAACTGAGAGCTTAGACATTCTCAGCTTGGAATAAATAATGCCAGGTTCTCAACATTGTGAGTTAGAATTACACTGTTGCTTTCTTCTGACAGTTGGGAATTATGCTGGAGTCATTGGCTCTGTAAGTGTGTATTTATAGCAGTTGTGTCCAGAGACAGTCTGTTGATTTGATTTTTCAATCAGCACTAATTCCATGGGTCAGGAGTCACCAGTATAACAACAACCCTGGGACTGGCTGATAGCCAAACTGATGGACAAGGCACGGCAGCTCGCCCACACTCAGCTGATGAATAGCCAATTAGAACAGAATCACAATCTCAGACAGGAGCCTGTAAGGAACCAGATGTGAAGGAACTGAGGCCAGTGCTGATTGTCACAGCAGCTGGTAATACATCAAGAAGCTTTCACTGAAAACCATGCCAACCACACAATGGCCCTGTCCTATATCAGCTGGAAACCAATCCAGTTCAGCACTCATGCTGTTTAGAAACGTTACTGTGTGTTGGGAAACAAGGTGTAACTATGAGCAGCTTCACCCCACATCTTGAGTTTCTCCTTGCAACCTCAGGAATTAGCCAGAAATGTTTGGTTTTTTTTACTCAAATAATTCTCTTCACAGAAAGAAGTTCAGTTTGTTCCCATTTCTTGGTGTGGATGGTTCTGTGTTTTGAGGTATTTAGAGGGGTAGATGTTTGTACTTTCATATTCTGTGTGAAAATAGTTTTTTCATGTTTGATGCCAAATAAGGCATATTTTGTAGTTAATCAATAGCGTTGTTCTTTATCAAAGGAACCTGGTGTGTGAATCTTTTTGTTTTATAGGTGATATCAACAACCAAGTAAAACACTAACTTTTATTCTGTCACTCGTGCTGAGGTACTACTGGAGAAAGACCCATCTTGTCTTGATCGTAACGATGCGTCATTTGATACCTATGTCAAATATCTTGCTGTAACTTCCATCACCAGATGTTCACTTTTTAAAAATTCATTCTTGCGTGTGTTGAGGAGATTATTGGCAAGACCAGCATTTGTTTCCATTGCTTAACTTCCCTTGAACCAAGTCAGTCACACTTGAGTCATTAAGAACCAACCCTATTGTTATGACCTGAAGTCATGTGTAGGCCAGATTGGGGAAGGTCACCAGGTTTCCTTCCCTGAAGGCCATCAGTACACAATTGTTAACAATTGTCACCATCACTGAGTCTAATATTCTCTTCCTGATTTTATTAATTAAATTTAACCATCACCAGCAGTTGTAGTGGGATTTGAAACGATGTTCCCAGAACATCAGCCTGCAGCTTTGGATTATTTCACAAAGGGCAATACCTCTTCACAACCTGCTAGCCTACCTATAACATTGGAAATGTGTTGCTGGAGAAGCGCAGCAGGTCAGGCAGCATCTAGGGAACAGGAGAATCGACGTTTCGGGCATTAGCCCTTCTTCAGGAATCCTGATTCCTGAAGAAGGGTTAATGCCCGAAACGTCGATTCTCCTGTTCCCTAGATGCTGCCTGACCTGCTGCGCTTCTCCAGCAACATATTTCCATCTCTGATCTCCAGCATCTGCAGACCTCATTTTCTCTACCTATAACATTGGGCAATTTGCTTACTCTGTGACCGTGTCAATGCCAATGGGTGTTTGGAACCTAATAATTTTAATGGCTTAAAAATAATAACAAAATTCCCAGGTGGGTTTGGAAATGAACTACGTTTATAAACGTCAGTTATGGCCTTAAAGTGATCCCAGATACTAAGAAGTACAAACGCAACAAAAACAGCAAATTTTTGAAATTAAAAACAAGTCATCCCCCCACTGTCTGAGGTCTTCCTACTGAAGGAAATGGGAATCTGTTCAGTCATCGGACCCTCCCAGTGCCGGACATATATAGAAATATTAATATTGTATGTATAAGAGATCTCTGGGGATTTTGAGATACAGTCAAGTCCAATGTTTTGTTTGTTTACTTGACATGCAACTGTACAGAACCGACTGTATTTGTGTCAATGCATATGTACAAAAACATTTTGATTAAAATTTTTAAAAATCTCACTAACACTTCAAATGGGGAACATCAGCTGGGTGATTCGAGTTTAGCACCTACCTTGGACTGGAAAGTCTGTTCTGAACAGTGACTCACTGCTGATGGGATTTCTACAAATGAAAATGATGCATTCCACTCAGGTGAGGTATCCCTGGCTTCAAGGCTGAGTTTGATGTACAAAATTCTTTCCTTCTGTAACGGGAGTGAATGGACATTGGGGCAATTTAGGGTGAAATTGACCCTGTCCATTTCTTGATTAGATCACATGATGGTTATCCTGTGTTATTGTTGTGAAGTTCTAAATTCCAGTGTATACTATCAGTCCTGCTGTAGATGACATTGCTATTCTAATCTGAGGTGTGAGTGAGTTTTTTTTTAAGATATACTTTTTTAGTATAAATCTCTTTGTCGCAAATGCATTTGACTCTGTACAGTTATATGTCAAGTAAACAAACAGTAGTCTGTATACTGCTTGAAATTTTGTACTGGTGTCCTGGTTTTTCAGCAGAGATTATCGTCCCACCATTGTAAAGCAAAGGCTGCATGATGTTTGAACGTCTAAATTACTCCCCAACACTCTGCTTTCTCAACAAAAACAGACACTGTTGGAGAAACTCGCAGCATCTGTGGGGAGAGAACAGAGTGAACATTTTGGGTCCAGTGACCCTTCATGGGAACACTTCATCAGTTCAACAATACAGAATCGCTGAACAGAAACTGATAGTAAAGTTCTGCACTTGTGAAAATTACCTCAACCGTGATCATGGGTTCATGTGTACAGAAGAACAAGTACTCTAAAAAGAGCAAATCAACATTAGTTTACATTTTTGAGTCATAGTGACATAATGATCAATAGTACATAAAAAGGATATTCAGCCCATTTCATCTGCATCAATCAAAAATAACCTGCTAACAATTATCATCCTACTTTCCAACATTGACCCATAGCCTTAGAGTCATAAAGTCCTAAAGCACAGAGACAAGCCCTTTGGCCCAAACTGCTCCATGCTGACAGAAATGTCCATCCATGCTGACCCCATTTCCCTGCACTTGGCCCATATCCTTCTAATCCTTTCCTATCCATGTATTTGTCCAAATGCCTTTTAAGTGTTATTAACGTACCCACCTAACCACTTCCGCTGGCAGCTCATTCCATATGCACCCCACCCTCTGTGTAAAAAAGTCCCCCCTCAGGTTCCTTTTTATTCTTTCCCCTCTAACCTTAAACCGATGCCCTCTAGTCCTGATTGCCCAAGGCTGGGAAAAAAGACTGAGTGCATTTACCCTATCCATGCCTCTCATGATCTTATACACCTCTATAATGTCCCCCCTCAGGCTTCTACACTCTAAAGAAAAAAGTCCTATCTTGTCCAACCTCTCCCTTGAGTTCTGGCAACAACCTTGTAAATTTCTTCTGCATTCTTTCCGGTCTAATGACATCCTTCCTATTATAACTGAATGACCAAAACTGAATATACCAAGTGCGACCTCACCAATGTCCTGTATAACTGCAGCATAACTTCCCAACTTCTAAACTCAATGCTCTGATTGGTGAAGGCCGGTGCGTCAAAAGCCTTCTTCACTGCCCTGTCTACCTGTGAATCCACTTTCAGAGAACCGTGGACCTGAACTCCAAGGTGTCTCAGTTCCACCACATTCTTTCAGGCCCTACCATTCACCATGAAACTCCTACCTTGATTTGACTTTCCAAAATTCAAGACCTCACACATATCGATACTAAACTCCATTTGCCATTTCTTAGCCGCTTATGTGTCTTGGAATCACAAATGTACATCTCATTACTTCTTCAATGTGCTGAGGGTTTTTGCCTCTCCCACCCTGACAGGCAGTGAGTTCCAGAGACCCACCACCCTCTGGGGAAAACAAAGTTTCCTCAAATCTCCTTTAAACTTCCTGACCCCTCCCATAAATCAATGCCCCTGGTCATTCATCCATCTATCAGAGGAAAATGTAGATTCCTGTCTAGATTTTCTCTGACCCTCATAATTTTATACATCTCCCTATCCCCTCTCAATCACCTCTTCTCTAAGGAAAACAAACCCAGTCTGTCTTGCATCTTATATCTTGCCACATAATTTCAATAAGATGAAAAATATATGATTCTATACCTCCATCGTATCACATCCTGTCCACTGTCTGATTAGCGCACAGTATAAAATGCCCCATCTGTAACCACTCCATCCCCATAAACCTACCCAGTGGAAGCTCTGTCTGAAGCCAGTCATGTGGTCTGGTTTCTCATAGATGGTGTCAAGCTTCCTGGACGCTTTTGAAGCTTCAACCATGCAGGCACATGGGAGCATTTCAGCAAGTTTAACAGATATGTGTTAAAATGAAGATTTTCTGATGTAGGATGGATTCCTCAGAAATGAGGTTTCTTGCCTCCAGCACTTACATCTTACCTCCCAGACTCGCAGAATCACAGAATTGTTACGGTGCAGACCAAACAACATAAGATCCAGGAGCATGAAGAGGCCATTCAGCCCCTCGAGCCTGCTCCACCAGTTAAAACCATCATGGTAGATCTCATCTTGGCCTTAAATCCACTTTTCTGCCCACTGGCCATAACCTTTCAACCCATTAGCAATTAAAAATTTGTCCATCTCCTCCTTAAATTTCCTCAGCACCCACAGCATTCCCTGCACTCTGGGGGAGTGATCCCACAGATTCACGACACTTCGAGAGAAGTGATTTCTTTGTTTTAAATCTGCTGCCCCTTATCCCTAAAACTATGACCTCTCACTCTAGATTGCCCCACAAGGGGAACTATCTATCTTACATCTTCTTTGCCAATCCCCTTCATCATCTTATACACTTCCATTAGATCTCCTCTCATTCTTCTCAATTCCACAAAGTATTGACCTAAAAGGCTGAAATTTTCTTCATACAGCAAGCCTTTCATCTCTGGGATCAATTTCCTCAACCTCCTCTGATTTGTCTCTGTACAACTTTATGGGCAGCACAGTGACACAGTGGTTAGCACTGCTGCCTCACACCGCCGGAGACCGGGGTTCAATTCCCGCCTCAGGCGACTGACTGTGTGGAGTTTGCACATTCTCCCCGTGTCTGCGTGGGTTTCCTCTGGCTGCTCCGGTTTCCTCCCACAGACCAAAAATGTGCAGGTTTGGTGAATTGGCCATACTAAATTGCCCGTAGTGTTAGGTGGGTTTGGGTGGGTGGGTCAGTGTGGACTTGTTGGGCCGAAGGGCCTGTTTCCACACTGTAAGTAATCTAATCTACAACTGTATCCCTCCTTAAATAAGGAACCAAAATTGTACACAGTATTCCAGATGTGGTCACACTAATGCCCTGTACTTTCGATACCTTTTCATTATCACTGCTCGTTATGTTTTCATACACTTTAACTTTTTGTTTTGGTAATATCAGTAACAGAAATTCGACCATTATCTATGATTCTAATACATAAACTAATGGAATTGTTTTTACTTTCTATTTTATGTTTTTGAAAAGGCCATAGCTTGCTTCTTAGTCTAACTCTTGCCCTTTCTGTACTGTGAGGCTAACTTTAAGGTCTGGTTATGCTTTAAATACATTGCCAGGTTTTGTTGGATTTTAAAGTAGACATATACAAATTTGTAAGAGTAATGCAGCTGAGTATCTTTTCAAACACGTTAGCTTTTCCTTTAATTATTGACTCTCAAAAGCACAATGAATCTCAATCCACCTCTCACACAGAAAGTTCTCATTTTGCTCCAATTCCCTTCTCGAATTCCATTGTTATGAATTGTCATATGACTCAAAGCTTTCTCTATGATTGGTCATTGCAGATCCTGACAAAGGAGAAATGCACAAAAGCTAAAACATAAGATAATCTTCAACTCAGTCCATATCAATAACAAAAAACAAAAATTGTTGGAAGAGCTCAGCAGGTCTGGCAGCGTCTGTGGGGAGAAATCAGAGGTAACGTTTCGGGGTCAAGTGACCTTTCCTCAGAATTCCTCAGTCCTTATTGGTCCTTCCCACCATGTTTGTAAAGACATCGATGCATCATTATCCATCTAACTCCTACATCCCTTCAATAATGTTCCCTCATTCACTTACCTTGTCCCATCTCAATATAGATGCTCGCTTCATTAGATTCTAATTCCTTGACTTATATCTTCCTCTTGTTTGAAACAGTTGTTGGTAAGATGGTTGGTAAGTAGAGTGCTCCAGCCAAATATTGTTCACTCTGCCTGCTCTTCTTCTGTTATTCTTTCTCTTCTCTTTTTCTTCTTACTACAGTGTTTTTATTCTTCTTCTTCGCCTACTTCTTCCTTTTTTCCCTTCAGCTTCCCTTCTGCTTAGAGATTCAAAACGTGCGTCTGTGAGCAGCAACTTGAAAGTTTGCAAATGCACAGAGAGAACCTGAATCGAAAGGCCGTACAGTTACTAGACCAAGCAGCAGCTTTTACCAAGACAACAGGCTTTTTAATTTAGCCAATCAGTTTGCACCAGGCACTTAAATACCAAAAACCTATTAAATGTAAATCTGATGGTTTTGACAAAATACCACCAAACCTATTGTCAGAAATATTGACATGTCATCACAGGTATAAAAGAAGGGGGCAGTTGGAAAATAAACCCAGAGCTAACTGTCATCTACCAGAGCTAACAGCCCTCAGCCCTCGAGAGAGAATCACTGGCTCTCACAGCTTCCTCTATATCTGAGAGAAAGTGCCATCTGAATAACAATGAAACTAATAACACAACTCATTAATATTCCTGAAAGAAGAAATTGACAGAGAAGGCACAGAAGATTCTGGAAGGAACATAACCTGGCTATAATTTCGAGAGACTAAATTATTTTATTTTGTATAAGTGGGACTTTAATTTATTGGAACAGCATACTGTTAGAATCTTGCATTATCCATAAGACCATAAGACAGAGGAGCAGAAATTAGGCCATTCAGCCCATCGAGTCTCCTCTGCCATTCCAGCATGGTTGATACATTTCTCAACCTTATTCTCCCACTTTCTCCCCATAGCCCTTGGTCATTTTGACAATCAAGAACCTATCTATTTTTGTCTTAAATACACTCAATGACCTGGCCTCCACAGTCTTCGTGGCAAAGAGTCACCACTCTCTGGCTGAAGAGGTTTCTCCTTATCATCATTCTAAGGCTGTGCCCTTTGGTTCTAGTCTCTCCTACCAATAGAAACATCTTCTCAACATCTACTCTGCCCAGGCCATTCAGTATTCTGTAAGTTTCAATCAGATACCCCTCAACCTTCTAAACCCATCAACTATAGACGCAGGTTCCTCAAATGTTCCTTATATGTTAAGCTTTTCATTCCATGGACCATTCTCAAGAACCTCCTCTGAACTCACTCCAGGGCCAATACATCCTTCCTGAGATATGGGGCCCAAAACTGCACATAATATTCAGGAATAGTCAGTAGTTAGTAGGGATTTATTCTGTTTGTTAATAGTTTAATTAATTTGTTCACTATTAGAGTTAGATAAATTAATTGTTATTTGTTGATTTTAAAGTAAGTGTCAGGGATTTATTTTATTTCATCACTAGAAGTTACTGAAAGGCAGGTTACCCATTTTTCACCCTCCTTTTCCAGATTATAGGGCGAGGTACACCTCCTTGGGTGTTTCGGTTTTAGTTCTGGGGGGGGAGGGGGTTAACATCAGAAAGAATAATATTTTAACAAAAAAACCTTTAACTGATTTACACAAGAAGTGAGACTGCCAATCTGCTTTAAGATTGTAAGACCAGCAGAGGTGAACAGGAGGATGCCATTTCGGGGTCCCCCAAGCTTGGTTCTGCCCTTCAATAGGATCATGACTGATCCGACTAATCTCATGTTCACTTTCCTGCCATTTCCCCTTAACCTTGATTCCTTTTCCTCGATCATATATCTATTTCAACCTTAAATATGCACAAGGAATCTGTGTGGCAAGGAATTCCAAAGACTATCCAACCTTCTAAGAGAAGAAATTCCTCCTCATCTCAATCTTAAGTTGGAGCTCCTTTATTCTGAGACTGCGCCCTCTGGTCCTAAACTCTCCCGTGAGGGGAAACATCGTCTCAGCATATCTGTTTGTGTTCTCAATCATAGAATTATACAGTACAGAAGAGGCTCTTCAGCCCATCGAGTCTATCTCACCAAGGCTGCACTAAATCTACATTAGTCCCACTTTCCTGCATTAGACGCAATGTTTTGATATTTTGAGTGCTGTCAGGTTACCTGTCGCAACTCCCCTCACAGGCAGTGCATTCCAGACCCTTGGTTAAAACGTGTGATGCTGGGAAAGCACAGCAGGTCAGGCAGCATCCAAGGAGCAGGAGAATCGATGTTTCGGGCATAAGCCTTTCATCAGGAATGTGGGGACTAGACCCTGGCCAACCTCTGGGTGAAGGGTTTCCACAAATCCCCTGTAAACCTCCTGCCTTTAACCTTAACATTATGCCCCTTGTTAGTGACTGTTTAACTGAGGGGAATAGCTGCATTCTCTCCATCCTGTCCATGCCCCTCATAACCATATACACCTCAGGATAGGCAGTGGCCTAGTGGTATTATCACCAGACTGTTAATCTAGACATACAGGTAATGTTCTGGGTTAAGAGTGTGGTGCTGGAAAAGCACAGCAAGTCAGACAGCATCTGAGGAGCAGGAGAATCGATGTTCCAGGCATAATGATGAAGGATTTTTGCCCGAAACATTAATTCCCCTGCTCCTTGGATGCCACCTGACCTGCTGTGCTTTTCCTGCAACTCTGATCTCCAGTACCTGCAGTCCTCACTTTCTCCATGTTCTGGGGATCTGGGTTCAAATCCTGCCTTGGCAGATGGTGGAATTTGAATTCAATAAATATCTGGAATTAAGAGTATAATGATGACCATGAATTGTTTGTTGGAAAAACCCATCTGATTATTAAGGTCCTTTAGGGAAGGTTCCTGTCATCCTTACCTGGTCTGGCCTACATGTGACTCAAGGCCCACATCAATGTGAGTTACCTTTAACTATCATCTGGCAATTAAGGATCAGCAGTAAATGCTGCCTAACCAGCGACATCCTCATCTCATAGATAAATAAAGAAAAAAATGTCAGCTCACCCTCAACCTGCTGTGCTCTAAAGAAAATGTAATGAATCACAGAGGGTTGGTCTATAAGTATAACAGGTAAATAGGAAGGCAAATGGAATTTTGTCCTTCATTGCTAAAGGGATTGACTTTAAAAGCTGGGAGGTTATGTTGCAGCTGTACAAGGTGCTGGTGAGGCCACACCTGGAGTACTGTGTACAGTTTTGGTCTCTTTACTTGAGAAAGGATGTACTGGAACTAGAGGAGGGGGTAAAGGAGTTTCACTGGGTCGATTCCGGAGTTGAGGGGGGTGGCTCATGAGCAGACAGAGTAGACTGGGATTCAGAAAAATGAAGGGGGGATCTTATAGATACATATAAAGTTATGAAGGGAATAGATAAGATAGAAGTAGAGAGGATGTTTCCATTGGCAGGTGAAAGTAGGACAAGAGGGCATAGCCTCAAAATTAGGAGGAGCAGATTTAGGACTGAATTGAGAAGGAACTTCTTCACCCAGAGGGTTGGGAATCTGTGGAATTCCCTGCCCAGTGAAGCAGTTGATGCTACTTCAGTAAACATTTTCAAAGCTAAGATAGATTTTGTTTTGAACAATGAAGGAATTATGGTCATGGTGACAGGGTAGGTAAGTGGATCTGAGTCCATGAGAGTCCAGCCTCTCTTCATCGCTGAAATGTCCCATCCCAGCAACATCCTGGTGAAACTTCTCTGCCCCTCTCCGATGCAATCACATCTTTCCTATAGCACAACAGTTTCACATTTTGACCTGATAGACGTTAAAAATCACACAACACCAGGTTAGAGTCCAACGGGTTTATTTGGAAGCACTAGCTTTTGGAGGGCTGCTTCTTCATCAGGTGATGGTTGCACAATCACTTGATGAAGGAGCAGTGCTCTGAAAGCTAGTGCTACCAAATAAACCTGTTGGACTATAATCTGGTGTTGCGTGATTTTTAATGTGTTTCACCCCAGTCCAACACCGGCTCTTCCACATCATGACCTGATAGAGTTTGTAGAGTTAAACATGGATAGGCTTCAATACTCAGGATGTCAAACAGCCACAATGAGCATAGGGGAATAAATGTGTAAAAATTGTGCTTTCTATATACAGATGAATATACTGACATGCAAATAGACAGACAAGCAAGGAACAAGAGTAGACCACTCAGCCCATCAAGCCTGTAAATTACTGCCATGTCTATTTTCACCAATTCCCCTACATTCCGTTCCCACGTTTTAATCCTCTGCGGAGGGTTCAGTCCTGCATTCACCTGTTTATCCTTCAGTGCAGTTTGCACAGTTTACATCGTGTTTGGACTGGTCCCCAGCTTAAGAGTGTTGTTAAACTTGAGAGAGTTCAAGAAAGATTTACATTGAACTTGCCAGGGCTGCAGCATTTGAGCTGGAGGGAGAGAATGAATAGACTGCGGCTGTTTTCCCTGGAATGTCAGAGGCAGAGGGGTAACCTTATAGAGATTTATACAACCATGAGCAGCACGGATAGGGCAAATAGCTAAAGTCTTTTTCCAAAACTAGAGGGCATAGGTTTGAGGTGAGAGGGGAAAGATTTAAAAGGGGCCTGAGGGAAAGCTTTTCATGCAGAGGGTGGTGTGTGTATGGAATCAGTCAACAGAGAAGGAGGTGGGGGCTGGTACAATTACAACATTTAAAAGACAGCTGGATGGTTATATGATTATGAAGGGTTTAGGGGGGTATGGGATTCTCACTGTCCTCTGCAGCCCAGCTGTGTAACTCTCCTTTTTTTGTGTGTGGTTTTATTGCTGTTACATTTTTATGTGAGAGAATGTGTTATGTGCTGCCCCACTCACTGGCATAGATTTCACCATTAAGCACTTTGAGCCTGCCCCACCATTCAGTATGATCGTGACTGATTAACCACTTCACTGCCTGATCCACACTATCCCCAGATCCCTATACCCCGCTGGAGAATCACAAATCTATCAATCTCTATCTTAAACAGACCCATAGGTGGAGCTCCCACAGCCCTCTGGGGGAGACAATTCCAAAGGTTCCCAATCCTCCTGTCGGGGGGGCCTTTATCATAGGCCTTCTGAAAATCCAAGTATACTTTATCCATCAGTTCTCTTCTTTTGGCATTCTTATTGTAAAAGAATCTTTAGGGATGAGTGATTGTGATATGATAGAGTTTTACATTATGCCTGAGATTGAGTTGTTCAACCTGAAGCAAGGGTCGTCAAATTGGATAAGGGAGATTATCAAGGCTAGAGGTACAAATTGGTTAAGGTGGATTGGGTAAATATTTAAAAGGCCTAGCTGTACATTGGCAATGGATCATTCTGGAACTTCAGCTATTCAGAATCTCTCTTTATGACTTCAATGAAGAGACAGAGAGTAATGTATCCCAGTTTGTTAACAATACAAAACTAGGTGGAAAGTCTTTATGCCAACCATCCTTGGCTGCTTCATCAATGACCTTCCCTCCATTTTAAGGCCAGACATGGGGAGATTTTTTTACAGTTTTGTTTCCAAGTGATTATTTTTGTGGTTTCGTATCTGTTCTGATATCAGTTATTTTCTGCTCACAGGTCAGGATACATGGCCAGTTCTTATCCAATCCCCTGAAGCAGTGACAGTGCCTGAGGGTGGGACAGTGACATTTTGCTGTGATTGGCAGAGCAGCAATGTTGATCACACTGTGGATAGATACACTGTTACTGTTCATAAGATGGGCATATCGTACTGAGTCATTATGAAGACTGCAGTGTTCACCAATCAAGAGGATTCTCTGAGCAGTTTCAGCATTCCAGAAACATGACCATTAACAATTACATAACCAGAAGAGAAAATGCTGGAAAATCTCAGCAGGTCTGGTAGCATCTGTAAGGAGAGAAAAGAGCTGACGTTTCGAGTCTAACTGACCCTTTGTCAAAGCTGCTTTTATTAACAATTACATTCTGACCATCAGAGACCTGCAGCTCAGTGGCACCAATATCTACATCAGTGAGATTTTTAGGAAGATCTTTGGAAAAGGAACTGGCTGAATATTACCAGTAAGTCCATTTTACATTTAATATGATTGCAGTGATTGTTATTACTGGTCAAGTCAGATCACAGACTGAAACTTAGCTTTAGCAAGGTGTTCTCTCACTGCAACAGAAGCATGAAATGTTGCAAATTTAGTTTTAATAGTAAACCGATATTTATTAAGGAAAGGAAATGAAGGTGAAATGGAATAAATTAATCTACTTATTTATAACACAAATTCAAAGAGGTTTAAACACACAACAAATCCCCAAAAAAACCTATTTATAAGTTTCAAAAAGCAAAAGCAACTGGTACAGATTCCAGAATCAATGCTTATACAGTACTCATTCCAGAATCCCTTTCTCATTTCTGTAGTTAGAATCTATTCTGAAAAATAACGATTCTGTCAAGTACCAACACCTGCTCTGTGTTTTCTGTCAAACGTAGTCGGAAAGTCAGGTCAATGAGGGATTTCTGTTGAACTTTTAAAATCTTTAGCACCTGTGATATCAGGAATAGAGGGGCCTTTAATTTTAGCACATTAGCCTTGTGAGGATGCAGTGGCTTCAAGAGGTGTGTTTTATCCTGGTTTCTTTTAGCGAGAGAGATTGGAAGATAGGAACAGAGCAGTCTATGAAAAGATAAATAACTTGTGAGCTCGAGTTTTTTTTTTAAAGCTGGAACAATAGAAGCACAAATGGATGGAGATACACACAGACCCAGGACTTTTGCAAAGTTTTGCTTTAGTTATCATGCGGAGGTGAAGTCACTTCACCTGATGGAGGAGCAGCCCTCTGTATCCTTGTGATTTCATAAAAACTTGTTGGACTATAACCTGGTGCTGTGTGACTTCTGACTTTGCTTTCGTTAGTTAGTGGGTGTGAACTTAGACTGTGGAAGGAAAGGACTCTCTTTCTCTAGTTCTCTGGGAAACTGCTGCATGATCTCTTTCTTGCTGATAGAATTTCATGTAGAACAATCTATTTTTCGGAATTTGCAAGGGTGCATTTATGGGATGTTTCTATATTAATACAATTAATTAGTAAAAGTTACTGTATTTGTTATTCTGTAAAATTTGCATTGGATTGTTCTTCTAATTCCTTCTTTCTTTTGTTGTATTCTAACTACAGTGAATGAATAGAGTGTTTTGCTTTAAACCCAATAATAAAACCAATCATAGAATCATAGAATCCCTACAGTATGGAAAAAAGCCATATGGCCCGGCATGTTCACACCGACCATCCGAAGAGTATCCCACCCAGACCCATTCCCCTCTTACTCTACATTTACCCCTGACTAAAGCATCTAGCCTACACATCCCTGAACACTATGAGCAATTTAGCATGGCCAATTCACCGAACCTGCACATCTTCAGATTGTGGGAGGAAACCAGAGCATCCAGCAGAAACCCACACACACACATGGGGAGAACACAGGCAGTCGAATCACATCTGGGATGCAACACTTTACATTTATCTTAATAAAAAATGTTAAAGTCTAGACCTTCTTCTAATTTTTGTCCATTACACCTCAGCAAAATAGAAATCGGGTAAATAGCTGAGCTCTGTGATGATACTGCTCCTTTAACAAGGTTATTCTGTCCTTGTCTTTTTTCAGAGGATACATAAAGGGAGAGATTCTAATCTGTCTGGAAATATCTGCTTGAAAAAGCTTTTCAGTGTGCTTTTTTTAAAGCACGTGTACAATGAAAGGGGAGTGGCCAGTTCTCCCAGGTCAGGGTTTGGTTTGGTTGGGTTTTAGCAGTCAGCTTGTTTTGTTTGCAGCTGTTGTTCATGTTTTAGCTGGGAACCCAGAGACTCTGCTGGGGACCCAAAGGAACAGCTCCATGCTGAATGTCTCTCTCTCTTTCTGTCTTACGTCTCTCCTGTAAGCACCTGTGTTTGAGTTTACTTTTTTTTGCCAAGGGGGAATGGGGAATGTTGCAAGTATTTGGAACAGCATCATTAAATGGTGATTGAGTCAACTGGATTTTCAAATAGTTATGTTATTCTAAATTTGATTTTCTTTTGTTCTTGTATATATAAATTCTGTTCTGTTCTGTTTAAAACTGAGTGGTTGGGCCAATCACACTACTCCTGGAATATCCACTTCACAGCTGCTTAAAACAGCTAGCAAAGTTAGGGTCTATCTTCTTGAAATGTTTTGAGGGGGGTCTGGCCTGGTCATAACAGTTTGAGGGTTCTTTGCAGGAATTGTTCTGAGTTGGGATTAGGGTTGCTGGACTCAAAGACAGCGAGTGCTAGATGTTATTGTCTTTTGTTCTGGGCGTTGAATTTGGTTGGATTACACAGTTCTTGGTGTAGTAATAGCTCTTGCAGTCACCAAGAGTTTTCTGGGGATGGAAGCAGTGACTTTGGGGGTTTTACAAAAGATGGTTAAGATTAGATTACTTACTGTGAGGAAACAGGACCTTCGGCCCAACAAGTGCACACCGACCCTCCGAAGAGCAACCCAACCAGACCCATTTCCCTCTGACTAACGCACCTAACACTACGGGCAACTTAGCATGGCCAATTCACCTAACCTGCACATTTTCGGACTGTGGGAGGAAACCGGAGCATCCAGAGGAAACCGAGGCAGACACGGGGAGAATGTGCAAACTCCACACAGACAGTTGCCTGAGGTGGGAATTGAACCCAGGTCGCTGGCGCTGTGAGGCAGCAGGGCTAACCACTCAAGCTAAGAGAGTTAGCAGACAAGCTGCGGTTAAAGATAACTCCTTCCATGAGGAGAGGAGAGATAATGACAGCAATAACTCAGCATTTACATTTGCTGGAAATACCATTAGAATCTTTAGGGATGGCTAAAATTTAATTAAGAATGAAGCAGCTTGAGTTAGGGGCAAAAGAAAAAAAGAAAGGGATAAAGAAATGAAACTGTTTGAATGATGATTAAGAGCAGAAGAAAGAGAAAAAAACCTAACAGAACAGAAAAGAAAAGCGAGGAAAGGGAGGAAGAGAGGGAACTTGAACTTCAGAAACTTGCGCTAAGACAGGAAAGTGAGCTGAAAAGGATGGAGCTGTAGGCTGAGGGTAAGCTGAGTGAGGATGAGCAAACCCATGGTAGCCAAAGGCCTGGTGAGAAACTGTTTAAATATATTCAAGCTTTGCCCAAATTTGATGAGAAGGTTGTGGAAGACCTTTTCATCTTATTTGAAAAGGTGGCTGGAAAAACGAGGTGGCCGGTGACCGTGTGGGTTTTGTTGATCCAAACAAAACTTGTAAGTAGAGCTAGTCAAGTATTTGCATCACCATCAGAGGAGCTGTCTGGGGCATAAGAGGAGGTGACGAAAGCCATCTTAGGTGCAGATGAGCTTGTGCCAGAAGCCGACAGCCAATGTTTCAGGAATGTATTGAGTTTGAAAGAATCAAGCAAATTAGTTTTGGGAGGTGGATAAGGGCATTAAAAATAGAGCAAACTTATGATGCTGTTAGAGAGGCAATAATTTTAGAAGAGTTAAAAAATTCACTTCCTAAACTAGTGAGAACTCATGTGGAAGAGCAGAGAGTTAAAATGGCAAGATTAGCAGCTGAAATGGCTGATGGTTATGAACTGGTTCATAAATCAATGTTTGCCTTCCAACATCAATTTCAATCCATGAGGGTTAGAAACTGGGGAAAAGAGAAATCCTCGCATGGAGAGGGAAAGGGAAATCTCAGTGATGATCATAAGGATAACTTGCCCAGGTTGAAAAGGAAACCCTTGAAGGGGAAAGAGAAATTAAAAACTTCAGTGTTTTCACTGCAATAAAGTAGGCCACATGAAATCACAGTGTTGCTGGGTTAGGAAAAGTACTGGGAAGCCAGATATAGGAAAACAGGATAAGCCAGTGACTTTTGTTAGGAGTGGTAACAGAAAGCACAGTGGTGGCTCAAAAGCTGCACCAGAATGTACAAGCTGGTCAGAGATTGATTAAGGATGAAGTGCTAGATCTTCTCAAACCATATATCTGTGAAGGTAAAGTTTACCTGCATAGGCCAGGAGCAGCAGGTAAAGAGGTTACAATATTAAGAGATGCAGGATCCTCTCAATCTGTGATGCTGAAAGATGAGGATATATGTACTTCTGAAAGACTATTGCCAGAAAAGGTGCTAGAACCAGGAATTCAAGCAGAGACAAAAAGTGTTCAATTTTGTAAAGTGAGTTTAGAGTGTCCAATGAAGAGTGGAGAAGTCATGGAGTACTAGACTAACTCTCCGCTCCAGGAATTCAATTTGCCCTTGCTAATGACATAGCTGGTTCACAGGTAGAAGTGCTGCAATGATTTTGTGGTCATCAGTCAATTTTTAACTCCAGAGTTGAGTGCAAATTCTACCATCCATCGTAGCAGGATTCAAACCAGGCTCTCAGAACATTAGCTGGTTCTCTGGATTAATAGTCTAGTGATAGTACCACTAGGTCACCACCTCCCCTAATCCCTGCATAACAAGAATCTATCTCCCTAATAACAGAAATGTTCGATATTCCCACCTCCTCCACTACATTCTGAGGCAGGAGCTCCAAAGTCACACAACCCTTAGAGAAAGACATTCCCCTCTCAAGGGTGACCCTAATTTTAAACAGTGCCCTTTGATTCTGGACTGACCCACAAGAGGAAACATCCTTTCCACATCCACCTTGTCAAGGCTATTCAGGATCTTACGCACTTTAATCAAGTTACCCCTCAGTCTTCTACCCTGCAGTTGAATCAAGCCCATGACAACTCATTCAGTCCAAACATTGATCTGTTAAGCCTCCTGCAAACAACCTCTAATGCCTTTGCAGCCCTCCTTAAATAAAAAGAATAAAGCTGCACACAGTAAGGGAAGAAGTTATGAAAAGTGCCAATGGAAGAATTCACAACATTGAGACTTCTACAATCTCACGTGAACATTCTTGAAAAGGACCTCATGCTTTATCTCTCAAGGTGGTTAAAAACGTTGCATGCCACTCTCAGAAAAATCTCCTCCAGGTATTAAAGTCTTCTTCAACAATCTGTCCAACTTTACAAAGTGATCCTACTTTGTTTATGTTATTTCTTCAAGCTGGGCGTGGTGCTGTGAAGTCAGGAGCTCGTCCACAATTGGGATCTGGCTTTGGAGGTGTCTGACTATGATAGTCACATGGAGATGATGCTTCAGAGGAATCTTTGTGGAAAAGCCTTTTTATAAAAACTGTTTGTGAGGAACAGTGTGCCTGAGCCAGAATCTGAGTGTCTGTGTCTGGGCTCCCTCTTCAAGTCAACGTGACAGATTTGAATCAGAATGGTAGGGCTCTGGTTTGTTACTCAGTTAAACCATCATCCTTCTCCAGAAGCTACTCCAGGGCTGGTGAAACCTGTGACTGTCAATGAACTGATAGTTTGCCTGTCAGTGTGTCAATCTTACTCATAGAAAATGATAGTGCAACACTGCCATCTATTGTCCAATGGCCTCACTATTCTGGTGGCACTATAACTCAATAGAGGGAACAAAAATAGAAATTGCTGGAAACACTCAGCAGGTCTGGCAGCAACAGTGGAGAGAAATCAGAGTTAGCGTTTTGGGACGAGTCACCCTTCCCCAGAAAGAAACGTAACTCTAACTTCGATTGACAGATGATGCCAGACCTGCTGAGCTCTTCCAGCAATTTCTGTTTTGTTTCTGATTAACAGCATCCGCAGTATGTTCAGTTTTCAGTAAGGTTAGAAGGATATGGGTCAAACTCAGGCAAGTGAGATGAGTTTACTTTGGGAATCTCAGTCAGCATGGACGAGTTGGACTGAAGGATCTGATTCTGTGCTGTATGACTCTATGAATCTATGTAGCTCCTGCGATTTCCTCAAATATTCACTGATCCTCTGCTTTAAGACAATGGGTGAGAATCACCTTGTGACAGATCACTGTTACATCTGGATCATCCATCACTGGAGTGAGCAGGTCCTCATTCCCAGAATCCACAATCCGTGAAGGAAGAAAATATCCAGGAGTCTGCCAATTTAAACCTCTCTCTGTTATTCTCAGAGTCACTTCGTTGTATATCTTATACAATGGAACTGTGCAGGGATGTCACCTCCTTCAACTGGTTAGTGCCTAAAAATATCTGCTTCATCCTTTAATGCCCGTTTCCAGATCTTTCTGGTTTGTTCACTTTACCCCAGTGCCCCACCCAGATTTAACCAATGAGAGTGACACTTATAGTAAACAGAACCACGTAATTAAACACAGAACAATTAAATATTACGGTAAAGATTCTCCACCATTTACGCCACACATTACATCCGAATGGCTAAGAGCATTGTGGAAGATCCCAGACACCCCTCACTCAAACTCATCTCCCTCCTGCCATCTGGCAGAAGATACTGGAGCATTCTGTCTCTCATGGCCAGACTGTGCAACAGTTTCTTCCCCCAAGCCTTCAGGCTCCTTAACACTATGTGATCAGACTGTATTCCATCTGAAATTCATTGCACAACTTTGAATTGCTGCTCAAAAAATGTCTATTATTTATCATTCTTCTATTACACTGTAACTTGCGTGTTTTGCACTTCTTATGCACTTTATGCCGTATACGAGTGTGTAGTTTGTGCTGTTCCTGTAGCACCCTCGGTCCTGGAGGAACACTGTCTCATTTTTACTGTATCAATTGTATATGGTAGAAATGACAAATAAAAAAGCTACTCTGCTCTAAGATCCAGTATCCAGGGAATGGAGGGAGAGACTCCCCATTTCCCCCAGTCTGACCCCCAGGACCCTTACCTGTGGAGAGGCCTCAGTTTGCTGAGGCTGGAGAGGCTGTATCTCTGTTGATCTTTGGGGAAATCCTTCCCCTTTAAATCCTGCCTGGCTGCTTTTTCTAATGCAGCAGACCCTTCCCAGTTCCAATCCTCACATCTGCTGTGGATTGTCAGGAAGCCTCTCCCACTATGAATTGTCCAGTGAAGAGGATTGCAGTGTGTGCGAGTTAGCTTGTGTCAGACAGCGGTTCGACAGTGTGAGCTCAACATGTCACTGTTATAGCAACATCTGTATTGCTGTTCTCAGCACACAGTGACTGATAGCCAGGATATCAATCAGGAACAAACCATCACAACTGATACAGTCTGACAACCTGTTCCCTCTCTTTAATGTAGGATTGAGACTGCAGGGAGGGTCCCTTTAAATCCTGGCGGGAGTTTAGAACAATCAGACTGCTGTTTGTTTATTGGTTATTTTTACTTCAAAGGTGCAAATCCCCCAGTCCTTCTCCAGTCTCCGAGCCTGGAGGGTCACACTGGGTCACCGAGGGCCACACTGCCCGGTTACAGTGCACCATGAAGAACACTGCAGTGACACACACCAACGTTCACTGGGACTAGGAGCAAGCAGGACATCAAAGGGAGTGGATTTTGGAACATTGCAAATGGAATTCTGTGCAGTGGCACTCAGGATTCACTGATCAATCCCAGCCTTCCAGAGACCCCTCCGTAACAGCTTCATTCTGACCATCACAAACGTGCAGCCCAATGACACTGGGGTCTATTACTGCTCAGTCTGGGGAAAGATCTATGGAAGTGGAAACCTGCTCATTGTTGACAGTAAGTAGAGTTTATGTGACAATTTCCTCCAACAATAACCTCTTGCCCAATGAATGAATTGGAGATCAGTTTGTAATCAAGATGTTTGAGGAAGTGATGGAGAGTGATCTCAGGGATGGATTCACTGCGGGGAGGAAGGTCAGCTCAGGTTCGGTCATTCCCCAAAGTTTCCCCTCTCTGGGTGTAGCCTCAGGGGTATCTATGAGGGTGAGTACAGTTAGGCTGTTTGCTGAGCTGAAGGGGATGTTTCATCTTCACTGTGTTCTCATGTTGGACAGACATTTGGAGAAAGTGGGAAAGCCTTGTGATGATTGGAGGAGGTGGAGTGAAACAGTGCAGTGATGGGGGAGATAGAAATGTTGAGCAGGTTTCTGAGGGTGAAATGGTGATGAGTAGCAAACAGGAGATGATCACAAGAGAGAGAGAAAAGCAAATCTCCAAGGATATTGCAGAGATATAAAATAATTATGGAACAGCGACAACCAGGAACTTTAGTTACCCAAATAATGATTAGAATAGCTTTGGATTAAAGGAAAAGGAAATGAAGGGATTTCATAAATAGCTTCAGGAGGACACTTTTTGTCAGTATATTCTCAGTCCACCTGGAACTTTCAGGGTGTGGTGTTCCATATATCTCTTACCCTTGTCCTGCTAGATAGAATTCATTGTGGGTTTGGAAGGAGGTGAATCAGGATTTCTTGGTGACTTTCTGCAGTGCATCTTGGAGATAGAACACACTGTTGTTTCTGAGCATTGATAGTAGAGGGAATGGATGCTTCTGGATGTGGTGCCAATTGGATTGTTTTGTCCCTAATGGTGTCAAGTTTCTTTAGTGTTGATGGACCTGCACCCATCCAAGCAAGTGGAGAGTTTTCCATTACACTCCTGAATTGTGCATTGTAGATGGTGGACAGGCTTTCGGGAGTCAGGAAGTGAGTTACTTACTGAAGTACTCCAAGTGTTATGAGGTTGAAAGCATTTACTGTACATTTAAGAGATAGAAAAAGCTGTTTTGCACTGAGAGCTGGTAGGCACCAGTCATGTGATTGACTAGCAGACTCAGAGTGAACTGGAAAATTGAAAATATGCAACATTTAGCTGTTTTCACAACCGTTCAAATTTAATCAATCAGTTTGAATATGCCCCAGGATACTAAAACTCAATTGAATTTGAATTTATTGCTTTTGTCAACCTCGAACCAATGAGAAAATCTGATGTTTGGGGTATAAAGAAGCGGGCACTTTGAGAGTTAGCCAAACAGAGCAACCAACTGCTAAAATCAGAGTAACTGGTAACAAAACTGGGGGCGGCACGGTGGCACAGTGGTTAGCACTGCTGCTTCACAGCGCCAGAGACCCAGGTTCAATTCCTGCCTCAGGCGACTGACTGTGTGGAGTTTGCACGTTCTCCCCGTGTCTGCGTGGGTTTCCTCCGGGTGCTCCGGTTTCCTCCCACAGTCCAAAAGATGTGCAGGTCAGGGTGAATTGGCCATGCTAAATTGCCCGTAGTGTTAGGTAAGGGGTAAATGTAGGGGTATGGGTGGGTTGCACTTCGGCGGGTCGGTGTGGACTTGTTGGGCCAAAGGGCCTGTTTCCACACTGTAAGTAATCTAATCTAATCTAATCTAATCTAAAAAACTCTCTCTATCAAAGGTAAAGGTACCTTTTTCATATGAAACATCTTTGCCACAAAAGACCGGAAATGGCCCAGGGAGATCTACAGCTGAAAGAAGACTGACACCGGTGACGACAGCTGCTGGATGGTTTTGAAAATTAAGTTGATATAATTTTAATAGGGGCTTTTATTGGATCAGTACATTGTTTTCGAGTCAGAAATTGATAACAAATCTTTAAGAGAAAGGAGGAGAGAGTTGTAAACAGTTGTCGTTTAATGTTCATTTTAGAGTTAATAAATAAATTTATACCCTTTCTTTAAATAGTGGAAGTTGGGAGTTCTCTGTCACTCATACTTTAACATATTACGAGACGAGGTGAGCTCTCTTGGGTGTTTGGTTTTAATTAAGGATTCATCACCGTGTCATAACACTAGCCTCTAATCTGCTCATGTAACCATTGCGTTTATGTAGTAAGTCCAGTTCAGTTTCTTGGTTTTTAACTGAGTTTGCATTTTGCCATTATTGGAATCAAGCATTAGCGTAGCAAATCTGAATGACCAGCCCAGTGACATCTCCCCAGTGCCGTGTGTATTTTTGATGCAATTTGAGTGAAGTTTTCTCACAGTTTCACTATTTATACAAAGTGTGATATCTATACAGATGTATAAAGTAACATGAGGGAAACCAAATGTATATCGGCTGTTTCGTTTCCCCTTCCCTCCCAAGCTCTGTGTGGTTTACTGGGCTGATATTCACTGACAATGTGGTCGACACTTAACCAAAGCACTTCCGTTCATTGGTTTCAGAACCATTTCTCTGCAGGAAATGTTTCTGAACCTCACCAGTGAAACAGACTGGGCTGTAATTGCTGCAATCATCTTCACAGCCTTGTCTGAACAAGAACATGAGCTTTACAATTCTCCAGGTTTCTGGCACCTCTGAAAGATTGTGACCAGTGACCTTGCACACTCACCTCTCACTTCCTCCTAAATCCTTGGATGCATCTCACCTGGTGCCTGTGTCTTGTCAACTTTAAAAATCTATCCAAGACGTCTTCCTGATCAATTTTGGTCCCTTCTCATGTCATAGTTGCCTCCTCCGTCACTATGATCTATGCGGCATCCTCCTGGTTTTGGTAAGGACAGGTGAAAATTGATCATTTAACACTTCAACAATGTTCCCTGCCTCCACCTGTATAACCCTGTTTTGGTCTCTAATCAATTGTAGACCTCCTTCTCCTTCGCTGTCCTCCTCAACCTCTCCCCTGACCTGAGGTGTGGTGACCCTCAGGTTAAACCACCACCAGTTCTCTCCCTCTCGGTGAGAGAACAAAGAAAGAACAAAGAGAATTATAGTACATGAACAAGTCCTTTGACCCTCCAAGCCTGTGCCAATCCAGATTCTCTATCTAAACCTGCCACCTATTTTTTAAAGATCTGTAACCCTCTGCTCCCTGCCCATTCATGTATCTGTCCAGATACATCTTAAATAACACTATCGTTCCCGCCTCTACCACTTCCACTAGCAATGTGTTACAGGCTCCCACCATCCTTTGCTTAAAGATCTTTCCGTGCATATCTCCTCTCCTCTAAACCTTTCCCCACTCACTTTGAACTCGTGACCCCTAGTAATTGAGTCCCCCCTGGTGAACCTCCTCTGCTCCCTCTCCAAAGCATCCACATCCTTTTGGTAATGTGGCGACCAGAACTGTATGCAGTGTTCAAATGTGGCCGAACCAAAGTCTTATACAACTGTAACATGACCAGCCAATTCTTGTACTCAATACCCTGTCCAATGAAGGAAAGCATGTATAAATGTATAAGTGGAAAAGTCCTGATTCGGATGTTCCAAAATGTATCACCTCGTATTTGCTGGATTGAACTCCATCTTCCATTTCTCTGCCCAACTCTCTAATCTATCTTTGTGTTATCTGTAAACTTACTAATCAGGCAACCGATACCTTCCTCCAAATTATTTATATATATATTATATATATATTAAAAAATGATCTGGAAGAAGGTATCAGTTGCCTGATTAGCAAGTTTGCAAATGACATGAAGGTGGGTGGAGTAGCAGATAGTGAAGAAACTGTCAGAGAATACAGCAGAATATAGACAGATTGGAAAGTTGGGCAGAGAAATGGCAGATATCACAAACAACAGTGGTCCCAGCACGGGTCCCTGAGAACACCACTGGTCACAGGTCTCCATTTTGAGAAACTCCCTTCCACTACCACTCTCTGTCTCCTTTTGCCCAGCCAGTTCTCTATCCATATAGCGAGAACATCCTGAACCCCGTGCAACTTACTTTCTACATCAGCCTACCATAGGGATCCTTATCAAACTCCTTGCTCAAGTCCATGTATATGACAATTACAGCCTTTCCCTCATCAATCAACTTTGTCACCTCAAAGAATTCTATTAAGTTGGCAAGACATGACCTTCCCCTCACAAAGCCATTCTGTTCATTACTAATAAGCCCATTTTCTTCCAAATGGCAAAAGATCCTATCCTCTGTCTAGATTAGAGTGGTGCTGGAAAAGCACAGCAGTTCAGGCAGCATCCAAGGAGCAGTAAAATCAACGTTTCGGGCAAAAGCCTTTCATCAGGAATATAGCTGTATTCCTGATGAAGGGCTTTTGCCCGAAACATCGATTTTACTGCTCCTCGGATGCTGCCTGAACTGCTGTGCTTTTCCAGCACCACTCTAATCTAGACTCTGGTTTCCAGCATCTGCAGTCATTGTTTTTACCTAAAAGATCCTATCCCTCAGTACCTTCTCCAGTAGCTTCCCTACCACTAACATCAGGCTCACCGGTCTGTAATTACCTGGATTATCCCAGCTACCCTTCTTAAACAAGGGGATAACATTATTAATTCTCCAGTTCTCCAGGACTTCACCTGTGTTCATGGATGCTGCAAAGATATCTGTTAAAGCCCCAGTTATTTCCTCTCTCGCTTCCCTCAGTAACCTGGAGTTACTGCAGCCCTATGGTCTAAGATGATGGTGACTTTTCTTTTATTCTCTGTTCTGGCATCAGCTGTAACTCCAACCTGAAGCAGTTCCTTGCAGGGATTTTCATCTCCCCCTCCTGTCACCTTCTCCCAGCCCCACCAAACCCACACCAAACCCTTCCCTTGCTGATTGGTCTGGTGCTTGTGATAGTGCTGTCCCTATGAGCCTGCAAGTGGGATCGAATATTTACTTACTGGTTACATTCAGCTGGGTTCCTGCCCCGTAGATCGATCCCTGCACACTACAAACATAGACAGCATTGTCACTAAGTTGTACGTTTGTGATGTTCAGGATGTAGCTGTTATTGGAGACATCCCTGGAAGGTTGGAAGCGTGCTGTCACTCCTGGGTTACGGTGGACATTGTCATGTGAATCGGATGTTAGCAGCTCCTGTCTGCTGGATCCTTGCTTGAACCAAGTGACAGTGAGTTTGCTGACATTGGCATTCTCCATGCTACACTGGAATCTGACAGAGCTACCCTGTATCACACTGTGTACTGCTGGAGACTGGAACAGAACTGGTCTCTCTGCTGTTGGGGGAAAGAAATATCATTTATAAATCATCAAACACAGGGTGAAAACTGGAATATTGACACTTAATAAAACCTCTTCTGTTAGGAAAAACAAGAATTCAAAAAAAGAGCTAATTTCAGTGTAATTTTAATAAGATGTTAAAATAATGATTATATTCTGCTATCACATCACACCCTCTGTTCTCTCTAATAATCTCACAATAAAGACTGCCCCATCCTTAACCAACCTGTAGGGGGTGGTGTAATTTTTAAATCATTAACTGCTGTAGTAAGCACATAGTAAGTACAAAGCCACCATTTTAGTCTTCTCTACCTTGTAGTAAGCACGAGCAGACACTCCCCCAGATTTTCATGAATGGAACAATGGAAACAGCTTTCCTAGTGGCTGAGGGACCGCCCACAACCACGGCTGTACGTCATCATCCATATAAGGGAGAAGCGGGGAACTCGAACACTGATTGGCTGGGTGAATAACCAAATAATCTCATCCATCAGGAGGACAGTGGGGAACTTTAACACTGATTGGCTGAGACAGTAGAAGGCCCCGCCCACTCCTACATGTATATAACGTGCGGGGATTACAATCTGTGTGTGTGCCTCGTGGGAAGCCATTGAGGTAACACCCGGTTCTGCAGAATTGAATAAATAGTTTTGGACGAACTCCTCCGTGTCTTTGTTCTTGGGAAGGGAAGCAGAGTGCCTGATGGGGGGTCGCAGAGTCCCCTATCCTGCACAATTGGGGGCTCTTCCGGGATGCAATAATTATTGCCGGGGCTCTCTTCGGCTCGTGGATCAAGTCTGATACAAAAAGACGCGTCTGGTATATATTTATACTGCTCACTGGATCGGCTTGGTCCGTCAGCCGTCGGCCAAGAGAGTGACCCGGCTCATTAAAATAATTTTGGATCCCGAGAAAAGGAACACACGGACGAGTGCTGGGACGACCGGTTAGTGACTATACACGGGGGTACACACATTTAAAAAGGCCAGACAACTTCGTGCACGAATCAAGGTGAGAGAGTTTCTTTTTGTTCTTCCTTGTTGGCCGCGTCGTTTTGACGGTCATCTGTGAGAACGCTTTAAGCGTTTAAGACCAGGACCGAAGATAGACCATGGGAAATTGTGGTTTTGACGGTCATCTGTGAAAATGCTTTAGGCGTTTAAGACCAGGACCGAAGATAGACCATGGGAAATCAGACTTTTAGGTCCACTAAGGACAAGTCAGGGAGGACTGTAAATGAAAAAGAAATACCCCCCGATAGTCCACTAGGTCGGAAATTGAGTTTATGGACGGAAAGCAGTAGGACAAAGGACTTAAAGAAAGAGACTATGATAAAATATTGTTGTTTTATATGGACCAAAGAACCTATCCGCGCCCCCTCGGTAGTTTGGCCCGAGTATGGGTCTGATGAAGACTGGGTGTGTCAACTCCTAAATATATATGTTAACAGAAAACAACCGTTTGACCCAGAAGAGAGCAAATACGCCGCCTGGTTGGCGAGTGACTGCGGGGACCCCACAAGTCTCTATCCTCTGATTCCCCAAACAGACCCGAGAAAGCCCCAGAAGTCTTGGGACGTCCTCACCGACGGTTTGCCCCCTTCTGCCCCGCCCCCGTATGTACAACCCGCGCACGGCCAGGCGTCCAGCGCGGACCTCCCTCCTGCGTCGGATAATCCCGGTTCCCGGCAGGTCATGCTCAGTGAGGGAGAGCCTGCTGGGGGGACACAGGAAGGGAAGAAGAGCCCAACCCAGGCATTAGGAGATCAGCCCGAATTGAGATGCGGAGAGATCAAGAAGAGAGATTGGGTGCTGAGAGGGTTAACAATGTTGAACAGATGAACCCTTTACGAGAGGTGCCGTTTGGGAACGAACGGACCGGATTCGTAGTACAACGTTTAAATTCTGGGGATATCCGACAACTCCGTATTGAACTACCCCGTCTACTGGACGACCCTGTCAGTGTGGGAACACAATTAGATCAATTTCTGGGGCCCAGTATATACACATGGGCCGAATTGCAGGCCATGATGAGAATACTATTTAATTACGATGAAATTGTCATGATCCGGAATAGTGCAATGGCCATTTGGGATAGGGAGCATCAGGACGGCCCTCAGCGTGGAGAGCAGAAGTACCCCTTAGAGGACCCCCGGTGGGATCATAATGACGAGGGGGGACGGGCTAATATGACAGACCTCAGAAACCTTATAATCAGGGGAATCAAAACCTGCGTGCCTAAACAGCGGAATTTAGCGAAAGCATTCAAAGTTGGACAGAAAAAGGATGAATCCCCGAGTGAGTTTTTAGACCGTTTGCGGGAGTCCATGCGAAAGTATTCAGGTTTAGACCCCGATGGGGAAATAGGCAAGGGCATGCTTAAGGTGCACTTTGTGACTAAGTCATGGCCTGACATTCAGAAGAAATTACAGAAAGTGGAGGATTGGGCTGAAAAAGATGTTGCAGAATTATTACGGGAAGCACAGAAGGTGTACGTTCAGAGGGATGTAATAAGGGAGAAACAGAAGACAAAAATGATGGTGGCAGTCGTACGGGAAGCTTGTAAATCCACCGGAATGGGGGAAGAAGGTTATGGGATGGAAAGAGGAAGGTCGAGGGAAAGTTGGAGAGGGAGAGGAGCGAGACGGGGCAGAAGTGGGAGAGGAGGATCTTATGGAATCGAACGGCCTCAGGCGGCCGGATGTTACCATTGCGGGAAACTGGGACACTTCAAGAGGGATTGTCCCGATTTTAAAAGGGAGCGAGAAGGGATGTATGAAATGGAGCGCGAACAAATGGATTAGGGAAGTCAGGGGAGGATCGGAACACGGGCCTACCAAGAACCCCTGGTAAATTTACGGGTGGGCCCATTTAGACAAGATGTTACTTTCTTAGTTGACACAGGCGCCGGCAGGTCCTCAATCCCCCTCCATCCTAGGGGGGTTGGCTTCCAGGCTAAAACATTAAACATTTCAGGAGTAAAGGGTGGGGTTTTCAGTGCAAGAATATTTGAACCACAACCCTTGCGGCTGGAGGAGGAGGAGCTCTAAGTGGAACTCCTTCACCTCCCGCACCTTCCCTATGGGTTGTTGGGACGGGATTTAATAGTCCGTTTTGGACTATGAATAGAAGTGGGAGAAGAGGAAGAATTAGCCATTACCATGTCATACCTTAGT
This sequence comes from Chiloscyllium plagiosum, assembly GCF_037043375.1. Taxonomy (NCBI): domain Eukaryota; kingdom Metazoa; phylum Chordata; class Chondrichthyes; order Orectolobiformes; family Hemiscylliidae; genus Chiloscyllium; species Chiloscyllium plagiosum. Next base: position 4,525,359 of record NW_028270148.1, on the reverse strand, counting down.
GAGTCCCGATTGACAGAGATAGACCCTAGGGTTTGGGTCGCCAAAGGGAACCGGGGGGGGCTCGCAATTCGACCTGTGGAGGTAAAATTAAAGCCCCAGAGCCCCGACGTCAGAGTGCACCAATACCCCATCTCTTGGGAAGGGAGGCAGGGCCTGAAGACAGTTACCAAATGCCTACCCCTCGCCCTGTTGCAAATTCGCACCCAGCCAAGACGGGATTTGGGCGTCTCCCCTTACGAAATGCTGTTTGGCCTCCCGTTCCATGGGCCGAAGGGAGAACCTCCCTTATTCGAGTCTCGGGACATGTTTGTGCAAAAATATGTGGTGGCTCTGGGGTCTGCTCTATCTCGTTTACGCCAACAGGGACTTTTGGCACAGACGCCGCCCCTCGAGTTCGCGGTGCACACCATCAAGCCGGGTCAGTGGGTCCTAATTAAAAACTGGAAGCAACGCACCCTCGAACCAACTTGGGACGGTCCCTTCCTCGTACTTTTGACGACCGAAACGGCTGTCCGCACGGCCGAAAAGGGCTGGACACATTATACTCGGATCAAAGGACCGGTGCCACAACCGACGGAGGACAAACAAACCTCTCTGACAGAGGCATCTAAGGAACAGAGACCCTGAGAACAGACTAATTGGACTTTGGCGAGTTTAAAGGACTGTGTCCTCCGGCCGGACACGAGTGTTGCAACAAAATGCAGTCAATCGTATTGTTAACTTGCTTTGCCATTATCCTTCGGCTGGGTCATAGTGTGCGTGTTACCCAATTCGGCCTCTGGGAAAAAAACAGGCAGAGGACCGTCGGTGGCTCTCCATCTCCGTTCCCGCCAACAAGCCAACACAGACACTTAGTTTAGACCTATGTGGGTTGGTGCCCTGTGCGACTAAAAGTGAACTGAATCAGACTAAGCGTAACCTAGAGAGAGAAAGGGGATTCCAGGGTCAGACGTTAATATTACAGTTGCATGGCAAAGAAGGCATCAATAGGCCTCCGGCCCCCGGGGTCCAGGCTATGGTGTCAATTGTCCGTGATCCCATCACCCCTGGGCGGAATTGTGAGCAGAATCAGTGCAATCCACTCTATCTGACCATAAAGACCTTGGGGAACAACGGGACGAGCCTTAATGGAACGATCCTGGGTATTAGGGTTGGGGGCCAGGCAGGACAGAAGGGGTTGCAGCTGTGCTGCACAACCATCACGGTCATTGAAGCTGGGTCTGGGGCCTCATCCACCCCCGATGAGCAGGAAAAGGTTAGGATAATTGAGGTGATGGACTTGGAAAGGACCTTTGAAATAGAAACGGGATACGGGGAGGCGAATGCCTGGATGGAATGGGTCAAATATACGGTAAGGAGCATGAAAAAGAGTGATTGCTACGCGTGCACGGGTGCCCGTCCTAACCCTCAGGTGGTCCCATTCCCGCTGGGATGGGAGAAACATTCACAAGCCTTGGACTGCATGGTAAGGCTGTACCAGGACCGAGAGGCCTGGAACGACCCCACTTGTCGACCCTTAAGTTTGAAGTTTCCTCCCGTCAGGTCTAAAGGGGCGCCCCGCCCTCCGTCATTCACAGGGGTAACGGGTACGCACCAAGCCTGCGTCTCTCGGACGGGACCGCAATGGGACAATGATGTGGGGACATTTGACAAGTGCAGCGGATCAATTCGGCGGGTCAACGAAACTACCGGGGGCAGGAATTACTCCCACATTCATGTGCCTAGGGCAGACCTCTGGTGGTACTGTGGTGGGAGGATTCTGCGACCGACCCTGCCCCAAAAATGGGCGGGCACTTGTGCAATCGTTCAATTGGCCATCCCATTCACCGTGGCATTCGAAAAACAAGAGCAACCCTGTTCCAGTAGAAGAACTAAGGGCTTTGGAGACCTCTTTTGATGATAACATATATTTAGATGCCATAGGGGTCCCCAGGGGTGTTCCTGATGAATACAAGGCTAGGAACCAGATAGCGGCAGGTTTTGAGTCGTCACTGTTCTGGTGGGTTACCATCAATAAGAACGTGGATTGGATTAATTATATTTACTACAATCAGCAGAGGTTCATTAATTATACTTGGGATGCAGTGAAGGGAATAGCGGAACAACTAGACGCCACTAGCAGAATGGCGTGGGAAAATAGGTTGGCCCTGGACATGGTGTTAGCAGAGAAGGGGGGTGTTTGTGTCATGATAGGCACTCAGTGCTGCACTTTCATCCCCAACAACACAGCCCCTGATGGGTCCATCACCCGCGCCCTGGATGGGCTCACCACATTGGCGGATGAACTCGCCGAAAACTCGGGCATTGATTCTGGCCTCACGGATTGGTTGGAAGCTTGGTTCGGTAAATGGAAGGGGGTGGTCGTTTCCTTTCTCGTCTCATGTATAGTGGTGGCAGGGGTATTAACTGCCCTCGGGTGTTGTATCATTCCCTGCGCCAGGGGGTTAACTCAGCGACTGATCGAAACCGCCCTTACTAAGAGGGATGTTCCTTATGGGCAGGTCGAAAGGATGAACCTCGGGATAGAACAGTCTGAATCCCTCTTGGGCGGGGGTAGCATTAGAGACGGGCAGCTTGATAAACAAGCTCGGGAGCTATTGGATGCCCTGGAGAAGAAACTCCCAGTTTAAAAATTACAAACCGTAAGAAAAGACACGGGGGATTTGTAGGGGGTGGTGTAATTTTTAAATCATTAACTGTTGTAGTAAGCACATAGTAAGTACAAAGCCACCATTTTAGTCTTCTCTACCCTGTAGTAAGCACGAGCAGACACTCCCCCAGATTTTCATGAATGGAACAATGGAAACAGCTTTCCTCGTGGCTGAGGGACCGCCCACAACCACGGCTGTACGTCATCATCCATATAAGGGAGAAGCGGGGAACTCGAACACTGATTGGCTGGGTGAATAACCAAATAATCTCATCCATCAGGAGGACAGTGGGGAACTTTAACACTCATTGGCTGAGACAGTAGAAGGCCCAGCCCACTGCTACATGTATATAACGTGCGGGGATTACAATCTGTGTGTGTGCCTCGTGGGAAGCCATTGAGGTAACACCCGGTTCTGCAGAATTGAATAAATAGTTTTGGACGAACTCCTCCGTGTCTTTGTTCTTGGGAAGGGAAGCAGAGTGCCTGATGGGGGGTCGCAGAGTCCCCTATCTTGCACAAACCCATTTCCAGAACCCTGTCCAGTGGTGCCTCTATCTCAGAGATAATCTCATTGATTGCGGTTTAACCTGATCTTTCCAGCTGTCCGATTATCAGTGGTTCCTTATTTATTGAACAGTTTTCTGTTATCCACCGATAACATCATCACTGGTGTTATCATCACTGAATCCCCCACTATCAACACCCTGAGGTTTACCATTGACCAGAAACTCAATTACGCTCACCACATAAACACAATGGCCACAAGAGCAGGTCAGAGGTTAGGAATATTGCGGAGATTAACTCACCTCCTGACCTCCTAAAGTCTATCCACCATCTACAAGGCACAAGTCAGGAGTGTGATGGAATATTCCCCACTTGCCTGGATGGGTACAGCTCCAACAACACTTAAGAAACTTGACACCATCCAGGACAAAGTAGCCACTTGATTGGCACCACATCCACAAATATCCACTCTCTCCACCACCAATGTTCAGTAGCAGCAATGTGTACTACCTACAAGATGGACTCCAGAAATTCACCAAAGATATTTGGACAGCACCTTCCAAACTCACATCCAGTCCTTGAAAGACAAGAGCAACAGGTCCATGGGAACACCACCCCTGCAAGTTCCCCTCTGAGCCCCTTACATCTTGACTTGAAAATATATTGCTGTTCCTTCAGTGTCGCTGGGTCAGAATCCTGGAATTCCCTCCCTGAGGGCATTGTGGGTCAACCCACAGCACATGGACAGTAGCGGTTCAAGAAGGCAACTCACCCCCACCTTCTCAAGGGGCAACTAGGGATGGGTAATAAATGCTGGACCCAGCCAGTGACACCCACATCTCATGAGAGAATCAAAAATACTACTCATTAAACAACTAAGTGAGTAACAATTAACAAACACTGCTCACCAATGCAAACAATGAAAAAAGAAAATACAATGTTGGGAAAGCAGGAGGTATGAATTTAAAATGATATTGGAACAGGAGTTAATGTACTCCAGCACACCCGCCCCACCCCCACCCCCCGCCCCCACTGTGAACACATCTTCCTAAATGCCGGGATGATGCTAACGGACACTGGGTCCTCCCTTTCCACAGACTCTTTGGGAGTGTTGCACGAACAGGGGCTACATCCTGGCATGACCCTCTCATCGCAACCTAACAGTGGTATACCCTTCCCTCCCCCCACTTACCATACCCGCAAACACCATTCCCAATGGAGCGACCTGACCACGGGCTGTGAGGCAAGGGGGAGGGAAGCAAATGGAGCATGTGCACCATCAGACCATATGGACCTCAGAGAAGCTCCTGTCCATGGTCACTGACATCAAAAACCTCTTGGACTGGGGTCATGACCCGCAGTTGGAGAGCTCCAGCCTAGCCCAGCCCAGACAAGTGCATAAACTTGATGTTTTAACTTGTCCTAAACACAAGTACCTAAATCCCAACATATTTAATAGACGGACTTATTAACGCCATTAATTGTTCAGCTAATTGGATCACTGCCTTTTTGGATACCTATTAGACTTGGTTATACAGAAGGTTCATTCCAAATGTGTGAATGGCACACAACTTGAAAAGGTAGTAAACAGTGAAGACGACAAACTGTTACTGCTCACTGGGGCATTACGCTGGAAACTAAATCCAATTATTTCCGGAGTCATCATAAATGTTAAAGATTTTTTCAAAAAATACAAGGATTCCCCAGTTTACCTCACTCTTCGACCCAGATTGTCAGAAAGCACAGAGCAGGTTTGTGTAAACAGTTAGACTCTAGCTACCAGTAAACAGTCAGCATATAATTCCATGAGTCAAAACTCTAAACCCTTTACAAACTCCCCGTTATGCACACACTGATAGACACAGACACACATAGAGATATAAAATTTGAGTGTTATGGATGGGTGGGGAGGGGGGGGATGGTGAAGACAGGGCAGTGGTTCCTGTATACAGGGTTAACTGTTCATCCCGAGTTGTCACACTTCACAATCAACAGTAAGGCCGTGAAGATGGTGCAGAGGAGGTTCACTAGAATGAGACTTTTACAATGAAATGCCTGAGGAAGCTGGATATTTTTTCCTCAGATGTTTACAAAGAGATTGACTTTGATCAAATAGTTTTGATGGATGAATAAATTAGGAGAAAGGGCTGTGAGTAGATGTCACAGACTTAATATAACTGGTCAAAGGAGTGAGAAGGGGATTATGGGTTGCTGTGATCTGATCAATACTGCCTATTGTAAAGCACATTCAAAAATAACTTTCTCTGGATGGAGAAATTGGACAAAGTAGAAAGTGCAATTAATTGGGTGCATCTATTAGAGGACCAGTGAGGATTCTATGGGGTAAGTGTTCATATTCTGTGCTGTTTCTGGCTATGATCTCCAGAGACAATAATTACAATGTTCTGCCTGACAACAGGAGAAACACTGTAAATATATTTCAGAGGCTGCCAAGTACTTTTGGACATCCGTTGGTAAGAAAGGCACTATATAAATGCAAATCTTCATTATTTCTAATCCAAAATTGATTTAATCATTTATATCCATTTTTGACAGTGATATCAGCTGTAAAATTATAATCAGCAGGATATTAATTCTGAGTTACTATGATGTAACTGAGATGCCTTTAGAAGCTTTCTTATTCAGCCATCAATTAATGCCAATTATTTGCATATTCTTTGCTTGTGTTTAAGATGTTCATTATAAGATTAATAAATAATTGTAGGATGATCAATAAAACCCATTTACTAATTACTTCAAAGCTCAATATTGAAACACTTTTCTCAGATTTCTTTCATTTTTTTAAGAAAGGCGTTAGACAAATTATTACTGCAAACTTGGCATAAAAACAGTGTGTTAACACCATGTCATTATTGGATATTTGTGTCTATTGACATTAAGTGAATTTAGATTGAGGTTATTGATTGGATAGACTGCAGTGGTTCAAGAAAGCAGCTCAGCACCACCTTCTCAAGGGTAATTAGGGACAGGCCCAGCCAGTGACAGCCACATTCCATGAGTGAATAAAACAATTCTGGGAGTTCCTGTAAAAAAGATCCTTGACCCTGAATCCTCCCTTGTGAACCTGCATTTCCCAGTTGGTATCATTTCCGGGATCTACGCACTGAGCCACTTCACAGTGCATGGAGAGGCTCAATTATATGGAATTTCCTACACAGCCTCCAATCCTTCACCATCATTGACCATCCAAACAAGCCATGACAATCTCAGAGCTGGGCAGTCCCTGCCAGGAGTCTCCGTACATGGAAATTCTCCATCAGAGCTCTGGTGTGAGGTTGTTTCACACAGCAGCTCCTCTCAGAAGATGATAACTGTAATTCAAAGACTCCCACCTGGCTAGTGGCTCCCAATGCCTTGAGGAACACATGCTCCCAGTGTACAGGGGACATAGCAGACGCTCATTCAATCATTTGAGAGGGCTGCTTTGAAATTGCACCTCAGCCTCAGTATTTGGGCACTCAGTGAGGAGGAGTGTGGGAAGATCTGAGGATCTCCTGATGATTGTCCTCCTTGATCTGCCCACAGTGGGCATTAATAGGTCCAGTAAGTGGCTGTTACTCCCGTCTGTCTCTCTTCCATGGTTTATCTGTGCCCAGGAATCCCAGGAAAAGAAACACAAGGTGTCCTCTGGCATGATTGAGGTTGTGTCTAGTAGGTATGGTGAGGGCTGGTGTACATTATCTCCTTCTCCACCCCATACCCAACATCTGCTGGGGTTCAATGAACATATCACCTGTGTTATCATGCACCTTCAAGAGGCTAATACTGATTTACTTCATTTTCAAAAGAACATAATGAGACATTTCTCACTGTCAGGTCTCAATCTAAAGTTTATAAGTTTCAGTGAGAATTCAATTACAATGCCCCTTAAGGGGTTGTTTCACATTAATATAGTCTGATAAAATATGAAACCCATTAAAGAGCAACACATTGGGCTCTTGTGGAAAAGTGGTAGTGTCCCACCCTCTGTATCAAGAGGCCTGGGTTCAAGTCCCACCTGCTCTAGAAGTGTGGAATAACATTTCAGAACAGGTTAATTAGAAACTAATTATGCAGGGGCACGGTTGGAGAGAGTGGCATTTTAGCAACGTTATGGTTTGGTAACCCCAAGGTTAATGCTTTGGATCAAGTCTCAGTGGGAGAACTCTGCAATGATTCTGTGGCTTTAAGCAGTGCATTTTGTTCTGGTTTTTTTGAAAAAAGATTTTGAGCCGTAGGTGGTGAGTTGTTTCTCCCAAGCCAATAAACAGTCTGTGAGGCTTTTTAAGTTAGAACAATAAAAGCAGCCTCGATGGGTGGATTCAGGCTCCCACAGAACCAGGGTTTTAGTTTAGCCTTCAGCAGTTGTTAGGGGTTTGAAATTGGCTGTGGAGGCTGTAACATTTGGCTCTCTGTTACAGCTAAAGGCTGGGATTCTCTTCCTGTTGCTCAAATTGCATGCAAGAGATTCTGTTTTACTTTGCATTTGCCAAGGGTTTATGGAATGTTAATATATTGGAACAGTTACAGTTAGTAGTTAACTAGTCTATTATTCTGGTAAGTTTTTCAATAAAGTTAAAGTAAAGCCAATGCTTCTTTCTTATGTTTGTATTTTAACAGTTTAGTTTGGGATATTGTTTGCAATGGACCGGTTGGACCGAAGAGTGGGTTTCTGTGCTGTATGACTCTATGAAAGGAGAGAATTGAGTGTCTCTTGCTTAAAGACGCATTGAGTAAACAAACAAATAACATCCAGAACAGAGCATCTCACACTTGCTTTTAAATAAGATAAACATTAGGGTCAATTTCCTCAGGGGTTTGGTCTAGTTCATAACAAATTGGGGGCTCATGTCAGGATCAAATTGTCTAATTCAAAGTTATGCTTAGGATTATTGAGTTCCAAGGGGTGAGTGGTGAGTTTTGGTAATTTGTTTTTTTTTATTTTGTGTGGCACATTAAGTTAGTTTGTAGCTTGTGTAATAATGGCTCTTTCAGTCACCAAGAGCTGGATAGATAACTACACTGGGTTCTAGATCAGAGTGGTGCTGAAAAAGCACAGCAGTTCAGGCAGCATCCGAGGAGCAGGAAAATCAATGTTTTGGGCAAAAGCCCTTCATCGGGAATAGATAACTGTACTGTGACAGTGCTGTGGTCCCACAGTAAACATTGGTTTTGTGTCCCTCCTTCACAAACTGGGTCTTGAGAAGTACAATATTATTAATGTGTAAATTCTATACTTAATTCAGGGATAAAGAGGTACAGTACAGGAGTGCAAACCCACCTAAGCTGCTGAGCAATTTATACCAGCCTGTCTTTCACAACACCATCTCTTCATTATCCCAGTGCTATCATGAAATTACACATTAATTGTGATCAATAAACTCACTGAGGAATGATACAACTGGTTCAATGGAGAATACAGGACCGCATGCCAGGAGCACAGCTGGAAAAGCGCAGCAGGTCAGGCAGCATCCAAGGAGCAGGAGAAATCGACGTTTCGGGCATGAGCCCTTCTTCAGGAATGAGGAAAGTGTGCCAAGCAGGCTAAGATAAAAGGTAGGGAGGAGGGACTTGGGGGAGGGGCATTGGAAATGCGTTAGGTGGAAGGAGGTTAAGGTGAGGGTGATAAGGTGAGGGTGATAGGCCGGAGTGGGGATGGGGGAGCGGAGAGGTCAGGAAGAAGATTGCAGGTTAGGAAGGTGGTGCTGAGTTCGAGGGTTGGGACTGAGACAAGGTGGGGGGGAGGGAAAATGAGGAAACTGGAGAAATCGGAGTTCATCCCTTGTGGTTGGAGGGTTCCTAGGCGGAAGATGAGGCGCTCTTCCTCCAGGCGTCGTGTTGCTATGGTCTGGCGATGGAAGAGTCCAAGGACCTGCATGTCCTTGGTGGAGTGGGAGGGGGAGTTGAAGTGTTGAGCCACGGGGTGGTTGGGTTGGTTGGTCCGGGTGTCCCAGAGGTGTTCTCTGAAATGTTCCGCAAACAGCGGCCTGTCTCCCCAATACAGAGGAGGCCACACCGGGTGCAGCGGATGCAGTAAATGATGTGCGTGGAGGTGCAGGTGAATTTGTGGTGGATATGGAAGTATTCCTTGGGGCCTTGGAGGGAAGTAAGGGGGGGAGGTGTGGGCGCAAGTTTTGCATTTCTTGCGGTTGCAGGGGAAGGTGCCGGGAGTGGAGGTTGGGTTGGTGGGGGGTGTGGGCCTGACAAGGGAGTCACGGAGGGAGTGGTCTGCATAACCAGGCTTACCTGAAGATGAGAGGTCAAGCTGGTCAAGCCACCAAACAGGACTACTTGCATCCCAAACAGCATAAGCAGTAATTGGTAGACAGAGATAAGTGATCCCACAACTAATGAATCAGATCGAAGCTTGGCAGTCCTGCTTCATCCAGTCGGGAATGGTGGTGAACAATTAAACACTCACTGGAGGAGGAGGCTCCACAAATATTCCTGTCCTTAATGATGGAAGACCCCAGTACACCAGTGCAAAAGCTAAGGCTGAAGCATTCACAGCAATCTTCAGCCAGAAGTGCCCTGTGGATGATTCATCTCGGCCTCCTCCAGTGGTCCCCAGCATCACCAGTCTCCAGTCAATTCAATTCACTCCTCGTGATATCAAGTAGTAGTTGGAGACACTGGATACTGCAAAGGCTACGGGCTTTGACAACATTCCGGCAACGGTACCGAAGACTTATGCTCCCCGAGCCAAGCTGTTCCAGTACAGTTACAACACTGGCATCTCCCCGACAATGTGGAAAATTGCCCAATTATGTCCTGCACACAAAAAGCAGGAGAAAACCAATGGCCTATTACCGCCCCATCAGGCTACTCTTGATCATCAGGACAGTGATATCTGGATGCATTGACAGAACTATCTAGTGGCACTTCAGCTGCAATGCCACCCAGTTTGAGTTATGTCAGGGCCACTGGGATTCTTGCCCTCCCCAGGAACTAGGACTGAGCAATAAATGCTAGTTTTCCCTATAGCACTTACTTCCTGAGTCTGCTTGTTTCAAACACAGTGCCAAAGACCTGCAGACAGAATTGATTATCATTGATGAAAATTATCAAACTGAAGTCACATTTTAAACTTGCACTTTTTATTTAAAATTAGGAAGTTTTATCAAAATACAAATAGTCTCTTGGTATTACAAAACTCAGATACAGTTACATAATGAGACATGCTGGTGACATTTCTCATCTTTCACTCATCAGGACATAATTGCAAGAATACCAAACCCCAACACGAATAACAATGTATGCTACATAAAGAAAAGGGTGCTAATTGGACTCTGATTGGGAGATATCTCTTCCCTAGTACATTCTGCATGACCATGTCCCAAACAATATGTTTAAAATTAATGAAAGACAACTTAACTTTGATTGGATAAGGGATTGTTATGGGGAATGCACCAAGGGATAGGTATCTCCAAATTTCTGTTAGATCGAAAAGCTGAAATTTCTGAACAAATGCCTTTTGCATGCAGAGGACCAGGCTGTATGTATGTGATTACATATAGTTTCTAGCAAGACTAAATGAACCTTTTTAGGGGTGTTACTGAGAATCTTGAATTAGCTGTTTGTGTAATTCATAGTGCACCCTGGATTGTTCAGAATGTGCAGTCCAATCATGGAATCACACGTAATCTTGGTCACTATGTTCTGGGTTCCTCACACAATGTGCTGGTTGAGTACACTCAATGCTCTTCCTGTTATAATCAGCTGTTTGACCAGACATTGTGATGCAGACTCTATGCAGTGGCATTACACTCGCACTAAAACTCACAGACTACGTGACTCATTTATGGGACAGACAGAATGTCTTTTTGTCCTGTTATGATGTGTGACCCACTCAAATACCCCCAAAAAATCAGGTTCTTTCTCCCTGAATCCTATCAGAAAGGTTGTGTCTGAAACCACTCGGAGCTCTCCTCTCAGAGTCGCCAATTTCTAAAGGCACTTGTGGGATTTGTAGTCCACAGGATTAGCAATCAGCACTCATCTTCAATTCCCATTCGGGTTTTAAATTCACTCTGTTCAAATTTCCTATTGTATAAATATAGAAAACCATTTCAATCCGATAATATTCATATTGCTATTTAAATTCAGAACGGGGTTTGATTGTATTTTCAATCACTCACACTGTGTTTGAAACACAGACTCCCAGATTCCAAGCTGGCACAGATGCTGGGGGGTGGGAAAGGTCAGGGGAGCAGAGAGGGTCACGTGTGTGGAGCATGGAGAGTCTGGGGAACAGGATGGAGTTCTGGAGAAGGATCACTGGACCCGAAACATTAACCTTGTTTCTCTCTTTCTCTCTCCCTGTCTGTCTCCCCACAGACAGTGTTGAGTCTCTCCAGTGTATTCTGCGCTTGTTAACCCAACACTCTGTTTAACTCCAGTAGTTAGCGCTGGTCTTGGTGGGTGAGGGGGTTGCTGGGGGGGCAATGGAGGACGTGGGAGGGGTGTATTTTGTTCAGATTCACTTTGTCAAGCGACCCACAGAGCTAGAGGCTGTGGGTGTGACACACAGATGGGGATTTGTAAATATCGATCCCAGCTTTATCACATTATTCTGAGTCTATCAACACCGAGCTGATCAGGACAGGGTCTTACGCTGGTGCACACTTTCACATTCAGTAAGAAACACATGGAGATTGCTCTGAGTGGGGCGTGACGAGAGAGAAAGTTCCAAGCGTTGGGCAGTAACACTAGAACCAGGCAGATACTCAACATTGCTCAGGTATGGGACCATTGAGCACGCAGTGCTCTCCTCCTCACAAACATAACAAGGCACTGCCTGAGGCCCAGAGCTGACAAAGGAGGTTACATACCGCTCTTAATGCTCAGGGACAGGGTGCTCTGATACCAGAGACTCCAAAAGCAATTTTAACCTGTCAGCTGGAGTTTGGGGCCTGTGGGTGAAACCTCTCCCTGCAGCCAGTCTGGTTAAAGCCTGGAGCGTGGCAAGTAAAGGAGGAGGCCTCTGGTGGCAGCAACGCCAGGACGAGCCAGACACGGCTCCATCCCAGCCCAAGGTCTCTCAGCGAGCAAGGAGCAGGTCCCAGGCTGAGTCCCCCGGCCCGAACTCACAGGATAGGCCGAGGCACCAGGTCCGTGACTAGGCTGAGGCTACTACTAGGCCCAGCTTCCAGAAGGAGCAAAGGAGAAAGTGAGGACTGCAGCTGCTGGAGATCAGAGTTTAAAAATGTGGTGCTGGAAAAGCACAGCCAGTCAGGCAGCACCCGAGGAGCAGGAGAGTCGACGTTTCAAGCATAAGCTGCTCATCAGGAATGACCAAAACGTCGACTCTCCAGCTGCTCAGGTGCTGCCTGACTAGTTGTGCTTTTCTAGCACCACACATTTTGACTCCAGAAGGAACAGTGGAAGCGGTGAAAGGGATGGATGGTGGAGGATCCTAAATACTGATAACCAGCGGCAGCATCTGGGAGATGCTTCAGATGGGGGATCAGGAGGAACTGAACCTGCACATAGCCAGGCCCAGGGCTCCAGCTCAGACATGGCAGTCATGGGAGTTGCAGCCTGAAGGCCTGGAAATAGGAGCCTGTTGCAGAGTCTCCAGCCAAGGTCAAGCAGCTACTGGAGGAGCAGAGGAGGAGGAACCTGAAGAAGAGAGAAAGATAAACTCTATTGCAGTAAAATCTTGCATTATATTCAGTGTTTCAAGATGGCACCAGAGTGTGGTGAAACATATGAAGAAAACACTTTTCTCTGTAATTTTATAGACACATGACAATAAACCTAAATCTAGTGTTAGTAAGGAGGACTCTGCAGAGTGGTCAGGGCTCTTTCTGCAGTAGTCCATTCCAATGCCTACGTCAATGCCAGCCGGTCCTGCAGAGAGTTACACTGAGACTGATCCAGGTCATTATAAACATCCTGGGGCTGTCATTAATCACTCAGTGTCTGAAACAACGAGGAGATTCCAAACACAGACACATGGAGTTTTGGAAGAACCTTTACTGACATCACTCTGAAGTTTGGTAGTTGGGCTCCTTTCTCTCCAATCCCTGAGGAATCCCGTTGGAGGAAAAACAAATGACCAATGGCAGATGGAGCATCCCAATTGGAAAGGTGATTGAATCCAGGAACATTCCATTTCCAGGGAGTGATGCTGTGCCTGAGAATCTGGAATCTCTGGATGCTGTTAGTAGGCCCTGTCCCGAGGAAGGTCAGTGGGTCCTATCAATGCTCAGACGAGGCTGGAGCTCTGAGTCCCAGGCTCTAAGAGACGTAGTCCATCAGAACATTCCTGTCAATCCCTTCCCTCCAACCTGGAGGATAACCGTTCTCAAAGAGAGAGAGAGAGAATTTCCTTTCACCACCCCGGCCACAGTCCGGGACGAGGTGAAACCTCGATTGCAGGCTCCTAGTCTATCGGCCAACATTCTCCAACGTCAGCCTGTCATTCTGAGGGAAATCCACTCTGTCTCAATCCTGGGGAATCTCTCTTCACACAATGAGCTGACAGACAGAAACCCCATGAGAAGGGGGCGATGCCGGGAGTCTCCCTGTTCCCACGGTAACTCCTCGTTGAGTCAGTCGTGGAAACGTTGACAGGCTTTTTTCCAGCGGCAGGCTGTGCACCACTGGTTTCGATTCTCCAAACCGTACACTTTGCGGCACTTCTTAGCTTCCCCGCGGATCTTCCTATGAAACAAACACGTGGTTAGTGCCATGAGCAGACTGCTGCTGTGAGAAACAAGGCTATCCTCAGTCTCAGTGCTGTCCCCTGCTGTCACTCACCTTGTCCCACTGAAGCTGGGCACTGGAGAGGCAAAAACAACATGGGGCTTCAGCAGGGTCACTTGTGGCTGGACAGAGCAATCCCCAAATGTGAAGGCACAGCGGTAATCTGGAGAGATCTGGAACAGAAATGACCAACAGTGACCATCTGATGGCAGCAAGCTTTCACTGTCCACTCTCATTGAGACCCATCACTGACCACCCACTCAGACCATCACTGACCACCCATCGAGACCGTCACTGACCACTCACCTGACCACCCACTGAGACTGTCACTGACCATTCACTGAGACCATCATTGACACCGTCACGGACCACCCACTGAGATCGTCACCGACCACCCCCTGAAACCATCACTGACCACTCACTGTCCACCCACTGAGACTGTCACTGACCTCTCACTGAAACCATCACTAACCACCCACTGAGACCGTCACTAACCACCCACTGAGGTCGTCACTAACCACCCCCTGTCCATTCACTGACCACACACTGACGACCCCGAGACTGTCACTGACCACCCCCGAGACTGTCACTGACCATTCACTGACCACCCCGAGACCATCACTGACCACCCCCTGAGAACATCACTGACCACCCCGGCACTGTCACTGACCACTCACTGTCCACCCAGAGACCATCATTGACCACTCACTGAGACCATCACTGACCAATCACTGACCACTCACTGAGACTGTCACTGACCACCCACTGAGACTGCCATTGACTACTCACTGACCGCCCACTGAAACCATCATTGACCACTCACTGTCTATTCACTGAGACCATCACTGACCACTCACTGACCACCCACTGAGACCGTCACTGACCACTCACTGTCTATTCACTGAGACCATCACTGACTACTCACTGAGACCGTCACTGACCACCCACTGTCCATTCACTGAGACAGTCACTGACCACTCACTGACCACCCCTGAGACTGTCACTGACCACCCACTGTCCATTCACTGACCACGCACTGACCACCCCGAGACTGTCACTGACCACTCTGTCCATTTACTGACCACTCCAAGACCATCACTGACTACACACTGAGACCATCACTGACCACTCACTGTCCACTTACTGACCACTCCAAGACCATCACTGACCACACACTGAGACAGTCACCGACCACTCACTGACCACCCCCTGAGACCGCCACTGACCACTCACTAACCACCCACTGTCCATTCACTGAGACCATCACCGACCACTCACCGTCCACTCACTGATCACCCAATGAGACCGCCACTGACCAATCACCAAGACCGTCACTGACCACTCACTCAGACCATCACTGACCACCCACTGGGACCATCACTGGCCACCCACTGGGACCGTCACTGGCCACCCACTGGGACCGTCACTGGCCACCCACTCCGACGGTCACTAACCACCCAATCAGACCGTCACTGGCCACCCAGCGAGACCATCAGTGACCACCCACTCAGACCATCAATGACCACCCACTGAGACCGTCACTGGCCACCCACTATGACCGTCAGTGACCACCCACTCTGACCGTCAGTGACCACCCACTCCGACGGTCACTAACCACCCACTCAGACCGTCACTGGCCACCCACCGAGACCATCAGTGACCATCCACTCAGACCGTCAATGGCCACCCACTGAGACCGTCACTGGCCACCCACTGAGACCGTCAATGGCCACCCACTCAGACCGTCACTGGCCACCCACTCAGACCGTCACTGGCCACCCACTCAGACCATCAGTGACCATCCACTCAGACCGTCAATGACCACCCACTCAGACCGTCAATGACCACCCACTCAGACCGTCACTGGCCACCCACTCAGACCATCAGTGACCACCTACTGATAGTGTCACTGACAGCTCTCTGCGACCATCCCTGATCATTCACTGCTCCACCTCACTGTCCCTTTCCCCAGTTAAAGATATTGTTTGGAATTTATCCCTCTCAAATAAATGCTTCTTGCCTGTGAGGGGAGTGGGTCTCAGAGAGAGTCTCTGACTGTGTGGGGAGTGGGTCTCAGAGAGAGTCACTGACTGTGAGGGGAGTGGGTCTCAAAGAGAGTCCCTGACTGTGTGGGGAGTGGGTTTCACAGAGAGACGCTGACTGTGAGGGGAGTGGGTCTCAAAGAGAGTCTCTGACTGTGAGGGGAGTGGGTCTCACAGAGAGTCACTGACTGTGAGGGGAGTGGGTCTCAGAGAGAGTCTCTGACTGTGTGGGGAGTGGATCTCAGAGAGAGTCACTGACTGTGAGAGGAGTGGGTCTCAGAGAGAGTCTCTGACTGTGTGGGGAGTGGATCTCAGAGAGAGTCACTGACTGTGAGGGGAGTGGGTCTCAGAGTGAGTCACTGACTGTGAGGGGAGTGGGTCTCAAAGAGAGTCTCTGACTGTGAGGGGAGTGGGTTTCACAGAGAGACGCTGACTGTGAGGGGAGTGGGTCTCAAAGAGAGTCTCTGACTGTGAGGGGAGTGGGTCTCACAGAGAGTCACTGACTGTGAGGGGAGTGGGTCTCAGAGAGAGTCTCTGACTGTGTGGGGAGTGGATCTCAGAGAGAGTCACTGACTGTGAGGGGAGTGGATCTCAGAGAGAGTCACTGACTGTGAGGGGAGTGGGTCTCACAGAGAGTCTCTGACTGTGTTGGGAGTGGGTCTCAGAGAGAGTCTCTGACTGTGTGGGGAGTGGGTCTCACAGAGAGTCACTGACTGTGAGGGGAGTGGGTCTCAGAGTCACTGTGAGGGGAGTGGGTCTCAAAGAGAGTCACTGTGAGGGGAGTGGGTCTCAAAGAGAGTCTCTGACTGTGAGGGGAGTGGGTCTCAGAGAGAGTCACTGTGAGGGGAGTGGGTCTCAAAGAGAGTCTCTGACTGTGTGGGGACTGGGTCTCACAGAGAGACACTGATTGTGAGGGGGAGTGGGTCTCACAGAGACACGCCGACTGTGAGGGGAGTGGGTCTCAAAGAGAGTCTCTGACTGTGTGGGGAGTGGGTCTCACAGAGAGACGCTGACTGTGAGGGGAGTGGGTCTCACAGAGAGACGCCGACTGTGAGGGGAGTGGGTCTCACAGAGAGTCTCTGACTGTGAGGGGGAGTGGGTCTCAAAGAGAGTCTCTGACTCTGAGGGGGAGTGGGTCTCACAGAGAGACGCTGACTGTGAGGGGAGTGGGTCTCACAGAGAGTCTCTGACTGTGAGGGGAGTGGGTCTCAGAGAGTCACTGACTGTGAGGGGAGTGGGTCTCAGAGAGTCACTGACTGTGAGGGGAGTGGGTCTCAGAGAGTCACTGACTGTGAGGGGGAGTACGTCTCAGAGAGAGTCTCTGACTGTGAGGGGAGTGGGTCTCAGAGAGTCACTGACTGTGAGGGGAGTGGGTCTCAGAGAGTCACTGACTGTGAGGGGAGTGGGTCTCAGAGAGTCACTGACTGTGAGGGGGAGTGCGTCTCAGAGAGAGTCTCTGACTGTGAGGGGGAGTGCGTCTCAGAGAGAGTCTCTGACTGTGAGGGGAGTGGGTCTCAGAGAGTCACTGACTGTGAGGGGAGTGGGTCTCAGAGAGTCACTGACTGTGAGGGGGGTGGGTCTCACAGAGAGTCACTGTCTGTGAGGGGGAGTGCGTCTCAGAGAGAGTCCCTGACTGTGAGGGGAGTGCGTCTCAGAGAGAGACGCTGACTGTGAGGGGAGTGGGTCTCACAGAGAGATGCTGACTGTGAGGGGAGTGGGTCTCAGAGAGTCACTGACTGTGAGAGGATGGGTCTCAGAGAGTCTCTGACTGTGAGGGGAGTGTGTCTTACTGACAGTCCCTGAGTGGTGTGTGTACCTGGTAGGTGTGGTCGACACAGACCTGCCACAGAGAGCTGGGAGCAGACTGACTGAGGGGGCCTGGGTGCTGGTGTTCAGAGCTGCCTCCCTGTGACGGAGTGATGGAGACCCTCTGGTCCTGGAGTACAGCAGGTGGAGACACACAGCGCCGTGTGCTCACAGTGTCTAGGTTCTCATCCTCACTCACTGAGATCTCAGTGTAATAGAAATCCTCTTCTCCATCGCTGTGTTCACAGTCACCACGCCTGTCAGAACCAACCACAAAACACCATTACAGCAACCCCAGCTCCCCTGCGCCCCCTGCCCCAAACACCCACTTGTCCACACCCCCTCCCCTTTCCCAGTGCCCTCCCTGCCCGTGCCCCCACACCTCTCCCACTCCCCCACATCTCTCCCACCACCTCGCCCACTTCTCCCTCGCACTAAATCAAATCCGTCCCACCCCTGGAGTGGGGTTAATCTGCTGTCAAGGGGCAGAGGGGGGTGACTGGGACACTCAGGGAATTGCCCCCAGAGCTCCCTCCCCTCCCCCACCTATTACCCAAACACTCAGCTCAAACTCCACCTGCAAGATCAGGCTATTCAACTTCATGGTGCTTCAGAGCCTGTCCTCATTCAATATCACAGAGTGAGGCAGTACGTTCAGCCCATCATTTCCAAGTTGGCTCTTTGTAAGAGTAACCCCCCCACCCCCCACCACCGCTGCTGCTCCATCCTGAATGATTGTTCCTTATCCACCTTCAAATCCCTTTTGAAATATTCCCAGTGAATGTGCTTGCCAAAGCCTCCAATTCCAGATTCCAACTCATGGCACAGCCAACCATTCCTCACCGTTCCCTCTGAATCTGTGACTGAGTATTTTCCACGGTGCCATGGTGCCAGCATGGTTACCAATCCTCCTGCTGCACTCTCAGACGGAAAGGTGACAAAGACTACATTTGCTCCATCATGTGCGTGCTGGCTCTGTATAGGAGCAGCGAGGCCAGTCTCTCCCCTCGATTCCCTAGCCTTTCCCCTTCTTCCTGCAAATCCTCTTTCGGTTTAGAAAGACACACTCACTCACACAGCCTGTCAGATATTAACCATTCGTTGTGTGACCACTTTATTCCGTTAGTCATCATTATTTGTTTTGCCCATTATCTTGCACTGGGACCCTCTATCTTTCTGTAAATACAACAGGTTCTTCATCTTCAAGCTGGGAGTCTGGAGCTGTAAGGAGTTTGAACACCTTGATTAAGTTTCCCTTTTAATCTCCTCCTCTCCAGGGAAAACAGTTCCAGTTTGTCTGCTCCATCTCCACCAGGAAGTGCCCCATTCGTTGTATCATTAAATTACAACTGTAGCCTCTGCAAGAGTTCACATTATTCTGAAAAGGTCGAAGTATTCACAGTCCTCCCCAAGACTGAAATAGTGTTTGTTGAAGACGCACAGTAATGTCCTTGTGTTTTAACCCTATGAACAGAGCCCGGATTGCTGTAAACTTCATCAGTGTTCCCAGCACATTCTGACACATCATCACCTATTTCTGCACAGGTTCACCCAGCACTCTCTGCTCCTTTAGTATTGTAAGTCTTACAATCCAGGATCCTCCCACTATTTTCAACATGTCAATTTTCTCATTAATACACTCAACTCTGCTCAGAGGTGAATAACTCCAACATGCTCACACCTCTCTCTCTCATCGCTGACGTCAAACATTTTGACACAATTCACAGGTGAGAACCAGCATCACAGACACTGCCTGCCCACACACACAGTTGGCTGAGCTCAACACATCAGACATCGCAATAACCATCTACACCACATGGGGGCAGACAGACACCACAATTGAATTCAACCACTGGTTTAATCAGGATAGGCTGAGCTCAAAGAAACACCAGAGGGAGCTTTACTCTGTATCTAACCCTGTGCTGTCCCTGTCCTGGGAGTGTTTGATAGGGACAGTGTAAAGAGAGTTTTACACTGTATCTAACCCACAGTTCTCCCATTACCCACAGTCTCACCCTCAACCCCCCGTTTCCCCATCCCCTCCAGCTGGGCAATATTTCCTACCCGAGGTGTACAGTGCGGATGTGCCTGCGGATTCCAGCCGGTGAGGAGAGCAGTTTCTGACAGAGAGGCCACATACAGCGATACAGGAGCTTCATGGAGTTCTGGGGGAGAGACAGAGAGGGAAGGGAGGGTGGTGAGGGAGGGGGGGGAGAGGGAGAGGGAGGGGGAGAGACAGAGGGGAGGGGGAGAGAGAAGGGAGAGGCAGATGGAGAGAGAAAGAGAGCCATAGACACACAGATGTGAACATCAGGTCAGGAACATCATCACAACCTCCCTCTGGTGATCTGGAGTGTGGAGGCGGGGACGCTCCCAGACATTGCCCCCACCCACATCCAGGCATCTCCCCCCCCCCCGCACCGAGACCCCCCCAGTCAGTCTGTCTCCCCACCCCCATCGGCCCCACTCCCCACTAGTCTGTTTTTCTCCTGAACCCCTATGGCAGTGGTAATTGGGGAGCAGTATTCCCAGGATCCAGGGCTGGTGCCGGGGGGAGAATGGTAACTATGACATCCTTGTTCACAAGAGATTGTCAATATCATCCCAGCAGCTACAGAGCACTTAGCTTAACTGTGCTGGGAGGGAATATCTATCAATATTAACTTGGGATAGAATCAATGGGATTAGTTTGGGACAGTCACTATAATATTGTCCATAGTAAGCTCTGCTGGTCGATATTTCACTAGCTACGGTGTGTTTTATTGGTGATGGTTAGTGTTCAAAAACGACAAATAGAATCCAGGTGATGTTGGTGATGGGAAAGTCATGCAGTTGTGTGTGATAGCATTTCTGGGTATAAATAAAAAGAGAAAATAGCATTGTCATGGGTTTTTAAAAGAGGAGATTGTGTTTAACCAACTTGCTGGAGTTTTTTGAAGGGGTAACAGAAAGAGTTGATGAGGGTGATGTTGTACATGGATTTCCAGATGGTGTCTGCTACAGTGGCACACAACAGACTGGTGAAGAAGGCTATAGATCTTGGTCTGACAGGAGACAGTCACAATGTGGATACAAAACTGAGTGACAGAAAACAGAGAGAAAGGTCAATGGATATATGTCAGGCTGGATGATAGTGAGATCCCTTAGGGATAAGGATTGGGATCCTTGCTTTTCCTGATAAATATTACTGGCCTGGATCTTGGTGAACAGGGGCAGTTTCCCAGAGTGCAGATGGTACAAAACTTAAAAGGATTGTAAACTGAGGGGAGAACAGTGTGGAACTCTGAAAGGACATTGACAAGTTGGTGGGGTGGAGGTGAGGGGGGCAGATGAAGTTTAATATTGAGGGGTCGGAGGTGATGCATGTCAATAAAAGAACATAGATGGATGATATAAAATAAGGGGTACAACTCTGAAGGCTGTACAGGAGCAGAAAGACCTCGGTATATATATGCACAAATTATTAAAGGTTGCAGGAGAAGTTCAAAGGGCTGTTCAGAAAACATACAATATTAATAAACGGAGGCTGTGAATCCAAGAGCAGGGAGATTATGATGAATTTACAAAAGTCATTGCTTCGGTCTCAGCTGCAGTCCTGGGGATTACACGACAGCCCCCACACCTAGAATATTGTATGCAGTTTTGATCTTCTTATCAGAGGAAGGATATTCTGGTGATGGAGGGAGAGCAATGGAGGTTTACCAGACTGATTCCTGAGAAGGCAGGACTGACACACAAGAGGAGACTGGATTGGTTAGGATTATATTCACTGGAGTTTAGCTGAATGAGGGGTGATCTCAAAGAAACCTCCAAAATTCTAACAGGACTAGACATGGTAAAAGCAGAAACGACGTTCCCAGTAGTGGAGGGGTCACAGTTACAGGATAAGGAAAAGGCCATTTAGGATGGAGATGAGGAGAAACATTCGGAGGAGCGGTCACTGGACTTGAAACATTAACTCTGATTTCTCTCCACAGATGCTGTCAGACCTGCTGAGCTTTTCCAGCATTTTCTGTTTTTGTTCCCGATGTACAGCATCCTCTGTTCTTTTGGTTTTTAAGAGAAGAAATGTCTTCACCTGGAGATTGAGGAGCCTGTGGAATTCTGGACTGTGGGAAGTGGCTGAGGCCAAAACATTGAATGTTTTCAAGAAGAAGTTAGATATAGTCCCTAGATGTAAAGGAATCAATGGGTATGGGGGGGGTGGAGGATGGGATGAGGGGACTGAGTTCAATGATCAATTATGATCATATTGAATGGTAGAGCAAACTCGAAGGGCTGAATGGCCAACTCCTGCTGCTATTTTCGATGATTCTATGTTTCTACGGAAATGGAAAAGTGCAGAAGAGACCTATGAGAATCGGTCCAAAGATAAGACGCCATTGATGTGGATACATGAGAGAAGCAGGAACTGTTTTCCTCAGAGAGAAGGAGATTTAAAAGAAGTTTAACATGAACAGTCTGCACGAGGGATCTAAGGGCATTGTTGTTAAATTTGCAGGTGACACAAAGATAGGTGGTGGATGGGTAATATTGAGGACGTAGGGAGGCTGCAGCAGGACTTGGGGGAAAGTGGGTAAAGAAGTGACAGATGGAATACAGTGTGGGAAAGTGTGAGGTTATGAATTTTGGCAGGAAGAATAGAGGCATGGACTATTTTCTAAATGGCAAAAGGCTTCAGAAATCTGAAAGGGACTTGGGAGTCCAAGTTCAGGATTCTCTTCAGTTTAACACACAGGTTCAGTGGCAGTTAGGAAAGCAATTGCAATGTTAGCATTCACTTCAAGAAGGCGAGAATTCAAGAGCAGAGATACATTGCAGAAGCTGCAAAAAGCTCTGGTCAGATCGCGTTTGGAATATTGTGAGCAGTTTCAGGCCCAGTATTTAAGGGAGGATGTGCTGGTATTGGAGGAGATCCAGAGGAGGTTCACAAGAATGATCCAGGAGATAAAGGGCTTGTCACATGAGGAGCGATTGAGGACTCTGGGTCTGTTCTCAATGGAGTTTAGAAAGATGAAGGGGATCTGACTGAATCTTAGAGAATACTGAGAGGCCTGGAAAGAACGGACATGGAGAAGATGTTTCCACAAGCAGGAGAGACTAGGACCCAAACCCACAACCTCGGAGTGAAGGGATGATCCTTTAGAACAGAGATGAAGAGGAATTTCTTCAGCCCGAGGGTGGGGAATCCTGGAACTCATTGCCGCAGAGGGCTGTGGAGACCAAGTCACTGAGTGTATTCAAGTCAGAGATAGAAAGGTTATTGATTAGTGAGGGAGATCAAGGGTTACACAGAGGAGGCAGGAGAATAGGGTTGAGAAACATATCAGCCATGACCAAATGGCAGAGCAGACTCAATGGGCTGAATGGCCTAATTTTGCTCCTAGTTCTGATGGTCTTCTGGTCTTTTCAAACTTATGAAGAAGCTAGACAGAGTGGAGAGGGAGGAAGTCAGAACTGGGTCAAGTTTTAAAATGTTTTGTAAAAGAATCAAGCGTGATGTGAGAAACAAACATTTTCACCCAGCGAGTCGTGACAGTATGGGATGGGCTGGCAGGAAATGGGCTAGAAGATGGGTTCAACTGAGGCATTCAAGAGGAGCATTGGTCAGTTACTGAAACAGACACTGTGCTGGGCTATGGGGAATGGACAGGGGAATAACACTGAGGTCAAATGCTTAGGGATCTAATACTGCTGTCTCCCTTAGTCCCCAGACCCTCCACAGGTCTGCTGCTCCTACCCCCACCCCTCACCCCCTTTCCCAAACCTTGCTCTCTTACTCCCGTCCCCTTCTTCCTTTCCGCCACACACCCCCAACTCTCTTCCCTCACACCCAACTACTTTCTCCCCACCCTACTCCTTCCCCTTACCCCCTACTCCCTTACCCCCACACACCCCCCACTCCATTCCACCCCTCCACACCACCCCCAGCTCTCTGCCACCTCCACACATCCCTAACTTTATGCCTCCCAAACCCCCCAACTCTCTACCCCCCCCCAACATCCTCCTGTTCCCTTTCCCCCACACCCTCCCGCTCTCTTTTCCCCAGCCTGATCCCCAGTCTCTTCCCCCAACTCTCTTCCCCCACCCCTTCTCCCCCACCCCATCATGTCCCTCCCCACACTCACTTTCCCCCAACCCACACCCCCCAACTCCCCATCACTTACCTTCCGTTTGCGAGCTGTCGGTTCCTCAAGCAGTAGGGGCTGTGTGCTATATCGTTCAGAGCTATCCCCTCCCTGAGCTAGCCCAGCAGACTGGCCGAATGGCGGTGTGGAGGGAGAGGGGGTATCGCTGCCCCAGCTCCATATGCCGCTGCTCCCACTCGTGGTCTCACTCCCAGATTCAGCCAATCCTGACACAGGGACAAAACATACAAGAGGGTTCACTCACTCACTGCTTACCCCACTGTCCCCGGGGCAATGTGCCTGGGCCCCACAGCTTTGAGTGCAGTTACACCGTGTGCAGGAGAGCTGGTACAGGTAGTAACCATACCAGCTCAGACAGCCACACAGTGCCCTGCCCTGGGTACACAGACTCCGGTAGGACAGCCCCTCAGCTCGCTGGTGCTCTGTAAACATCGGTGTTCCTACCTGGCATGGTGCTGCTGTTCAAGGGGCTGTTGACCAATGGGCTGGATGACAAACTGGTCAGTACCATGGCCGCCATGACTTCATCCATATCGACCACTCCTGGGCCTCTGGATAAGATCAGAAGTGTGAGTTAGTTACTGATATCAAATGGGAGCTTTCAATATCCACATCCATAAACATCCACTCCCTCCACCACTGATACACTGGAGAAATTCACCAAATATCCTCAGACAGCACCTTCCAAACACACAACCATTTCAATCCAGAGGGACATTGGCAGCAGATTCATGGGAACACCATCCCCTGCAAGATCCCCCTCAAGCCACTCACCATCCTGACTTGGAAATATAATCGCTGTTCCTTCACTGTCACTGGGTCAAAATCCTGGAATTCCCTCCCGAAGAACATTGTGGGTCAACCCACAGCAGGTGGGTGCAATACTCCAAGAATGCAGCTCATCCCCACCTTCTCAATGGCAACTAGGGATTGGCAATAAATGCTGGGCCAGACAGCAATACCCATGACCCATTAATGTGTAAAGTTTTTATTAAAATAAAATGCCCTTTCCAGATGGGCTGAATAGCCTACTTCCCCTCCATATGGTTGTATTGTCATCTAACAGGGCCCAGAATTCACCAAGCAACTGCACAGTATTAACAGAGATTTTGTTTAACACTACACATCAACCCAGCTCCCTACTGTGTCCCAGCAGCTGGATTCACTCTATTAACCCAGCAGGAGAATAGGGCTGTTCCTACCCCCCACCAACTGCAACCCCCCACTCTCTGGCTACTACATTCAGGGTAGGGGGGTGCAGGTGTACTTCATTGACTAGTCTATTTCCAATAAGACCATAAGAACCAGGAGCAGGAGTAGGCCATCTGGCCCTTCGAGCTTGCTCCGCCACTCAATAAGATCATGACTGATCTTTTCATGGACTCAGACCCACTTACCTCTCACCATAACTTTTAATTCCTTTACTGTTCAAAAAGAAAAATCCACCTTAGCTTTAAAAAGCTTTTACTGAAATAACGTCAACTACTTCCCTGGAGAAGGAGTTCCATAAATTCCCAACCCTCTGGTGAAAAAGTTCCTTTTTGATTCAGTCCTAAACCTGCTCCCTCTAACCTTGAGGCTATGCCCTCTTGTCCTAGCTTCACCTGCCAATGGAAACATCCTCGCTACTTCTATCTTATCAATTCCCTTCTTAATTTTATGTGTTTCTGTCAGATCCCCCCCCTCATCCTTCTGAATTCCAATGAATATGATCCCGGTCTACTCAGTCTCTCCTCATAACCCAACCCCATCAACTCCGGAATCAACCCAGTGAACCTCCTCTGCACCCCCTCCAGTGCCAGTACATCCTTTCTTAAATAAGGAGACCAAATCTGTACACAGTACTCCAGGTGTGGCCTCACCAGCACCTTGTACAGCTGCAACATAACCTCCCTGCTTTTAAACTCAATCACTTTAACAATGAAGGACAAACTCCATTTGCCTTTCTAATTATGTGTTGTACCTGCAGTCCAACCTCTATGATTCATGCACAAGGACACCCAGGTCCCTCTGCATTGCAGCATGCTGCAACTTTTTACCATTCAATTAATAATCCTTTTTACTATTACTCCTACCAAAATATATGACTTCACATTTACGAACATTGTATTCCATCTGCCAGACCTTTGCCCACTCACTCAATGTATCTATGTTCCTCCGCAAAGTTTCACAGTCCTCTGCCCATCTGAGTGCCCATCTGCAAATTTTGACACCCTACACGTGGTCCCCAACTCCAAATCATTGGTATAGGTTGTAAATAACTGCGGTCCCAACACCAATCCCTGAGGCACACCACTAGTCACTGATCAGGCAAAAATGAGGACTGCAAATGCTGGAGATTGCTTTTGCCCGATAGGTCAATTCTCCTGCTCCTCGGGTGCTGCCTGATCTGTTGTGCTTTTCCAGCACCACACTCTCGATACTAGTCACTGATTGCCAGCCAATATAACACTCATTTGTCCCCACTCTTTGCTTCCTGTTAATCAACCAATCCTCTATCCATGTTAATACCCTATCCCTAACACCATGCATTGCTATCTTATGCAGCAGCCTCTTGTGCTGAGATTGCTGGAACTGGTTTCTGAGAATGAGGTGGACCTACAATTGTTACCCATCCCTAACTATCCTTCAACCGAGTGGCTTGCACAACCACTCAGTGTAGGTTAGTTTGATCTTAGAGTAGCATAAAACGTTGACACATCAAAGGCCAACGAGCTTGTACTCTGCTGTGCTGTTCTATGTTATAGAGTCATAGAGACCCTTCAGTCCAACCCGTCCATGCCGACCAGATATCCCAACCCAATCTAGTCCCACCTGCCAGCACCCAGCCCATATCCCTCCAAACCCTTCCTATTCATATACCTATCCAGATGCCTTTTAAATGTTGCAATTGTACCAGCCTCCACCACTTCCTCTGGCAGCTCATTCCATACACGTACGACAGTTGATTTTTAGGACAACACTTATGTAAATATAGTTGTATTTCATTTTTCAAATTTGGAGTCAAAACAGAGGCAGATTAGTTGATTACTTCAGTGATGGGATCTTAGCTTAATGAAAATGATCAGAAAGTCCTACTGGAACAGTGATTAAATCCAGCCTTTGGTCAGAAAGCAGGTGACTGCATACCCCTCTGGTGTTAATGGAAAGATGTTTATATTATTGGATTAATGTGGAGATTTACCAGATTGGGAACAGAATTAAGCCGGAGATGCTGGGATTGTCTCCCATGGAGCAAAAGAGACTGAGGAGAGACTAGATCGAGGTTTAAAAGATTATGGGAGGTTTTGATACGACGGACCAGGGAAAAGGTCTTCCTGGTAACTGTTTGTAGGGAGACATAGATTTAAGATTTTGGGCGAGAGAAGAAGGAGGAATTTGAAAAAGAATCTTTACATCCAGCAAGTGGCAATGACCTTGAACTCTCTACCTGCAAGGTCATTGGATAGTGAACAATCTTTGGTTTCAAAAAGACATGCCACAGACTCAAGGGAAATGATCTTATTGTATACAGGGATATAGCAGGGAAGTGGGACTGACCAGATTAATCCACAAGAAGCTAGCATGGTTTCAATGGGGTGAATGGCATTGTTCTGCACTGTAAATGCCTTGATGACTCTGACACTAACCATCCTGGGATTTTCTGGGAATACCTTGGAATATTCTCTTGGAATCTCTCCTTCCCTCCACATCCCCCTCTCCCTACCCACCCACCAATCCCCAGTGAACTACCCTGGAGCTGATAGGACCTGGTCCAGCTGTTCTCCAGCCCCTCCTCCTCTCCCCACCCTGCACTCCAGGCCTACCTTGGAGGGATATCAATGCTCTCCGAGCAGTGGATCCTCTTGCTCTCTGTCTGTTTGCTCGTTGCTCTCAGATTCTCCCTCTCCTGTTCCTGGAGGCGCGGTGACTTCCGGCTCTCCGCCAATCGGACATCTTCAATTTTCCTCAGGGAGCGCAGGTCCAGCTCCTTCACGTAGACCAGGACCTCGTTGTCCAGGTGATTGTGTTGCTCGACCAGCCCCACATACTCCCGTCCACTGTGGGTTAGATAAACCTGGGCCAAGAAACCACCATCGTCAGCTTGTGAGGGGGAGGAGGGTGCTAGCTACATCACCCATTCAATTCACCCTGGGCCCAACACTCAACAGAAACCAAACTCTGCACCCTCTCTACTCTATTCCTCCCATACACCAGGGCAGGAGTAAGCTACTCAGCCTTACAAGGCTGTCCCACCATTCAATAAGTTCTATGTCAATCCAACTATAACCTAGTCTTAAATTTATAATCCCAGCCTCCACCAGCTTCTGTGGATGAGAGTCTAACAAATCTCCGAGAGAAAATATTTCAAATCTCCATCTCATGGGGTCGTCTTATTTTTGAATGGGTGGCTCAGTGGTTAGCACTGCTGCCTCAAAGCGCCAGGGACCTGAGTTCAATTCCCACCTCGGATGACTGTCTGTGTGGAGTTTGCACATTCTCCCCGTATCTGCGTGGGTTTCCTCCGGGTGCTCCGGTTTCCTCCCACAGTCCAAAGATGTGTAAGTTAGGTGGATTGGCCGTGCTAAATAGCCCATAGTGTGTAGGCTAGGTGGATTAGATATGGGGATAGGGTGGGATGCTTTTCGGAGGGTTGGTGCAGACTTGACGGGCTGAATGTCCTCTATCGGCACTGTAGGGATTCTAAATTGTATCCCTAGTTTTCTTCTCCCTCACAAGAGGAATCATTTCCCAGGTATCCATCATATTCTGTCCCCTCAGAATCTGTTATGTTACAATAAGGTCACCTCTTATTCCTCTAAACTCCAGTGGCTGGAGCTCTAACTTGTTTCACCATTCTTTGTGTGTTAACCCCTTCGGCCCTGGAAAGAGTCGAGGAGACTATCTTAGCCACCTCAGGGGAACAACTCCCACATCAGTCCAAATGGGAGATGTGGTGACGCAGAAAGGGAAAGTGGGTTTTCACTGCCTCCCTTAGTTACCCTCTGCCCCAGGATTCTGCCCCCACCCCCTGAGACAGGCATCCAGCTACCCAGGAGCACTCCACCTGCAGTCAGCCGCACTTACCCTCTGCCCCGGGTAGAGTTTGAAACGAGAGAGACTCTGGAACCCTGGCCCGATGATGCTGTCCTCGCTGTACTCCTTAAACTGACCATCCTCAAATGAGACAGTGTAGGAGGAGTTGCCTTTCCCAGAATCTAGTCGGTACGCTTGTATAACACCAGGAATAAGGATCCCACTCCCGGAAGGACTGGGGGTGTGAACAGTGGCACCAAGCAATGATCGTTTACCCAGACGTCGAGACAACACACTCGCCATTGTCACCTACACAGAAGGGAATAAACACAGGGTCCAACATCAGATGCAAAACTGACAACTCATCACTGCCAACTGAGCACCTACTGGGAACTGTAAAAACCTATTCACTGTTGAACAATCCCTCACCAGCAACCATCCAACAGTGACAATCATCACCAAGCTCATCATCATCATCACTGCAACAATATTCACTCAATATTTCACTCAAACATTCAGCCAAACCAAGGGCAGCCTGCGATAGGGGTGGGCTTCAGACTCAAACATTGTGAATTAGTCAAATCTGAGACTAATAATCCAGACAGTGTGAGTCCGAGTCCACCCATAACAGTATGAACTTTAGATTTAAACATCTGCACATTGAGACCTGATCAAAATGGGCATGAAATCTCTGGACTGGCACCAAACCATGGAGTGACCCCAAGCCCAGTCTGGAACCCGACTGATTCCTGCTCCGAGGGAACACACACGGATGGGGTCAGAGGGACAGAAGGATCTCCACAGGAAGACATTTCTCCCTCACTTCCCATCCTTCTGTGGGGAGGACAAAACTATCTGCCCCTCAGTGGATGACGTGGCAACCGCCTTTGTAGACTTTTCACCCTGTCCCCTTGTGGTGGAGAGTTTCCCTAGAATCACAGAATTATTATTGCGCAGAAAGAGGCCATGCAGTCCATTATGCTTGTCATGGCTGTATTATTTAATCTGATGCTATTACTTAGTACCAATCTCCTGCCTTTTGCCCATATTTCTACAGACCATTTCTATCGAAATAACCAGCCAATGCCCCTCTTGAATGCCTCAGTTGAACATGCCCTCCATCACATTTCCAGACAATGTGTTCTATTCTCTAATGACTCACTAAGTGAGAAAGTTTATTTCCCAATCTTCCAGCCTGCCTCTTGCCTTTGCAAAATTGTATGCTTTTGTTTTTGTTTTTATATTATCTTTAATGTCCTTGCTTAGCCATGGATGGTTTATTTATCTCTTACAATCTTTCTTCCTTTCTAGAATATATTTTAGTTGGGATAAATTATTTCCTTAAACATCTGCTACACCTCATCAACTGTCCCGACACAGTGACTCAGTGGTTAGCACTGCTGCCTCATAACACATGAACCCAGGATTTGGGTTAGATTGTAGCCTTCAGCAATTGTTTGTATGGAGATTGCACATTCCCCAGTCTCCAGGTGCTCCAGTTTCCTCCAACAGTACAAACATGTACAGGTTAGGTGGATTGGCCATAGGAAATTGCCCCATAGTATGCAGAGATGTGCAAGTTAGGCAGATTGGCCATAGTAAATGGAGGAATAAGGGAGAGAACCTTTGGATATTTGGTGCAGACTTAAAGGGCTGAATGGCCTCAATCTGCACTGTAGGGAAT
Source organism: Chiloscyllium plagiosum (assembly GCF_037043375.1). Taxonomy (NCBI): domain Eukaryota; kingdom Metazoa; phylum Chordata; class Chondrichthyes; order Orectolobiformes; family Hemiscylliidae; genus Chiloscyllium; species Chiloscyllium plagiosum. The sequence goes on along the minus strand of NW_028270148.1, from coordinate 4,494,795 downwards.
CTATGAACAATAAAATGATTCCCATAAGTTATACTTGTCTTGCTGTCCAGTCCACTACCACCAAATCTGTCTTTGTCTCTGTAATTACTTTTGTTTAACTCCAAAACACTAATGTGGGACTCCAGTTTCTCACCCTTCAAATGTATTTCAAATTCTGGCATACTATGATCCTTCCTCCCTGGAGGATGCTTTTCTGAGATCATTAATTAATCCCACCTCAATGTACATTACCAAGTCCAGAATAGCCTGCTTTCCAGCTAGTTCCATAACATATTACTCCAAGAAACAATCTTGAATACATTGAGCTCTCTCTTGCAGCTACCCTTGCCAATATGATTAATCCACGCTGTATGCATATACAAAACACCCGTGATTATTACAAGCCCCCAGTATTTCCACTGTAAGTGAACTTCGATCAAAAAGATTTTAAGAAGCATCTTAAGGGAAGGCAAAGAAGTCAGAGGTGGAACATTGTCTGAAGGGAATTCCAAAACTGAAGGTAGAGCGACAATGTTGGAGTGAGAGAAAGGGGGAAATTGTGCGTGAGGGCAAATTGGAGAATATACAGAATATAGAACAGTACAGCAGGAGAATGGGGCCTTTGGCCCACGATGTTATGCCAAACATGACGCTAAATGAAACTAATTCCTTCTGCCAGTCCTTGGTCCATAACTTTCCATTCCTTGGATATTCATGTGCTTATCTAACAGTCTCGTTAACTCCCCTATTGTATCTGGCTCCACCACCACCACCCCTGCAGTAAGTTCCAGACTCCTACCACTCTGTAAAAAGGCTTGGCCCTCACATTTCTTTTGGTTTCTCCCCCTTTCACTTTAAATGCATGCCCCCTAGAGTTAGACATTTTGATTCTGAAAATAGGATTATTACGTCAATCCTATCTATGCATCTCATAATTTTATAAACTTCGATCAAGTATACCCTCAGCTTCCGCCACTCAAGGGAAAACAATCAGCATTTTTTCTAGCCTCTCTTTGTAGCTCATACCCTCTAATCCAGGCAGCATCCTGGTAAACTTCCTCCGCACCCTCTCTGAAGCCTCCACATTTTTCCTGTAATGTGGTGACCAGAGAACCGAACACAATGCTTTAAGTGTGGCCTCACCAAATTCTTATAAAGCTGCAACATGACATCCTACCTCTTGTACTCAATTCCCTGACCAATAAAAGCAACTTCTTTAATACCTTATCTTACTTGTGTGGCCATGAAGTGGAAAGCAATGCTTTCAGAGGAGATGGCAGTGATAGAGAGGAGGTGAGAGCATGGGGGAGATTTGAACTTAAGGGTGAGGTATTGCTGGTCCTGTGTGAATGATTTACAGGGAGAGATCAGGAAACAAGGACTTGATGTCTGAGCTGGGACACAGACATTGTTAACGAGTTTCAGTTTTTCGAGGGTGGAATCACAAAATCATTATAGTGCAGGAGACTATTCACCCCATCCTGCATGTCCTAGCAGGAGATTGAACAGGAGGGTGTTGGGATGAGAATGATGTTATTGGATTGACTCCGAAACACACGATAATGCAAAAACACAAAATCTAAATAAGGTTCAAAAAGGTGTGAAGAGCCCATTCGGCCATTCTATCCTGATCCCGTTCCACTCTCAGCCCCAGAATCAACATCACATTCCAAACTCCAGGGGAAAGCTTCTGATGGAATTTTCCTTCACAGAAATTCCTGCTCCCAGCCCCTCCCCCACATTCCCCCTCTCACAGGGCTGTTCCAGCCTCTGGACATGCCTCATTTGACCCTCTGCAATCTCCATCTTAAACCTTCACTGTCCTTCAGGCAGAACCTGTTAACTTTCCAAAATCCTCATTGACACAATCTCATCAGAGAGTACTACCACCTCCTCTTCATTCTCATTTTTAATACACCACTTGTTCACGGTGTTTTAAAATTCATCCATAGAATGAAGGCAAGGCTGGCTAGACCAGTACTTATTGCCCATTTAGTGGTGCTGGAAGAGCACAGCAATTCAGGTAGCATCCAAGGAGCTTTGAAAATTGACATTTCGGGCAAAAGCCCTTCATCAAACGTCGATTTCAAAGCTCCTTGGATGCTGCCTGAACTGCTGTGCTCTTCCAGCACCACTAATCCAGAATCTGGTTTCCAGCATCTGCAGTCATTGTTTTTACCTAGTATTTATTGCCCATCCCTGTTGCCCATAGGACAGTTGAGAATCACTGTGGGTCTGGAGTCACATGTAGGCCAGGCCAGGTAAGGATGGCAGTTTCCTTCCCTGAAGGACATTGGTGACCCAGATGGGCTTGGTGACAATCAACAGTAGTTCCACACTCTTAATCCCGGATTTAATAGTAAATTCAAATTCCAACATCTGCCATGGTGAGATTTGAACCCGGGTCCCCAGAATATTCCCTGGATCTCCAGGTTAACTGTCCAGTGATAGTACCATCAAGCTTTCTCCTCCAGGTAATCTGGCGGGACGCTCCATTTGAATTCAGCAAAAAAAAACTTGCCTTTCCACACGTTTACTCTGTGCAGGAGTCAGAGCGTGAGAATGTCAGAGTGTGTGTGTGAGAGAGTGTGTGTGTGAGAGAGAGTGTGTGTGAGAGAGAGTGTGTGTGGTTGTGCTGAGGGCGGTGTCTGTGGGAGGGGGTAGGGTATGGGGGGTTGGTGGTATCCAAGTGATCTTTGCAGCCCCTGACCCAAGGGGGCATTCATTGACAATGGAGCTGGGCATTGAGCGGGAACCGGGAGTGATAATTGGGTGGTAGCGATTACAGTGAAATGCAGAAGTTTGAGAGACACAGAGAGGGAGAGATACACTGGCACAGACAGACGTTGTACCTTCCCAGAGAGGCGCTTGTTGACCTGTGGGGAATGAATGGGTTCAGGCTGAATTACCTGGGTCCACGCTGCAGCATCGGCCCTGGAACTGCGTGGGTCCCGCTCCTGGCCCGGTCTAATCCCGGGTCAAACCCGCTTCAGTGCAGATTCTATCCCGTTCCACAGGGTCCTATCCCGGTTGTAGCCCTTCCTTTGCCGATCCAATCCCGCTCTGTGCCGGTCCTGTCCCGACTGTCCCGGTCCTATTGCGGTGCGAACCGGTGCTATCCAACTCTGTCCCAGTCCAATCCCGCTCTGCCCCGGTGCTATCCCGGTCCGGTTTCGCTTCGATCTGAAAAGCCGCGGTTCGCCCGGACCTTTAACTCTGCCCAGATGTGGCGAGAGCGACTGAAGTCCCGGAGCGGAATATCCATAGTAATCCGGATCTGGATCCAGTACAGGGTGTTATCATAGACAGAGTCAGAGAGCACGGAAACACATCATCCCCCAAATCCACCATTTCCCCAGCCGAGGATTCACCCCATCCCCAAACCCATCCCCATCCGCAACCCCAACTAATCCCCAACGAACCCCACCCCAAACCCACCACCACCCCAACCCATCACCACCCCAACCCATCACCACCCCAACCCATCACCACCCCAAACCCATCACCACCCCAACCCATCACCACCCCAAACCCATCACCACCCCAAACCCATCTCAAGGGGGTTACTGAGCCCTCAGCAGTGTTTAACCCATTTCCTGCCTCTGACTTCACCCTCCTTCCCTCCCAAACAACAGGATTTCCCTTGCACTCACTTAAACCCCAATTCTGTCTATATTTTCATTTTATTTTGGCTGCGAGCCAGGCTGAATGTTATTTTTCACTTTGCCCTCAAACCTATCTGGAAGGTATTCAGTCAGCAGCGTGGTGGCTCAGTGGTTAGCACTGCTGCCTCACTGTGCCTGTTTTCTGGGTTCAATTCCACCCTCAGTTAACTGTCTGTGTGGAGTTTACACATTCTCCCAGTGTCTGCATGGGTTTCCTCTTACAGCCCAAAGTTGTACAGGTTAAGTAGATTAGACATGGGAAATGTAGGATTGTAGTGTGTGGTTGTGGTTGTAAGTGGGATGTTTTTCAGAGGGTTACTGTGGATTCAGTGTACTGAATGGCCTGCTTCCACACAGTAGGATTCTATGACACCTACACTAGAAATAATCATCCCCGCTGCCTTTGCCTCCTGTGGGACTACAATCATCAGGGGATTGATTTGACAGCATGGATACAATGGGCCGAGCTGTGGATTTCTATGACCCTGTGTTGCATTCTTAACTTGTCAATCATGTCTGCTGCCCTCTCCCCTGTACCAGATGTTCCCTTTTGTTCTTCCTCCTCTTTGATGGATGTTAAAAACCCATCCCATTTCTATATTCCTTCAGTTCAGAAACACACTGACTATTTGGAAATTGACATTGAAATTGGACTTGAAACATTGACCCTATGTCCCTTTTCAGTTGTGCTGAGAAGGTACACATTTTGCTCATGTTTTCATCTTACATTCATCAGGACAATTGGCAAGAAAATCATGGATACGTGGGTGCGGGGGTGCATGGGTGCATGGATGCGAAGTTGTGTGGGTGCAAGAGTGCAAGGGTGTGTGGGTGCAAGGGTGCATGGGTGGGAGTGTGCATGGGAACAAGGGTGTGTGGGTGCAAGAGTGCGAGGGTGCATGGTTGCAATGGTGCAAGGGTGTGTGAGTGCAAGGGTGCGAGGTTGCATGGGTGCATGGGTGCAAGAGTGTGCAGGTGCATGGTTGCATGGGTGCGAGGGTGCGTGGCTGTGAGGGTGCGTGGATGCATGGGTGCATGGGGGTGTGGATGTGTGGGTGCGTGGGTACTAGAGTGTGTTTGTGTGAGGGTGTGAGGGTGAGTGGGTGTGAGGGTACATGGATGCATGGGTACGTGGGTGCGTGGATACAAGCCCACTATTTAAAGATTATTAACCATTTTCAGTTTTAGTGTGCATTGAATTCTACAGTCTACATTTGGACTTTGTCGAAATAATTTGAGATTTCCTTACTTGGCTAAAGTCAGTGAGATTAACAGGGAGTAGGGCCATTTGCTCCCTGTCATGAGGAGCAGCATATTGTTGCATCTATTTAGGAACATGCTTTATCAACTATCACTACCTTCACTCTGTTACTGACTATCATCGAGACTTAGTGGTCACTATGTGGCAATGAAAACCATTAGAAAACATTGTGAGTGAAGGGCTGAGGGGTGACTTTATTGAGGTTTATAAAATCATGAGGGCATGGATAAGGCAACTTTTTCACGCGGAGAGTGGTACATGTATGGAATGAGCTGCCAGAGGAAGTGATGGAGGCTGGTACAATTACAGCATTTAAAAGGCATCTGTATGGGTAAATGAGGAGGAAGGGTTTAGAGGGATACGGGCCAAGTGCTGGCAAATGGGACTAGATTAACTTAGGATATCTGGTTGGCATGGATGAGTTGGACCGAAGGATCTGTTTCTGTGCTGTACATATCCATGACTCTAAATCCCTGTATGTTGCAGCTTTAGCAGTTTCTCTGCATTTAAATAATACTTTTCTTTTGTTCTCACTTTCAAAATGAACAACTTCACAATACCCCACATTACGCTCCATTTGCCAACATTTTACCTGCTCTCTTAACCAATGACTCTCTCTCTCTCTATAAAGTTAAAAATCACACAACACCAGGTTATAGTCCAACAGGTTTATTTGGCACCATTAGCTTTCGAAGTGCTGAATTTTAGATTCAGTCTTTCATCTTTTCGAATAAGATGTACATCCCATTCTAAAAGATGAAAGACTGAATCTAAAATTGTTTAACGTATCATTACATCTCCATGACACTGTACTGTGGCTATAAATTCTGTGTCTTATGGTCTTACAACTACCAGATGAAGAAGCAGTGCTCTGGAAGCTAGTGCCTCCAAATAAATCAGTTGGACTGTAATCTGGTGTTGTGTGATTTTTAACTTTGTCCACCTCAGTCCAAAAACGGCATCTCCAAGTCTCTATAAATTGGTCATATCCCTCTTACAAACCGCCTTTCCATCTATTTTATTGTGACATCTGGAAATATTTCTACAATTCATTGGGTTCCTTAAGAACATAGAACATAGAACAGTACAACACAGAACAGGCCCTTCAGCCCACGATGTTGTGCCGACCACTGATCCTCATGTATGCACCCTCAAATTTCAGTGACCATATGCATGTCCAGGAGTCTCTTAAATGTCCCTAATGACCCTGCCTCCACAACTGCTGCTGGCAAAGCATTCCATGCTCTCACAACTCTCTGTGTAAAGAACCCGCCTCTGACATCCCCTCTACACTTTCCTCCAACCAGCTTAAAACTATGACCCCTCGTGTTAGTCATTTCTGCCCTGGGAAATAGTCTCTGGCTATCGACTCTATCTATGCCTCTCATTATCTTGTATACCTCAATTAGGTCCCCTCTCCACCTCCTTTTCTCCAATGAAAAAAGTCGGAGCTCAGTCAACCTCTCCTCATAAAATAAGCCCTCCAGTCCAGGCAGCATCCTTTCTCCCAGTCATTAATATAAATTGTGAACAGTTGTGGTCCCAGCACTGGTCCCTGTGAAACCCCACTGGTCGCAGGTCACCAACCTGAAAAAGAACCCTTTTACCCTGTCTTGCTGTTTCCTGCCCATGAACCTATTCTTTATACTATTCCAAAGTAATGAATATATTCCTTCCAATATCATCAAATGACAACCTCTTGTTAGATCCCTTGTCACATGCCTCCTGGAAGTCCAAACACAACGCATTTACTGGTTACCCTTGATTCACTCTGGTTGAATCTTCCTCAAAAATCTCTAATAAATTAGTCAGTAACTATTCATGAAGCCACACGGACTCTGCTTGATTAGATTATGATTTTCCAAATGTACTCATGAGGGGCAAGGATAGGGTAAATAGGCAAAGTATTTTCGCTGGGGTTGGGGAGTCCAGAACTAGAGGGCAGAGGTTTAGGGTGAGAGGAGAAAGATCTAAAAGAGACCTAAGGGTCAATCTTTTCACACAGAGGGTGGTACGTGTATGGAATGAACTGCCAGAGGAAGTGGTGGAGACTGGTACAATTGCAATATTTAAAATGCATCTGGATGAGTATATAAATAGGAAGGGCTTGAAAGAATATGGGCCGAGTGCTGGCAGGTGGGACTAGATTGGGTTGGGATATCTGTCGACATGGACGGGTTGGACCGAAGGGTCTAGTTTCCATGCTGTACAGCTCTATGATTCTATGACTCTGTGACATTCTTAATAATTGATTTCTACATTTTCCAACAATGCGTGAGGCTAGTCGGCCCTTATTTAAATTGTAATCTTAAACCAGGGGCTGTAGCAATGACAGTGGGAGTTTGGATGCGGTTCCGAACTGTATGGATACTCCGGGCCGGCTTTTGTGAGTAGTTTGTTCTCCTGGTTGTAAACAGCACATAACACGCGGCTCGAGCTGTGAATGAACTGGGATTGGGAATAGGAAGAGGGATAGGGAATACAGAGAGATATAGGGATAGAGAATACAGAGAGATATAGAGAGAGGGACAGGGACTAGGGAGAGGGTCTGGGAGAGGGATAGGGCATACAGAGAGGGATGAGGAACAGGGAGAGGATAAAGACAGGAATTGGGAATAGGGGCAGGGACTGCGAATAGGGAGAGGGATAGGGATGGAGGGGAATGGGAATGGGGAGGGGGATGGGGAAGAGGGAGGGGGATAGGGAGAGGGATAGGAAACAGAGGATGATGTACAATAAGAGAAAGTGGAAGAGGGATTTGGGATGCGAGGGGGTGGGGATGAGTTTAAATGAGGAATGGGAAATGGGGCAGGATTCTGAATCCATTACCGCCCCCCACCCCGTGAGTCCTGGAGTGGGAGCCGGAGGGGATTCCCTGGGAGGGAAGATCAGGGTAGCACCTGAGTCTGGACTGAATCCCGGATTGACCCAAAGACACAATCTGACACTTAATCAGTACCCCCCACACACCACCACCCCCAGGGGCTGGCGCAGGAACGTCCTGGGGGATATATGTGTGCCTGTGATTCCAGCTGCTGATAATTCACCTTTGCAAGTGTTCCTCCTACCCCCCCCCCCCTCCACAAGACACAAACACACACACATCATACCCCTCCCCCATGGTCCTCAGTGAGGGTGGGCGAGGATAATCCCGGGGGTTGAGGGTGTGTTCCCTGTACTTGGGGTGGTGTGTTGCCCCTGTCCCCAGCAGAAACAGCAGTTCCGTGCAGATCGTGAGTGTTCAGTGTTTCCGTGTACCTCCGGCCGGCTCCTCCCTCATTCCCTGCTCCCGCCCTGCTCCCGTGTACGTGCCAACTCTCACATCGCAGCCCCTCCCAGGGACACGGCGTACAGCACACAGCGGGATCCCGCCTCTAGCCCCCTGGCTAACTCACTCGCACACACAGTTTACAATCGCGAAGCCCCCACCCCTGCTCCTTTTGGACAGTTATTGCACCCCATTTCTCCAGCAGCCTGCAGCGCTGAACAGAATCCAGCTCAGGACAGGCTAAGGTAAGGAGAAAGTGAGGTCTGCAGATGCTGGAGATCAGAGCTGAAAATGTGTTGCTGGAAAAGCGCAGCAGGTCAGGCAGCATCCAGGGAACAGGAGAATCGACGTTTCGGGCATAAGCCCGTCTTCTGCCCGAAACGTCGATTCTCCTTTTCCCTGGATGCTGCCTGACCTGCTGCGCTTTTCCAGCAACACATTTTCAGCTAAGGTAAGGAGAGCCTGGCTCACAGTGGACCGGTCAGGAATGAGCAGCGATTACAGGGAGTCTGCAGAGAGATAACAGGAGAGGGAGGTGATTCCAGGTCAGAGTACACCACCCAGGGCCCACTCCCTCACCTCTGACACTCTGACAGTGCAGCTCCCTCAGCATTGACCCTCCGACAGTGCCCACTCCTTCAGCACTGACCCTCCGACAGTGCACCACTCCCTCAGCACTGACCCTCCGACAGTGCCCACTCCCTCAGCACTGACCCTCCGACAGTGCACCACTCCCTCACCTCTGACACTCCGACAGTGCCCACTCCTTCAGCACTGACCCTCCAACAGTGCAGCACTCCCTCAGCATTGACCCTTCGACAGAGCCCACTCCCTCAGCACTGACACTCCGACAGTGCCCACTCCTTCAGCACTGACCCTCCAACAGTGTGGCACTCCCTCAGCATTGACCCTCCGACAGTGCCCACTCCCTCAGCACTGACACTCCGACAGTGCCCACTCCCTCAGCACTGACCCTCCGACAGTGCAGCACTCCCTCAGCACTGACCCTCCGACAGTGCCCACTCCCTCAGCACTGACCCTCCGACAGTGCAGCACACCCTCACCTCTGACCCTCCGACAGTGCCCACTCCCTCAGCACTGACCCTCCAACAGTGCGGCACTCCCTCACCTCTGACCCTCCGACAGTGCCCACTCCCTCAGCACTGACCCTCCGACAGTGCAGCACTCCCTCAGCATTGACCCTCCGACAGTGCAGCACTCCCTCAGCACTGACCCACCGACAGTGCTGTACTCCCTCAGCACTGACCCTCCGATAGTGCCCACTCCTTCAGCACTGACCCTCCAACAGTGCGGCACTCCCTCAGCATTGACCCTCCGACAGTGCCCACTCCCTCAGCACTGACACTCCAACAGTGCACCACTCCCTCAGCACTGACCCTCCGACAGTGCCCACTCCCTCACCTCTGACACTCCAACAGTGCCCACTCCTTCAGCACTGACTCTCCAATAGTGCGGCACTCCCTCAGCATTGACCCTCCGACAGTGCCCACTCCCTCAGCACTGACCCTCCGACAGTGCAGCACTCCCTCAGCATTGACCCTCCGACAGTGCAGCACTCCCTCAGCACTGACCCACCGACAGTGCTGCACTCCCTCAGCACTGACCCTCCGACAGTGCTGTACTCCCTCAGCACTGACCCTCTGACAGTGCCCACTCCTTCAGCACTGACCCTCCAACAGTGCGGCACTCCCTCAGCATTGACCCTCCGACAGTGCCCACTCCCTCAGCACTGATACTCCGACAGTGCACCACTCCCTCACCTCTGACACTCCGACAGTGCCCACTCCCTCAGCACTGACCCTCCGACAGTGCGGCACTCCCTCAGCACTGACCCTCCGACAGTGCCCACTCCCTCAGCACTGACCCTCCGACAGTGCAGCACTCCCTCACCTCTGACCCTCCGACAGTGCCCACTCCCTCAGCACTGACACTCCAACAGTGCGGCACTCCCTCACCTCTGACCCTCCGACAGTGCCCACTCCCTCAGCACTGACCCTCCGACAGTGCAGCACTCCCTCAGCATTGACCCTCCGACAGTGCAGCACTCCCTCAGCACTGACCCGCCGACAGTGCTGCACTCCCTCAGCACTGACCCTCCGACAGTGCTGTACTCCCTCAGCACTGACCCTCCGACAGTGCAGCACTCCCTCACCTTTGACCCTCCGACAGTGCCCACTCCCTCAGCACTGACCCTCCGACAGTGCGGCACTCTCTCAGTACTGACCCTCCGACAGTGCGGCACTCTCTCAGTACTGACCCTCCAACAGTGCGGCACTCCCTCAGCACTGAGCCTCCAACAGTGCAGCATTCCCTCAGTACTGACCCTCCGACAGTGCAGCACTCCCTCAGCACTGACCCTCCGACAGTGTGGCACTCCCTCAGCACTGACCCTCCGACAGTGCGGCGCTGTCCAAGCACTGACCCTCCAGCAGTACAGCGCTCTCTCAGTACTGACCCTCTGACAGTGTGGCACTCCCTCAACACTGACCCTCTGACTATGAGGTGCTCCCTCAGCACTGACCTTCAGACAATGCAGCGCTCCCTCAGTACTGACCCTCCGACAGTGTGGTGCTCCCTCAGCACTGACCCTCCTACAGTGTGGCGCTCCCTCAGCACTGATCCTCTGACAGTGATGTGCTCCCTCAGCACTGACCCTCTGATAGTGCGGCACTCCCTCAGTACTGACCGTCCGACAGTGCAGCACTCCCTCAGCACTGACTCTCTGACAGTGCAGTGCTTCCACACCACTGACCGTCCGGCCTTGTGGCACTCCCTCAGCACTGACCCTTCGACCGTGCGGCACTCCCTCAGCACTGACCCTCTGACAGTGAGGTGCTCCCTCAGCACTGACCTTCAGACAATGCGGTGCTCCATCAGTACTGACCCTCCGACAGTGCGGCGCTCCCTCAGCACTGATCCTCCGACAGTGCAGCACTCCGTCAGTACTGACCCTCCGACAGTGCAGCATTCCCTCAGTACTGACCCTCCGACAGTGCAGCACTCCCTCAGCCCTGACCCTCCGACAGTGTGGCACTCCCTCAGCACTGACCCTCTGACAATGCGGCACTCCCTCAGCACTGATTAGCCAACAGTGTGGCACTCCCTCAGCTGGAAGGTTTGTTTTCAGATGTTTTGTCACCATACTAGGTAACCTCATCAGTGAGTCCCTGCTGTAGCGCTGGAGTTATGTCCCACTTTCTATTTATGTGTTTCGGTTTCTTTGAGTTGGTGATGTCATTTCCCATTCTTTTTCTCAGAGGCTCGTAGATGGGATTCAAATCGATGTGTTTGTTGATAGAGTTCCAGTTAGAATGTTAAAAGACATGACCCACTATCACAAGTATCCTTTCATAGAGACGAGGAAGGACCTCACTTTGACTGGGACAACATATCCACCCTAAGACAAGCCAAACAGAGACATCCACGAGAATTCCTAGAAACATGGCATTCCAACCAGAACTCTATCAACAAACACATGAGAATAAGAATCAGAAATGACATCACCAACCCAAAGAAACCTAAACACATAAATAGAAAGTGCGACCTAACATGCATAAAATCAAGGCAGGATGTGCAGAATTCTCTGATGTGCACATACAGAGTGAATTCCCAGTCTATGGGCTCGATATAGACCATTAATTGTTGCATTTAGGGTCACTCCCACCTCCTTGACTTTATGCTTGACACTCATTGTGGATGATACAAAATTTGGAGGTATTGTTGATAGTGAGGAAGGTTATCAAAACTTACACAGGGATCTTGATCAGAATGGGTTAGTGGGCTGAGGATTGGCAAATGCAATTCAATACAGATAAGTATGAAATGTTGCACTTTGGACGTCAAACAGAGTTAGGACTTATATGGTAAATGGTAAGGTCATGAGGAGTGTTTTGGAACAAATGGACCTGGGAGTATAAGTACATAGTTTGTTGAAAGTGGCATCACAAGTCGACGGTGGTGAAGAAGACATTTAGCATGCTGGCCTTCATCGGTTAAGGTATTGAGTATAGGAGTTGAGGCATTGTGCTACAGATGTATAAATCGTTGGTGAGGCTACATTTAGAGCATTGTGAACAATTTGGTCACCCTGTTATAGGAAAAGATATCGTTAAACTGGAGAGAGTGCAAAAAAGATTTAAGAGGATGTTACCAGGACTCTCGGCCTGAGTTCTCGGGAGAGGTTATCCAGGGTAGGACTTTGTTTCCTGGACCGCAGGAGAATGAGGAGTGACTTTATTGAGGTGTATAAAATCACGAGGAGCATAGATAGGTTGGATGCATATAGTCTTTTTCCCAGAGATGGGAGATTGAAAACTAGAGGGAGAGGGGAAAGGCTTAGGAAGAACCTTAGGGGCAAGTGTTTCACGCAGAGAGTAGTGCGTAAAGGGTTGTCAGAGAAAATAGTCAGGGCAGGTACAATTGTCACAACATTTTAAAAAGTGTTTGATAGGTACATGGATGTGAAGGGTTTAGAGGGACATAGACCAAATGTGGGCACTTGGCACTAGCTGAGTGGGCACCATGGTCAGCATGAACCAGTCTGGGCTGAAAGGCCTGTTTCCATGCTGTGTTGCTCTAGGACTCCATAACCCAGAAGTCAGGAGTGTGATGGAATATTCTGCACTTGCCTGAATGAGTGCATTCCTACAACACCCAACAAAGCTTAACATCATTCAGGATAAAGCAGCCCACTTGATTGGCACCACATTCACAAACATCCACTCCCTCCATCACCAATGCTTAGTAGCAGCAATTACTATCTACAAGATGCACCACAGAAATTCACCAAATATCTTCAGATAGCACCCCAAACCCATGACCACTTACATCTAGAATGACAAGGGAAGCAGATACCTGGAAACATGACTTGGCAATATATCACCGTTCCTTTAGTGTTGCTGGGTCAAAATCTTGAAATTCCCTCCCCAAGGACATTGTGGGTCTTTCTAAAGCACATGAACTACAGCAATTCAACAAGAAAGCTCAACCCCATCTTAGAGTCAGGGAGATGTACAGCACAGAAACAGACCCATCGGTCCAACCCATCCATGCAGACCAGATTTCCCAACCCAACCTCATCCCACCTGCACTTGGCCCATATCCTTCTAAACCCTTCCTATTCATATCCCCATCCAAATGCCTTTTAAAATGTTGCAATTGTACTAGCCTCCACCACTTCCTCTGACGATTCATTCCATACACGTACCACCCTCTGCGTGAAAAAGTTGCCCCTTAGGTCTCTTTTATATCTTTGTTCTGGACTCCCCCACCCCAGGAAAAAGACTTTGTCTATTTATCCAACCATGCCCCTCATAATTTTCTAAACCTCCATAAGGTCACCCATCAGTCTCTGTTGCTCCAGGGAAAACAGCCCCAGCTTGTTCAGCCTCTCCCTATAGCTCAAGTCCTCAAACCCTGGCAAGATTCTTGTAAATCTTTTCTGAACAATTTCAAGTTTCACAATATCTTTCCAATAGGAAGGAGACCAGAATTGCATGCATTATTCCAAAAGTGGCCGAGCCAATGTCCTGTACAGCCGCAATATGACCTCCCAATTCCTGTACTCAATATTCTGACTGATAAAGGAAAGCATATAAAACGCCTTCTTCACTATCCTATCTACCTGCAACTCTACTTTTAAGAAACCATGAACCTGCACTCCAAGGTCTCTTTGTTCAGCAACACTCCTTAGGACTATTAAGTGTATAAGACCTGCTAAGATTTGCTTTCCCAAAAATGCATCACCTCGCATTTATCTGAAGTAAACTCCATCTGCCACTTCTCAGCCCATTAGCCCATCTGATCATAATCCTGTTGTATTCTGAGATAACTTTCTTCACTGTCCACTACACCTCCAATTTTGGTATCATCTGCAAACTTACTAACTATACCACTTATGCTCACATTCAAATCACTTATATAAATGATGAAAAGTAGTGGACCCAGATTGATCCTTGTGGCACTCCACTGGTCACAGGCCTCCAGTCTGAAAAACAACCCTCCACCACCATCCTCTGTCTTCTACCTTTGAGCCAGTTCTGTATCCAAATGGCTTGTTCTCCCTGTATTCCATGAGATCTAACCTTGCTAACCAGTCTCCTATAGGGAACCTTGTTGAACGCCTTACTGAAGTCCATACAGATCATATCTACCGCTCTGCCCTCATCAATCCTCTTTGTTACTTCTTCAAAAAATTCAATCAACTTTGTGAGACATGATTTCCCACGCACAAAGCCATGTTGACTATCCCTAATCAGTCCTTGCCTTTCCAAATACATGTACATCCTGTCCCTCAGGATTCCTCCAACAACTTGCCCACCACCGATATCAGGCTCACTGGTCTATAGTTCCCTGGCTTGTCCTTACCAAACATTCTTCTCAAGGGGCAACTAGGGACAGGCTGGAGATGCCCACATCCTGTGAAAGAATGTTTAAAAATTCCTCAGAAGGTATTGTGTGATTGGCCATAAATGATCAACACCTTACCGTCAATCAGGTGGATTAAATGTGGACGATTTGCAAAGGAGGTTGGATGCCAGGAGCTGAGGGTGAATCAGTGCAATATATTTCATGTCTGAAAAAAGGTGTTTCAGGAGAAAACTTGTCAAATCCCCTGGAACAACAGTGTGAGATTGTATCAGGAACAGGTTAACTATCCAATTGACACCTCTCAATGGAGCAGTTGACACAGCAATGGTTATGTCATAACACATTGAGAAGGGAGGGGACCTGCCGTGACAAACCATTCATTCTGCTGACAGTACGGAAAAAAAGTCAAACTCCAGACATTGTTTGAAAGAGGAAGAAATGCTGAGTAATCATTGCAAATTCATGTTGCCTGACCCTGATTGTGTGCAACTCAGTAATGGAGCAAGGATCAGATGGTTATACAAGCAGATGAAATAAGACAGAAGTAAGCCATTCAGCCCCTCCTTCGCCATTCTATAAGATCATGGCTGATCTGCTTGTGTCTGGAATTTCACATTCCTATCTCCCCCGATGACCCATGATTCCCTGCCCAACAATAATCTACCCCCTCCACCATAAAAATATTCAATATCCCCTCCTCCTCTTCCTCCTTCATGGTGTTCTGAGGCAAAGAGTCCCAAAGTTACACAACCCCCAGAGAGAAAAACATTCTCCTCCCCTCTGTTCTGAAAGAGTGATCAGAATTGTACATCAGAGCTCTCTGGTTCTGGACTGACCCACAAGGGGAAACACCCTTTCCACAGCCATCTTGTCAAGCCCATTCAGGATCTGATGCACTTCAATCAAGTCAACCCTCACTCTTTTCAACTCCAATGGAAACAAGCCCAGTCAGTCCAGCCTTTCCTCAAACCCACTCAGTCTAGATGTCAATCCAGCAAACCTTGTCTGAACCACCTCTAACACCCTTCCTTGAAAAGGACCAAAACTGCACGCAGTATTCAAGACGATCAGCTATACCTTGTGTAACTGAAACTTTTTTTTTACTTTTCAGTGATGTGTCACTTCCTGGCTTGGCCAACATTTATTGCCCATCCCTATTTGCTCTTGAGAAGAAACTGCCCGCTTGAACCACTGCAGTCCATGTGCTGTCAGTAGACCCACAAGGTCTTTAAGAAAGGCTTTCAACCTGGCGACACTGAAAGAACAGCAATGTATTTCTTTCTAGATGGAAGTGGTCGTGGATTTGGAAGGTGCTGTCTTGTCCCTTCTCAGGAATGGTGACTCAGCGATTAGCCCTGCTGCCTCACAGTGCCAGGGACCTGGATTTGATTCCAGCTTTGGGTGATTTGCGCATCCTCCTCCTGTGTGCTTAGGTTTCCTATCAATGTGTTAAGAGTCTCCCTGTTACAAATTATTTTTCAACTCTTCCTGTAAAAAGTTTACTTTGTTAATGAGGAGGGTGAATTAATAGACAATAGACAATAGGTGCAGGAGTAGGCCATTCTGCCCTTCGAGCCTGCACCGCCATTCAATATGATCATGGCTGATCGTCCTTAATCAGTATCCTGTTCCTGCCTTATCTCCATAACCCTTGATTCCACAATCCTTGAGAGCTCTATCCAACTCTTTCTTAAATGAATCCAGAGACTGGGCCTCCACTGCCCTCTGTGGCAGAGCATTCCATACACCCACCACTCTCTGGGTGAAGAAGTTTCTCCTCATCTCTGTCCTAAATGGTCTACCCCGTATTTTTAAGCTGTGTCCTCTGGTTCAGCACTCAGCCGTCAGCAGAAACATGTTTCCTGCCTCCAGAGTGTCCAATCCTTTAATAATCTTATATGTCTCAATCATATCCCCTCTCAGTCTTCTAAACTCAAGGGTATACAAGCCCATTCGCTCCAGTCTTTCAGTGTAAGGTAGTCCCGCCATTCCAGGAATTGACCTCATGAACCTACATTGCACTCCCTCAATAGCCAGAATGTCTTTCCTCAAATTTGGAGACCAGAACTGCACACAGTACTCCAGGTGTGGTCTCACCAGGGCCCTGTACAGCTGCAGAAGAACCTCTTTGCTTCTATACTCAATCCCTCTTGTTGTGAAGGCCAGCATGCTATTAGCCTTCTTCACTACCTGCTGTACCTGCATGCTTACCTTCATTGACCGGTGTACAAGAACACCCAGATCTCTCTGTACTGCCCCTTTACCTATATTGATTCCATTTAGGGAGTAATCTGCCTTCCTGTTCTTGCCACCAAAGTGGATAACCATACATTTATCCACCTTAAACTGCATCTGCCATGCATCTGACCACTCACCTAACTTGTCCAGGTCACTCTGTAATCTCCTAACATCTTCATCAAATTTCACCCTGCCACCCAGCTTAGTATCATCATTCTCCTGGGTCTGGGTGGGAGAATGTGCCTGTAAATGGATGGTGGTTGATTTTGTCATCACAAAGAGCCTATCTACATTGTCCCCACTTGTAAAAGGAATAAGAACCAAAGAGCGCAGATTTTAAAGTGATTTGCAAAAGAAGAAAGGATGATAGGGAAAATCTTTCTCATGTAGTGACTGGTTAGGGTGTGGAATCCACTGCCTGGAAACATAGTGGAGGCAGTTTTAACAGAGGCATTCAAGAGGGTATTAGATGGTCTCTGGGATAGAAATGGTGTGCAAGGATATGGGGTAATGGCTGGAAATTGTTACAAGGTAATGATGCTCCATTTAATGACCCAGTGTAGATATGATGGTACAACTGGCCTCCTTCTCCTCCATGTTAATTCTGTGATCATTCAAAGCGAGATCATTCAGGTCACACTTGGAAAGTTGGAGCATTTGAATTCATTTCTAAAAAAAGTCTGGAAATAACAAACTGGTCTCAGTAAAAGGAATCACGAGGGAAAGGTCCTCACCCAAAAGGTCCATGAGTGGTTTAAGGAAAGAGAAACAATACAAAAAAAGGAACAGGAGGAGGCCGTTTGGCCAGTCAAGCCTGCTCCACCGTTCAATAAGATCATGGCTGGTCTGACATTCCTCACGGCCAGTGCCTGCCTTTTCCCTTGATTCCCCAAATGATCAAGAACCTACCTCAGCCTTAAATATACACAAGGGTTTTCATGAGTTCTTCTGATAGCAGGTGTTTCAGTTGGACATGTGTTTTAGAAAATCAGGTATGGTTGAACCTGCATCTAATGCATTATGCACTGCAGATTTTCTTTCTTTATTTAAGGATGGGGGCATCGCTGGCTAGGCCAGCATTTATTACTCAGAGGGCAGCTAAGAGTCACCCACATTGCTGTGGGTCGGGAGTCACATGTAGACCAGACCAGGTAAGGATGGCAGTTTCCTTCCCTAAAGGACATTAGTGTTGGGTTTTCCCAACAATGAACAATGGATTTGTGGTTATTATTAAACTCTTTGTTCCAGGCTTTCATTGAAGTCAGATTCCATCATCTGCCATGGACGGATTTGATCCTAGGTCCCTGGGACATTACCAGGGTCTCTGTTAACAGTCCAACAGCAATACCACTAGGCCATCACCTTCCCCAGCTTAAAAGGTCCCCCTGCTTAAGAGCTTATTAGCCTTTCTAAGGCAGTGTTGTTGAGCAGCCTTGCTATAGAGGCCACATTAGGGAGATTTAAACAATCCTTAGATAAGCACATGGATGATTTTGGAATAATGTAGGGGGATGAGCTGAGAATAGTTCACAGGTTGGCGCAACATCGTGGGCCGAAAGGCCTGTTCTGTGCTGTATTGTTCTATATTCTATGTTCTATACATTTACAATTATGTTAATGATCCCCACACTGAATTCTATGTTTCTCACATTATTATTGTAGCTTGTCATATAAATTAATGTGTCAGCTTTAGCTGGCTAGGTAAGGAAATGTAGGTTTCTTACTGGAGCTTTCAATGCTGGTTGTAAAGTGTATTTTGTTCCCCTGAGTCTCGAGTTTCACATGCAGATGTAAGAAAGGGGGTATATTTGCACCATTGGTGATATATTTGTCTGCTGATTGTTCCACCTATGGAGTATCTAGCAATCAAAAATGGCAGGGAAACAGGACATGCACTGTGGATCCCCAAAGACGACAGAGCATGGGAGTTATTGGATACTAGTGGATTTAACACACTTAAAAGTGGATAAATCTGAAGACCAGGATGAGATATGAGATGTATCTGAGGCTGTTGAGGGAAGCCGTGGAAGTGGATATCAGGAGTCCTGGCAGTAACTGATCCTTTCTGTTGAGGTACCAGAGGACAAGAGCACTCCTAATGTTGTTGCATTATTTAAAAGAGAGGAAGGGACAGAACAGAAACCTACAGTTCAGTCAGTCTAACCTTAGTGGTGGAGAAGTTATTAGAAAGAATTCTGAGTGACACAATATATTGGAGAAGCACAGATTAATCATGAAATATCAGGATAGATTCATTAAGGGAAGGAGAAAGTGAGGACTGCAGATGCTGGAGATCAGAGCTGAAAATGTGTTGCTGGAAAAGCGCAGCAGGTCAGGCAGCATCCAAGGAGCAGGAGAATCGACGTTTCAGGCATGAGCCCTTCTTCAGGAATGAGGAGAGTGTGCCAAGCAGGCTAAGATAAAAGGTAGGGAGGAGGGACTTGGGAAGGGGCGTTGGAAATGCGATAGGTGGAAGGAGGTTAAGGTGAGGGTGATAGGCCGAAGTGGGGGTGGGAGCGGAGAGGTCAGGAAGAAGATTGCAGGTTAGGAAGGTGGTGCTGAGTTTGATCAAACTTTTTGAGGTGGGCTAACAAGGAGTGTCAATGAGAGTAATGCATTTGATGTGGTGCACATGGACTTTAGGAAGAGTTTTGACAAGGTCCCTCATGGCAGTCTGCTCAATAAGGGCAAAGTGGCATATTGGATCCAAAACTGGCTGAGAGACAGGAAGCAGATGATAGTAGTAGAGGGGTGTTTATGGGATTGGTTGTCTGTTTCCAGAGGGATTCCACAGGGCTTACATTGGGGTCTTTCCTGCATATGGTATACAGTAATGACTTGGATTTAAATGCAAGAGGTATTATCAAGTTCAGGTCTGAGATGTCAATTGGTAAATGGTAAAGAGGATAGCTGTAAACTGGAGGATATCAATGAGACTGGGCAAAGCAATGGCAAATAGAACTCAACCTGGAAAAGTATGAGGTAGTGCACTTGGGGAGGGGGAAGAGTTAACAAGACAAGAAATTACTCTATGAAAATAGGACTCTGGCAAATATTGAAGATCAGAGGTACATGGTGTGCAACATCCATAGATCACTAAAGGTAGCAGTGCAGGTAGATAAGATGGATCAGAAGGCATATGGGATACTTTATTGGCTTAGGCTTAGAAACAAGATCAGGGAAGTTATGTTGGAACCGGGGTGGTTCGTACATAGAATGAACTTCCAGCGAAAAATGGTCAATGCTGGTACAGTTACAATGTATTAAAGACATTTGGACAGGTACATGAATAGGAAAGGTTTAAAGGGAAAAATACAGGCAAGTAGGATTAGTTTAGTTTGGGAAATTTTGTTGGCATGGAGGAGTTGAATGGAAGGGTCTGCTTCCGTGCTGTATGACTCTGCACCCACAGCTCTCTGTGGTAAGGAGTTCCAGACACTCACAAGCCTCTGAGAGAAGAAATTCCTCCTCATCTCAGTCTGAAATTGGTGCCCCTTTATTCTGAGGATATGCCGTCTGGTCCTAGGCTTTTCCATGAGGGCAAACATCATCTCAATATCTACCCTGTCAAGCCCCTTAATAATTCCATATAGTTCAATGAGATCATCTCTCATTCTTCTAAACACCAGTGAATGGATTTCCAGCCGGTTTCATCTTTGCTCATAAGACAGTCCTTCCTAATAGACTTTCTCTAAACTGCCTCCAATAAAATCAAATGAAGCTGCTGCCCTTGCCCAGGCAGGACTGTTATGTGACTCTTACTTGCCTTCTGAATCCACCAATCAAGACATTCTTGTACAACATCACTTTCTTGGTGAAATGATGTAAGTGAAATAAACGTGTTCCTGGGCAGCAATGCCCACATTCTGAGAACAAATTCAATTAAGGATCATCAAAGACATTGAATCAATAGATGGGCACTCTGAGTTTAATAATATTTGAGAAATCTATAATCTCATAGAGAAAACGAGACAGAAAATTCTGTTATTAAAATAGTGACATCTCGCTTCCCATACCCGCACTAAAATGTTATAAGAGCTCCATCCCTCCTGTTCAAATGATATTGTAATTTCACTCCTTCAGTACTTTTCCCACCTAGAGTCCCAGCAACAAAAGGGTCTCTGCAGTTCCACGCTGTGTTCGCTGTGCGACATATAGGGAGCAGGAGGCATAAGTCCCCTCCGATCCTAATTGTTGTGAAGAAGAATGACTGGACTCAAAATGTTAATTCTGTTTTTCTCTCTCTCCACAGATGCTGCCAGACCTGGTGAGTTTCTCCAGCAGTTTCTCTTTTTGATGGTTTCCCTGTTAGGCTTATTCACTCTAGTGTAGCTTGTTTAGGTGAATCCCATCCAATCCTGATCATGTCCAGTTAGAAGCAGAGCAGTGTCTCAGAGATACAAGTGCTGCTAGCCCATAGTTAGACCATTCCTTGTGGCCACAATACCATCTCCATCAGTGACACACGACTCAGCAGGAAGCAGAGCTGCCCTGGGATCTTCTTGAGGCGTTTCCTCCACCAGTATCTAAAAAATGAAGAGTGACAATCTGGGTCAGTGTTAAAACATCACTGAGTCTTCAGTTAGATTCCAGAATCATGCAGCTTCTTAATGCTGTTCTGTATTCAATAGAATCATGGCTGATCTGTGATCGATTCCAAACACCCACCTTTTCATCACACTCACCAACCCATGTACTTAGCAAAAAACCTACCCATCCAAGACTTCAAATTAAGAACTGATCTTTTGTCAAAGACAGTTTCAAACTATTCAAGGTTGTGGCCAATGCCTCGAGTTCTAGAGCTGTTAAGGTTCTAGCAGCCCTCGCTGTGCAGATGTGAAATATTCATCTCTTAACCAGAGTCCTCTCCTCTTTCACACTGAAAGTAAAGCTCCCTCTACCCTTTTAAATTGAATGCAAAGCTCTCTCTACTCCTTTAAAATGAAAGTAAATATCCCTCAATACTGTTCCCATTAATGACTCCCTGCACAGGGGTAGTGTGGGATTAGAGCTGAAAATGTGTTGCTGGAAAAGCGCAGCAGGTCAGGCAGCATCCAGGGAACAGGAGAATCGACGTTTCGGGCATAATCCCTTCTTCAGGAATGAGGAAAGTTTGTCCAGCAGGCTAAGATAAAAGGTAGGGAGGAGGGACTTGGGGGAGGGGCATCGGAAATGTGATAGGTGGAAAGAGGTCAAGGTGAGGGTGATAGGTTAGACTGGGGTGGGGGTGGAGAGGTCAGGAAGAAGATTGCAGGTTAGGAAGGCGGTGCTGAATTCGATGGATTTGACGAATTGTGTGGGATTAGATACAGTGCAAAGCTCCCTCTATGCTGTCCCCATCAAACACTCAAGTGACAGGGACAACACCAGGTTAGACACAGAGTAAAGCTTTCTCTACACTGTCCCCATCAAACACTCCCAGAACAGGGACAGCGCATTCTTGATTGCAACTACATGGGATGGAATGTGACTGTTGGCAGGAAGAGCAAGTGTGAGAGTGAAGTAAGGATTTCGAATAAAGGCATGATGTGGGAGTATTGGTGTTGGACTGGGTTGGACAAAGGCAGAAATCACATGACCCCAGGTTATAGTCCAACAGGTTTATTTGAAATCACAAGCTTTCGGAGCATCAGGTGAAGTCTGAAAGCTTGTGATTTCAAATAAACCAGTTGGACTATAATCTGGGGTTAAGTGATTTCTGTCAATAAAGACATGAAGGAGTGAATGGGAATCAGAGAGAGGAAAATCACGGGGAAGGGGGAGGGGCTGAGTTAGTGAAGGAGAGCCACAGACAGACTGGGAAAACAATCTGTTCCAGTCCACATCTAACCTGCTCGGATTCTTCACCGATCACAAAATCATCATCAAGGTCGAATCGTTTCTCGGGTAGTGGTGGCGGTTCCTCATCACGTTCCACATTCCCATGGGCTGCCGAAAGACTGGGAAGACACAGCAATGGTGCGTTCTTTGTCTTTTTGCTGACTCGTGCATACACAGGGGCCACTTTCTCCTGCTGGAGGTTCCCCTCCTCCTTGGCAACATCATCCTCGATGATGAACTCTGACCTCTGTGCTTCGAGGCTGAACTGGTCACTAGCCGCATACGACGGTTCGATGGGGTCTTCTGAAATCTCCTGGCACTCTGCAGCGGTTAGCTCTCTCGCTGTCTGGTAGACGGGGTCACCTTTCCCATCAGAATTCCCCTTATCGTCCAAAGCAGCGGGAATCTCAGGCAATGCTCTGCTGTGTTGACACGGAGATTCTTTATTATCTTGCATGCCAGGCATTTCCACATCATTTTGCCAGCTTACTTTACGTGATCCGGGGTGACCTGTGAGAGTTTGAGAGATCTTGTTAAATGAGAACACTTGGTCACAGCCTGTAGGTAGTCGCACTAGGAATCTGAAGAAGGTCACAGGATTCGAAACATTAACTGTTTCTCTCTCCACAGGCCCCCACTGTGGGACCTGCTCAGTTTCTCCAGAAATTTCTGTTTTTTATTTGTTCATGGGATGTGGGCATCACTGGCCAAGCCAGCATTTATTGCCCATCCCTCATTGCCCAGAGGGTAGTTAAGAGTCACCCACATTGCTGGGGGTTTGGAGACACGGAGGCCAGACCAGGTAAGGATGGCAATTTCCTTTCCTAAAGGACATTAATGACCCAGATGGATTTTTATCATAATCGAAGATAGTTTCATGATCATTATTAGATTCTGAATTCCAGATTTATTGTTGAATTAAATTGCACCATCTGTCATAGCTGGGTGTGGACCCAGGTTCGAGAACATTACATGGGTCTCTGGATTAATAATCCAGTGATAATACCACTAGACTATTGCCTACCCTTTAAAGTCATTTTGCAGCACGATTCCAGAAGATTCAATTTGCACACAGCAAGCACGCACAATCAGCAATGGGATAAATGATCAGCTGATCTGCTTTTAGTGATATTGGTTCAGGTCACTGGATGCCAACTCCCTCCATTTATTACAGAAATAATTTGAAACCAGTTTCACTTTTGGCCAGAGGGCTGCCAGTTCTTGATCTGTCGTTGGCCAAGTTTGTGTTGAGTGCTTCCAAGTTTTGAAATGCAATTGGTCAATGATTCAGTCGGCAATGCAACTTCTGCTAACCACAGTCACATGAAATCTCACTCTTTATGCTGATTAACACGTCAGTTTCAAGACAGTGAAATGCCTTCCTGGCAAACAACTGGCAGAAACGTGCCTCACTGCAGGATTACTGAGTGAGACACACACATCTGATTTCACACGTACATCTCTGTGTGCACTCATACACACACAGACATTCTCACAGACAACCACACACACATAGAGATATGTGCATGCATGGTCACACATGCACTCAAACACAAAAATATTCACACAGACACAAATACACACAGATATACACACAAACTTTAGACACTTGCATTCATATACAGACACATAGGCAGAGACACGCCCTAGAGTCACAGCAATGATTTCACCAGTCACAGGGTTCCCAGTCTGTCTCACAGCCAGCAATCAAGAAATTACCTACAATCCAAATCAAAGAACGAGGTCAAGGTGATTCCAGATCACTTACTGTCAAACCAGAACTCACATCAGGTCAACACACAGCACTCAAACTACACACAGAAACTGCATCATTTTGGTTCCTATCTATCACTCTCTCTCTCTCTCTGTAACACTCTCTCTATCACTCTCTCTGTGTCATTGTCTCTCTTTGCATCACACTCTTTGTATCTCTCTCTCTCTGTGTCAAACTCTGCATCACTGTCTTTATCACTTTATCTCTTTCTATCACTCTGCATTACTCCCTCTCTCCATCACTCTCTGTATCACTACATTACTCTCTATCACTTTCTCTCTCTCTAGCACTCTCTGCATTATTCTATCACTCTCTCTCTGTATCAGTCTCTGCATTAGTCTATCACTTTTTCTCTCTGTATCATTCTGCATTACTCTCTGTATCACTTTCTCTTTCTCTGTATCACTCTGCATCACTCTCCCTCTGTATCACTCTACATTACTCTCTGTATCACTTTCTCTATCTCTGTAACACTCTGCATTACTCTGTCTGTATCACTCTCTCTCTGTGTATCACTCTCTCTCTCTCTGTATCACTCTCTGCATTCTCTCTCTGTACCTTCTTGGATTGTTGCTGGGGAGATGCTGTTTGGAAATACGGAATCATCGAACTGGCTCTGGAGAGAGAAGACAGAATTTTGCATTATTTCCACTTGTTATCATTGATGCGATTATTTGCCCCATTGGAACAGCTCCTTCACCACCACCTCCATCTGTCCCGTAAAGGCCCCACACAGGTGAGTGTTCTGTTTCCTGTCAGTCTTCAGTGCGATGGTGCCAGGATTTACTCCATACTCTCTGGGATCTACATACACTGTCACTGAAATCACGCTCCCATGGGAAAAACAGGAACCTCTTCCTCAAACTCCCCAATAATTCTTCACCCCTTCCCCACCAATCCCCTCACTGAATTTGAACAGATTCCCTGTTCCTCAAACTTACAATGCTTATGAGATGAGTGTCATCTTTAGTCTCTGTGTCGTTATTCTGTGCCGAAAATTGAGCTGACTTCCTGTGGGAAAAGGAAATAGCTCATTAGAAAAGTTATAATTTCCTTTGATAAACTGCCCCAGCATCTCAAACAGAGATAATTCAGTGACGTGTGAGACTGTAAAAATCAGTTCATCAGCACTAGGATTTACAAGGGTTTCGCCAGTTTTAGGAAAAGACAGGGATATTTACCATGGAATATGGGAGACTGAGGAGGAGTACAAGATTTGATTGAGATGTACAAAGTTATGAGGGACCTGGATGGAATGGATGGGACAGATGGATTTAACAGACAGATGTGGAGCACTGCTTATTAAAGTGATCGGTCAAGGAATCAGAGGGAGAGATGGGGAAACATTTTTCAGCTAGAGGGTGGGAGGGGTCAGAAAGTGATCGCTGAAAGAGCATCGCAAGCAATATTCGCTGACTCATTTCCAAATGTCTGGATATGTTGCTCAAGTACACAACCTGCCGGGTCACAAACCACGTGCTGGAAGCTGTGGCTGGGATGGACGGCTTACTTTCCTGCCCAGGATGAGCAGAGTGGCCAGCATCTGTGTCTTGCCACTTCTATGATTCTGTTGTAGGATTCCTTTTGGTGCTGATGTTAGTTAATCTTTAGCAGAGTTAGTAAAAACAGCAGATGAGGAGAGGGTCTTGCTCTAAGGTCAGCTGTCCCAGTGAACGTTCTGAAAAATAGTTTCCCTGACCCTTTCCCGTTAGGCTTGGCTTAGCATTTGGATACAGTTCAAACTGTGTTGTAGCCTCATTCACTGGCACTGCTGAGGATGGGTGTGAAAGCGAATCGTAAGGAGGATATAAAGGGTCTGCAGAGGGCTAAGAGAGTGCTCATTCCTGAAGAAGGGCCTGTGCCCGAAACGTCGAATCTCCTGTTCCCTGGATGCTGCCTGACCTGCTGTGCTGTTCCAGCAATAAAGTTTCAACTTTGATCTCCAGCATCTGCAGACCTCACTTTCTCCTCTAAGAGAGTGGGGAAAAGTTTAGCAATGTAGTATAATGTGGGAAAATGTAAACTTTTCCATTTTGGTGGAAGGGATGGAAAATCAGAATACTATTAAAATGGAGAGAGTATGTAGAACTCTGATGTACAGAAGGATTTGGGTGTCTTGGAACATGAATCACAAGACGTTAACACACAGGTACACCTTGTGATTAGGAAAACAACAGGATTATTGGCCTGTCTTGCAAGAGGAATGGAATATAGAAGTAGAGAGGTTCTGCTACGACACAGGATTGATGAAATGAAATACTATCCAGAGTTTTGGTCTCATTCCTTAAGGAGGGACAGTCTTGCAGTTCAGGGAAGGTTCACTTGATTGATCCTGAGTAATGAGCGATGTTTATGAGGAGGTGTTGCCAGGGTTGGAGGATTTGAGCTATAGGGAGAGGCTGAACAGGCTGGGGCTGTTTTCCCTGGAGGGTCGGAGGCTGAAGGGTGACCTTATAGAGGTTTACAAAATTATGAGGGGCATGGATAGGGTAAATAGACAAAGTCTTTTCCCTGGGGTCAGAGAGTCCAGAACTAGAGGGCATAGGTTTAGGGTGAGAGGGGAAAGATATAAAAGAGACCTACAAGGCAACTTTTTCACACAGAGGGTGGTATGTGTATGGAATGAGCTGCCAGAGGAAGTGATGGAGGCTGGTACAATTGCAACATTTAAGAGGCATTTGGATGGGGATATGAATAGGAAGGGTTTGAATGGATATGGGCCGGGTGTGACAGGTGGGACTAGATTGGGTTGGGATATCTGGTCAGCATGGACAGGTTGGACCGATGGGTTTATTTCCATGCTGTACATCTCTATGACTTTATGAAAGGTTGAGCAGGCTGGGCCTGTACTCATTAGATTTTAGAAGAATCAACTGATAGAATTGAACTTATTGAAGCAAATCTGATTGTGAGGGGCTATGATAGGATTAGATCAATCAGAATGATCCTGGGTTAAAAGTGTCAGTGAATGGAGTAGGTGGGAGAATGCATGGACCAGGTTGGTATCTCCCTGCATTTTTAACAATGGGGAGTAGGGGAGGGGTGAGTTTAATGGAGGTGTTTTTAATGGTTAAAGGGTGATATAGGATTGAAGGGAAGTTGCTCATTTCTCTCAATCCAGGATAAGGGAGCAGCATCGCATAATTGGAGTGGGGACATTTCAGGCCAATTTTAGGGAAGAGGTTTTCACACAAATACTTGTGGAAATCTGGGGTAGCTACCTTAATAAACCCACTGACCTTCACCTGGACATTTTCAACGTGAGCGAGATCACTACAACTTTGGAGGAGATGTCGATGGTGAGAGGGTTGAAGTGGGGAGATGGAGCTATAGAGCAGCCACCACCAACTGTCACAGTTCGTTACATTCATCCTGTTCCAATCACATCTCAATGCAGGTATTCCATCTCATTCCAGCATCCCCTGGTGGTGTCTAAGATTATTGCATTGTAATTTCAAACCAATCCTCAGCTTTCACTGTCACGTAGGGTACAGTCCTCACACACTGTCTAACAAACACACACATGGTACAGCCCTCACACACTGTCTAACACACACGCGGTACAGCCCTCACACGTCGTCTAATAAACACACACACACGGTACAGCCCTCACACACTGTCTAACAAACACACATGGTACAGCGTTCACAAGCTGTCTGACACACACACATGGTACAGCCCTCACACACTGTCTAACACACACACACACATGGTACAGCCCTCACACACTGTCTAACACACACACACACGGTACAGCCCTCACACACTGTCTAACAAACACACACACTCGGTACAGCCCTCACACACTAACAAACACACATGGCACAGCCCTCACACACTAACAAACACACATGGCACAGCCCTCACACGCTGTCTAACACACACACTTGGTACAGCCCTCACACACTGTCTAACACACACACACGGTACAGCCCTCACACGCTGTCTAACACACACACTTGGTACAGCCCTCACACACTGTCTAACACACACACATGGTACAGCCCTCACACGCTGTCTAACACACACATGGTACAGCCCTCACACACTGTCTAACACACACACATGGTACAGCGTTCACACGCTGTCTAACACACACACGGTACAGCCCTCACACACTGTCTAACAAACACATGGTACAGCGTTCACACGCTGTCTAACACACACACATGGTACAGCCCTCACACGCTGTCTAACACACACATGGTACAGCCCTCACACACTGTCTAACACACACACATGGTACAGCGTTCACACGCTGTCTAACACACACACGGTACAGCCCTCACACACTGTCTAACAAACACACATGGTACAGCGTTCACACGCTGTCTAACACACACACGGTACAGCCCTCACACACTGTCTAACAAACACACATGGTACAGCGTTCACACGCTGTCTAACACACACACATGGTACAGCCCTCACACGCTGTATAATAAACACACACACACGGTACAGCTCTCACACACTGTCTAACACACACACACACATGGTACAGCCCTCACACACTGTCTAACACACACACGCGGTACAGCCCTCACACGCTGTATAATAAACACACACACACGGTACAGCCCTCACACGCTGTATAATAAACACACACACAGGGTACAGCTCTCACACACTGTCTAACACACACACTTGGTACAGCTCTCACACACTGTCTAACAAACACACAGGGTACAGCCCTCACATGCTGTCTAACAAACACACAGGGTATAGCCCTCACACACTGTCTAACAAACACACAGGGTACAGCCCTCACATGCTGTCTAACAAACACACAGGGTACAGCCCTCACACGCTGTCTAACACACACACAGGGTACAGCCCTCACACACTGTCTAACAAACACACAGGGTACAGCCCTCACACGCTGTCTAACAAACACACAGGGTACAGCCCTCACACGCTGTCTAACAAACACACAGGGTACAGCCCTCACACGCTGTCTAACAAACACACAGGGTACAGCCCTCACACGCTGTCTAACAAACACACAGGGTACAGCCCTCACACGCTGTCTAACAAACACACAGGGTACAGTCCTCACACACTGTCTAACAAACACACAGGGTATAGCCCTCACACACTGTCTAATAAACACACACACGGTACAGCCCTCACACACTGTCTAACAAACACACATGGTACAGCCCTCACACGCTGTCTAACACACACACATGGTACAGCCCTCACACACTGTCTAACACACATACACACATGGTACAGCCCTCACACACTGTCTAACACACACACATGGTACAGCCCTCACACACTGTCTAACACACATACACACATGGTACAGCCCTCACACACTGTCTAACACACACACAGGGTACAGCCCTCACACGCTGTCTAACAAACACACATGGTACAGCGTTCACACGCTGTCTAACACACACACATGGTACAGCCCTCACACACTGTCTAACACACATACACACATGGTACAGCCCTCACACACTGTCTAACACACATACACACATGGTACAGCCCTCACACGCTGTCTAACACACACACATGGTACAGCCCTCACACGCTGTCTAACACACACACATGGTACAGCCCTCACACACTGTCTAACACACACACATGGTACAGCCCTCACACACTGTCTAACAAACACACAGGGTACAGTCCTCACACACTGTCTAACAAACACACAGGGTATAGCCCTCACACACTGTCTAATAAACACACACACGGTACAGCCCTCACACACTGTCTAACAAACACACAGGGTACAGCGTTCACACGCTGTCTAACACACACACAGGGTACAGCCCTCACACACTGTCTAACAAACACATGGTACAGCGTTCACACGCTGTCTAACACACACACATGGTACAGCCCTCACACACTGTCTAACACACACACACACATGGTACAGCCCTCACACACTGTCTAACACACATACACACATGGTACAGCCCTCACACGCTGTCTAACACACACACATGGTACAGCCCTCACACACTGTCTAACACACACACATGGTACAGCCCTCACACACTGTCTAACACACATACACACATGGTACAGCCCTCACACGCTGTCTAACACACACACAGGGTACAGCCCTCACACACTGTCTAACACACACACATGGTACAGCCCTCACACACTGTCTAACAAACACACAGGGTACAGTCCTCACACACTGTCTAACAAACACACAGGGTATAGCCCTCACACACTGTCTAATAAACACACACACGGTACAGCCCTCACACACTGTCTAACAAACACACAGGGTACAGCGTTCACACACTGTCTAACAAACACATGGTACAGCGTTCACACGCTGTCTAACACACACACATGGTACAGCCCTCACACACTGTCTAACACACACACACACATGGTACAGCCCTCACACACTGTCTAACACACACACGCGGTACAGCCCTCACACGCTGTATAATAAACACACACACACGGTACAGCCCTCACACGCTGTCTAACACACACACTTGGTACAGCTCTCACACACTGTCTAACAAACACTCAGGGTACAGCCCTCACATGCTGTCTAACAAACACACAGGGTATAGCCCTCACACACTGTCTAATACACACATACTGTACAGCCTGGCTAGCTAAGTTGGTAGAGCATGTGATTCTTAATCTGAGGTTCGTGGGTTCAAGCCTCATGATGATGTTTCCCCTCCTTAATAGAAATCCAGCTCTCTGTTCTTCTTGGGGCGGCACAGTGGCTCAGTGGTTAGCACACAGCACTAGGGACCCAGGTTCGATTCCAGCCTCGGGCGACTGTGTGGAGTTTGCACATTTTCCCCATGTTTGTGTGGGTTTCCTCCGGGTGCTGTGGTTTCCTCGCACAATCCAAAGATGTGCCGGTTAGGTGAATTGCCCACGCTAAATTGCCCTTAGAGATGGGTGCATTAGTCAGAGGGAAATGGGTCTGGGTGGGTTACTCTTCGGAGGGTTGGTGTGGACTTGTTGGGCCGAGGGCCTGTTTTCACACAGTAGGGAATCTAATCTAGCCCTCGCACACTGTCTAATAAACACACACACAGGGTACAGCCCTCACGCACTGTGGAATGCACAAACATGGTACAGCCCTCACACAGTTTATCAGCTGGAACTTGATCCTGACCTCATACCTGCATCATTAAGACTGTAATTTTTCACATCCATAGTAACACCACCTCTGACCCTACACTGAATCACTTAATTGTTATGGTGAAGAATGAGGTCATTTGGCCCATCATGTCTTTACTGGCTCTCTGAACGTTTCAACTTTGAGCCAATCTCCCTCATTTTCTCCAAAACCCTGTATATAATTTCTAATTTAAAAATATTAATGAACTCCTCAATGTCCAGCACATTTCTACAACCTAAGTAGTGACTGGGTGAAAATGGTTTTCCCATGCCACCCCTGCTTGTTTTGCCAAACACTGAAAAGGTGCTCTCTGGTTCTCAAACTGGCTGGGAACAGATTCTCAGTATCCACTCAGAACAAAACCCCCTCGGTTTAGAAAGCATCTAGCAAAACTCTTCTCAGCCTTCTCCCCTTGAGGAGAATTATCCTAAAGTTTCTGATGTATCATCTGTATTGAGGTGGTTCATCCCTAGAACCATTCTGATAAACCTGTATTGCACACACACCATTCACATCCCATCCTACAGTGTAGCACCCAAAATTGTCCACCACTTTCTAAGATCTAACAAGTATCTGAGATACAGTCAGCAACACCTCCCTGTTTTGTGCCTCCATTTATGAAGCTAAGAATATTATATACTATATTAACAGCTCTCTTAACCTATCCTGCCACATGTAATGAATGATGCACTAATATACCTAGGTCTTCCTATTCCGACTCATCCTTCTGAGAAGCAGCCTTTATTTCATATTATCTGTCCATATTCTTTGTATCAGAATGCACCACATCACATTTCTTTGCATTGAATGACAGTTGCCACCTATCTGTCCATTACACCAACCCATCAATGTCCTTTTGGAGTTCCACACTGTCCTTCTCCTCCTCGTCATCTGTTTACAATTCTCTCAAGTGTCATGTTATTTGCAAGCTTTGATGCTGTCCCCTGCATGCTAAGACCTAGAACATTTAGTTAAATCAAAAGCAAGTGCTGCAATACCAGTCCCTGCGAACTCCGCTACAAACTTTCTTCCAGCCCAGAAATTATCTATTGACCATTACTCTCTGTGTCCTAGCCCTCGGCCACTTTTGTATTCCACACGGCTACTGTTCTTCTTACACCTTGACCTATAACATTCCACACAAGTTTGTTTGTGTGGCACTGTATCAAACATGGAAATCCATGTACATCCATCAACAATATCACCCTCATCAACGCTGTTACCTCTTCATGTTATCTCTTTCAGCAATTCAGTTAGACATGGTTTTCCTTTAAGAATCCATGATGACTCTTTTGAACCAATCCCCACTTTTCCATGTGACAATTAATTCAATTCCCACATAATTGTTTCTAGAAGCTTCCCTGCCAAAATTAAACTGACTGTAATTACTAGGCCAAAGTTTACAACCTTTCGTTTTGAACAAAGCTGTGATATTTATGATTGTCCAGTCTTCAGGCACCTGCTCCAAGCCCAGGAAACATGGACACTGTCTCCACTGCCTCCACCAATTCTTCCCTCACTTCCTTCAAAATCCTTGGATGCATCTCATCCAGTCTCAGTGTCTTGTCACCTTTAAATGCTGACCGTATCTAATACCCCCGCCTTATTAATTTTGATCTTTTCTTGTGACTGTTCCCTTGTCTGTCACTATGACCTGGGCAACATCCTCATCTTTAGTAAAGAGACAGCTGTAAAATACCCATTTGCTACCTTAGCTATGCCCCCTGCCCCCAGGAGTAAATCCCCTTCTTGCTCTTTGAGTGGCCCTACTCCTTTCAGCATGCCTTTATTGTTGATGTCATAGAGATGACTTTGTGGTTTTCCCTTACATTAGCTGCCAGCCTTTAATCACCATCCCTTTTTGCTTTCCTTATTTCCTTTTTAATCTCCCTTCTGGGCTTTCCGTACCTTCTCAACTGTAGTCACTGCCTGACATAGACATTGGATTAAAGAAAAAAATGCGTTTATCACATTTGTCATCCTGGAAGTTCTGAGTTTGTTTGTCCTACCTTTCCCTTTTGATGGAATGTACCTGGACTGAGGCCAAACCATCTGCTCCAGATAGCTCATTATTCACCTTCTGTTCCTCTGGCCTAGCTAGGGAGCTGATCTCATTACTCAACAAACAATTCAGAAACCCAGGCTAATGATCCAGAGAGATAGATTTGAATCCCATTATGGCAGACGGTGAAATGTGTATTTAATAAGAATCTAGCACACAAAAAAAAGTTAATTACTATAAAAAAAAATCAGGTTCACTGATATCTTTCAGGGAAGGAAATCTACTTATTTCAGTAAGGTGTTTGACAAGGTTCCCCCACGGTAGGCTATTGCACAAAATACGGAGGCATAGGATTGAGGGTGATTTAGCAGTTTAGATCAGAAATTGGCTAGCTGAAAGAAGAAAGAGGGTGGTGGTTGATGGGAAATATTCATCCTGGAGTTCAGTTACTAGTGGTGTACCGCAAGGATCTGTTTTGGGTCCACTGCTGTTTGTCACTTTTATAAATGACGTGGATGAGGGCATAGAAGGATGGGTTAGTAAATTTGTGGATAACACTAAGGTCAGTACGTGGATAGTGTTCACGGATGTTGTAGGTTACAGCGAGACACAGATAAGCTGCAGAGCTGGGCTGAAAGGTGGCAAATGGAATTTAATGCGGAAAAGCATGAGGTGATTCATTTGGAAGGAGTAACAGGAATGCAGAGTACTTGGTTAATGATAATATTCTTCATAGTGTGGAAGGGCAGAGAGAGCTTGATATCCAGGCACGTAGGTCCTTGAAAGTTGCCACTCAGGTTGATAGGGTGTGTTAGCTTTTATTGGTAGTGGGATTGAGTTTCGAAACCATGAGGTCATGCTGCAGCTGTACAAAACTCTGGTGCAGCCGCACTTGGAGTACTGCATACAGTTCTGGTCACCGCATTATAGGAAGGATGTGGAAGTTTTGGAAAGGGATCAGAGGAGATTTACTAGGATGTTGATTGGTATGGAGAGAAGGTCTTATGAGGAAAATGCTGAGGGACTTGCGGCTGTTTTCGTAAGAGAGAAGAAGGTTGAGATGTGACTTAATTGAGACATTTAAGATAAGCAGAGGGTTAGATCGGTTGGACAGTGAGAGCCTTTTTCCTCGGATGGCGATGGCTAGCATGAGGGGATATAGCTTTAAATTGAGGGGTGACAGATAGAGAACAGATATCAGAGGTAGTTTTTTTTTACTCAGAGTAGTATGGGTGTGGAATGCATTGCCTGCAACAGTAGTAGACTTGCCAACTTTAATGGTATTTAAATGGTCATTGATAGGCATATGGATGAGAATGGAATAGTGTAGGATAGATAGGCTTAAAATTGGGTTCACAGCTTGGCCAACATTGAGGGCTAAAGGGCCTGCACTGTGCTGTTATGTTCTATGTTCTATACTGTCCTTATCCAGTCTGGCCTACATTGACTCCAGACTCACAGGAATGTGGTTGACTCATAACAACTCTCTGGGAAATTAGGGATAGACATTAAATGCTGGCTTAGCCAGTGACATGCACATCCCAGGTGGAATTTAGCTCTGTTCTAGAACATGGAACAATACAGCGCAGAACAGGCCCTTCGGCCCTCGATATTGCGCCAACCTGTGAACTATTCTCAGCTCGTCCCCCTACACTATCCCAAAATCATCCATATGCTTATCTAAGGATTGTTTAAATCTCCCTAATGTGGCTGAGATGACTACATTAGCAGATAGGGCATTCCACACCCTTACCACTCTCTGAGTAAAGAACCTGCCTCTGACATCTGTCTTAAATCTATCACCCCTCAATTTGTAGTTATGCCCCCTCGTACACGCTGACGTCATCATCCTAGGAAAAAGTCTTTCACTGTCTACCCTATCTAATCCTCTGATCATCTTGTATGTCTCTATTAATTCCCCCCTTAGCCTTCTTCTTGCCAATGAGAAGCCAATGAGAACAGGTTCAAGTCTCTCAGCCTTTCCTCATAAGACCTTCCCTCCAGACCAGGCAACATCCTGGTAAATCTCCTCTGCACCTTTTCCAATGCTTCCACATCCTTCCCGAAATATGGGGACCAGAACTGTACACAACATTCCAAGTGTAGCCGCACCAGCATTTTGTATAGTTGCAGCATGATATTACGGCTCTGGAGCTCAATCCCTCTACGAATGAAACCTAACACACCGTATGCCTTCTTAACAGCACTGTCCACCTGGGTAGCAACTTTCAGGGATCTATATACATGGACTCCAAGATCCCTCTGCACATCCACACTACCAAGAATCTTTCCATTGACCCAGTACTCTGCCTTCCTGTTATTCTTCCCAACATGCATCACCTCACATTTAGCTGCATTGAACACCATTTGTCATCTCTCAGCCCAATTCTGCAGTTTATCCAAGTCCCCCGCAACCTGTAAAATTCTTCCAAACTGTCCACTACTCCACCGACTTTATTGTCATCTGCAAATTTACTAATCCATCCACTTATGCCTGCGCCTAAGTCATTTATAAAAATGACAAACAGCAGTGGTCGCAAAACAGATCATTGTGGCACACCACTAGTAACTGGACTCCAGGCTGAATATTTTCCATCAACCACCATTTTTTTTTTCCAGTTATTTTCAGTCAACAGACTCAAAATGTTAATTCTACTCTCTCTCTCTACAAATGCTGCCAGACCTGCTGAGTTTCTTCGGCAATTTCTGTTTTTTTTTAATTTCTAATTAAAATAGACTAGATTCCCTACAGTGTGGAAACAGGCCCTTCAGCCCAACCAGTCCATACCTACCGTCCAAAGAGTAACCCACCCAGACCCATTTCACTCTAACCAATGCACCTAATATTATAGGCAATTTAGCATGGCCAGTTCACCTGACCTGCACATCTTTGGACTGTGGGAGGAAACCGGAGCACTGGGAGGAAACCCATGCAGACACAGGGAGAACGTGCAAACTCCACACAGACAGTCACCCCGAGGCAGGAATCGAACCTGGGACCCTGGTGCTATGAGGCAGCAGTGCTAACCACTGAGCCACCACGCCACCTGAAGTCCCATTAGTGGGTTCTCTGAGAGTTGATTATTCTTACTCAGAATTGTTGCATGTCATTCTCCAGCACTGTCCTGAACCTTACAATACAATGATCGCTGAATCCTAAATATTGTCTCACTGATACCTGTTCTGTTTGGCTACCCGCATTCCCAACAACCAGGTCTAACAGAGCAACCTTTCTTGTTGGAGTGGATACATACTATGTCGGGAATTCCCCTGAACACAAGCCAGCATTGCCCCTTACTCAACCAGTATTTCAATCAATAGGCAGGTAATTAAAATCTCCCATTATAACTCCTTGACAACGTTTACACTGCTCTTTTCTTTCCTTGCTGATGTGTTCCTCTCCATCCTCCCTACTTGCTAATGTATAAATGACAGTGATTAATGTAATGTCTGAGGGACAGGAAGCTAGGAAATGTTGGAGATGTTTTTCAAATTGGAAGAAGGTGTGTAGTGGAGCTTCCCAAGGGTTAGGTTTTGGTAGCTACCTTTTTCCTGAATGATCACAGACTTGGAGTACAGGGAACAATTTCTGTTTGCAGATTATCGACTGTGAGGAGGACAGTGCAGGATGTCAGAGGTTCACTGATAAACTGGTGAAATGGCAAACACATAGCAGAAAGCCCTGTTCCTTCAGTGATGCCACCAGGGGCATGGTGCGAGTGTCCAGCTGACTTACCTCATGCAGCCTCCACAGGAGATCAGCAGCAGAATGAACAACAGCAAGCTCAGGGTGAAGAACAACCATAGATGCATTGAATAGGATCCACCACTCAAGGACCAGGGCTCTGCACTCATACTCAAAGATAGAGCCAAGGATGCTGCTGTTCATCTGAAAGGATAATAAGATGCCTCACAGAAATTGATTTTAGAGATATCTATATTCACATTGTCATGAAGGAACAGTGTTATGAAGAGGGGGAAAACATTTTTAGTTTAATTTTAGATTTGCTCTGAGAATGACAATGGGGGTTATGGAGACTTGTTTTACATGCATGCATTTCAATTAGGTCTTTAAACAATTGAGGTGAACAGTTCAGTGTATTAGTGAAGGGTAAAAAAAAAAGAGTGGAATGCCTGTAGGAAACCAGTAACACAAAAAGTCAAAACAATCCAGAAGAAGTCAAACAAAAACACATCCAGTCAGAGTGAAAAGTTTTTTTAACAGCAGATATGATAATAGTTTAATAGTCTTCAAAACAGTCAGGGAAAAAGTCCTGAGCTGATTGCAAGAAACTTCAGAAGCAGAAAGCTATAGAGATGTCAGAAAGAAAAGATGCTGCCCAGGGCTGTTAATATATTGGTTTGATGACCATGTGTTAATATACTGGTTTGATGACCATGTGTTAAGGAAGTGAGCTCAGGCTCCAAAAGAGACATTAAGTGAAGAAATGGCATCCAATGAATGCAGAAATCTGTCAATATTAAACCAAATACAGCCATCCCAACTGAACAAGGAGCTGTAGTGTCAAGACAAGGGTAATCCTTCACTGGTTTTTGAGAGACTGGAATGTTGTTGAGGGGTTAAGGGGATTGAATCTTTCTTTCTGATGTTTGTAATAAAACTGTTTCAAATACTCCTTGTATGGTGTAAGATCATTTTTTTTATGTGTGTGCAATAAACATTGATGTTCTTTTGCTCACAGGAAATTGGCAAACTCTTGTTAACATTTTCAGTGACTGACCTTTTCATTAAATAAAGCAGAAAATAAAATTTATGATTTATCAAGCCAGATTTCCCTCCATGATCCAACTTGTGGAGCACTACCACCAGCTGGAAGTAAATCAATATTCAGAAGACTAACAATATAGTTGGTGCAGAAAGTAGTCACATGTGTAACCGCTGAAGCACAGGGCATGAGATAATGCTTCTCTAGTGACCAGTGATACTCAGGGACTTGACTCCGGACAGGAACTCAGCAGAGCACTTAGGGAGGAGATTTCCAGGTATGGGACAACGCACCCCTGCCTCCTGAGAGTGAGGGACACCACATGTGGCCCAATGTATGTCAGTTCTGAGCCCTCAGCGAAGGGATTATCATTATATATTTCAAAAAGACATCATTATCTAGAGGACTGTGATGTAACTGGGATGGGGAGGAGGCTGGATAACCTTTGATTGGGATTGAGATTTCTGGGAGTCTGAGTTGATGGCGTTCAGAGAGTGCTGCTGTTTTCTTTCATTGACGCTGGGATGTGGGCATCAATGGCAAGGCTTGCATTTATTGCAATGCTCAGAGCTGATGCTGCTGGGCCTGACTCACAAACAATGCTGTGGCAGTTTGATTACACTTTGGGAGCTGCTCAGACACTGAATGTACGGTCAGCTCAGGCAAGGAACTCAGGACACTTCCTAGAGAACATTCATGAAATCTCCTGGATCTCTGCAATAATCTGGTGTCTGGTGGTCCCTTGTGTGGATTTTTTTTTCATAAGATGGGAATTAAGGGGTCCTTCTTGTGGTACAGATCAGAAGTCCAAGGTTCAAGATTTACTTACTTCAGGGCTGTGTCATAAAATCTCTCAAAAAGGGTTTATTAGAAAAACTGGTTAACTTTGAAAATAGCTCTGTGCAAAAGGGCTCTTGTGACACAATGTTAGTATCCCTTCTTGTGAGCTGGAGGCGGGGGTTCAAGTCTCACCTACTCCAGGGCTGTGTAACAGTAAGTCTGAAACAGGTTGATTAAAAATATCTAAAACAGGAAGCAAACTGTCAAGGAGGAAGTGGAGGGTCCCATCATCATCACACATCATCTTTCCAACTCAATTCCAGTCTTTCCTGATGTGTCTGAAGTTTTCTCTGGTTGAATTTGTCGATTTAAGTCTTTGGGTCACTGTACTAACGCTGTACTAGTGAGGCTCCGGACCAATACCTGTGAACATTAAATTCACCCATTTCACATCGAGACACACGGTCACACCTCACCCCGCTCTAACTAAAACTTGCTATCCTGCAGTTTGGATAGTGGCACTGACCTGAATTTTATTCAATCCTTGTCTTCATTGTCACTTTCCCCAGCTTCTCAGTACAGTCCCATCCCGACTGTGGTTTCTGTAATCTCCCCTCTGTAAGCAAGTGATCCTGAGTGCGGAAGCCAGTCTATCCTCACAAGCAGTGGCTGCGGTGAGAGTCCAATTCTCGCCGGCAGTGCAGCCCTCAGGGGTAGGAGTCCCTCCATAAGGGTAAGGGAGGTTCTGGGTGGAGGGATTCTCTCCCCATCACTGTGCCCACAGCCAGAACCAGGCGCTGCTGTGAGGGATTCAGCCACACACTGCCCACTGCACTGTACTCCTATCTGACCTTCTGTATCCTCCTCAGAAGCCAGCAGCCGAGGCTCCCTCAGGGAGCAGTTCAGAGCAGCTGGAAGCAGGCAGCTATAGCAGAGTGGGTGTCCCTGACCCTGACACCCAGCGGCTCATCATTCCGGCTGCCTTAACTGTTTCACAACCGGCCTCCTCACACACACACTCTTACTCACACACACACTGTCACTCTCACACACTCACTCACTCTCACTCACCCACACACACTGACTAACTCTCACATTCACCCACTCTCACACTCACTCGCGCTCACAATCACTCACTCTCACACTTTCACGCACTCACATACTCACTACTCACACTCACCAACTCACAAGGACTCACTCACTCACACTCACTTTCTCATACTCTCTCACAAAGCCTCATACATACACACTCACTGTCACTGTCATTCACTCACACATTTTTCCTCACTCACATGTTCTCTCAAAGTCACATTCACTCACTCATTTTCACACTCACTGACACATTCAGCTGAAAATGTGTTGCTGGAAAAGCGCAGCAGGTCAGGCAGCATCCAGGGAACAGGAGAATCGACGTTTCGGGCATAAGCCCTTCTTCAGGACACATTCTCTCACTCATACTCACACTTACTCTCACACTAACTCATTCTCTCTCACTTACACACACTCTCACATTCACACATTCACTCACTCTCACTCACTGCAATGTTCCTGTCCTGCCCTGCACTGCCTTCCCCACAGGAAGTATCCTATTCCCTCCAGTCTCAGGGAGAGTTGCTGCTCCCTGTCCTAGGATTGCCTGCTTGCGGAGCTCCCAGACTGGGATCTTCTCCCAGGCAGCAGGGACTGACTGAACCTAGGAGTCCAGACTGAGCAGGATCCCAGATGGGGGTGGGGTACAGGGAGGGTGCTGAGAGACACACAGCTCACTCCAAGGCAGGGCAATGTGACTACAGCCCCTCATCCGTGGGCGGCACAGTGGCACGGTGGTTAGCACTGCTACCTCACAGCACCAGAGACCCGGGTTCAATTCCTGCTTCAGGCGACTGACTGTGTGGAGTTTGCACATTCTCCCCGTGTCTGCGTGGGTTTCCTCCGGGTGCTCCAGTTTCCTCCCACAATCCAAGGGCAGCAGAATACATCAGAGATGAATTGGCCATGCTAAATTGCCTGTAGTGTTAGGTGCAGGGGTAAATGTAGGAGAATGGGTCTGGGTGGGTGCGCTTCGGCGGGTCGGTGTGGACTTGTTGGCCCGAAGGGCCTGTTTCCACACTGTAGGGAATCTAATATCTAATCCCGTAAAGGAACAAAACACAAAGAGTTCTGGGAT
The DNA here is from genome assembly GCF_037043375.1 of Chiloscyllium plagiosum. Classification (NCBI taxonomy): domain Eukaryota; kingdom Metazoa; phylum Chordata; class Chondrichthyes; order Orectolobiformes; family Hemiscylliidae; genus Chiloscyllium; species Chiloscyllium plagiosum. Next base: position 4,453,589 of record NW_028270148.1, on the reverse strand, counting down.
GTTCAATACTGAGCAGGGTTTCGGAGGGCTCGGGAGATTGGGGGCTTAAGGGGGGTAAACAACAATTTTTTTTACCTTTTTTCTGGGTTTACTATTAAGTACCAATTGTCCATTAGATGAATCCCATAACAGATTCTACCCACCCATATACCCCCTCCCACAGCCCCTTGTACACTCTCCCCCATCACTGACCCTACTCCCCATTTATCCCCCTCCCACAGCCTCATGTACACTCTCTCCCCTCTCACTGACCCTACCCCCCATTTACCCCCCCCACAGCCTCATGTACACTCTTCCCACATCACTCACCCTACTCCCCATTTACCCCCTCCCACAGCCCCATGTACACTCTCTCCACTCTCACAGACCCTACCCACCCATATACCCTCTTCCACAGCCTCGTGTACACTCTCCCCCATCACTGACCCTACCCCCCATTTATCCCCCTCCCACAGCCCCGTGTACACTCTCCCCCATCGATCGCTGACTGTACCCACCCATATACCCTCCTCCCACAGCCCTGTGTACACTCTTCCCCCCCACCCTTCCCCACCACCACCTTTCAATCCCTTTGCTCCTGCACTATATCAGTTTGTTGTGAGGGGCTAATTTCACATCCTCTCACTGTCTCGATGCTCACTCTGCTATTCAGCTGTAGGTTTGCCTGTCTGGAATCAGAGTGGGCCCTTGTTGCACTGTGGCATGGTCCCTATCTCTGAGCTAGGAGCATCAGGTTAAAGTTTGGAGGTGTGCAATAGCAACTCTGAATGGGTTGATGTGAAAATATCTCTAGCCAGACAGTATCGCACTTCCTGAAGAAGGGCTCATGCCTGAAACGTTGATTCTCCTGCTCCTTGGATGCTGCCTGACCTGCTGCACTTTTTAGCAACACCTTTTCAGCTCAGTATCGCACTGTCCACATCAACCCTGGGCAGTGGATAGACACACATGCAGACTGAAGTACAGAAACTACAGGAAAGTCTGCGCAAGAGGTTTGGAATGTGAAAGGTGGCCATGTCCTCTGTGCAATCCAAGGCATGTCCTTGAGATACCAGCTGCCTGCTGTAATGTAACAAGCTCATGTAGCACATGGAACAAGAGAGGGAGTTTACTCAAACAATCCCTATTCACTCAACTGATAAAGTTCCAATAACATTCCTTCTTTCTGGGCATGGGGCTGACAACCATCACCTGACAGAGAGAGAGAGAGAGAGAGAGACAGAGAGACAGAGAGAGAGGGAGAGAGAAAGGCAAAGAGAGGAAGAGGGAGGGGGAGAGAGAGAGAGAGGGAGGATCCTGATGGAGAGTGTGCCTTCACTGAAAGCAGAATCTTGTGTCAAATGAACATTTGGGACTAAATAAGTCAAAAGGACATGATGTTATGTAACAATTTTCATGGCCACAGGACATTCCAAAGCAGGAACAATTAACAAAGTATTTTTAAGGCCAGTAGTAATTGCAAAGCAGGAGTCTCTTAGATGGGAGGTGGGTGTCAGTGACTGGGCCAGTGTTTATTATCTGTCCCTAGTTGCCCTGGAGAAGAGGTGGTGAGCTGCCCCTCTAACCACTGTAGTCCATGGCCTGTAGCGACACCCAGAGTATTCCCAGTCAGACGGAATTCCAGGAATTTGACCCGATGATAGTGAAAGAGCAGTGATATAACTGCAAGTCAGCACAGTACCTGAAATAGGAGATAACGAGGCAGAGAATGTGATAGATTTTAATTACAGGTGGGTCCGAGGCTCAAATCAGCTTCAGAGCCAGACCATGCACAAATCGAGCACAATTGCAATATTCAGCTGCAGAGTCATCAATCCAGGTGTAATAGAGGTGAGATCACACCAGGGAGCTTGGTCTTAGTCAAGCTCAGGAAATCAATCTTCTGTTTCAAACAATTGTTCTTCATCCAATTGAAACGTTGCAGTAACACTCGTTCTGTCTGAGCAAGGGGCTGACAACAAGAAACAAGACCACACTGTGGGCTCTGCTCTGGCAGACCCACTGATACCCAGAGAGGCTGCTGTTGGCCACTCTCCCCTCACCATTCTCCTGAAGGGGCAGCAGCCTCCCCAGAATGGGATTCATTTTCAGTGGGTCAGCTGCCTGAATGATTACTGCTGTAATCAAATGCAAGAATGGAACACATTGCACTAAGATAATGTGTTTCAGTCTCTGTTTCTGATATTGATTGAAAGAATGATATCATCTAAGACGGTCTGAAACAGCCCATCTCTAAATGTAGCTAGACCTGGGCGACTTTCCAGCTTGGGCTGATAAGTGGTAAGTAACATTTGTGCCCCATAAATGCAAGGCTATGATCATCCCCAATAAGAAACAATTTAACAACCACCCCTTGACATTCAACGATGTTACTATCACTGAATCTCCCCCACTATCAACATCCTGGGGATTACCATTGACCAGAAACTCAATTGAACTCACCATATAAACATGATGGCTACAAAAGCAGGGCAGAGACTGGGAATACTGTGATGAATAACTCACCTCCTGACTCCCCAATGCCCACCCATCATCTATAAGGCACAAGTCAGGATTGTGATGGAACACTCCCCACTTGACTGGATGGGTGCAGCTCCAACAACACTCAAGAAGCTTGACACCATCCAGGACAAATCATCCACTTGTTTGGCACTGCATCCACAAGCATCCACTCCCTCCAGCACCGATGATCAGGAGCTGCAGTGTGTACTCTCTACATGGTGCACTGCAGAAATTCACCAAAGATCCTCAGACAACACCTTCCAAACCTACGACCAATTTCATCTAGAAGGACAAGGGCAGCAGAATACATCAGAGCACCAGCCCCTGCAAGTTCCTCTCCAAGTTAGTCACCATCCTGACTTGGATATATATCGCCATCTTGTCAGTGTAGCTGGTTCCGAATCCTGGAATTCCCTCCCTAAGGGCATTGTGGGTCAACTCACAGCACATGGACTGCAGTGGTTCAAGAAGGCAGCTCACCCCCACCTTCTCAAGGGGCAACTAGGGACAGGCAATAAATGCTGGACTCAGCCAGTGACACCTATATCCCAGAAAACGAATGAAAGAAATTAATCATTTGCCTTACCTCGTTCTTACTGTCAATTGTTTCATGGTTATAAGCATCCACAAGTGTCTGCTGTGCTACTCTCAGGCTTAGCTCCCAATTTCTGAGGAAGGGTCACTGGACCCGAAACATTAATTCTGATTTCTCACCTCACGTGTTGCTAGACCAGCTGAGCCTTTCCTGCAATTTCAGTTTTTGTTTCTGATTCCCAGCATCCGCAGTTCTTTCAATTTTTATTTCCCAATTTATAAAACTTGATGGAGCCCAGAACCCTCACTGTAAATGCTTACTGAACAGCACCCACTTTGTAACAGTCTCTGAATTAACCCTCACCTGGGTTTACCCTCCTGCACTTCCCATTATTGTTTCCTGTTATCCATTGTGCTGCTATTGCTCGCTATGCTTGGCTTTGATTAATGTATCTGTCTGGAAAATTTGATAAATATTTAATCTATGTGACTACACTTCACTGTTGCCTTAATTCCATTGCTTGTTACTGTTGAATGGATCCATTTTTATGTCCAGGATATAACAAATTCATCCCCAAGTAGCAAACTTCTGCTTAACATGTAAGAAACTGACTGAGGTGGCATGAGTTAATATCATGCATTCCAATTACTTTAGTCAACACTGGTACCTCTCAGAGAAAGTGAGGACTGCAGATGCTGAAGAGCCAGTCAAGAGTGTGGTGCTGGAAAAGCAAAGCAGGGCAGGCAGCATCTGAGGAGCAGGAGAGTTGACGTTTCGGGTGTAAGCCCTTCATCAGGAATGTACCGCACTGGTATCTCTCAGCCTGAAAACTGTAGCTCCAAATCCCCAACAGAGTGCATAATCATGTCTACACTCCAGATTTCTTGAACCGCTGCAGTCCACATGCTGTACGTAGATCCACAGTGCCCTGAGGAAGGGAATTCCGGGATTCTGACCCAGTGACAGTGAAGGATCAGTGATGTATTTCCAAGTCATGATGGTGAGTGGCTTAGAGAGGAACTTACAGGATGTGGTGTTCCCATCTGCTGCCCTTGCCCTTCTGGATGTGAGTTTGGAAAGTGCTGTTGGAAGAGACTTGGCAAGTTATGCAGTACATCTAGTAGACAGTACACACTGCTGCTACTGTAGATCAGTGTTTTTCAATGTTGTTCATTCAAGTGGGCTGCTTTGTCCTGGATGGCGTCAAGCTTGAGTGTAATTGAAGCTGCACCCATCCAGGCAAGTAGGGAGTATTCCTGACTTGTGAGAGGTTTGGGGAGTCAGGAGATGCGTTACTCAATGCAGGCTTCCTAACCTCTGACCTACTTTTGTAGTCACTGTTTTTATGTGGTGTGTCCAGTGCAGTTACTGGTCAATGGTAACCCCCAGATGTTGGTAGTGGAGGATTTAGTGATAGGAGTAATTGAATGTCAAGAGGTGATGGTCAGATTCTCTCTTGTTGGAGATAGTCATTGCCTACACTCGTGTGGAAAAAATGTTAGTTATTACTTATGAAACCAAGCTTGGATATTGTCCAGATTTTGCTGCATTTGAACACAGACTGCTTCAGTATCTGAGGAGTCCTGAATGGTGCTGAACATTGTACAATCATCTTCTGACCTTATGATGGAAGGAAGGTCATTGTTGAAGCAGTTTAAGATGGTTGGGCCTGGGACACTCCCCTAAGGAACTCCTGCAGAGATGTCCTGAAGCTGAGATAACTGATCTCCAACAACCACAACCATCTTCATATGAGTCAGGTATGACTCCAACCACTGGGAGTTTGCCCCTGACTCCCAGTGATTCCCGTTTTGCCTGAGCTCCTTGATGCCACAATTACTGAATGTGGTCTTGGTGTCAAGGGCTACCAGTCTCACCTCACCTCTGGAAATCAAATCTTTTCGTGTTTGCTGTTGTGCAATCTGGACATGTTTCAATGACATTGTCCCTTTGTCCACTTTTCTTGGTCTGTGTTGGTCAGTCTCCCTCAGTGTCTTTCCCTGCACGGAGGAAAGAGTGTGTTGTTCAGTGTCCCTTCCCCTAAGGTCGGTGTGTGCCGCACTCTCAATGTCTCTCCCCCGCAGGGGTCAGAATGTGTTGGTCAGTCTCCCTCAGTGTCCCCTCCATCTTGCCACCCCACCCTCACTGGGGGGGGTTTGGGCAGTGGTCAGAGTGGTTTGATCGCTATTGCTCCCAGTTGCGCCATCGATGTAATGTCTGCCAAAGATCAAACATCAAATAAAGAAGAGACCATATTGCAGGAAAGCTGAAGTTCTTTATCTTGGTGCTGTTAGTTAGTGACAGTTTGTTAGTTTTCCATTAATTGAAAGGCAGTCTCATCCAACCAGTTAGCTGTCAGCTTCACTGCGATGTCAGTTCTCTTCCCAGCAAACAGCTAACTATCCGATGTTACAACACATCCTGAAAGAATTGTCAAATGCAATCTGTCACTGTCTCCTCCTCCATCATATCTCAAAGAAACCTAACTTAGAGAGTTTGTTTTTTTATAATTTAAAACCACCAGTTCACATACTCATTCCTCGATCATCCAACTGAATAATTCACTGCAGAAAGAATTTAAATGTAAACTCAAAAGCAGTTTCTGGGCTGGAATGGGGTTGAATCTGATTCAGGGAGATTCAGACCAATACTTGTCAATGGTGGATTAGTCTAGAGTAGAGGTCATGACCCACCAACATTACAGTACTGACCACTTTCTCCTTGTTTCCATTCTACATGAAATACTCTGCGAAAAGGGAGGCTAACATTTCTTTATACCTTGCACTGAGGCAGTCACATCAACTTAGACCATAAAACCACAAAAGTGGGAACATGATTAGATCATTTGGTTCCTTGACCTTGCTCCCCCGTTTAACAGGATCATGGCTGATCTGATATTCCTAATGTTCACTTTCCTGCCCTTTTCCCATAACCTTTGATTCCCCGACTGGTCAAAGATCTCTCTGTCTCAGCCTTAAATACATACAAGGACTTTGCCTCCAAAGGTCTTTGTAGTAAGGAGTTCCAAAGACTCACAACTCTCTGAGAGAAGAATTTCCTCCTCATCTCAATCTTAAATTGGTGCCCCATAATTCTGAGACTGTACCCTCTGGTCTGAGACTCTCCCATGAAGGGAAACATCCTCTCAGCATTTACCCTGTCAAGTCCCTAAAGAATTCTGCATGTTTCAATGAGATCACCTCCTGTTCTGCTAAACTCAAATGAGTTGAGTGCTAACCTGTTTAGCTTTTGCTCATAAGACAATCCCCCCCCCCCCATACCCGAGATCATCTGAGTGAACCTTCTCTGAATTGCCTCCAATGAAATGATATATTTGCTTCAATAATGAGATCAAAACTGCTCACAGTACTCCCGATGTGGTCTCGTCAGCATCTAGTGGGGTTACATGGGAACATTGTGAGGGCTACCACTGGGGTATCAGGAAGGTCTGAATCTTCCAAAGTATAATGAGCACTTGAACATGAAACTACAGATGTCAAGCAAGGGGACAGACCACTCGATAGGCAAGTCGGACACTGAATACAGACAGGAAGACAGGGCCAATTAATATCAAACAACTGCAGATATTGGCAGAGCACCCAAACAAGCCAATTTTTTAAATAAATCATTCACAGGATGAGGGCGTCTCTGGCTAGGCCAGCATTTATCGTCCAACCCTAATTGCCTACAAGAGGTTAAGTGTCCACCGCATTGCTGGAGTCACATGTAGGCCAGACCAGGTAAGGAGGGCAGTTTCTTTCCATAAAGGACATTAGAGAGCCAAATGGTTTTTCCGACAATCGACCGTGGTTTTGCAATAAGCATTAGACTCTTAACTTCTCCTAATTGGGTTGAACTGTCACCATCTGGCCTGGCAGGATTCATACCTGTGTGCCCAGAACATTACCTGGGTTTCTGGAATAATAGAATAATGATAATGATTCTAAGGTCAAAATTAGATGCAGGAGTAGCCACTCAAACCTGCTCCATCATTCAATGAGATTATGGCTGATGTGATTACTGCACTTTCCTGCCTACCCCGATAAACTTTCACAACCCCCCTTCAATTACCAACAATCCATCCCCCTCTGTCTTAAAAATATTCAGACTGTGCATTCATCACCTTTTCTGGGAGTGGGATGAAAATACTCACAGCCCACTGTGGGAAATAAAATGCTGTCATCTCCATCTTAAATGGGTAACTCCTTGGAGGTAACTTAAAACATCGGGCTTACAATAGTGTCCATCAGTACAACTAAGGGATGATAGTTGTACTGACTCTCACACATCTGTTTGGAAACTGTGTCCTTGCATATTATATGGCATTTAATGGTTCTTCTTGAACAATATGTTGAGGATCCAACAACAAATAGAGATTAAGTTAGGTTGTACACTGTATAATGAGGAAGAGTTACTCAGTAACCTTGGAAAAAGGACACTGGGGGAAAATGATCATAACATGATGGAATTTCATCTTAAGTTTAGAGTTATGTGGTTAAATTTAAATAAAGCCAATTTAGGAGTTAGCAGGCTCAATCTGGATGACATAGATTGGAGAATAGATTTAAAGTTATTAGTGGACAAGCGAGGACAAACATTTGAAGAAATAAGTCTTCATGAGTATACATTCCCTTGTGGGATAAAATTTCCTGTAAGAAAGTGGCATATCTATGACAAATTGTGAAAATTGAGGATTGCATGAGATTGAAACGAGAAAATTAAAATATTGTGAAAAGAGTAAGTCTGAGAATTTGGAGAGTCTTATAAAGAATACCCAAGAATTAACAGAAAAAAGAGAAAATAGTACATGGCATTAAACTTGCGATAAATATCATAAGAATTGCACAAACATTTAGAAGCCTATAAAGAGGAAATTACTTGCTTGCAAAAGAAAACAAATCTTCAAAGCAGAGACAGGAGGGATTGGAAAAGAGAAAAAGGAAATGGTAGAGATGTCACAATCTGCTTGGTCTATCTACAAAGCAGAAGACACAAAGTACATGAGGAAGTTAGGGGAACCATGAGTTTAACCAGAATCAGGAATGTAAAATATGTAAAGTTACCAAAACAAAAAGTACTAGAAAATTATTAGGAATGAGTGGCAACAGATCCCTTGACCCTGGTGGCCTACAGCCAAAGTTGTAAAAGAGGTAGCAGCAGAATTAATGCCTGTTTAGAGTTCAAACTTCCACAGATTATGAAATGATCCCTGTGGCCTGATCAGCAGTAAATGGAACCTTCTATTCAAGAGAAGACAGAGAGCAATAACAGGGACAGATGAACCACTGATCCTAACGGCAGTAACAGGTTAATGCTGGAATCTGTTATTGAGGATGTGATAACAGTACACTTGTAAAGTTGTAGACCAGACTGTCAGAGCTTTATGAAAGGGAATTCATACTTGACAAAAAGTGTGGGACTTTGGAATTTGCTACCATAGAGAGCAGGTGAGGTCAAAACATTGAATGTTTTCGGGAAAGAGTTCAGTCTAATTCTTAGTGCTAAATGAATCAAAGAGTATAGGGAGAAAGCAGGAACAAGGGACTGATTGGATGACCAGCCATGACCATATTGACAGGCAGTGTAAGATCGAAGGGCTGAATGACCTAACCCTGCTCCTGTTCTCTATATTTCTATAGAATCCCATTTTCTGAAGTCACATTCCTCCAACTACATGATGCCTTGTAACACCAACAATTAGAGTTTTTTTGGGGTGGCATATAACTAACGGGTTGGGTAGTGGGAAATAATGAAGGTTTTGTATTTAGATTTTCAGAAGTTATCCAATAAGATGCTACATAATCGGCTGTTAAGTAGGGTTAGGGTTCAGGAGATTGGGGGGAGGAATGTATCAGCAGGGGTTAAGGCTTGGTTAAAAAACTGAGATTGGGCATTGATTAGCAAGGGCACATAAGATGACCGAAGATGTGCAGGACTGTAGGGTTGAGGTTAAAGTCACATCAGCCATGATCTTATTAAATGCCAGAACACACCCAAAAGGGCTGAGTGGCCTGATCTTGTTCCTTATCAGTATGTTTTTCAGGGTGATAGGGTCTCTCTTGTGAAGTGGTGCAAAGCTGAATTCTTGGAACTCAAGTTACTTAATAATATCTAACAATGAGTGTGATGAGGGGACAGAGTATAATATATAATGGAGGTTTGGGATTATACAAATGCAGATGGAAAAGTAAGCTCTGAGGACAATGTATAAAGACTGTCGAGGGATAGATTCGGTGATTGGACATGATGATAACAGGTGCCATTTAATGTTGGGCAGCATTAATTTATTCATTTTGATAGAAAGACTGGAAAAGCAGAATGTTTGTAAAGTTCAGAACCCACTAAATGTTGGCATTCAGAGAGATTTAGATGTTCTTGTACAAAAATTGGAAAGTTAACCCCTAGGGACAAATAGAAGCTGGCTGAAATACAATGAGAACATTTTCTTGCAATGATATGGGAGGTTACACCTGAAGTGCTCAGTGTAGTTTTGATCCTACCTGTTTACCTTAACAAATAGATAAGGCAGGTTCACTAGAATGATTTCTGGGACATGGGGACTTTTTTTTGTGAAGGGAGATTGAGTGGGCAGCAGACTTGGGAACTGCAGGCCACTCAGCCCAAAGAGTCTGCTTCACAGTAGAGTTGGATGATAGCCTCTGGGGTTTAGAATAATGAGGGGTGATCTCACCAGAATGAATCCAATTCCTAATAATGTCACAAGACTGACTTTGGGGCTTGTGTTTTCACTACAACAGGCTGCAAAAATGGCAGACATGGCTAAATAATCTGGGAGTGGCACTGCCAGATGTTTTTATTGGGGTGTGGTGGATGAGTGGGAGTAGACATGATATGGATAGGGGTCAGATCACATTTCATGCACATGCATTTCACGGAGGCTGCTGGTCAGATAAACTAGTCACACAGCAGTAATCCAGCTGTGGTTGGTGTCAGCTTTACATCAAAGGAGAGGTGAAACAGCTGACAAAGATAGAAATCAGCAGCAGCAGCAGCAGGCCATAGCCTTGTGTGACCCAGTGTGTGTAATATGCCACGCACAGTTAGACCTAGGAGAAGCAGCTCTGATCATTCCAGATTTGCATAAATAGCCAGGGTACCCTTTCTGGGGGATAACATACCTCTTTACAATGGTCAGATTCCTTTAAAATAGCTACGCTACTCTTTGTGATTGTTAAAAAACAAGGCATCAATATGTGTAAAAGGTATGTAAATGTACTGGAACTGTGAAGTTCATTACAGCTGTGAAGAAGAACTGTCAAAGGAAACTGTCAAGTTCTCAGGGCAGTTGAGTCAAGTCTTGTCTTTTAACTATTTGAAAAGAAAACTAGAGTTTGAAAAATATTTGCCCTTCGAATTCCTTTTGACATAGGGAACTGGCTTAGAGAGACTTGACTAATTTCACATCCTCCCATTATTACAGCATGCTGCCTCCCAATTTAACAGTTTGATTGACAGCTCCAAGTGGTTATAGACTCTTTGAAGTGGGCTAGTCAGTGCTGGTTGTTGTAAAGGACTGCAGAGCTGAATGAACTGTTGGTGTTACTAGGCATCATGTAGTTGGATGAATGTAACTCAGAAAATGTTTTTTTGTAGAAATTTTAAAATAGGAACATGTAAAGGCCATTCAGCCCTTCGACCTTGCTTTACCATTCAATATGATCCTGGCTGATCATCCAACCCAGTACCCTTTTCCTTCTTTCTTCCCATATCTGCATCTTTTTGCCCTAAGAACTATGTCCAACTCTTTCTTGAAAACATTCAATGTTTTGGCCTCAATGGCTTTATATGGCAGCAAATTCCACAGACTCACCACTCTCTGGGTAAAGACGTTTCTCCTCATCTCAGTCCTGAATGGCTTACCCTGTGTCCCTAGACTGTGACCCTTGATTCTGGACTCCCCAGTCATCAGCAACATCCTTCCTGAAATTACCCTGTCATCCTGTTAGAATTTTACAGGTCTCTATAAGATCCCTCCTCATCCTTCTGAAATCCTGAGAATATAGTCCTAGCTGAACTTATTTATCTTCATGGATCAGTCCTGCCCTCCCAGGATTGCCTGGTGACACTTCATTGTACTGTCTCCACAGCAAGAACATCCTTCCTCAGATGAGAACAACATTGAACACAACAGTCTCATCAAGACCCTGTAGAGTTGCAGCAAGACATCCCTGCTCTTGTGCTCAAATCCTCTCGCTACAATGGACAACATGCCAGTTACCTTCTTCCCCCTCTGTTGCACCTTCAGTGACTGGTGTATGAGGACATTCAAGTCTCTTTGCACCTCTCCCTTTCTCAATCTATCACCATTCAGAAAACAGAATGCCTTTCTGCTTCTGCTCCTAACTGATATGTTTCTCAATCTGTTCTCCTGCCTTCTTCCCATAACCCTTGAACCCTACTAAGCTCTTAACCTATCGAAATCCATATTAAATACATGCAATGATTTGGCTTCCACATCCTTCTGCAGCAATGAGTTCCACAGATTCACCGCCCACTTCCTGAAGAAATTCCTCCTCACCTTAGTTGTAAATGGTCATCTCTTTTCCCTGAGACTGTGCCCTTGGCTCCCCCTCTACTGGAATCATCTTTTGCATATCCACTCAGTATTCTGTAAGTTTCAATCAGTTCCTTCCCATCGGGTACAGCCCTCAAATCCTCAACTCTCCTTATGTGACAAGTCCTTTATCTCTAGGATCATTCTTGTAAACCTCCTCTGAACAATGCTGGCACATCCTTCCATAGATACGGGACCCAAAACTGCTCACAATATTCCAAATGTGGTCTGACCAGAGCCTTATACAGTCTCAGCAGGACATCCCTGCTCTTGTATTTTAACCCTCTTGAAACAGATGTTGACATTGCATTTACCTTCCTAGCTGCCATCTGAACCTGATGTTAAGAGAATCCTGAACTAAAACTCCCAAGTCCCTTTGTGCCTTAGATTTCCAAAGCTTTTCCCCATTTAGAAAATGGTCTACATATCTATTCTACCTATCAAAGCGCATAACCTCACACTTTGAATATTGTATTCCATCTGCCATTTCTTTGCCCACTCTCCCAGCCTGTCCAAGTTGTTCTGTAGCCTCCCTGCCTCCTCAACACTACCTGTCCCTCCACGTATCTTTGTGTCATTTGCAAACTTAGCAACAATGCCTTCAGTTCGTTTGTCTTGATTATTAATGTATAACGTGAATAGTTGTCGTCCCAACACTGACCCTGTGGAATTCCACTAGTCATCGGCAGCCACCCTGAAAAAGACTTCTTTATTCCCACTCTCTGCCTTCTGCCAGTCAGCCAATTCTCTATCCATGCCAGTACCTTGTCCCTAATACCAAGGGCTCTTATCTTATTTAACAGCCTCCTTTGCAGCATCTTGTCAAAGGCCTTTTGGAAATCCAAATAGATCATGTCTGAAGCTCTCCTTTGTCTAACTTGCTCATTACCTCCAAAGAATTTGAACAGATTTGTCAGGCATGGTCTCCCCTAGATAACGATGTGCTGACTCAGCCCTATTTTACTCTGCACTTCTAAGGACTCTGATCCCAGCATGATTCAGATGAAGCCTGTCCCATTGGAACAGCTCCCTCCTTCCAATGTCCCATGAATTCAAATCCGTTTCTCCCACACCAATCTTTGAGTAACTTGTTTACCTCTTTATGCATTTGCCCACACATTCAGCCTGTCCAATTCAAATTGAAGCATCTCTGCATCCTCCTCACAGCTTACCCTCCCACCCAGCTTTGTGTCACCTGCAAAGTTGTAGATAATATATTTAGTTTTCTCATCCAAAGCATATCTATTGTGAATAGCTAGGTTCCTAGCACTGATCCCTATGGCACCCCACTAATCACGGCCTGCCACTCAGAAGAAGATCATGTATTTGTACTCTTTCTTTCTTCCTTCCAGTCCTCAATCCATGTCAGCACAGTACCCCTAATTTTTGGCAAACGTGAGGACTGCAGATGCTGGAAACCAGAATTTAGATCAGAGCGGTGCTGGAAAAGCACAGCAGGTCAGGCAGCATCCGAGGAGCAGGAAAATCGAAGTTTTGGGCAAAAGCCCTCCCCTAATCCCATAAGCTTTAAATTTACATGCTAATTTCTCATGTGGGACCTTATTGAATGCCATATTAATGAGTTGTTTGCAACATAAGGAAGTCTATTAATCCTCCTCCCACATTAGATATGATGCAGAGCTGGGCTGAGGAGTGGCAGATGGAGTTCAACCCTGCCAAGTGTGAGGTTGTCCATTTTGGAAAGACAAATAAGAATGCGGAATACAGGGTTAACGGTAGGGTTCTTAGTGAGGTGGGGTCTATGTTCATAGATCTTTGAAAGTTGCCACTCAGGTGGATAGAGCTTGTAAGAAGGCCTAAGGTGTATTAGCGTTCATTAGCAGAGGGATTGAATTCAAGAGTCATGAAGTGATGTTGCAACTGTACAGGACTTTGGTTAGGCCACATTTGGAGTACTGTGTGCAGTTCTGGTCGCCTCACTTTAGGAAAGATGTGGAAGCTTTGGAGAGGGTGCAGAGAAGATTTACTAGGATGTTGCCTGGAATGGAGAATAAGTCGTACGAGGATAGGTTGAGAGTGCTAGGCCTTTTCTCGTTGGAACGGTGAAGGATGAGGGGTGACTTGATAGAGGTGTATAAGATGATCAGAGGACTAGATAGAGTAGACAGTCAGAAACTTTTTCCCCGGGTACAACAGAGTGTTACAAGGGGACATAAATTTAAGGTGAAGGGTAGAAGGTATAGGGGAGATGTCAGGGGTGGGTTCTTTACCCAGAGAGTGGTGGGGGCATGGAATGCGCTGCCTGTGGGAGTGGTAGAGTCAGAATCTTTGGTGACCTTTAAGCGGCAAATGGATAGGTACATGGATACGTGCTTAAGCTAGGACAAATGTTTGGCACAATATCGTGGGCCGAAGGGCCTGTTCTGTGCTGTATTGTTTTACGTTCTATGTTCTGTGTTCTATGTTCTATTACATGTACATTCTCCCCCTGTCACCGACTCTGCACACCCATTTAAGCCCCTCCTACAGTCCTACGTACACTCTCCCCTCTTGTCAACTGTGGTCCATGTAATGGATAGAGCTGTTAAAATTTGCAGCAGATGCAATAATATTAACTTGTACAGTTCCTTCAATGTTATTAATTTATATGGTGCCTAGGGATGCTTGAGTTAAAAAATAAATGAGCATTTTTTTAAGCTGCCTAATTGCTCAGAGACAGTTGAATTAACGCTGATAGACAAAGGGTCATTGTATAATACTCCAGATGTCAGGCTCACACCTGTGATTACAATCTGTGATGTTAATTTTAAAAACCTGGCAATCTATGGGCTAATTCTAAAATGGGTTATTCCTAAAATGACTGTATAATGTTATTCCAAGATTCTTTCTGATCTCACCTATGCCTATCTGTGTCTGAACACAGTTTGTTTGCTTGTAACTGAATTACTAATTCTGGGTCCTGACCTTGTAACTCCTGCATAAATTCATTGTCATCAAATGCATTGTCGAATTACACAGCTATTCTCCTGTCACTTTACTGAGAGATCAACGGGACATCTCAGAGAAATGGGGGAGCCTGGTACCAATCTTTGTTGAATACTCTCCTCATGGTGTCCCAGTTTCCTGATGGAATTATGGTGATAGATCGGGTGTGATCTGGTGAAAGGTCAGTAGCTAATGAACTGAGTGTAGATTCGGATCACTGCATGCTTGCCAAAATGAATGCAGTGATCCGAGTCACCAATTTTAACCCATTCTCTGATCTATTCTACCCTGATTGGCTCCTCACAACTCCCAGCATCATGAACCAATCATCATTATACTCTGTCAACACTCAATGAGGCACCGTACCCCCTCATCACCACTAACAGTGAGCTCAGCAAGGAAATGAAAATGATTTCAGAATCTCATTCCCTTTGACAGTGCAACACGCTCCGTGAACTTTCCCTTCCCTGCTGGTTCAACATTCCAATATATACTTGCACTAGCCAGCATTGTTAATACAGATCATAAATTAAAGACTTACTTAAGATATACTTAAGACTTAAAAGGAGAAATGGGACTCTGACATTAATGTCCCCTGCAATTCACTTCACTTGCTAAGTATTTTCAAATTACACAAAGAAATATACAAACAGTCATACATTTCATATAACTCGTCAACTCAGATTTCAGCCAGGCATCTCTCCAGGACAGGGACAGAGTGATTGATGCTCCATCTACCCTTTTAAACTGAAAGTAAAGCTTCCTTCACTCTTTTTCAATTAAACACTCCCAGGACTGGGACAGCACAGGGTTAGATACAGAGTAAAGCTCTTTCTAAAATGTCCCTTCTATCAAATAGTCCCAGGGTAGGTAAAGCAAGGGGTTAGATATAAAGTGAAGTTCTCTCTATACTGTACAGATCAAACACTCCCAGGACAGGGACAACATGGGGTTAGATACACAGTAAAGCTCCCTCTGCATTGTCACCATTAAACTCTCCCAGGACAGGGTCAGCACGAGGTGAGATACAGAGTAAAGTTTCCTCTACAATGTCCTCATCAAACACTCCCAGGACAGGGACAGCACAGGATTTAGATACAGAGTAAAGATCTCTACATTGTCCCCATCAGACACTCACAGGACAGCAACAGTATGGAGTTAGATACAGAGTAAAGCTACCCCTACACTATCACTATCAAACACTCCCAGGACAGGGACAGCACGGAGTTGGATACAGAGTAAAACCCACTCTACATTGTCCACATCAAATGCTTCCAAAACAGGTACAGCATGAGGTTAGATATAAAGTAAAGCTCCATATATTCTTTTAAACTAAAGGTAAAGCTACCTCTGCATACTCCCCTTCAAACACTCCCAGGACAAGGATAGCATAGAGTTAGATACAGAGTAAAGATTTCACTACACTGTCAGCATTAAACACACTGGGGACCGGTACAGCACAGGATTAGATACAGAGTAAAGCTATCTCTACGCTGTCCCCATCAAACACAGAGGCGGTACGGGGTTAGATACAGAGTGAAGCTGTCTCTACGCTCAACACTGATATAAAGTTAGCCATTTACCCCCTTTAGGATACCTGAACTTTTCAGGTGACTGTCTGTGCAGAGTTTGCACATCCTCCCTGTGTCTGCGTGGGTTTCCTCCAGGTGCTCCGGTTTCCTCCCACAGTCCAAAGATGTGCAGGATGAGTGGATTGGCCATAATTTCCCGGGATATGTAGGGTAGGTAGATTGGCCATGGGGAATGCAGGATGATGAGGGTAGGGGTGTGAGTCTGGGTGAGATACTCTTTGGAGGGTCAGTGTGAACTTGTTGGGCCAGTAGGGATTCTATGATACTGCTGGATGAGAGTCACCTATGCAGTTCTAGCTTTGTTGGTGTACTCTATTGCTGCCAGTCTTTCCTGGTACCCTCTCAATCCATTTGTGATGTTCAACTAACACACAGGAGCTTTTCCAAGGGATGGGGCATCTGATGCTGAACAAACTGAGAGACCACCTGGCAGTATCATCACCAGCTTTGTGTAGCCCCACAGAATGAGACAGGAGACCCTCACCTTTGCAGGTCAGACAGACTCCCCCCACCCCATCCCTCACACATGTCCCCTCAGTCGTAGGGACAGCAGTTCCCTCCCGGACAAGACTCCACTAACAAATGAATACAAACAAGACCCAGGGGTTGGCCTGGAGCCTTGAGATCTGCTTATATTCAAATCAAAATCATGAGCTTCTGTTCGAGATCCAGACAAATCCTCCAGGAAACCCAGAGTGGAGACTGGGGCCCACATCTCATCCCTCAGTCCCCTTTTTTGTGCAGCTTGTTTTTGACTATTCTCCTCAGGTAGATGGCTGAGCTGCCACTGCAGGCGATCAGCACGATGAAGTTCATGCACGAGATATAGACCATGCGCTCATCCCCCCGGGTGGAGAACATCTCCCGCCGGTTGCTGTAGTCCAACAACACAGCCTCCAGCTGAGCTAGCGTGCAGAGGGACAGGAACACGTGGAAGATCTGGTGGCCATGCCCCACAATGTCGAACCTTCCCGGGAAATACTTCTCTGGCATTGGGTAAGAGAAGAAGCCGGAAGCAATGACAAACAGGATGATCTGCCAGGTGTGGTACCAGACAGCATGGTCAGTGCAGCCCCGTACCCAGCAGGTGGCAATCCGGTGGACAATGGGGCTGATGTCCAGGAGGTAGGCCAGAAAGGCGGGCACCATCTGGCACACCTTCCGGGTGATGGGGTAAGGTCGCTGGAAGTGGACTTTGGAGAAACAACAGCCTAAGCAGGAGAGCCAGCCCAGGATGGCAGCAATGGGCAGGAAGAATGGGTGAATCACCTGGTGCCACTCAGGCTCCATGCAATAATAGTAATGTGCCAGGGCACTGCCATATTGGTAAGCACCCACACCCACATAGTCCAGGAAGTAGAAAGAGTAATGGGCAAGCTCCGACTTGGACTGGAAGAGATGGGCTAGCACACTGCAGGACAGGTAAGTGACACAGGCAACCACGAAGAAGCAAAGTGGGAGGCTGTAGACGGTGGGGAATGGCGAGGTTGTCTCCAGGAATGCTCGGAAACGGACCACAAGCACCAGAACAGCCAGCAGGTGAGTCCAGACATTGAGTGCCTCATTGTGTTGCTGGAAGAGGCTGAGAAGGTAGTATTTCCAATCCTGCTCCACCTTCCGATAGCCACTGTGGATGTAGGGCTCCCGGAAGAGCATGGGCACGTCATTGTCAGTCACGGTGCTGGGCACCCTTGGTAGAATCTCCTCCAGGATGTGCTGGGGGTTGATGGTGATGGCATTCAGTCTCTCTAGGATACCACCAACCACATGGCTGCCAAGGGAATTCTTCAGTTTCATTTCACAAACCATTTGGACCACCTGACAGAGAGAAAGAGATAAACAAACAAGTATAAAATGACCTGATGACACACCCACCTCGATAACCTCCACCTGCTGGCCTCCCCCCCCCCCCCCCCCCTTCAGGTCCCCCAACCCATTCCACAAAGATTCATTGAATTCATTACTATTTGGGTTCATCATTACATTGCTCATTCTGACTGTTTAAGACCATGAGACATAGGAACAGAAATTAGGGCAGTCAGCCCATCGAGTCTACTCTACCATTCAATCATGGCTGTTAGGTTTCTCAACCCCATTCTCCCACTTTCTCCCCATAACCCTTGATCCCCTTGATATTCAAGAACCTATCTATCTCAGTCTTAAATATACTCAATGACCTGGCCTCCACAGCCTTCTGTGGCAGTGAATTCCACAGATTCCCCACTCTCTAACTGAAGACGTTTCTCCTTATCTCTGTTCTAAAAGGTCTTCCCTTTACACTAAGGCTGTGCCCTCAGGTCCTAGCCTCTCTTACCAATGGAAACATCTTCCCAACATCCGCTCTGTCCATGCCATTCAGTATTCTGCATGTTTCAATAACATCCCCCCTCATCCTTCTAAACTCGATCGAGTATAAACCCAGAGCCCTCAAACATTCCTTATGTGTTAAGCTTTTCATTCTAAGGACCATTCTCGTGAACATCCTCTGAACATGCTCCAAGGCCAATACATCCTTCCTGAGATGTGGGGCCCAAAACTGCACACAATACTCCAAATGTGATCTGACCAAAACCTTATAGAGCCTCAGAAGTACATCCCTGCTTTTATATTCAAGTCCTCTCAAACTAAATGCCATCAACGCATTTGCCTTCCTAACTACTGACTCAACCTGCAATTTTACATGAGAGAATCCTGGACTAGAATGCCCAAGTCTCTTTGCACCTCAGACTTCTGACGTTTCGCCACATTTAAAAAATAGTCCTTGCCTCTATTCTTCCTACCAAAGTGCATGACCTCACATTTTCCCACTCTACCTGCCACTTCTTTGCCTACTCTCCTAACCTGTCCAAATCCTTCTGCAGTCTCCTTGCCTCCTCAATGCTACCTGTCCCTCTACATATCTTTGTATCATCTGCAAACATAGCCAGAATGCCCTCAGTTCTTTCATCTAGATCGTTAATGTTTAATAAAGTGTTTAACCAGCATCGCCGATGTCAATCCCACTTTCCTGCCAAATTCTACATCTTCTTCCATTTATTTAAAATGCCAAACCCATTCCCTCGATAAAAGCCATTTTGTGCCAGTATGCCAACAGCATCAGATAGAGGCCATTCTTTCCCACAGCCTGCTCCATCAGTGAGGACTTGGTCTTAGCATCACCCCCATCCAGCTTTTGTTCTGTGTGCCTTCACAATGAGAACCTACCCTGGTCTTAAGCACTTCCTGCAAGCGTCATCACCAGCACTATGGGAGAGAAGGCTCCAGATTTCCACACCACTCTGTGTGGGGTGAAGTTCAATCCAATATGGACTACCCAAACAGAGGAAATTGTCTCCATGTCTATCCTGATTATTTAAAGCACCTTAATCTAAAAACAAAGAACTGCTAAAGCTGGAAATCGGAAACAGAAACAGAAATTGTTGAAGAAACTCAGTAAGTCTGGAGAAAGAAGCACAATCAACATTTTGAATCCACTGACCTCTCTTCAGAACAGAAAGCACTGGAGGAAGTGATATTTCTCCTGGTAACAGAGATGGTGAGGGGAAATAAATAGGGGACATGGAGATGGTGGCTGGAGGGATACTGAAACAAAGGGTGAGGCAAACAAACAGATGGCTAATGATAAGCCAAAAAAGAGAGCTAAGTGCTGAGTGAGTGCTAATGAGAAGTATACAGGGTTGAAACTGGGTTTGGTTGCGGTGGGAGTAACCTCCCACACAGGACAGAATCTCATGGTGTGGGAGGTGGGTAAAGAACATAGAGGAGGATGTTCATGCTCTGAAATTGTTCAACTCAGTGTTGAATCCTGAAGGCTGCAATATACTGTGGTGGAAGATGAGATGCTGTTCTTCCAGCTTACAATGAGGCTGACTGGAGCACCGCAGCAAGCTCGAGGCAGAGATGTTGGTGGGGTATCACAGTAGCGTGTGACAGGCAACTGGAAGTTCAGGGTCATTTCTGTGGTCAAAACGTGGGTGTTCTGCAAAGCGGTCGCCCAGTCTGTGATTTGACTCCCTATGCAGAGAAAGCCATATGGTGAGCAATGAATATAGTGGACAAGATTGAGTGAAGTGGAGGAAAATTGTATGTTACAGCCTTCAGGTCTCAACATTGAGTAGAACAATCTCAGAGCATGAACTCCCCCCTCTATGTTCCTCACCTTCCTCCCACACCCCAAGGTCCTATCCTGTATGGCTTACTCCCAGCTCAGACAACCCGGTTTCAAACCTTTCCAGTTCTTGTCAACATCCCAGTGAGCAGTTATCTCTCCCCCTCTCTTGGCTGATTATCAGCTAACTCTTCCATTAACTCCAATTCTTTCTGTCCACATATGCTGCCAGACAAGCTGAGTTTCTCCAATCTATTTTTCCAATCAACCTGTTCAGCGATGTTATGACACACCTCTGGAGTAGGTGGGACTTGAACCCAGGACTCCCAGTCTGGGGTAAGGACACTACCACTGAGGGTCTCCTGAGTTTCTCCAACAATTTCAGTTTTTATTTAAAAGTCCTGCATGAGATCACTACTCAAGAGTGAGTACTCAAGAATCATCTCTGCAGCCCATTGGTACAACAAGCCTTCAACCCACTATGGCATTTCGGTGAGTCTGTAATTTGTCCTTTCTGTTAGGGTGGTGTCCAGAATTGAACAGTGACTCCAAATGTGGACAAAGCATAAGATAACCGATGAATAACTTGCTCCCCTTAAGGTCATGAACCATTTAGATTATGTTCTGTATGAGCATCAACAATCACTTGAAGCTTAGTGATTGTCCGCAGCTCTGTTGCTTTGACGAAATGTTTCCAGTTTCTATTTCTCAGATTCAAAGTAGATAACCTCACACTTCCTCACATAATATTCAATTGGTCAAAATGTTTCTCATTTAGAATCACAAAATCCCTACAGTGTGGAAACAGGCCATTTGATCCAACAAGTCCACAGCAACCCACCAACGAGTATTCCACTCTGACCCATTCCCATACCCTATTACTTTACATTTCCCCTGATGAATGTACCTAACCTACACTTTACTGAACACTATGGACAATTTAGCATGGCCAATCCACCTAACCTGCACATCTTTCAACTGTGGGAGGAAACTGGAGCATGCAAATGAAACCCACACAGAATGTGCAAACTCCACACAGCCAGTTGCCCGAGGCTGGGCTCAAACCTGAGTACCTGGCACTGTGAGGCTGCAGTGCTAACCATTGAGCCACTGTATTCCCTGGTTTATTTAAACTGCCTACATTCCTCTGCAACCCCTACCCAACACGGGGGTATCAGTTCACTCACATAGTCATCCTTCCATCCAGTTGACAAGGTCTGACTCACCAGATCACTGGAGAATTACACACATCAGCTTACAGTGTGATCATTCACTCGGTGACAGAGGTCTCTCCCTTCCTGCATTACTGAGAGCCATCTCCCAGGAGATTCTGGCAGGTACAGGTCTTATGAAGGTGATTCCTAGCCCCTATGGCTCTGTACATAACTCCAAAACAATGGGTCACCTGAGACTACACCTCCTGATGTCGCTGCACATCTTCAGCTCTTATGATTGTGTAAATTAAGCAAGAGTAGGCCATTCAGCCCATTGACCCTGCTTCGCCATTCAATATAATTGTGGCTGAATTCCACTTTCTGTCAGCTTTCTTTTTACCTTGACTCATTCAAAAATCTCTTTACCTCATCCTTAAGTGTACAGTATTCAGCAATGCTGCCTCCACCACTCTCTGGGAAGGGAATTCCACAGACTACTGACTCTCTGAGAGAAGAGATTCCTCCTCATCTCCACCTCTTTATGGTTAAACAGTGTCCCTAGTTCTAGACTATTCACCAATGAAGGGAAACATCCTCCCAACATCCACACTGCAAAGTCATCTCAGAATCTGATGCTTTTCAATAAAGTCATGTCTCTTTTTTCTATGATGTGGAGGTGCTGGTGTTGGATTGAGGTGGACAAAGTTAAAAAGTTACCTAGTTACCTGATGAAGGATCAGTGCTTCGAAAGCTTGTACTTTCAAATAAACCTGTTGGACTATAACCTGCCGTTGTGTGATTTTTCTCTTTTTTTCTAAACTCCAATGAACATAGGCCCAGCCTCATAAGACAAAATTGACCTTCTTCTCTGGAATGAGTCTGGCAAATTTTCACTGAATTGGATCCAATACAAGTACATCCCTCTTTAAAGATGACGGCCAAAGCTGCTTCAGATACTTGAAGTGCACTCTCGCAGAGTGCACTTTCATAGGGTGGCACAATGGCTAGCACTGCTGCCTCACAGCACCAGGGTCCCAGGTTTGATTCCAGGCTCGCGTGACTGTCTGTGTGGAGTTTGCACATTCTCCCCGTGTCTGCATGGGTTTTCTCTGGGTGCTCTGGTTTCCTCCCATGGTCCAAAGATGTGCAGGCCAGGTCAATTGGTCATGTTAAATTGCCCATAGCGTTAGGTGCATTAGTCAGAGGAAAATGGGTCTGGGTGGGTTACTCTTTGGAGGATCAGTGTAGAAGGGCCTGCTTCCACGCTGTAGGGAATCTAAGATGCCCTGTGCAGCTGCAGCTTTGCTTCCTTTCATACACATTTTGCAATAAGCGTTAATATTCTATTTCCCTTCCTAATCATTTGCTGTACCTTTAAGGGTAACCTTTTATGATTGTTGTACAATGACAGGATCCCCTTGTACTGCAGTGGTCTGAATTCTGTCTCCATTTAAATAATAGGTTGCTTTTCACTCTGATCCCTCAAAGTGCACAACCTCATTTATTCCCAAATTAAACTCCACCTGCCAATATTTTGCGAGCTCACATAACCCCAAGACATCTGGTTTAGGGATATTTCAGGTGGGTTTGAGTGTATGTTGTGGGGTCTCATTGGCAGGACTGATTTCTCTAAGGAGGCCTTGTAAAATTATAACCAAGTAGCCTATGGTGGGGTGGGGGGTGTTTGGTGATCCCACCTGTCAAGAGGGGGGACCCAGAGGACAGCACCTACTCATTGGGCACAGCCTCTGAGGAGCTGCTGCCTGTTACACTCACCCAAGGCCCAGGATCACCCTGGCACCTAGGCTAGATTGAGGGAGGAAGGGAGCAGGTATTGTAGGGTAGTGGGAGGTCAAAGGGGAAGGGGTTGGGGGAGGAAAGGTGGCTGGGGAGGGGATCAGTAGCCAAGGGGTATGAATAGCACTCAGTGGGAGTCATTTTGTAAGGTTTTAACAACAGGTTAGACGGAAATCCAGGATGAGCAACCAAGTTCAAATCAGTGACCTCACAGGTAAACTGTAAATTTATTGCCTCGTAATAGCTACGATAGAGTCATTGAGATGTACAGCATGGAAACAGAACTTTCGGTCCAACTTATCCATGCCGACCAGAAATCCTAAATTAATTTAGTCCCATTGCCAGCAATTGACCCATATCCCTCTAAACTCTTCTTATTCATATACCCATCAAGATGCCTTTTAAATGTTGCAATTGTACCAGCCTCCACCACTTCCTCTGGCAGCTCATTCCATACATGCACGACCCTCTGTATTAAAACATTATCCCTCACGTCCCTTTCAAATCTTTCTCCTCTCACCTTAAATGTATGCCTTCTAGTTTTGGACTCCCCCACCCCAGGGAATAGACTTTGTTTACTTACTTACCCTATCCATGCCCCTCATGATTTTATAAAAGTCTATAAGGTCACCCCTCAGCCTCCGACGCTCCAGGGAAAATTGCCCCTGCCTATTCAACCTCTCCGTACAGCTTAGGCCCTCCAATGCCGGCAACATCCTTGTAAATCTTGTCTGAACTCTTTCAAGTTTCACAACATCCTATAGCAGGGAGACCAAAATTGCAGGAAGTATTCCAAAAGTGGCCTAATCATTGTCCTGTACAGCCGCAACATGACCTCTCAACTCCTATACTTAATGCACTGACTAATAAAGGCAAGCACACCCAATATCTTCTTCACTATCCTGTCAACCTGGGACTCCACTTTCAAGCAACTATGAACCTGCACTCCAAGGTTTCTTTGTTCAGCAGCACTCCCCAGGACTTTATCATTAAGTGTATAGTCCTGCCCTGATTTGCCTTTCCAAAATGCAGCACCTCAGATTTATCGAAATTCTATCTGTCACTCCTCAGCTCATTGGCCATCTGATCCAGATCCTGTTGTATTGTGAGGTAACCTTCTTTACTGTCCACTATGCCTTAAATTTTGGTGTCATTTACTAACTATACCTCCTATATCCACATCGATATCATTTACATAAATGACAAAAAGCATTGGGCCCAGCACCGATCCTTGTGGCACACCACTGGTCACACGTTCCCAGTCTGAAAAGCAACCCTCCAACTCTCCACCCTCTGTCTTCTTCCTTCAAGCCAGTTCTATATCCAAATAGCTAGTTCTCCCTGTATTTCATGCGATCTCACCTTGCTAACCAGTCTACCTTTAGGAACCTTGTCAAACACCTTACTGAAATCTATATAGATCATGTCCACAGCTCTGCCCTCATCAATCCTCTTAATTATTTCTTCAAAAAAATTCAATCAAGTTAATAAGACATGATTTCCCATGTAAAAAGCCTTGTCTATTTACACTGTCCATGCCCTCATGATTTTATAAACCTCTATAAGGTCACCCCTTAACATCAATGCTCCAGGGAAAACAGCCCAGCCTATTCAGCCTCTCCCTATAGCTCAAATGCTCCAACCTTGGTACATCCTTGTAAATCTTTTCTGAATCCGTTCACTAGGAAGGAGACCAGAATTGCGCATAATACTTAAATTCACAGAGTATCCAAAACAAGGGAAATGAGCTTGCAGCACAGATTGAAATTGGCAGGTACAATGCTGTGGATATCACAGAGACGTGGCTGCAAGTGGATTAGAATTGGGAACTGAATATCCAAGGATACACATCACATCGAAAGGAAAGAGGAGGTGGGTTGCTCTGTTCGTAAGGAATTAAATCGTTAACAAGAAGCAATATAGGGTGAGAAGGTGTAGAATCTGTGTGGGTGGAGTTGAGGACACAGGGAGTTATGTACAGGTCTGTACTCCCTGATGGGAGTTACGTACAGGCCTCCCAGCATTGGTCAGGATGTGGGGAAGAAAAGAAATCAGAAGATATAAAGGGTGGGTAAGAAAGGCACTATTACTGTAATCAAAACAGAAGTTGCTGGAAAAGCTCAGTAAGTCTGACAGCTTCTGTGAAGAGAAATCAGAGTTAATGTTTCAAGTCGGGTGACCCATCCTCAGAACTCGGATTGCTCTCCACAGCTATTGCCAGACCTGCTGAGCTATTCCAGCATCTTCTGTTTTAGTTTCTGAGTTACAGCATCCGCAGGTCTTTCAGTTTTTATTTACTATCACAGGAATCACAGGGACTGGGAAAATCAGTTTTTTAAAAATATTCCTTCATGGGCTGAGAGCATTGCTATCTGGGCCAGCATCTATTGCCCATCCCTAATTTCCCAGACTGCAGTTAAAGGGGCACTCACATTGCTGGGGGTCTGGAGTCACATGTAGGCCAGACCAGGTAAGGATGGCAGTTTCCTTCCCTACAGAGCATTAGTGACCCAGATTAGTTTTTCCGACAATCAACAATGGATTCATGGTCATCAGTAGACACCTAATTCCAGATTTTTATTGAATTCAACTTCGCCACCTACCATTGCGGGATTTGAATCCAGGTTCGTGGAACATCATCGTGGTCTCTGGATTAACAGTTCAACAATAATACCACTAAGTCATTGCCTCCCCAGGGTTGGTAGCAGATCTCAAGAAAAGAAATTTGTGGAATGCCTACAAGATGGTTTTTGGAGCAGCTTGTGGTAGATCCCACGAGGGAACAGGCAGGTCTGGATTCGGTGATATGTAATGAGGCAGACATGATTAGGGAGCCTAAAGTGAAGGGAACCCCTAGGGGTCAGTGACCATAGTATGATCACATTCCCCCTACAGTTTGAGAGGGAGAAGCTGGAATCAGATGTAACGGGATTACAGTTGAGTAAAGATAACTACAAAGACATGAGGGAGGAGCTGATCAGAATTGTTTGAAAGAGGGACCCTGGCAGGGAAGATGGCAGGCTAGCAATGGCAGGGGTTTCTGGGGGTAATTTGGGAGGCACAGCAGAGATTCATCCCAAGGAAGAAGAAACAAACTAAGGGGGGAATGCGACAACCATGGCTGATGAGGGAAGCCAGGAAATCAGCATAAAAGCAAAAGAGAAAGCATACAATATGGTGAAGATTAGTGCATAGCCAGAGGATTGGGCAGCCTTTAAAAATCAGCATGGGACAACTAAAGTAGCAATAAGGGGGGAGACAAGATGAAATATGACACTGAGCTATCTCATGAGACATAAGAATGCAAGATGTTTATTTTAGACATCTAAAAGGTAAGAAAGAGGCAAGAGTGGATATTGGACCATAGGAAAATGAGGCTGGAGAAATAGTAATGGGGAAACTAAGAAATGACAGAGGAACTAAATAGGTACTTTGCATCAGTTTTCACAGTGGAAAATCCCAACAGCATACCAGAACTTAAAGAGAATCAGGGTGCAGAGGCAAGTGTAGTAGCCAGCACTAAGGAGGAGGTACTGGGTGAGCTGAAATGTTTG
The DNA here is from genome assembly GCF_037043375.1 of Chiloscyllium plagiosum. NCBI lineage: Eukaryota > Metazoa > Chordata > Chondrichthyes > Orectolobiformes > Hemiscylliidae > Chiloscyllium > Chiloscyllium plagiosum. The sequence goes on along the minus strand of NW_028270148.1, from coordinate 4,426,826 downwards.
AAGGAGGATAAATCACCCAGACCCCCCCCCCCCCACCCGGAAGAACTATCCTCAGGGTTTGAAGGAGATGGCTGAGGAGATTGTGGAGGTATTGGTAGTGACCTTTCAGGAAACATTAGAGTCAGGGAAGATCCCAGACGACTGGAAAGTAGCTAATGTAATAACTCTGTTTAAAAAGGAAAGAAGGCAGAAAACAGGAAACTAGAAATTAACGACACGTTAACATGCCTTTAAACCTTAGTCATTGGTAAGATTTTAGAATCTATTACTAATGATGAGATTGGCGTACTTGGAAGTGCCTGGCAAAAAAGGGTGGAGAAAGTGAGGACTGCAGATGCCGGAGATTAGAGCCAAGAGTGTGGTGCTGGAAAAGCACAGCGTGTCAGGCAGCATCCGAGGAGCAGGAGAGTTGATGTTTCGGGCAAAAGCCCTTCATCAGGAATGAGGCTGGGAGCCTCGGGAGTGGTGAGATAAATGGGAGGGGGTGGGGTTGAGGGAAAGGTAGCTGAGAGTGCAATAGGTGGATGAAGGTGGAGGTAAAGGTGATAGGTCGGAGGGGAGGGCGGTGCAGATAGGTGCGAAGGAAGATGGACAGATGGGACAGGTGATGAGGACGGTGCTGAGCTGAAGGTTGGAACGGGGGTAAGGTCCGGGGAGGGGAAATGAGGAAACTGGTGAAGTCCACATTGATGCCCTGGGGTTGAAGAGTCCCGAGGCGGAAGATGAGGTGTCCTTCCTCAGGCGTTGGGTGGTTAGAGTGTGGTGATGAAGGAGGCCCAGGACCTGCAGGTTGTTGGCGAACTGGGAAGGGGAGTTAAAGTGTTCAGCGAAGACGGGGTGGGGTTGGTTGGTGTGGGTGTCCCGGAGATGCTCTCTGAAGCACTCTGTGAGTAAGTGTCCTGTCTCCCCAATGTAGAGGATACTGCATCGGGAGCAATGGATAGAGTAGGTGATGTGTATGGAAGTGCAGATGAAACTCTGATGGATGTGGAAGGCTCCTTTGGGGCCTTGGATGGAAGTGAGGGGGGAGGTGTGGGCGCAATGTTTGCAATTCCTGTGGCGGCAGGGGAAGGTACCAGGAGGGGACGGTGGGTTGTTAGGGGGCACGGACCTGACCAGCTATTCGCAGGAAAGCGGATAGGGGGGGGGAGGATAATATCACCTTTACCCCCACCTTCATCCACCTACTGCACTCTCAGCTACCTTCCCCCCAGCCCCACCCCTCTCCCACATATCTCTCCACCCCGAGGCTCCCAGCCTCATTAGTGATGAAGGCTTTTGCCAAAAATGCTGATTTTCCTGCTCCTCGGATGCTGCCTGACCTGCTGTGCTTTTCCAGCACCACACATTTGGCTGTAAAATAGTCAATATGGCTTTGTTAAGGAGAGGCCATGCCTGACAAATCAGTTAGGATTCTTTGCTGAGTTAATGAGCAAGTTAGACAAAGGAGAGCCAGTGGATGTGATCTATTTAGATTTCTAGAAGGCCTTTTTCAAGGTGCTGCACAGCAGGCGGTTAAATAAGATAAGAGTCCCATAGTGTTAGGGGCAAGGTACAGGCATGGATAGAGGATTGGTTGACTGGCAGAAAGCGAAGAGTGAGGATAAAGGGGTCTTTTTCAGGAGGACACCTGGTGACTCATGGAGTTCCACAGGGGTCAATGTTGGGACCACAACATTAGAGATCTGGACAAAATAACTGAAAGCATTATTACTAAGTTTGCAGATGACACAAAGATAAGTGGAACGACAGGTGGTATTGAGGAATCGGGGAGGCTGTAGAAGGACTTGGACAGGCTGGGAGAGTGGGCAAAGAAGTGACAAATAGAACACAATGTGAGAAAGTGAGAGATTATGCACTTTGGAAGGAAGAATAGAGGCATAGACTATTTTCTGATTGTAGAAAGACTTCAGAAATCGGAAGCACAAAGAGACTTGGGAGTCCTTGTTCAGAATTCTCTTCAGGTTAACCTGCAGGTTCAATTGGCAGTTAGGAAGGCAAATGCAATGTTCACATTCATTTCAAGAGGGCAAGAATCCAAGAGCAGAGATGCATTGCTGAGACTATAGAAGGCTCTGGTCAGACATTTGGCCTCCATACCTAAGGAAGGATATGCTGGCCTTAAAGAGGTTTACAAAAACAATCCTGGGGATGAGGACTCTGGATCTGCACTTGATGGAGTTTAGAAGGGGAGAGATCTGGTTGAAACTTACAGAATGCAGAGAGGCCTGGATAGAGGGGACAAGGAGAAGATGTTTCCCTAATGGAGATACTCGGACCCAAGGGCACAACCTCAGTGAAGGGTTGACCTTTGAGAACTATAACTGAGATGAGGAGGAATTTCTTCACCCAGAGGGTGTTGAATGTATGGAACTCATTGGAGCAGAAGGCTGTGGAGGCCAAGACATTGCCTGTATTTAAAACAGAGGTTCTTGATTGGTAAGAAGATCAAGAATTACAGGGAAAGACAGGAGAATGGAGGAGAGAAACGTATCAGCCATAATCAAATGGCAGAGGAGACTCAATGGGCTGAAAACTTAATTTGCTCCTGTATCTTATAGTCTTACGGTGTCAAATTTGTCTCTTTGAGTCCTCCTCACACTTAATCTTACAACCCATTCTATATCATCAACTACAATATCTAGAGCCCATCATTGAAGTCATAAGAATCATACAACATGGATACAGACCTTTTGGTCCAAACAGTCCATGCTGAACATAATCCTAAACTAAACTAGTCCCTTCTGATCTATATTCCTCCAAACATTTTCTATTCATGTGCTTATCCAAATGTCTTTTTAATATTGTAACTACCCATATCCACCAATTCCTCAGGAAGTTCATTCCACGCATGAACTGGCCCCTGATTTATTTTTTAAACCTTTCCCCATACCTTTAAAATATGCCCTGTACTCTTGAAATCCCTTATCTGAGAGAAAAGACAAGTACCATTAATTCTATCTATACCCCTCACTATTTTATAAACCTCTAGAAAGTAACCCCCCAACCTCCTACACTGCAGTGAAAAACGTCCTAGCCTTTGCAGCCTTTCTTTATAACTCAAACTTTCCATACACAGCAACATCCTGGCAAATCTCTTCTGAACCCTCTCCACTTTAATAATATCCTTCCTATAACTGGGAGACCAGGACTGGACACAGTATTCCAGAAAAGGCCTCAGCAATACAACTTCAACATGACATTCCAACACCTACATTAAAAGGACTGAGCAATGAAGGCAAGCATGCTAAACAACTTTTTAACCATCCTGTCTGTATGTGACACAAATTTCAAAGAATTATGTACCTGAATTCCTAGGTCCCTCTGTTCTTCAACACTAGCCAAGGCCCTGCCATTAATTGTATAAGCCCTAGCCATGTTGGGTGGAGATTGCAGATTGTGGAGGCCCCCAGCACTGATACATACAGGAAGCTTTCCACTCTTTACAGCTTGAGACTGACCCAGTTAGCTCCAATCTCTATTTCCTGGACATTAGTCAAACCTTCCTCACTACTGTCAGAGCAAAACCTACGTTAGCTGGATGAGTGGGTTGTGAAGCATGGTGATACCTACAGCGTGGGTTCAATTCCCATACCTGGACTCTCCTTCATAACCTCTTCCCTTGCTATGGTTCTGTTCGCCGAGCTGGAAGTTTTTGTTGCAAACGTTTCGTCCCCTGTCTAGGTGACATCCTCAGTGCTTGGGAGCCTCCTGTGCAGCGCTTCTGTGGTGTTTCCTCCGACATTTATAATGGCCTGTCCCTGCCGCTTCCGGTTGTCAGTTTCAGCTGTCCGCTGTAATGGCCGGTATACTGGGTCCAGTTCGATGTGTTTGTTGATGGAGTTTGTGGATGAGTGCCATGCTTCTAGGAATTCCCTGGCTGTTCTTTGTTTGGCTTGCCCTATAATGGTAGTGTTGTCCCAGTCGAATTCATGTTGCTTGTCGTCTGTGTGTGTGGCTACTAGGGATAGCTGGTCATGTCGTTTCGTGGCTAGTTGGTGTTCATGGATGCGGATCGTTAGCTGTCTTCCTGTTTGTCCTATATAGTGTTTTGTGCAGTCCTTGCATGGGATTTTGTATACTACATTAGTTTTGCTCATGCTGGGTATCGGGTCCTTCGTTCAGGTGAGTTGTTGTCTGAGTGTGGACCCAATATACCGGCCACTACAGCGGACAGCTGAAACTGACAACCGGAAGCGGCAGGGACAGGCCACTATAAATGCTGGAGGAAACACCACAGAAGTGCTTCACAGGAGGCTCCCAAGCACTGAGGATGTCACCTAGACAGGGGACGAAACGTTTGCAACAAAAACTTCCAGCTCGGCGAACAGAACCACAGCAACGAGCACCCGAGCTACAAATCTTCTCACAAATTTTGAACCTCTTCCCTTGCCTGAGGCATGGTGACACTCAGGATAAACCAACATCAATCATCTCTCCCAAATGAGAAAGGCAACTTGACTTTGACTATCACTGCAATCCCCATTCCCTCATCAATATTAGCATCCTTTATCTAGTACAGTAATATTTTATGTATCTCCTTCTGGACTGACTTTTGCAAATTCTACTTATTCCTCTTTGCACATCCGACCTGCCCTCCTTATCACTACTTCCTTCCCTGACACACTCAATAATTCCCAGATACTTCAACAGAGTCCTCCTCTCTCAGAGTTAATCCAGTGAGCTGAAATTATGAACACCAGCTCCCAGAGTAAATCCAGTGGATTTAAATTTGGAACACCAGATCACGCAGGAGGTTTCTGAAGCAGAATGTATGAAATCTCTGATGTTCTGGTTTTAACTGACCAACCATTGTACAGAACATCAATCTGTTGCAGTTGTTTTGGTTCGAACATGTTGGATCCATGTTTTCAGGCACAGAGCTGGAATCCCACATTTTCTTTACAGAATCCCTACGGTGTGGAAATAAGTCATTTGGCCCAACAAAGCAAAAGTGAGGACTGCAGATGCTGGAGATTAGAGTCAAGAGTGGAAAAGCACAGCAAGTCAGACCGGATCCAAGGAGCAGCAGAATCACCACTTTGGACAAAAGCCCTTCATCAGGAAACTAAGAAGGGCTTTTGCCTGAAACGTCGACTCCCCTGCTCCTTGGATGCTGCCTGACCTGCTGTGCTTTTCCAACACTACACTCTCAACATTTGGCTCAACAAGTCCACACTGACCTTCTGAAGGGTACCCCACTCAGACCCATTCCCATTCTCCTATTACTCTACATTTCCCCTGACTAATGCACCTAACATATACATCCCTAAACAATTATGGGGAATTTAGCATGGCCAATTCACCTAACATGCACATCTTTGGACTGTGGGAGGAAACCAGAGCACGTGGAGGAAACCCACACAGACACAGGGAGAATGTGCAAACTCCACACAGACAGTCACCCGAGGACCCACAGAGCTGGAAACGCACATTATCTTCTTCCATTCCGAACTCCAGAAGCTAGGCACAGCACAGAAAAGAGAAAACGTTCACTTTGTGATAATTAAACGGAGTCAGATACGAAAATAGCAACAGACCCACATCAATGACAAATGTCCCAGTGAGCAACATTTGGAAAAAGCAAACAAAACGATTCCTGATATCCATCCCCATAAGAAACTGTTTGGGAATCACATACACTGACAGGTCTTGTCACACGTACACTGACAGACCCTACTATACATACACTGCCAGACCCGGGCACACATACACTGACAGATCCTACTATACATACACTGACAGACCCTGTCTCACTGACCCAGACAGACCCTGTCTCACACACACTGACAGACCCTGTCTCACTGACCCAGACATATTCTAATTCACTAACCCAGACAGACTCTGTCTCACTGACCCAGACAGTCTCACTAACACAGATAGACCCTGTCTCACATACACTGACAGACCCTGTCTCGCTAACCCAGACAGACCCTGTCTCACTAACCCACAGACTGGCTCACTAACCCAGATAGATCCTGTCTCACACACACTGACAGACCCTGTCTCACTGACCCAGACAGATCCTGTCTCACTAACCCACAGACTGTCTCACTAACCCAGACAGATCCTGTCTCCACACACTGACAGACCCTGTCTCACTGACCCAGACAGACCCTATCTCACACACACTGACAGACCCTGTCTCACTGACTCAGACACACCCTGTCTCACATACACTGACAGACCCTGTGTCACTAACCCAGACAGACCCTGACTCACACACACTGACAGACCCTGACTCACACACACTGACAGACCCTGTCTCACGGACCCAGACAGACCCTGTCTCACACACACTGACAGACCCTGTCTCACTGACCCAGACAGACCCTGTCTCTCACACACACTGACAGACCCTGTCTCACACACACTGACAGATCCTGTCTCACACACACTGACAGACCCTGTGTCACTAACCCAGACAGACCCTGACTCACACACACTGACAGACCCTGACTCACAGACCCTGTCTCACACACACTGACAGATCCTGTCTCACACACACTGACAGACCCTGTCTCACTGACCCAGACAGACCCTGTCTCACACACAACGACAGACCCTGACTCACAGACCCAGACAGACCCTGCCTCACACACACTGACAGATCCTGTCTCACACACACTGACAGACCCTGTCTCACACACACTGACACACCCTGTCTCACTGACCCAGACAGACCCTGACTCACACACACTGACAGACCCTGTCTCACTGACCCAGACAGACCCTGACTCACACACACTGACAGACCCTGTCTCACAGACCCAGACAGACCCTGTCTCACACACACTGACACACCCTGTCTCACTGACCCAGACAGACCCTGACTCACACACACTGACAGACCCTGTCTCACTGACCCAGACAGACCCTGACTCACACACAACGACAGACCCTGACTCACAGACCCAGACAGACCCTGCCTCACACACACTGACAGATCCTGTCTCACACACACTGACAGACCCTGTCTCACACACACTGACACACCCTGTCTCACTGACCCAGACAGACCCTGACTCACACACACTGACAGACCCTGTCTCACTGACCCAGACAGACCCTGACTCACACACACTGACAGACCCTGACTCACAGACCCTGTCTCACACACACTGACAGATCCTGTCTCACACACACTGACAGACCCTGTCTCACTGACCCAGACAGACCCTGACTCACACACAACGACAGACCCTGACTCACAGACCCAGACAGACCCTGCCTCACACACACTGACAGATCCTGTCTCACACACACTGACAGACCCTGTCTCACACACACTGACACACCCTGTCTCACTGACCCAGACAGACCCTGACTCACACACACTGACAGCCCTGTCTCACTGACCCAGACAGACCCTGACTCACACACAACGACAGACCCTGACTCACAGACCCAGACAGACCCTGTCTCACACACACTGACACACCCTGTCTCACTGACCCAGACAGACCCTGACTCACACACACTGACAGACCCTGTCTCACTGACCCAGACAGACCCTGACTCACAGAACCAAACAGAGTGAAAGGGACTGATCCCCACTCCTCCCAGTGTTACTGACCCTATCATTTCCAGGAAATGTGCACTGCTCTGTCTATATCTCCCTGGATCTTCAATCCAAGTTTCTCTCCCGGAGAAACTGGAATCTCTGTGAAGTAAAAAGAACTATACTGGCAATAATGAAAAGATAAACAACAGCAAAAAGAGGTTTTGAACAAGACTCCCAAACCCGGTGCAGACTGGGAGTGATCAGAACAGAAAGCAATCAGAAAACGGGTCAGTGCCAAATAACTCAGTGTGGAGGAGAGATAGTGAAATGTAATACCAAACTGCTGGAGACCAAGCGGTTTTCTGTGAAGCAGGCATTTTCTGGAGGAAAGGGTTTCCACGCTGGCGATGAAGTACTGATCTCCCTGGAGTGCTGTAATGTGTGATCACTGCCCTGCTAACTGCACTGCGATTGCGCAGGTGACAGCCCAGCCTCAGTCAAACTCCCAGTGACAACAAACACACTGAATGTCTTTGTGTCAGCACTGGGCACTTCCCACTCACTCTTACTAACCCCTCCCCATTTCATCTGAGAGTAAACAGCATATTATTTTTCCGTCTCTTCTCTCCCTCTCTCTATCTATCTCTCCCCCATTATTCGCACTGTCCCTCTTTTCCCTCTCTCTCTTTCTGCTTCCCAAACTCTCTCTTCTCCCCTCTCTCCTCCTGCCTCTCTCACTTCCTCTCTCCCTCCTTCCTTTTCTCCCTACCACCCTCTCCCTCTCTTTCTCCTCAACCCTGCCCCTCCCCGTCGCTCTTTCTCCAACCATCCCCCTCCCTCCCTCAACTCCATCCATTTCTCTGTCTCTTCCTGTCCCCTTCCCCCACCTACCTGCTGTCTTTCTGTTTCCTCCCTTTCTCTATCCACCCATCTTTCTCTCAGCTGCCCCTCCCTTCCAACCTCCTTCCCTCTCCCTGTTCTCTCTGTCTTTCTCCATCTCCCATCTTTCTCTTCCTCTCTCCCCTTCCCTTCCCTCCACACACTGTCTCTCTTCCCCTCCCTGTTTCTCTGTCATTCTCGCGCTCTCCCCCCCACTCCCCATCTCCCTCTCTTCCTCTCTCCCCTTCCCTCACCCTTTCTCTCTGTGCCTCTGACTCTCTCTCCCTGCCCATCTCTTTTTTCCTCTCTCCCTTCCTTTCCCATCTTTCTCTCTCTCTCCCTCACTCTCACTGTGTCCCTCTCTGTCTCTGTCTCCCTCTCTCCCTCACTCTCCCCTTCCCTCTGTCTCTCCCTCCTTCTGTTCCTGTCTCTCCCTCCTTCCCCCTTCTCTCTCCCTCCTTCCCTCATTCCCCCTCTCTCCCTTCCTCCCCCTCTCTCTCCCTCCTTTCCTCTCTCTCCCTGCCTCTCTCTCTCCCTCTCTCTCTCTCCCCCCCTCTCTCTCTCTCTCCCCCCCTCTCTCTCTCTCTCTCCCCCCCTCTCTCTCTCTCTCTCCCCATCCCTCTCTCACTCTCTCTCTCCGCTCTCTCTCCCCCTCTCCCATAAGACCATAAGACATAGGAGTGGAAATAAGGCCATTCAGCCCATCAAGTCCACTCTACCATTCAATTATGGCTGATGGACAATTCAATTACCTGCACTCTCCCCATATCCCTTAATTCCTTGTGAGATCAAGAATTTATCAATCTCTGCCTTGAAGACATTTTACATCCTAGCCTCCACTGCACTCCGTGGCAATGAATTCCACAGGCACACCGCTGTCTGGCTGAAAAAATATTTCCTGATTTCCGTTCTAAATTGACCCCCTCTAATTCTAAGGCTGTGCCCATGGGTCCGAGTATCCCCACCTAACGGAAACAAATTCCCAGCATCCACCCTTTCTAAGCCATGCATTATCTTATAAGTTTCTATTAGATCTCCCCTCAACCTTCTAAACTCTAACGAATACAATCCCAGGATCCTCAGCCATTCTTCGTATGTTAGGCCTACCATTCCAGGGATCATCCGTGTGAATCTCCGCTGGACACTCTCCAGTGCCAGTATGTCCTTCCTGAGGTCTGGGGCCCAAAATTGGACATAGTATTCTAAATGGGGCCTAACTAGAGTTTTAAAGTCTCAGTAGCACATCACTGCCTTTATATTCCAACTCTCTTGAGATAAATGACAACATTACATTTGCTTTCTTAGCCACAGACTTAACCTGCAAGTCAACCTTTAGTGAATCCTGGACTAGCACTCTTTCTACTTTGTACTTTGGCTTTATGAATTTTCTCACTGTTTGGAAAATAGTCCATGCCTGTATTTTTATATTCCAAATTGCAAGACTTTGCATTTGCTCATATTGAATTTCATGAGCTATTTCCTGGACCACTCTGTTAAACTGTCTAAAACTGTCCTAAACTCCCTCTCCCTCCCTCCCTCTCCCTTCCTCCCTCTCTCCCTGCCTCTCTCTCCCTTCCTCCTTCTCTCTCTCCTCCCCACTCCCTCTCTCCTCCCCACTCCCTCACTCTCTCCCCTCTCTATCTCTCTGTCTCTGTCTGTCTATCTGCCTCTCTCTTTTCTCTCTCTCTCCCCCCCATCTCTCTCCATCTCTCTCCCTGTATCCCTTGCCCTCTCTACCCCCTCTCTCCCATTTCCATCTCTCTCCCTGTCTCCCTTGCCCCCTCTCTCTCTCTCCTCCACCCCCTCTCTCCATCTCTCTCCCTGTCTCCCTTGCTCTCTCTCTCTCTCCCTGTCCCCCTCTCCATCTCTCTCTATCTCTCTCCCTGTCTCCGTTGCCCTCTCTCTCGCTCCCCCACCCCCTCTCTCCATCTCTCTCCGTCTCTCTCTCTCTTCCCCCCATCTCTCTCCGTCTCTCTCTCTCTCTCTCTCTCTCTCTCCGCCCCCCCATCTCTCTCCATCTCTCTCTCTCCCTGTCTCCCTTTCCCTCTGTCTGCTAATTGTCCACACAGCTAACAAACAGCCAACAAAGTGTGGATGCTGGAAATCAGAAACAATAGCAGAAGCTGCTGGAGAAACTCCGCAGGTCTGTCAGCATCTGTGGAGAGAGAAACAGAGTTAACATTTTGAGTTGAATGACCCTTCTTCAGAGCAAACGTGTTCTGGACAAATGCTGCCAGACCTGCTGGGTTTCTCCAGCAATTTCTGCTTTTGTTTCTGAAATACAGCAACTTTATCTGACAGTGTGAATCAGTCATTTTTACTATCATGAGCTGGTGCTGGTGCTGCCCAGTCTTTCTCAATGTGTCCGGGACTGAGAACCATGACTCACAGTCAGGAATTGGAACAGGCGGGCAAGAGCAACAGGGACATTGAAAATAATAAATAGAGAGTGGCCAAGCCAAGGAACAGGCTTGGGGAAGGCAGTCAGAGTTGTCAGCACTGATCCAGTACAAATTAGATATTTTTCAAAAACAATGTTTTGGGTCGAGCCCTGAATAACTTGGGAGATATCAAGTGGTGCATGCTGAGGGACCGCCTATGTCTAGATGCATCACAGTTCAGCAGCAACTGCTGTGCCCAGGACTGTAAGAAACTACAGAGACTTGTGAAGACAGGCCAGTCCATCACACAAACCAGCCGCCCATCCATTGACCCTGGCTACACTTCTCACTGCCTCGGAAAGGCAGCCAACATCATCAAAGACCCCTGCCATCCCAGTTATAATCTCTTCCAACCTCTTCCATCAGGCAGAAGATACAAAAACTGAAACATATGTACCAACAGGTTCAAGGACAGCCTCTTCCTCACTGTCATTAGATTGCTGACTGGACCTCTCAAATTTCTAATCTAATGCTGATTTCGCTTTATGTGCACCTTCTTTGCAGCCATAACATTGTATTCCTTGCTCTGGTCTATCACCCTATGATTTTTGTATGGTATAATCTGCCTGTACTGCACACAAAACAAACCTCTTCACTGTACCTATGTACATGTGACAATAAATCAAATTGAATTAAATGTCCTCCCAATCTGGTAAGTCCTCCACACTCTGTGCTCCTGGTTTACTGGAGGAGATTGAACACTGTGTTTGGTGAATAACTACAACTGACCATGTGACTAAGGAGTGTTTGTTGGACATAGAAGGCCATTCAGCCCATCAAAGCTGCCCTATCATTCTGTTAGAGCAGACAGACTATTAAAAATCCCACACATTCCCACATCTCTCCCCTCTATACACACAGACAAACAGACAGACACCCAAACATACATTCATTCTCAGACACACATATACGCACAGACACACTCACAGATACTCTCACACAAACACACTCACATTCTCTCTCTCTCTCACACACACACATACACACAGATATACATTGGAATTCAAATAGCTGTTTTGTACACACAGTAAACCATTCTAACACACATTCATTTGTTTGTTAGTGCTCTCTCATATACAATTGCTGACAGGCACAGTCTGACTCACATGATCTCAGACAATTAAAAAGTACAAGTTGTTCTTTTTTAAAATCCCTAGGTCACTGAAGAAGCTGTCCCTTGGCCAAGCCCAATCTGGAGTTGACCGTACTGACTGCAGAGAGGTGAAAACTCACTTATCCAACACGGTGGGCTCTCACCGAAAGTTAGAGAAATCAAGGCTTGATCCACGTGGGACCAGACTGCAGGTTCCAGCAGAAGTCAGAGTGATGTACATTGATAACCAGGGTATCAGGGAGAAACACAGAGCCAGCTGATGAATGCTGCAAAATAGCACATTTCCACTGCCTGACCTCACAGAGGCTGCTTCACATCACAAAGGAACATCAGCTGGTACCTCCTGCAAAACAAAACCCACTGAAAACAGTTTACAATCACGTGGGCTTTAGTTGAAAGCTTTACACAAACACAGAATAATTAAACACAGCCTTGTGACTTGACAGCAGCTTTGCCAGGGCCTGGTCTGTATGAAAGCCCTTGGGAGGCTGAGCATTCTCAATGATGGTGCACAGTGTGCAAGTGAACAGCAAGGTTCAATCACGGAGAATACTATAAAGGACAGAAAGCCCCCAAAAGAGGGAAAAGTGGGAAAACTAATCAGCCAGCGGCCTATTCTCAACACTCACCTGTTGAACATGTGTGCTGGAAATTATATACCTGGGTGAGGTCACATTCGGGTTGTCATGAACAGCACAATTAATTCATAGCACACTGACCCTCACAGCCTTCGAAGGCTCAGGGGTGGCCTTACAGAGGTTTATAAATCATCAGGTCTTTTCCCCAGTATAGGGGAGTTCAGAAGTAGAGGGCACAGGTTTATGGTGAGAGGGGAAAGATTTGAAAAGAGCCTGAGGGGCAACTTTTTCGCATAGAGGGGGTGTGCATGGAATGAGCTGAGAAAAACAGGGTTAGCATTTCGAATCCATTGAATCAGAATTTAAGAAGGGTCATACAGGACATGAAACATTATCGCTGTTTTCTCTCTCCGCAGATGCTGCCAGAGCTGCCGAGTACTTCTAGCAATTCTTCAGGAGCAGAACAGGGTTCAGACTGCAGTGTTACAGCTACACAGGGAGAGATCAACATTAACATTTGAAATGACCATTCAAACATTTAATAACAGGGGAGAAAAGGCTGTTCTTGAATCTGTTTGTATGTGTTTGTCTTCTACCCGATGGAAGAGGCTAGAAGAGAGTAGAACTGCGGTGGGAGGGATCTTTGATAATGTTTGTTGCTTTCCTGTGGCAATGGGAAGTGGAGGTGGAGGCAATGGATGGGAAGACTGGTTTGCACGATGGACTGAGCTGTATTCACAATTCTCTGTAATTTCTGGTGGTCTTAGGCAGAGCAATTGCCATACCAAGCTGTGAAGCATCTGGATAGAATGCTTTCTATGGTGCATCTATAAAAATTAGTAAGAGCTTTATGGTCATGCCAAATTTCTTTGACAGTAGCATCCATGTGGGTGGACCAGGACAGATTGTTGGTGATTATCACTCCCAGAAACATCATGGTCTCGGCCATCTCCACCTCAGTACTATTGATGCAGACAGAAACATATCCTCCACTCTGCTTCCTGAAGTCAATGACCAGCTTCTTCATTTTGCTTATGTTGATGCAGAGATTGGTGTCTTTACACCATGCCACTAAGCACTCAATCTCTTTCCTGCATTTAGCCCAAATCTCACTAAACCATTCCTGTTCATATACCCATCCAGGTGCCTCTTAAATGTTGCAATTGTACCAGCCTCCACCAACTCCTCTGGCAGCTCATTCCATACACGTACCACCCTCTGCGTGAATACGTTGCCCCTCACTGTGCCCTCTACTTCTCAACTTCCCTAACCTGGGGAAAATTCATTTTCTTGGGAAAAGCAAATAAAGAAGAACAAAAAAGGAAAGGTGTCTGGATCTCCAGACTCCTGGACTCGGTCACTAATTTGACTGGAAGCCCTTAACAAATTCCTCACCATCCAAGCCCTTACTCACTATGGCAGAACCAGGCTATGTTCAGAAAACTAAAATCCCTGACTTTACAACCCTTTTGCTCTGACTTTATTTCAGATTTCCAGTATCCATTCATTATGATATTAAAGAGAGCCCTCCTCCATCCCCGGGTTGGTCCCTTTAAATGGGCGGGGCCTGATCTCGGGGCGGGGCCAGTGCCAAGGGGGTGGGGTCAGTGACGATGGGGAAGAGCGAGCCCTTCAGGGGCGGGGCCGGTCTCCATGAGACAGGGCCTGTCTCCAGGGGGCGGGGACCATGGTCAGGGGCGGAGACGTGTTCAGGGGCGGGGCAGAGTCCAGGGGGCGGGGACGGTGTTCAGGGGGCGGGGACGGTGTTCAGTGGCGGGGACCATGGTCAGGGGCGGAGACGTGTTCAGGGGGCGGGGACGGTGTTCAGGGGGCGGGACGGTGTTCAGGGGACGGGGACGGTGGTTCAGGGGGCGGGGACAGTATTCAGGGGACGGGGACGGTGTTCAGGGGGCGGGGACGGTGTTCAGGGGGCGGGGACGGTGTTCAGGGGGCGGGGACGGTGTTCAGTGGGCGGGGACAGTGTTCAGGGGGCGGGGACGGTGTTCAGGGGGCGGGGACGGTGTTCAGTGGGCGGGGACAGTGTTCAGGGTGCGGGAACGGTGTTCAGGGGCGGGACGGTGTTCAGGGGGCGGGGACGGTGTTCAGGGGGCGGGGACGGTTTTCAGGGGGCGGGGACGGTGTTCAAGGGCGGGGACAGTGTTCAGGGGGCGGGGACTGTTCAAGGGCGGTGACAGTGTTCCGGGGGCGGGGACTGTTCAAGGGCGGTGACAGTGTTCAGGGGGCGGGGACTGTTCAGGGGGCGGGGACGATATTCAGGGGCGGGGTGGGACGGTGTTCAGGTGGCGGGGACTGTTCAGGGGGCGGGGAGGGTGTTCAGGTGGCGGGGACGGGGACGGTGTTCAGGGGGGGGGACGGGGACGGTGTTCAGGGGGCGGGGACGGTGTTCAGGGGGCGGGGACGGGGACGGTGTTCAGGGGGCGGGGACGGTGTTCAGGGGCGGGGACGGTGTTCAGGGGGCGGGGACGGTGTTCAAGGGCGGGGACAGTGTTCAGGGGGCGGGGACTGTTCAGGGGCGGGGAACAGTGTCAGGGGGCGGGACTGTTCAGGGGCGAGGACAGTGTCAGGGGGCGGGGACTGTTCAAGGGCGGTGACAGTGTTCAGGGGGCGGGGACTGTTCAGGGGGCGGGGACGATATTCAGGGGGCGGGGTGGGCGGTGTTCAGGTGGCGGGGACTGTTCAGGGGGCGGGGAGGGTGTTCAGGTGGCGGGGACTGTTCAGGGGGCGGGAGGGTGTTCAGGGGGCGGGGACGGGGAACGGTGTTCAGGGGGCGGGGACGGTGTTCAGGGGCGGGGACGGGGAGGTGTCAGGGGGCGGGGAGGGGACGGTGTTCAGGGGGCTGGGGACGGTGTCAGGGGACGGGTGTTCAGGGGGCGGGGACGGGGACGGTGTTCAGGGGGCGGGGACGGTGTTCAGGGGCGGGACGGTGTTAAGGGGGCGGGGACGGGGAGGGTGTTCAGGGGGGCGTGGATGGTGCTGAGGGGGCGGGACGGGGACGGTGTTCAGGGGGCGGGGACAGTGTTCAGGGACGGAGACGGTGTTCAGGGGGCGGGGGACGGTGTTCAGGGCGGGGACGGTGTCAGGGGGCGGGGACAGTGTTCAGGACGGGGACAGTGTTCAGGGG